>NC_066618.1:248340532-248985537 GCF_025201925.1 Gopherus flavomarginatus | reverse complement strand
AATACAATTATTAAATCCCATAGGATGGCTTCTGAAAATTACTACATGAGAGACACTTACCTGCCTCAAGGCTGAGTGCCGTAAAACAGCCTACATAGACAGATAGAAACTATTTTTCTCTTTAATGAGAGAAGTTTTCCTTAAAGGAATTCCACATCACTATCTCCGCATCCATTTTGTGAAATCTGTCTGGGATGGTATATCTGTATAGAATCTTAGACTGGATGATAAGATAAGGTACTAACTGACATCTGGTGAGAATGTTTGTGTATTTTGGTTCAGAATTTTTCTTGATCAGGTAAACTAAAGTGCCTTTCCCATCAGCCATCATTGTGAGCTTGTTTGTTTGTTTTAATTGAATAGCAATTCAAAAGTAATAAAATATAAAATCTTTAGGGCTAAATTCTGTTATTCTTATTGGTAGCAGCTTACTTCATGTGTACTCCCACTGTGCAACTATTGTGGAGTAAAATACTATTCATATGAGTAAGGATATCAGAATCTGGCCCTTAGAAATTAGACTTAACCATTACAGGGTCTTTCCAAAAGTAATCCACTGACAAATATTTCCAAAAGTCATCCACTGACAAAACAGCTTTTTTGTGATTGTTTTTAAACAAACACTGTACAATTTGTCTGAGTCCAACACAATGAGACAGTGGGCAGTTACAACATTTGAATTTGCTTTAGAGATGTACTTTTAATATCTTTTTTTAGACAAAACTGAATTATACCCTACCTCTG
The DNA here is from genome assembly GCF_025201925.1 of Gopherus flavomarginatus. Classification (NCBI taxonomy): domain Eukaryota; kingdom Metazoa; phylum Chordata; order Testudines; family Testudinidae; genus Gopherus; species Gopherus flavomarginatus. The sequence continues at coordinate 248,984,793 of NC_066618.1, read as the reverse complement.
TCACTGGTTAAAACCTTTTCATGAATTAAGCATGGAGAAGAGATATACTTTGCATAAAGTCTAGAGAATAAGGTAGTGGTGGGGAATGTTTATTAGTATTGTAGAATTTTTTTTTATCCACACAGTTAAGAACTGAAAAGTGAAGGGCTGTGAGATTAAACATTTTTCTTGAGAGCAGTTGCTATATAATTCAGTGGGAAACAAAGGACTCAAGAAGTTTCTTTTTTTCCCCTTGTTGTTATAGATTTAAAAGATAAAAATCAAATATTTTTCTGTTTTGGGCTAAGACTAGAAGGTGAAGTGTGTGACTACTAACCTAAGATAAACATAAGAACGGACATACTGAGTCAGACCAAAGGTCCTTCTTGCCCAGTACCCCATCTTCCAACAGTGGCCAATGCCAGGCACTTCAGAGAGAAAGAACAGAACAGGTAATCAAGTGATCCACTCCCTGTCACCCATTCCCAGCTTCTGGCAAACAGAGGCTAGGGATACCATCCTGGCTAATAGTTATTGATGGACCTATCCTCCATGAACTTACCTAGTTCTTTTTTTTTTTAATCTGGTTATAGTCTTTGCCTTCACAACATCCTCTGGCACAGAGTTCCACAGGTTGACTGTGTTGCGTGAAGAAATAATTTCTTTTAAATCTGCTGCCTATTAATTACATTTGGTGACCCCTAGTTCTTGTGTTATGAGAGAGTAAATAACACTTCTGTATTTACTGTCTCCACACCAGTCACATCTAGATTTTTCTTGAGACTGATATAAAACAAAGGTTTGGGAATGTTTATTTATTTACAGGCATTCTGCTGTGTGTTTTGATTTTTTTAAAATAGGAATTGGGTATCATGGTGGGTAGCATGAAACAGACTTTCACACTTGCTAGCTAAGATAAAAATTGGAAATCTTTATGTTCTTTGTACCATTCCTGCTTTCCATTTCTTCAGTATTTTTTGGAGAACTAGTGTTCTAATTCAACTGAAACAATTCTGACCATTTGTCATAATTTGTACATCTAATAGTCATTTATAGGAGAGCTTGTCTTTTTGAAGCAAATGTTGCTTCCAAGTTATTTAGTAGTTTGAAGAAGTGAAAAGATAAAGCTTCGGTTTCATGATGGTTAGTATTAAAACTGTATAACTGATCCAATGCATGCCATAGCTTTGGGACTAACTCCGTTTAATAAGGTTACAAAAAGGGGTATACTGAAAATTTATGTTGCACCATTTTTGCTCATATGATTGTAAGCTTGATGCCTTTCTTTGCTCTCCAGATTGCATGGACAAGGGTTCCTTCTACATAGTATACAGGAGAAGTGATAACTTCATCTCCTAACTAAGGCTAAGATTTCGTCATGATTATTTTTGGTAAAAGTCACATGCAATGAACACTAATTCTTGGAAGCCAGTGACTATCCCTGACTTTTACTAAAAATAACTGTGACAAAATGGAGAAGCAGGGGCTCCAGCACCCACTGCTCTGCAGTTCCAGGGTTCCCTGCTGCTCACAGCACCTGGGGTCTGCAAGGTCTGCCTAGTGGCTGGGAGCTGCAGGAGCAGGGCCGGCTTTAGGCCGATTCGCCCGATTCCCAGGAATCGGGCTCCGCGCCTAAGAGGGCCCCGCACCTTAGACATTTTTTTTTTTAAACTTACCCCAGGTCCCTGTCTGCGATCTGCTCAGGGGTCTTCCGTGGTCCCACTCCCTTGAGCAAAGCACAGGCGGGAGCGCAGCAAGCCCCGCTCTCCCGGCTGGAGCCCCAGCCGGAGCGCGGCAAGTCCCGATCTCCCGGCTGGAGCCCCGGCCGGAGCGCGGCAAGTCCCGCCCTCCCGGCTGGAGTCCTGGCTGGAGCGCGGCAAGCCCCGCTCTCCCAGCCGGGGCTCCAGCCGGAGCACGGCAAGCCCCGCTCTCCCGGCTGGAGCCCCGGCCGGAGCGCAAGCCCCGAGGCCCTGGTCTCCCGGTGGGAGCTCCGGGCCTTTAAATAGCCTCCAGAGCCCTGGGGTAGTGAGGGGCTCTGGGGGCTATTTAAAGGGTCAGGGATCCGGCTGCTTGCCTCTGCCACCCCGGTCCTTTAAATAGCCGCCAGAGCCCCGCCACCCATGCATTCCCCAGGGCTCCCATGGCTATTTAAAAGGTCCAGGGCAGGGTAGAAGCTGGGGAGCCCTGGGCCCTTTAAATAGCCCCCAAAGCCCTGGGATAGCAGGGAGCTTAGGGGCTATTTAAAGGGCTGGGGCTCCAGCTGCCTCTGCTGCACCCTCTGCCTTGCCCACACCAGCCCCGCTCCCCCTGCCTGCAGCCAGCTCTGCACCCTGTGCCCACAGCCAGTCCCTGTCAAACCCCCTGCCGTGTCTCCAGTCAACCCCTGCCACACACCCGTGGCCCTGTCCAAAGCCAGCCAGCCCCACACACACTGCTGCCCGCACCAGACCTGCACACCCTGCCCTGTCTCCAGCCAACCCCTGCTGCATCCCCCTGCCTGAAGCCAGCCAGTCTCTGCCTCTGTCTCCAGCCCTGCCAACCCCTGCTGCATCCCCCCGCGGCCCTGCCTGAAGCCAGCCCGCCCCACACACCCCCTATCTCCAACCAACCCCGCTCCCCTTGCCCTGCCTTCAGCCAGCCCCATGTCCACTGCTGCCCTGCAGTTCCAGGACAGTAACCCTGAACACCTGCTTCAATGAGGTGGGCAGGGAGCAGCTGGGACCCACACATGTGAAACAGCAGTCATTAATAACCAATCAACAGCATATATGATGCAATGTACATACTTTATAATTTTATTATTTATATAGTTATGGAAAGTAAATAATACATGAAAGAAATGAAAGGCTTTTTTTTCCACTTTTTTTTTTAAGTCATCCCTGCCAGGGCTCCGCCGAATGTTCGAATTGGGCCTCGCACTTCCTAAAGCCGGCCCTGTGCAGGAGGGCCCCGAATAACAGCTCCAGCCCTGCCACCTCAGGGCTGAAGTGGACAAATGTTATGGGAGGGTCTCTGGAAGTCAGATCCCATTACTTCTGTAACCTCCATGACATAATCTTAGCCTTACTCATAACTTCACATCTGTGCATTCCAAAAGATTGAACAGATTTTTGAAAACAAGAAAAAATTGATGGCAATGAAATTAGAAAGGGGAGGGTTGTGAGTTACCCTTATAACAGCATGCCAAGGAGGAAATGGGTGCCCTGCCCACTCCTGCTCCTTTGTACAGGCTTCCTGCATCAAGGTCACAGCATAAAGGAGGAAGAAAAGCAGCCTCAACAGAGATTCTACCCCCCAGTACGCACACAGGGGAGGGCAGGTGCGCATCAGCAATAGATGGAGCTTTTGTTCCACACAAACATCTGAAACATGGATCAGCTCAGCTGGCATGGAAGGGGAAAGTAATCCATTACTGGTACAGCTTCACAAAGGGCAACTACACAAAAATGAAGTTGCTACTTAAACAGAAAATAAAAGGAACTGTCACGAGTGAAAAGCCTGTAAATTACATGGAAACATTTTAAAAATACCACCATGGCTAAGCAACAGAGCAAAAGAGGCAGTTAGAGGCAAAAAAGTAGCTTTTAAAAATTGGAAGTCAAATCCTACTGAGGAAAATAGAAAGAAGCATAAACTCTGGCAAGTCCAGTATAAGTGTACAGTAAGGCAGGCTAAGAAAAAAAATTGATGAGCAAATGGCTAAAGACACAAAAACTGCAACAACAACTAAAAAGAAAGAAAGAAAGAAAGAAAATAAGTATATCAGAAGCAGGAAGCTTGCCAGACTATCAATAGGACCAGTGGACAACTGAAGTACTAAAGGAGCACTCAAGGAAGACAAGACCATCGCACAGAAGCTAAATGAATTCTTTGCATCGGTCTTCACTGCAGAGATAATGGAGGAGATTCCCACACCTGAGCCACTTTTTAAGTGACAAATCTGAGGGACTGTCCCAGACTGAGATGCCAATAGAGAAGGATTTGGAACAAACTGATAAATTAAACAATAAGTCATCAAGCCCAGATGGTATTCACCCAAGAGTTCTGAAGGAACTCGTATATGAAATTGCAGAACTACTTATTGTGGTATGTAACCTATCACTTAAATCCAGAGGTGAAAGTAAGTTATTAAGGCCCAGTACAGAGTACTGGTAAAGAAAAAAAAGGTGCAGTAGTGTACCGGCAAATAAGTGGAACATTCAGTACTGGCTCACTTTCACCTCTTTTGGCTAAATAACAAAGTTCAAACTCAAAGCTAATAAAAGCTTGGAAAGGGAAAACTCACTGTCACATTTGTTTGTTGTTTCTCTCCCTCTCCTCCTCCAGCCAGGCTGCCCGACGCAGCTAGGCTCTGCGTTCCCCTGACCTTCCCACTCAGCAGGGGCTGCAGGGGCTCCCCCTAACTTGGAGCAGGGAGCAGGGGGACTGGCTGAGGGAGAAGCCTCCCTAGGTAGCCTGCTGCCTGCATAGGAACAGTTTAAACTTTGTTGTTCACTCCACGGTCTGAACCATGGGATTCGGGGCTGTTTCTGGCATCCTTGTTAATTTCACTCATGGTTGTTGGGGGTGCGGGGTGACCAAAACCGAGGCAGTTGTTTTCTGCCCCCTGGATGAGGCGATCTTCAATAATATAATACACAAAAAATACAATCAAAATCAGGAACCATTTCCAAGTTCAAATCTATGATACAACAACCGTGAGTGAAATTAACAAGGATGCCAGAAATAGCCCCGAATCCCAGGAACGGCTAAGTTTAAACTGTTCTTATGCAAGCAGCAGGAGGAGGAGGGAAGACAAGGAGAAAAATGTGACAGTGAGTTTTCAGTTTTTCAGGCTTATTCCAATACTAAAGTTTTATTACAGACAGTACTGGTATCATAACCTAGTCCCAGATTTGGATCTTAGCGTCCAAAATATGGGGGTTAGCATGAAAACCTCCAAGCTTAGTTACCAGCTTGGACCTGGTAAAGCTGCCACCACCCAAAAAATTAGAGTGTTTTGGGGCACTCTGGTCCCCACAAAAACCTTCCCTGGGGACCCCAAGACCCAAATCCCTTGAGTCTCACAACAAAGGGAAATAAACCTTTTCCCTTCCCCCCTCCAGGTGTTCCTGGAGAGATACACAGAAGCAACCTCCGTGAATCTAAGCAGAGGGATTCCACCCTCCCCCGTTTCCAGCCGGGAAACACAAGCACTTCCCTCTTCACCCAGAGGGAATGCAAAGTCAGGCTAGTAAATCTAACACACACCGATTTCCCCCTGACTTCTTCCTCCCACCAATTCCCTGGTGAGCTGCAGACTCAATTCCCTAGAGTTCCCCACTAAAGAAAAACTCCAACAGGTCTTAAAAGAAAGCTTTATATAAAAAGAAAGAAAAATACATAAAAATGGTCTCTCTGTATTAAGGTGACAAATACAGGGTCATTTGCTTAAAAGAATATTGAATAAACAGCCTTATTCAAAAAGAATACAATTCAAAGCACTCCAGCAACTATAGACATGTAAATACAAAAAAAAAATATAAATCACTAGCTGATCCTTTGTACTTACAACTGGGAAACAGAAGATTAGAAAGCAAGAAATAGAAATCCCCTCATAGCCAAGAGAGCATACAGGCAGAAGACCAAGAACAAAGGACTCACACACAAACTTCCCTCCACCCAGAGTTGAAAAAATCCTGTTTCCTGATTGGTCCTCTGGTCAGGTGCTTCAGGTTACTTTTTTTTTTCAGGTGAAAAAGACATTAACCCTTAGCTATCTGTTTATGACAACTGGTGGTAGAAGTAATAGTAGCTTTATTTTCTATATCTAAGTCATGCAATGGGGAGGGATCCATGAAGTATGTAGGGGAGGTGGGTTGCTTGTGTTTGGACTGTACGGATAAGAAATGTAACTTACTTCCACCCTGGCCCTGCCCCTTCTGTCTGATGCCCCGCTTCTTCTGGTAACAGCTGTATTTTACTTTCACCCCTGCTTAAATCAGCCTCCGTACTGGGTTACTGAAAGGTAGCTAATGTAATGCTGATTTTTTTAAAAAGGTTCCAGAGGCAATTATGGGAATTACAGGCCAGTAAGCCTAACTTCAGTACCAGGCAAATTGGTTGAAATCACAGCAAAGAACAGAATTATCAGATACATAGATAAAAATAATATGTGGAAGATATGGGGAAGAGTCAACACAGCTTTTGTAAAGGGAAATCATGCCTCACCAATCTATTACAATTCCTTGAGTGGTCAACAAGCATGTGCACAAGGGTGAACCAGTCAATGTGGTCTGCTTGGTCTTTCAGAAAACCTTTGACAAGGTCTCCCTTCAAAAACTCTTAAGCAAACTAAGCAGTCATGGGATAAGAAGAAAGGTCTTCTCATGGATCAGTAACTGGCTAAAAGATAGGAAACTAAGAGTAGGAATCAATGGTCAATTTTCATACTGGAGAGGGGTAAATAAGGTCCCCCAACTATCAATATTGGGATTTGTGCTGTGCAACAGATTCATAAATAATCTGAAAAAGAGGGTGAAAAACGAGGTGGCAATATTTGCAGCCAATACAAAAATACTCCAGATAGAGAAGTCCAAAGAAGACTGTGAACATTTACAAAGGGATCTTACAAAACTGGGTGACTGAGCAACAAAATTACAGATGAAATTCAATGCTGATAAATGCAAAATAATGCACATTGAAAAAAATAATCCTAACTATATATACAAAATGATCAGGTCTAAATTAACTATTACTACTTGAGAGAAAGATCTTGGCGTCATTGTGGATAGTTCTCTGAAAACATATGCTTAATGTGCAACAGCAGTTAAAAAAAGTTAAGTTTTAGGAACCATTAGAAAAGGAATAGATGATAATAAATAAAAAAATAATAATGCCACTATATAAATCCATTCCCATATCTTGAATTCTTTGTGCAGTTCTGGTCACCCCATCTCAATAAAAATATATTAGAATTGGAAAAGGTACAAAGAAAGGCAACAAAAATTACTAGGATAGAACAGCTTCCATCTGAGGAGAGATTAAAAAGACAGTGACTGTTCATCTCAGAAAAGTGATGACTAAGAGGGATATGTTAAAGGTCTATAAAATCATGACTGGTGTGGAGAAAGATAATAAGGAAGTATTGCTTACCCCTTCACATAACACAAGAACTAGTGATCACCTGATTAAATTAATAGGCAGTAGGTTTAAAACAAACAACAGTCACACTTTGCAGAATCAACCTGTGGAATGCATTGCATATGGGATGTTGTGAAAACCAAAAATATAAATGAGTTCAAAATAGAATTACCGATAGATAAGTTCATGGACGACTCTTGGCCAACCCTATGCTCCAGACGTCTCTGAACTTCCAGCTGCCAGAAACTTGGACTGGATGACAAGGGATATATCAGTAGAAACTTCCCTGTTCTGTTCATTCCTTCTGAAGCATCTGGCACTGTCCACTATCAGAGCCACTATACTGGGCTAGATGGACCATTAGTCTGACTCAGTATGGGCATTCTTATGTAAAATGTCTTTAACAAGTGACACATCAAGCCAAATAACTCAGTGACTTCACTGGAGGAAGAATTCTACTACTCCAGATTTACTCTGAGGTAGCGGAGCACTATTTGGTCCCAGGAAAGGTAAGGGCCACTACAATCACAGAGTGGCTCTGATATCATTCTGGAGCCTGATGGAAAGATTCTCTCTCCTGCTGATCTTCACATGCATCTGAAGAAGTGGGTATTCACCCACGAAAGCTCATGCTCCAAAACATCTGTTAGTCTATAAGGTGCCACAGGACTCTTTGCTGCTTTTACAGATCCAGACTAACACGGCTACCCCTCTGATACTTGATCTTCACATAATCAGCCTAGATCAAACACATGTACTTTGCTTTGCCACAACAACCAGGATTTCTCCCCAAATACAGAAATAAACTCCTTACTAGTATGTCTATATTTTTTTCTTTCTTTTTTACCAGGTTGCCAGCAAATGCCTGCCAGGCCTAATCTTTCAATCAGTCAGTTTCTCAGTCCGGGACATAAGGGCTCTTAAGTGCTGCTATGGTTGTGAGTAATTACCTGAACAAAAATGTGCCTGGGTTTGGATTAACTATTGTGTCATCTATATTCAACACCACACTCTCAGAGCATGAAAGGAAGAAACCTGGAAAGTACCAGGGAGCAGATACCAAAAAAAATAAAAAAAATAAAACGAGAGAGAGAGGAAAAATATGTAACTGTACTATGGACCCTGGACAAATTTCTGTGTTCAGATGTGCATGGAAAATCCTGACTGCAAGATCCTGCTGTGCTTAACTGTGCAAAACTCCCACCGGTATGAATAGTTGTTCTGCACGGCTAGGGAGAGGAGAGAATTTCAGTCAGGTCAGATTTTTGCCTAGGCTTGATCTATACTTAAAATTTATATTCCAGCACAGCTATGTCAGTCAGGGGTGTGAAAACATACCCCTGACCAACATAGCTATGGCAACAAAACCCCAAGCACAGATGTAGCTATCCCAACAGAAGAATGCTTCTGCCTGCATAACTAATATCATTTGGAGGGAAGACGGACAGAAATCTCCCTCTGTCAATATACACTGTGTCTACACTAGGGAGCTATGCTGGCATAGGTTCTGTAATATAGATACAACCTTATAATCTAGTGGATACACTTTCAACATATTAGTGCCTGTGGGTACTAATCATCCTTTCCAACAAGGGACTTGTTGCTGGCCACATTTTATTCACAGATTCATAGATTGCAAGGCTAGAAGAGACCATTAGATCATCTAGTATGAGCCCCCTGAATACATAGAGCATAGAATTTCACCATTACCCCTGTACTGAGCCCAATAGTTATTCCTCTCCTAAAATTTTTGTCTTTGGTCTGAATCACTTTTTTTATTGCCTACTTGCACAACTGGGCTTCCAGCTGACATTCTAGCAAATCTGTAAGTGGTCTTAGTACACTCACAATAAAAGCAACCATCACAGTTGGCAGTAATTGGAAACCTTGTTTGAAGTCTCAGCCTGGAGGCCACAGATTGATTGAACATGGAGTTGGAACTCATATACTTCATTGCTGGAAGATGGCCATTCCAGAAGAAGGATGAGGCATTTTGGTTGGGCAATGCGCAGAAGCTTGCACTTGCTGTAATTGTCTGGTGGCTAAAAGCAGAGCTTCCAGGCCTATAACTCTGACATTCTGCAGTCACTGAAAAATAAATCATTAATTGTACGAGATAGAACAAATAACTGATTAGTAGTGATTTAATGATACTCTTTCTCCAATACATAGTTAAAATAATCATACAAGGCAGAAAAGTCAAAACATTTATAACACAATTATGTGTAACAGAGTGATGGACAGTGAAATATACACTTGCACGCTGAGGATATGTCAACAATAATACTAACATGGTGTGTTTGCACTAGAGAATTGTTAATTGAATCAGTGGGATTACACTAGTTTAAATAGCAACTGTACACAACATCCATACTAACAGTTGTAGCTCATGTTCAGTTGTACCCCGCTACCACAAGCAGCACTGCAGCAAATGTTGTAGGCACATAGCCCTTCTAGGTATCTATACTACAGCTCCTGGAATAGCTCTTTGAAGCAGTGCCCTGTGGGAGATTTTGAATGGGATTCTGGGAGTCCATGGGGAATTTTGGAGAAAAGGGTCAAGATTAGGCAAATTTTAAGAATTCTAAGTTTTTCAAACCCATTCAACTATCAATTCCACTGCCATCCTTTCACCTTTTGCCTTCACAAAACATTCTGGAGACCTCAGCATAGTTTTGGTGATGTTCTAGTCAAGGGATTGGCAACCTTTGGCACGCGGCCCGTCAAAGAAATCCACTGGTGGGCTAGGATGGTTTGTTTACCTGCGGCATCTGCAGGTTCGGCTAATCGCAGCTCCCACTGGCCGCAATTCACCGTCCCAGGCCAACAGGGGCTGCGGGAAGCAGGGGCCAGCACATCCCTCAGCACACGCCACTTCCCGCATCCCCCATTGGTCTGTTACGGCGAACCGCAGCCACTGTGAGCTGCAATCGGCCAAACCTGCAGATGCTGCAGGTAAACAAACCATTCCGGCCCACCAGTGGATTTCCCTGATGGGCTGCATGCCAAAGGTTGCCAATCCCTGTTCTAGTCTGTAGCCTGACTCTGAGCCTGAACCTTGCTCCTCCACTCTTTAACGAATGCCCCTGTGATGTCAAAAACCTGCAAAGCTGGAGTCTAAAGCCAAATGCGGGGAGTCATAGAAATGTAGGACTGGAAGGGATCTTGATAAGTCATCTAGTCCAGTCCCCTGCACTGAGGCAGGATTATCTAGACCAGGGATCCCACTGCGGACCGCGGAGCAGAAATGCTTGCAGCCACACTGCCGGCAATGTCTGCTGCAGGCACCGCCCCCTGCAGATCCCATTGGCTGGGTGAGAGGGAGAGAGATACCATCACTAGTCACTGGGCAGAGCCAGCTATGGAGGAAGCATCATTAGTTGCCAAGCAGAGTCAGTGTCACTTTTTTCATCAATGACTTAATGAATACAAACAAGTCAAAATACCAAACACAACTATCTGATGCACACCTTACTGCAATCCTAAAGGTTTCAACTGCTCAGTCACTGAGGCCAAACATCAACAAACTGTCAGAACTGAAGTGTTGCCAGGTGTCTGGCAAACACTAAAAACTCTCTGACAGGCAAAGAATTGTATAAAGTTGTATGATAGTTTTATTATTTCTAAGAAATTCAAAATAAAAAATACAATATAAACATTTTATTTTCTGAACACCATCTTCATTAATATTATTGGCCTGCTGGGAGGATTTGAGGACTGGCACTGGCCCAAAGGTAAATTTAGTTTGAGACTCCTGATCTAGACTATCCCTGACAGATGTTTGTCTAACTTGTTCTTAAAACCTTCAGTGATAGAGATTCCATAATCTTCCAAGATAATTTGTTCTAGTGTTCCCTACCCTTAGAGTTAGGAAGTCTTTCCTATTGGCTAACCTAAATCTGCTTTGCTGAAATTGAAGTCCATTGCTCTTGTCCTATCTTCAGTGGATATGAAGAACAATTTATCACTCTCCTCTTTATAGCAACCTTTTACTTACTTGAAGACTTCTCATGTCCCCCTTCTCCATGTCTTCCCCCAATCTTCTCTTCTCCAGACTAAACAAACCCAGTGTTTCCAATTTTTCCTCATAGGTCATTTTTTCCTAGGCCTTTAATCATTTTTGTTGCTTTCTTCTGGATTTTCTCCAATTTGTCCACATCTTTCCAAAAGTGTGATGCCCAGAACTAGACATAGTACTCCAGCTGAGGCCTTATCAGTGCTGAGTAGAGTGCTGGAAGAATTACTTCTCGTGTGTTGTTTACAACACTCCTGGTAATATATCCCAATGTTTGCCTTTTTTGCAACAGTATTACATTATTGACTCATATTTAGTTTGTGATCCACTATAAACCCCAGATCCTTTTCTGCAGTGCTCCTTCCTAGGCAGTCATTTCCCATTTTGTATTTGTGCAACTGATTATTTCTTCCTCAGTGGAGTACTTTGCATTTGTCCATGTTGAATTTCATCCTATTTCAGACCATTTCTCCAGTTGTCCAGATCATTTGAATTCTAATCCTGACACTCATAGTTCTTGGAATCCCTCCCACAGAGGGAGGGAATTAGCCACAGACATTAAAAGTGTACTTTTTATGCCATTTTCCAAATCATGTATGAAGATATTGAACAGAACCACAATCAGGACAGGTACGTGTGGATTGCCACTTGATATGCCCTTCCAGCTTGACTGTGAACCACTGATAACTACTCCCTGAGTAGTTTTCCAAACAGTTGTGGACCCACCTTATAATAGGTTCATCTAGGTTATATTTCCCTAGTTTTCTTATGAGAAGTTCATGTGAAACAGTATCAAAAGCTGTACTAAAGTTGAGATATATTATATCTACTGCTCCCCCCCACCCACATGGCTTGTTGCCATATCAAAGGAGGACGTTAGGTTGGTCTGACATGATTTGTTTTTGACTAATTCATACTAACTGTTACTAATCACCTTATTATCTTCTAGATGCTTACCAACTGATTGAATAAGACTGAGTTCCTCTTAAAAGGGGCAAATCTTTTTCACTTTATTGGAGCAACTATTGGAATCCCAAGTATTGTTATGAGGGCCTTCAGGCCCTCTATTTTTGTCCCAACTCTGATTCTCAGAGTGAGTGATACCCTGCTGAGCAAGATTCTCAGAGTTCTGGACATAGACCAGAACATTTCAAACTACAGAGTTCAGCTGGGACTATATCTTTTTCTCATCCCTGATGTCCACAAGTGCCCCAGTATCTGTCTTAGCCCTGCTTGTAGAATTTTTATGAGGTAATTTCTGAGATATACTCCAAAACTAGACTGACAACATCATAACTGCAAAGAAGTCAATGCTGGAAGAACATCCTTGATAAGTTGGAATATTGGTCTGAATTCAACAAGATGAATTCAGCAAAGACAAGTGCAAAGTACTTCATTTAGGAAGGAAAAAACAAATACAAAATGGAGAAAAAACATGGTAGTGCTGCTGAAAAATATCTGGGGGTTAGAGTGGATCACAAATGAAATATGAGTCAACTATGTGGTGCACTTGTGAAAAAGGCTAATATCATTCTGGGTTATTGTCAGACGGTTTGTGTCCAAAGTCCAGCGGTATTGCCCAGTGGCGAGAGTCTGTGGCCATGCTGCCTATGGATGAAAGTCTGTGAGGCCAGCAATAGAGGAACCTAGGCTATCCCTGCTCCATCAGATTCCAAGCCAGGGCCCTGTGACTGGCAAGTCGGATATGTGGACTGGAGGTGAATGCTTCCAAGCCTGTTTGAGTCACTTCCCACCACAGCCCCTGACCCTCCAAGTCATCACAGGGTATGCTTATGGACTCTCAGAAGGTGGGGGAGGAAAGAGTCCTCACTGACTGTGATCCAGGGTCTTTGCCATTGGTCATAGCCTGCTGTTCCCAGTCTCCATACGGGGAGAGAAGGGGAGGGTGTCTTCAGCAGTGGGGTCTGGTCCTGATGGTGTAGAGTTCCTGTGGCCTCTCTGCAGGAGACACCAGCATAGGACTGCTCCTCTGCTCTGTCCACCCTAATGGAACTGGGCCACTCTCTTTTGAGCCCTGTCTCTGTTGTGAACATGCCCAGCAGGCACAGCTGGGCAGGGCCTTCTGGGCCCAGATTTGCTCGTTAACCCTTTGTTCCCTAGTGTGGGGTTTATACATTGCATCACAGGTGTATTAACAGGAATCTTGTTTGTAAGACGTAAGAGGTAATTGACCTGCTCTACTCAGCACTGGTGAGGCCTAGCTAGAGTTCTGTATCCAATTCTGGGGTGCCACAATGTAGGAAAAATGTGGACAAATTAAAGAAAGTCCACAACTGAGCAAAAGTGATAAAAGGTTTAGAAAACCTGGCCTCTGAGAAAAGGTTAAGAAAACTGGGCGTGTTTAGTCTTGAGAAAAGACTTGGTGGGGGCGGGGAACCTGTTAACAGTCTTCAAATATGTTAAGGGCTATTACAAAGATGACTGAGATCCACTGTACTTCATGTCCACTGAAGTTAGGACAAGAAATAATGGGCTAAATCTGCACCAAGGGAGACTTAGATTAGATATTAGGAAAACCTTTTAATTATAAATGTAGTTAATCTCTGGAATAGGCTTCCAAGGATGTTATGGAATCCCCATCACTGGAGGTTTTTTAGAACAGGGTTAGACAAAGACCTTCCAGGGATGGTCTAGGTTTACTTGGTCCTACCTCAGCATAGGGGACTGGACTTTACTTCTGAAGGCTCTTCCAGCCCTATGATTTTATGAACAGGAGGGCAATTGTACAGCTCAATTTGTATAAGTAAGGCGCTTCCAGAAAACTTGACCCCAAACTGCAGAAACTCAGAAAACCCACCTAAGGAGACATTGCACTGTGGAAGGATGATGAGTGGACTAATTTTGCCAACAAGACGTCAGCAGTAGAGCAGCACTAGTGGACACTGTCATGGCAGTGGATGACACAGTACCTAGCTTTGCTCAGAGCAAGTGCAATCTAAAGTATAATGTGATCCTTTGTGCACATCTAGAAGTGATTTTGTGTGGGGATGCACTGTACATTACAAACATGCAAGGGAGACGCCATATGATAGAGTCTCTAGTGCAGACAAGGCCAGATACTTAAGAATCACAGCAATAAAAAGTACACCATTTTAAATAAATAAATAAAAACAAAAAAGAATGAGTGCAACCCACAGTCTCTGGAAACATTTACTCTTTCATAACACATGGCACAGTGCAAAGCAGGGAAGAAGCATTGGCAGCTTAGTAACTACCATGGTAGCAAGTATTCAATGCATCGACCAGAGGGGGAATAAGGATAGCATGGACAGGACCTATTATTACTGGCAGCAGGATGCTAACTTTGCTAGAAATCTCTTGTAGAGTTCAGAAAAGCAATGTGTTAAAGATTTCTCTCTTGCTGAACTGTGGTTTTATTTCTGCAACCAGTGCAATAAGTCATTTCTTTCAAAGATCAGGGAAAATGTTCACACATTTAGAAACAACAATCTAGGGCCAGGCCTGGCTGTTGATAAATTCACATGTGTACTGCACACAAGATCTTCAGATAACAAGAGCAGAGTCTTGCAGCTTCCCTCAGGAGAATTAGAAAGCAATTCATACTGTTAACATTCTTTATCACTATGTCCATCCTGTTATATTTGATGGGGCCTGCAGACCATACCATTTCAGTGCCTACTCCAATACATTTTAACAATGTTAAATGCCAGAACATTATCTAGTGAAAATAACCTTCTTTACTAGTATAAGGTTTATATTTGTGCTAGAACATTTTACACAGTTTTGTAAACTTGGTGGAATGGGCTGTAGAGAGTGTGAAAAGTATTTAAAAATACATATGACTGGAACAGGCCTTGCCCCCTCCAGCTTGTTTGGCTTTCCCTGTGCCCAGATTGCCCCTCAGTGGAACCTTTCAGGAATAAAGCATAAACCTCAGTTCTCCTTGGCCAGGTGCTCATGCCTTCCACTCCACTGCTGACTCATCCTTCTCATAAAAGAAAGTTGAGGTTCTCTCTCCACATTGTTAGGCCTGAATAAAGATATAGCAGACAAAACCAGGTATGCCAACCTGACCAAAGTCAGGCAAACAGAGGTTTGTGGGTAATCCCTGAGTGGAAAACACTGAGAAGCAGCAGCATGTCTCACAAGCACTGGGAAAAAGTGGAATAAGAGAGAAGCTGCATTCCTGGCATAGTACCAGATGTGCTGTGTTAGGGCAGCTCCTTCGAAGAACTGATAAGAGCCCTAGTTTCCCAGCCTCCTTGTTTTCACTCCCTGGTTTTGTTCTTTGTTTGTTTTTAACTCCCCTACATTTCTAACTTTAGGCATGCATGTATACTAAAGGTGTCTAGTTTCTAGTTGTTAAAAGAAGGGGGTAGGTTGCTCCAGTGAATAATTTATGACTCGACGGAACTGTCTATATAGGCTTATACTAAGATGTAAAGAGCAGGCTGGTTCTCTCGGGAGATGAGCTGCTCTCTATTGATGCGTGCACTTGTCAGTAAAGAGCTTTTGATCGGACCTTGCTGGTGTTGCCTGTCTCTCTCACGGTCAGACAACGAACTTTGCCGTCTGGGGGTTAGAGTCCCTGACAACATCACCCCCCAACAGCGAATTTTATCTTAATACTTTGCAGTAGAATCATGACTTTTAAAGGGATATTTAATAGCAGAGAACAGAAAATACAGAATAAGTATTAACTGAAAGCAGGCTAAGAAAAACAAATACCAGTGTTGCCAAATCATATGGCTTTATTGTGAGTCTTATGACTTTTGGCGTTTTTCTTGAAGCCTCATCTCCTGGAGACACTTGATTAAAGTGAGAATCTAAAGTTTTGTTAGAAAAAAATGTAAATTTCTAGCCCTCAGGGTTGTGGGGAAAACGTCAAAATGTGGCCAGAATGCACCCTGTTTCATTTGCAAATAGTGGTGCTGAATGCAGGTTAAGCTGCACAAGTGGAACTTTATTAAATCCTGTGCACTGCTCTGTCCATGCAGCTAAATTGCTTCCAGCCTAATTCCCCACAATCCCTAGTTTTCTGGTGTCCCTTTAATAACAGTCCCTCCAGAGAACATGGACCCTCCAACTCCTGTTCCACTGATCATTTTATATAGTCCCAGTTTTACAAACATTTTAAATATAAAATAATTGATGCCCAGACCCTCACCCAGTGTCCCTTTTGCATGAGCTTGCTTCCACATAGTTGAATTGGAGCCTTGTCTTTACCAAAGACTCAGCTGCAGTTACACCAGGACTGCTGCAGCTACACCAGTGTAGAATTTCAGTGTAGACATTACCTATACCAACAGGAGGGGGTTCCCCATTGGCATAGGTAATTCACCTCTCTGAGAGGCGGCAGCTTAACTGACAGAAGAATTCTTCCTAGTGCTATTTACACAAAAACTTAAGACGGCTTACTATACCAGTCAGTGGTGTGAATTTTTCATACTCATAAGAAAGACGGTTACACTGACCTAATTTTCTCATGTACACCAGGCCAGAGACACTTTGGTCTCCTCAACAGACAATCAAACCAGGAGTGCCCTTGTCATAAACAGATAGCTAAAGGAATGTCTCTTTCACCTGAAGCACCTGACCAGAGGACCAATCAGGTCCTCAACTTTGGGTGGAGGGAATTTTGTGTCTGAGGTCTTTGTCTGTCTGCCTGCTTTCTCTGAGCTTTGGAGAAGTAGTTTCTGCTTTCTAATCTTCTGTTTCTAAGTGTAAGGACAAAGAGATCAGATAGTAAGTTATATGGTTTCTTTTCTTTGGTATTTGCAGGAATATAAGTGCTGGAGTGCTTTGATTTGTATTCTTTTTGAATAAGGCTGTTTATTCAATATTCTTTTAAGCAATTAACCCTGTATTTTGTCACCTTAATACAGAGAGACCATTTGTATGTATTTTTCTTTCTTTTTTATATAAAGCTTTCTTTTTAAAACCTGTTAAAGTTTTCTTTACTGGAAAATTTCAGGGAAATTGAGTCTGTACTCACCAGGGAATTGGTGGGAAGAAGAAATCAGGGGGAGATCTGTGTGTGTTGGATTTGCTAGCCTGATTTTGCATTCCCTCTGGGTGAAGAGGAAAGTGCTTTTGGTTTCCAGGATTGGAATTACAGAGGGGGGACTCCCTCTGTTTAGATTCACAGAGCTTGTGTCTGTGTATCTCTCCAGGAGCACCTGGAGGGGGAGAAGGGAAAAGGATTATTTCCCTTTGTTGTGAGACTCAAGGGATTTGGGTCTTGGGGTCCCCAGGGAAGGTTTTTCAGGGGGACCAGAGTGCCCCAAAACACTCTAATTTTTTGGGTGGTGGCAGCAAGTACCAGGTCCAAGCTGGTAACTAAGCTTGGAGGTTTTCATGCTAACCCCCATATTTTGGACGCTAAGGTCCAAATCTGGGACTAAAGGTATGATATGAGTGGCAGCGGTTACGGGATAGACAAAATCCAGAAGCCAGTAGGAATATTATTTTTTTCTCTTCTCTGCTAAGGGCTTTTTAGCAGAGAGAAACAGTTTGGGTTTAAAAGAAATTTTTTTTTTCTGCTCTCTCTGGCAGTTTGTGGCTTGCATGTTAAGCAAGAAGCCATTACCAGACTTTTAAGGGTCTTTTGTCACACAATAGCCCTCCCATTAGGAGGCAAGTACCAGCACTATATACATGTAAATAAAGTGGTTTTTCTGGTTTGCTTTACATTGAAAACAAAGGGCAAAAGCCCTGTTGCTAGGCAGATCCCAGGAGGCAACAGAGCCTGCAGTTCAGAAGATAAACACCGGAGGGCACCCCAACACAAGAAAACAGGAACCATGTCTACCAAGACAAAAATGGAGGCCGAAGACCAAATCAAAGAAGCAGAACACAGGTGACAACTGGAAAAAAGACAAAAAGAGGTGGAGCTGAAAGAAAAGGAAGAAAGCATCAAACTGGCAGCCTACCAAAGAGAACAGGCAGCCAAAGAGGCAGCACACAAAAGAAAACTAGAAGAAGAAGAGGTGGCCCACAGAAGGAAACAAGAAGAAGAAGAGGCAGCCCACAGAAGACAGATAGAACTCCAGAGGGAAGCCCACCAACAGGCCATGGAATTAGAAAAGGCTAAGCAACAGACTCCAGCCAATCCTAACAACCCATCGCCAATTATTGCTCCACAGCACAGGAAATTTCCCACCTACAAGGCAGGTGATGACACCGAGGCCTTCCTGGAAAATTTTGAAAGAGCCTGTCTTGGGTACAGCATCCCCGAAGACCAGTACATGGTAGAATTGAGGTCACAGCTCAGTGGACCTTTAGCAGAGGTGGCAGCTGAAATGCCTAAGCAGCAAATGAATGACTATAAACTTTTTCAAACCAAGGCCAGATACAGAATGGGGATAACCCCAGATCATGCCCGTCGGCGCTTCAGAACCCAAAAGTGGAAACCAGATGTGTCATTTCCCAAACACGCCTACTACGTTGCAAAAAATTATGAGGCCTGGATATCAGGACACAATGTTAAAACCTTGGAAGAACTGCACCTCCTCATACAAATGGAGCAGTTCTTGGATAGTGTTCCTGAAGACATCACACGGTACATACAAGATGGAAAACCCAAAGATCTCGCTGAGGCGGGGGAGATTGGAGCCAAATGGATGGAAGTGGCAGAAAGCAAGAAAGCTACTGTCAAGGGGAACGAATACCCCAGAGGGCATACCGACCATAAACCCTACAACCGAGGACAGCCAAAGACCCCACATACAACCCAAGTTAAGCCACAGACGCCCTATTCGTCCACCTCACCAGTCTCCAGTAACTCACCTCGGCCCAGTGACCCATCAGATGGAAGATGCTTTAAGTGTAATGAACTGGGACATATCAAGGCCAACTGTCCAAAGAACACCATGCGAGTGCAATTCATTACACCACCATCACACCAAAGATCCCCAGGCCCAGATGCCTCTCAAATACCCTTGGAGCGAAGGGAAAATTTGAGAGTGGGCGGAAAGAAGGTTACTGCGTGGAGAGACACGGGGGCACAAGTGTCAGCTATCCACCAATCCTTCGTTGACCCCAAATTCATCAACCCAAAGGCCAAAGTTACAATTTACCCCTTCATGTCACAAGCTGTAGACTTGCCTACAGCTGAACTGCCTGTCCAGTACAAAGGCTGGTCAGGAATGTGGACTTTTGCAGTCTATGACAATTATCCTATCCCCATGCTACTGGGAGAAGACTTGGCCAACCAGGTGAAGCGGGCCAAGCGAGTGGGAATGGTTACACGTAGCCAAACCAGGCAAGCTTCCAGACCCATTCCTGTTCCTGAACCGTCCACAGACGCCCCGTCTGGGTTACCAGAGACCCAGACAGAGGTAGTGGACCCGGATTCCATGCCAACCACTGAAACAGCCACAACACCTCCAGTCCCAGACCCGGAACTGGAACAGCAACCAGCACCAGCAAGTGCAACCACATCTTCAAACTCAAAGCCAGAGGGTGCTAGCGAGCCAGAACTGGCAGAAGCAACAGACAGCCATACCCAAAAGGCTCAGCCAGAGCCTGAAATAACCTCAGGTGCACCAGCGGAGAGCGGTTCACCAGCAACGGAAACAACTCCATCATCTACATCGCTTCCAGAGGGACCAAGCCCAAGTCCACAGTCTGAGGAAGAACTGGTGACCCCAGCCTCAAGGGAACAGTTCCAGACTGAGCAGGAAGCAGATGACAGCCTTCAGAAAGCTTGGGCGGCGGCACGGAGCACCCCACCGCCTCTCAGCTCTTCTAATCGATCCCGGTTTGTTATAGACCAAGGACTTTTATACAAGGAAATTCTTTCTGGTGGATACCGGGAAGAATGGCAGCTGCAAAAACAGTTGGTGGTTCCAACTAAGTACCGGGGAAAGCTCTTAAGCTTAGCCCATGATCATCCCAGTGGCCATGCTGGGGTGAACAGAACCAAGGACCGGTTGGGGAAGTCCTTCCACTGGGAGGGGATGGGCAAGGACGTTGCCCACTATGTCCGGTCTTGTGAGGTATGCCAAAGAGTGGGAAAGCCTCAAGACCAGATCAAGGCCCCTCTCCAGCCACTCCCCATAATTGAGGTCCCATTTCAGCAAGTAGCTGTGGATATTCTGGGCCCTTTCCCAAAAAAGACGCCCAGAGGAAAGCAGTATGTACTGACTTTAGTGGACTTAGCTACCCGATGGCCGGAAGCAGTAGCTCTAGGCAACACCAGGGCTAACACTGTGTGCCTGGCCCTAACAGACATCTTTGCCAGGGTAGGTTGGCCCTCCGACATCCTTACAGATTCAGGGTCTAATTTCCTGGCAGGGACCATGGAAAAACTGTGGGAAACTCAGGGGGTGAATCACTTGGTTGCCACCCCATACCACCATCAAACCAATGGCCTGGTGGAAAGGTTCAATGGAACTTTGGGGGCCATGATACGAAAATTCATCAACGAATTCTCCAATAATTGGGACCTAGTGTTGCAGCAGTTGCTGTTTGCCTACAGGGCTGTACCACATCCCAGTTTAGGGTTTTCACCATTTGAGCTTGTGTATGGTCACGAGGTTAAGGGACCATTACAGTTGGTGAAGCAGCAATGGGAGGGGCTTACGCCTTCTCCAGGAACTAACATTCTGGACTTTGTAAGCAACCTACAAAGCACTCTCCGACACTCTTTAGCCCTTGCTAGAGAGAACCTAAAGGATGCTCAGGAAGAGCAAAAGGCCTGGTATGACAGACATGCCAGAGAACGTTCCTTCAAGGTAGGAGACCAGGTTATGGTCTTGAAGGCGCAACAGGCCCATAAGATGGAAGCATCATGGGAAGGGCCATTCACGGTCCAAGAGCGCCTGGGAACTGTAAACTACCTCATAGCATTTCCTAATTCCTCACTAAAGCCTAAAGTGTACCATGTTAATTCTCTCAAGCCTTTCTATTCCAGAGACTTACAGGTTTGTCAGTTTACAGTCCAGGGAGATGATGCTGAGTGGCCTGACGGTGTCTACTACGATGGAAAAAAAGACGGTGGCGTGAAAGAGGTGAACCTCTCAACCACCCTGGAACGTCTGCAGCGGCGACAAATCAAGGAGCTGTGCACTAGCTTCGCCCCATTGTTCTCAGCCACCCCAGGACGGACTGAACGGGCATACCACTCCATTGATACAGGTAATGCTCACCCAATCAGAACCCCACCCTACCGGGTGTCTCCTCATGCCCAAGCTGCTATAGAACGGGAGATCCAGAACATGCTACAGATGGGTATAAGTGCATGGGCATCTCTAGTGGTTCTGGTACCCAAACCAGATGGGGAAATACGCTTTTGCATGGACTACCGTAAGCTAAATGCGGTAACTCGTCCGGACAACTATCCAATGCCACGCACCGATGAGCTATTGGAGAAGTTGGGACGTGCCCAGTTCATCTCTACAATAGACTTAACCAAAGGGTACTGGCAAGTACCGCTAGATGAACCTGCCAAGGAAAGGTCAGCATTCGTCACCCATGCGGGGGTATATGAATTCAATGTCCTTCCTTTCGGCCTTTGAAATGCACCCGCCACCTTCCAGAGGCTGGTAAATGGTCTACTGGCTGGACTGGGAGAATTTGCAGTTGCCTACCTCAATGATGTGGCCATTTTTTCAGACTCCTGGCCCGAACACCTACTACACCTGGAAAAGGTCTTTGAGCGCATCAGGCAGGCCAGACTAACTGTTAAGGCCAAAAAGTGTCAAATAGGCCAAAACAGAGTGACTTACCTGGGGCACCAGGTGGGTCGAGGAACCATAAACCCCCTACAGGCCAAGGTGGATGCTATCCAAAAGTGGCCTGTCCCAAGGTCAAAGAAACAGGTCCAATTCTTCTTAGGCTTGGCCGGATACTACAGGCGATTTGTACCACACTACAGCCAAATCGCTGCCCCACTGACCGACCTGACCAAAAAGACCCAGCCAAATGCAGTTAAGTGGACTGATGAGTGTCAAAAGGCCTTTACCCAACTTAAGGCAACGCTCATGTCTGACCCTGTACTCAGGGCCCCGGACTTTGACAAGCCATTCCTAGTAACCACGGATGCATCTGAGCGTGGTATAGGAGCAGTGCTCATGCAGGAAGCAACAGATCACAACTTCCATCCTGTCGTGTTTCTCAGCAAGAAACTGTCTGAGAGGGAAAGTCACTGGTCAGTCAGTGAAAAGGAATGCTATGCCATTGTGTACGCCCTGGAAAAGCTACGCCCATATGTTTGGGGACGGCGGTTCCAACTACAAACTGACCATGCTGCACTAAAGTGGCTTCATACTGCCAAGGGGAACAACAAGAAACTTCTTCGTTGGAGTTTAGCTCTCCAAGATTTTGATTTTGAAATTCAACACATCACAGGAGCTTCTAACAAAGTAGCTGATGCACTCTCCCGTGAGAGTTTCCCAGAATCCAGTAGTTAAAAAGTGTTCTTAAAATGTAGAAGTCTGTTAGTTGTATACTTAGTAGTATATGTAAAGGTGCATGTGTTGTAGTAATCTGTTTATTTTAAAGTTCTAGAAGGAAATCGCCGCCAGTGAGCTTCCCCACTGTCTGCAATTTGGGGGGCGTGTCATAAACAGATAGCTAAGGGAATGTCTCTTTCACTTGAAGCACCTGACCAGAGGACCAATCAGGAAACCGGATTTTTTTCAACTTTGGGTGGAGGGAATTTTGTGTCTGAGGTCTTTGTCTGTCTGCCTGCTTTCTCTGAGCTTTGGAGAAGTAGTTTCTGCTTTCTAATCTTCTGTTTCTAAGTGTAAGGACAAAGAGATCAGATAGTAAGTTATATGGTTTCTTTTCTTTGGTATTTGCAGGAATATAAGTGCTGGAGTGCTTTGATTTGTATTCTTTTTGAATAAGGCTGTTTATTCAATATTCTTTTAAGCAATTAACCCTGTATTTTGTCACCTTAATACAGAGAGACCATTTGTATGTATTTTTCTTTCTTTTTATATAAAGCTTTCTTTTTAAAACCTGTTAAAGTTTTCTTTACTGGGAAATTTCAGGGAAATTGAGTCTGTACTCACCAGGGAATTGGTGGGAAGAAGAAATCAGGGGGAGATCTGTGTGTGTTGGATTTGCTAGCCTGATTTTGCATTCCCTCTGGGTGAAGAGGAAAGTGCTTTTGGTTTCCAGGATTGGAATTACAGAGGGGGGACCCCCTCTGTTTAGATTCACAGAGCTTGTGTCTGTGTATCTCTCCAGGAGCACCTGGAGGGGGGGAAGGGAAAAGGATTATTTCCCTTTGTTGTGAGACTCAAGGGATTTGGGTCTTGGGGTCCCCAGGGAAGGTTTTTCAGGGGGACCAGAGTGCCCCAAAACACTCTAATTTTTTGGGTGTTGGCCGCAAGTACCAGGTCCAAGCTGGTAACTAAGCTTGGAGGTTTTCATGCTAACCCCCATATTTTGGACGCTAAGGTCCAAATCTGGGACTAAAGGTATGATAGCCCTATCTCTGGGCTAGTCTACACTAGAAAATTAGATAGATCCAGCTGCATCGGTCAGGAGTATGAAAAAGCTGACCTAAATTCCTGCGGAGACAGGGTTAAGTCAGCGGAATTCTTCTGTTGACCTAGCTCGTGCCTCTTGGAGAGGTGGATTACCTATGCTGATTGGTGAACTCTTCCCTCAGCATAGGTCGTGTCTACACTGAAGCATTATTGCTGTTGCACCACTGTAGCATTTCAAGTGTAGGCAAGCTCTCTGTCTCCTTGTATGTTTACACTGCAGTTAGGCACCTGCATCTGGCCCATGCTGGCTGACTCGGGCTCAGGCTAAGGCGCTGTTTAACTGCAATGTAGATGGTTCGGTTCGGGCTCAGGCTGCAGCCCAAGCTCTGGGACCCTCTCACCTTCCAGGATCCTAGAGCTCCAGCCCAAGCCCAACTGTCTGCACTGCAATTGGACAGTCTCTTAGCTCAAGTTCCACAAGCCTGAGTCAGCTGGCATGGGCCAGCCACGGGCTTTCAATTTCAGTGTAGACATATCCTTTGAGTCTAGCAAACTCTCTCCCTCTGGAGTCTTCTTCCTCCGGCTGGCATTGGAGTCTGGATGGTTTGGTCTCTCCATTTTATGATGATCTTTGCCAGATCTCTCTGGGCACTGTGTCTTCTTCTGGCTCGTGTTTCCTTTTCCTTCAGCTCACTTGTGCCTCGTGTCACCACCTCTTATGACCTGGTGCCATTCTACACCTCCCTCATGACTCCGTTAGTCCATTCTTTCTGCTGTCTCCCTAATGGCTAGATCCCCGCAGGAGTGCCTGTCTCCAGGACTGACCAGTTGTGCTCTAGTGCTTGCTTTCTCTAATTGTTAGCTGTCTCCTCTCAGGAGTATCTTCGTCCTTCCAGCTACAACTGGTCTGTCCTCACTGGTAGCATGGTTCTGGTCCTTTGTTTCTTCAGTGCCTGTGCTGGACAGTTTTGGCACTGCTGTGATGAGATATTCTTGTGTGCCAAAAATGCTAAAACCAGGTCTGCACCAGAATAAATAGCCATGTGTAACAACCTTAGATGTTTTCACAGCTGATTCCACTTGTCACTCTGTGGGTATGCTGGGGGAGAGGTGGAGTGGTCAATTTCCCCATTTGCATGCACATTACTTCGGAAGCAAATTGGAGTCTGTGTAAACAAGTCTGCTCACACCTTGCTCCATGGTCAGGTGGGCAGCTCATGTGGTAAGTCTCTCTTTCCACTGGAGGAAATCACACAACCTGCAGGTATCACACCCTTTTATCAAGGAGCAGAGTTGTATATTCACTCCCAGCCAGTCACCACACACTCAAACCTGTCTAAGACAGCTATCAATGGCCAGGTGTTAGGCATTGTGAGCTGGTGTGCTAATTCGACAGCATCCCCTTTGGTCAGATGAGTGTTGCACAGAGTTCTCTCGGTCTGGCTGGGCAGTCAGTCAGCTCCTCTTGCCAGAGTCTCTATGGTAGTCCTATTCTGGGCTATGAAGGGTGTTAGTTTCAATCTCACTGTGGTACACAGGTTTCCCGTTATACTTGGTGGGGTTAGCTAGTCCTGGTCCTCAAGGGTCGGGGAAACTCCTTCGGTTCTTAAGTCTCTGTTGGGGGATCGGTAGCAGGGCCGGCTTTAGGCACCGTGGGGCCTGATTCAAAGGAGCTGCGGCCGAAGTCCCGTCACTGTCTTCGGCAGCAACTCAGTGGCTGCTGCAGAGGAAGGACCCTCCGCCGAAATACCACCGAAGACAACGGCAACGATTGAGCTGCCACCACCGACAGTGCCGGGACTTTGGCGACAGCTCCTTTGGGATTTTGAAGGGCCCTCTTAGGGGCGCGGGGCCCGATTCTGGGGAAATCGACTGAATCGCCCTAAAGCCAGCCCTGATCAGTCCCCCAGTCCCACCCACTCCACTGGTTTCCAGCTCAGGGCCCTTAAACCAAGCAGCAGAATCAGGCCACAACAACTTCTCCTGCTGAGCTCCTCTCTACCTTCCTTGGTTCTGTGAGCTTCTTCAGTCTGTTGGAACCCTTCTCTGAGACTTTGTCTCTGGGAGTTTCTTGTCAGCTTGCTGGCAGGACTTTCCTTCTCCAGCCAGCTGCCTCCGCCCTCTGCCCCTCAGCTGCCAACCAGTGCCGGCTAATGATTACTGCATTAACTCCTGCATTAACTCCTTGGCTGCCAGACCAGTACGGGGTCTAAACGCCCCAGGATATACATGTATTTTTTGCATGACATCCTTTCATAATGAGGTTGGACATCTCCTCTGTTCTCAAAATATGATTCTGTACACCCAGCTCATCTTAATTGAAAATATGGTTCTGCTCCTACCAGCACTTGGCATTTGTCTTCTGGCCACACTGCTAGTATTGCTTTCTTGATTGCATGTAATTGGATGTCCTTTTCCATAGCCAATTTGATTTTTATCAGCTTTGCTGTTGATACTGGGAGATAGTGAAGCATGTTAATGGATTCAGAGTCCTGATCCTCTTCTCCCAGCTTGCTGACGCTGGATATATATGCTCTGCTCATGGTGTCAACTAGCATCAGTAATTCTCCTGGATAATATCTGATCTCTCCCTGGTAATGCTGCAAACTCTTTGGAGCACTCAGAAGAAGGTTTGCCTTGGTTATCTCTAGGAGTTTGTGATCCAATTCCTCTATTACTGGATGTCCATAGGTGTCCTGGTGGAGTCACTCCACTCCAAATATCACAATCAGAAGCTCTTTCTCTATTTCAGACTGATCAGGATACACGGACAGGGATCTGCTGGCATAGACAACTGCCTGCTCCTGCAAAAGAACTATACCCAATCATTTCTCCAGTGCATCACACTGGAGTGTCAGTGGATCTCTTGGCTGGTAGTACTTCAGGGCAGGGATATCCATTATCATTTGTTTCAGCGTGTCAAATGCTTGCTATTGGGGACCTACCCAGTCCCAACTATATCCTACCTTGTGCACTAAGATGTGGGTTCCACTGCTTCAGCCAACTGCAGACAGAACTTGAACAGAAAACATTCCTATGAAGTGCTGCACCTCTTTCACATCACTGACGCTGGCATGTCTCTGGCTGCCTTGATCTTGTTGGGATCTGCGTTTAGTCTCTCAGTTATGGCTAAATTATGGTGTCCAGTTGATGGCACCTCACACTGTCACATTTTTTCTGGACTGAGTTTTATGTTCTTTTCCCTGCACTTCAGTAGAAAAGTTTGTGGTTTTCAGTCATGGTCTCATTCAGGTTCTGCATCATTGATCCCTCCACTTACAAATGAGAATATCATCTGCAATTATTTTCATCCCAGGCAGTCCTTCCAGCACTTGGGTGAGCCTTATCTGGAACACCTCTGGTGCTAGATTTATGCCTATCAGCTTGCAGAGCCATCTGTAATGACCAAATGGTGTTGCAAAGGTTGTCGGTATGGAGCATTCACCGAGGTTGGTATTGACCCTTGCTGCTTTCCTGTCCTGATAGCCTGAACCTGATATGTTTTCAGACTCAAGGAGAGACTCATGATATTATCACTGCTATCTGATGTGCCATCCTCCTCTTATGCGACTGACTGAATCTTTCTGAAACTTTCCTCTGCTCTTGCACACACTAAAATGGATCAACCTGCCACATTTCTTCCAATGCTGTCCTAGTGCAGGGTACTTTCCTTTACCCAGTCATGCTATCTCACTATAGATATGGAACCCTGGTCAAATACTCTCCCTTGCTATTGTCTCATTGCATGCATTTCTGGGGCTGTTTTGCTCCCTATAGCTTTCATCCTCTCTTAAGGCTTCTGTGGCATGCCCCATGTCTAAGCATCTTTCTAATGTTAGATGGCCTTCCCAGAGCAACTGTTCCCACAGGTAGTGATGCCAAGTGCCACAGACTATCCTGTCCTGAATTAGGGAGTCTGTCAAGGTCCTAAAATTGCATATAGCAGCCATTGTGTGTAAGGCTGTAAAATAGGGATCTATCCCCTCACCTGTGGATTGGTTTCTAGTGAAAAATGGATGTCACTCCACAGTTTTGTTCAGCTTTGAGGAGCAATAGGTTCCCAGGGCTCCTAGGACTGCTCTGAGACTTGAGGCAGTGGTGAGCTTCAGAGGAGTGCACATCTCTCTCTCTCTGCCTTGTTCTCCAGTAAGATAAAATAACAGATTTACTTTCCTTCTATTGTCATCCTCCTGCATGGCCAGGTGCGTGTACAGTTCAAGCTCCTCCTTCCACCAGGTTCATCAGTGGGCTAGGTTTGTGTCTGCAAAATCCAGAGCTCTGGAGGGCTTCAGACCAAGTTCCATGGCTCATGCTGCCAGCTGCTGTCACAGCCAAGTTGTGGCAGCCATACCCAGTGATCAGAGCCAGAATCCACACTCACAAGACAGGAGTTGAGAGTCTGGTTACTGGGAGATCAGAACCACAAGTCAGGAACCAAAGTCAGGCTAGGTCAGAGGCAGAAGACAAACTGGAGATTGGAACCACAAATCAGATGCCAGGAGTCAAGCCAGTTCAGGATGCCAGGAAATCAGGGGAGCAGAAGCCCAGTTGTTCAGACAGCTTCCTGTTCCTGCTGCTAGCTTAAGTAGATCCAGCAGATCTATCAGATGCTCTGGAACTCCACCAATAGGACATCAGAGGTGGGGCATAGGCTTCCTAGGTAAGCAGCTGTCAGCAGGCTGATAAGTGGAAAGTTGGAGCATGGCTGCTCCTGTGGACGCAGGTTCAAGAGCAGTGGGACAGCCAGATACTGCATTGCAAAGAACGCACAGCTCCAATACTGCCACTGTGTTTTATTTGCAAAGAATGAAGCTGAGGTTTTATTAAACTCCACACACTGCTCTTTCCAGGTGGCTGTCTCCCCACATTTCATGTTCCAATGGTGTATCATCAATAACAGTCCCTCCAGGGAACATGGGCCCTCTGGCCCCCAGATCCACTGATCATGATACACTCCCAGACCCTCAAAATCTAGAGTGCACATTCAAAATACCCAAATTTAATAATTTTTTCCTCATTTTTCAGCCAAATTGCATGATTTGGGGGCCTCACGTGATTTTTAAATGTTTGGGGTGGGTAATACTGCAATATCAACTTAGCAGGTTCCTACAGTCAGCAGACCTGTAACTCAGTTGCAGAATATTGGTTAAGCAGAATGAGAATCCTATACTTTAAAAAGTCTTTTTTTTTCTGCCTCACAGCTTCATTTATGTATCTCTGCTTCTAGTCACACAAGTCAGTGCAGTTTCCAGTAAATCTCCCTTGTCCAGCATGTCTCAATGAAAAGTGCTTCAGAGTATGATTTATAGGAAATACATTTTCATTGTCTTATCCAAAAACCCCAGCTTTTCATTACCAAGGAAGTTACCCAGAGTATCACCTTACCAAAGCCAATTTAGTCCTCCTCAGAAGTTCATATCCAGAACCTTTTATAGTCTGTATGGATGTGTAAGTGAGAGTTGGCCTGTAAGCACAGATGCACATCAGTTTTACAGGGGCTGAGGTTGCTGTGTGGGAGTTGTAGTCACATGATGGAGTTCAGGCAGTAGACCAAGCCTTTTGTGACCACCTGCTGGACACTAAAGAGAGGAATGCTCCTGGCTCAGAGTTGAGAAGATGAAGGTTAAGGTAAGATCATGAGGTAAGCCCCTTCCAAAGGGACCTGGCAGGAAGCCTTGGAAATACCCAGGAAAGTTGACATATGTGAAAGAGCATGTTCTCGCCACTTGCTGACAAGTTAGAAAGGCCACTGCTAGGTGTTAAGATTATTTTGTATCACTTTGATGCTGTTTTGGAAGTTTCCTTAAAATTAAAAAAGTAAAATAAAATTTAGCTCTGTGGGAAGGAACCTCAGATAAAATAAAGTAAGTGCCAATTTTGGTCTAACTTTCCAGGCAGTGTATCTGCCAACTGGCATACAGGATGATTGGTCACCTCTATAGACTATTCAGACATTGCCTTATGGATGTTAAATCACCTCTTTCCACAACAGTATGCATGTTACCAGTCTATATTCATCCTAATCATTCCCAACAAATATGTCTGATGTGTTTGAGCAAATCTATTGCTGTTCTGAGCTTGGGTTTACAGGTCAGTAACTAGCAAGTTATATCAGGTAGAAATAATAGAGGAGATTAAATGGTAAAATCATCAATATTTATATAGCAATAGAAGATCCCAGAAGATAGGGTAAACATATAGTAGTCTGCCACAGTAATTTAACCATTACTGAACAAAAAAAGGACTACAATTCAAAAACACCAGCTATCTGTGTCCATTATCTGCACACAGGTGTACACAATGCTCAATGTTGTGACCAGCTTTCAGTGTTCAGAAACTGGAAGATTCCAGACAAAGACAGAGTGTAAAGGGAACTGAATAAAGACTTGAAGCTGGAAATTGGAACAAAATTTGGTGTGTTGTGCTTGATTTGTCTTTTGGAAATGATCCTTTCTTGAGACTCAGAGACTGGAATAACTGGAACCACACATGTTGCAATCAAAGAGTTTCAGATTTGTACAAAGCCTGGTGTATTACAAGGTAAAATATGTTGATTGGGAGCTCTGTTATTTTAACTAATTAGGCTCAGTTCACACCTGCTAGTAACAGGGGTTGCATATAATCTGAATAATTGGTGCAAATATTGGTAGAAATATTACATTAAAAGAGTACCCAATATTGATTAATTCAATTAAAA
The DNA here is from genome assembly GCF_025201925.1 of Gopherus flavomarginatus. Classification (NCBI taxonomy): domain Eukaryota; kingdom Metazoa; phylum Chordata; order Testudines; family Testudinidae; genus Gopherus; species Gopherus flavomarginatus. The sequence goes on along the minus strand of NC_066618.1, from coordinate 248,954,555 downwards.
ACTTAAGAGCAAAATTTCAAAGGAAATGTGGCAGAATCAAGAAAAAATCTGAAAAGGAGACTGAATGGATGTAAAAGAGGGTTCAAAACCATCAACAACACAATCTCCCAGAAGAGAGTAGTCTGGTTTGCATCACTGCCATCTTTGCAGGGCAAATTTAATCTGGCTCCAGGTTACATTGCTTCTGGCTCTGGCCATAGCATTGAATTAATGAATCTCCTAAGTTCCCTGGCCATGCTCTCTCCTTGCACAGCACCATTCTCTATGTTGGCTGTGTCTCAAGGCCCCTGAGGGAGTGAACATTGTCAGTATCTCACACTGCTGCAATGCAACCCCCTGTTAGATAGATATTTTGCCCCAGGTCAGAGGACTGTGAAACTCAAGGTTGAATCAAGCCTATCACTTGTACTTTCAAAAGCCAAAATTTGAGGCGCACTGTCCTTTGTGGCACTGCCTGAAAATCCCAGGTGCAACAGTTCACACACTGGTGGAAGTGGTCTGCAGTATCATTGCAACAGACTAATAAATCATTAGAGCAGTATTCTGAGAGATCTTGCTTTCCTAAAAGCAGAGGTCTGAAACAGAGAGAACCCTGCTGAATGCCCTTCCCAGACACCACAGTGAATGATCATCTGTTATATTTGTCAGTTTAACAAATTATGGTAATAAAGTGGGAGAATACCAGTTCCAGGAAGGACACAGGGAATACATTTTTATCTATGTGAGATAAATATGCTACCTAATGAAGAGCAATTGAGAGGTATACTCTATTAAATTACTAATCACTAGTTCGATCTCCTTTGTACCACTCTAAAAACAAATATGAAAAAGAGCAAGACTCTTGGACCAGACTCTCAAACAGCCAGCAAAAGTAGGAAAAAGACAAAAGCAAAAACCTAGATCCAGTACATGGTAAAGGAAACTGGCATTTGATAAGATGTGAGGCTTGAGGAATAAAATCAGCAACAAATAAATTACTTATATGGTAACTGGAACAAACATAATGGGGAGCTGGGAAAGACATTAGAGGACATTTGAAAATCTTGGAATGGAGAGCACAAACCTTGCAATTTATTAGGGCTATTGACTCTAAAAGTAGAGTTCATTATTTTAAAAAGAGGTAGTACAACTGATTTTAAGTGAATTAGGCGTGCAGATTTCATTGTTGGCCCTTTTAGATACCATAGATAAGCATTAATAGTAATTAATGCAGTTATAGGCAGGCTAATAAAAAAATTAAAATCAGGCAAGTTACCTATTATATCAGAAAATACTACATGTAGTACCAAATACATAATACCACCACATATTTAAGGCCTCCATTGGTGCGTGTGAAACTTTGCAGACACAAATCTCTTGCATGCACAAGTTTGCACACAGTTACTTGCCCACACAAATGATAGAATCTACTTATGCAAAGCACTTACATCAATTTCTATATAAAAATAGAGTTTTGCATATGTAACCTGTTTCATCTGTGTGCACAAGTGATGTTGCACAAATGAAAGCCACGTTTACAAACTGCTCCATAAAGACTGAATTTTTCTAGAGTGCATCACCACAATTTCTTGAAACAATTATGCTTCTAAGCTTTATTAATACAGCTGAAAAGTCAGACGAGGACAAACAGAAAACCCCAAGGGTTAAATCATGACAAGATGTTTTCATTTCATTTTATTTTTATTTTTTAAGGTGAGATTCTTGTTTGGTTACATTGGAGGTGAAAAGGGCTTAAAGAAGATCAAAAGCTCCAGATACTGTAACCTACTTCACTGGAAAGACTTTTTATTGAATCAAACATGAACAGAATATAATTAGACTAAAACTATATGATCCAGATTGGTAGCTGCTAGTAGGTGGACTGCTGTAACTTCTTTAGTGTCTCTTTCATGAATGTCACTAGTGATTAGTAGTAAAACTTCTTTCTGAAAAAGAGCGAGAATGAATGTTTACAACAGAAATAAAACGCTGAAAGTATTCTTCAAGCTGTAAAAAGAAAGAGCATTATAAAGTGCTCTTGCAAGACTGAAAATATAAATGTAAGCCCCAGGACAATGGCAAAGAGAACATCAGAATATGAAATACTGCAGTAACAAGAATGGACAAACGTGGTTGGTGTTTGAATTTGTGGTGAAGCAGCTGGAAAGATTTGGCAGCAATGAGCATCTAAAAGAACCAGATGAAAGAATGCAACAGAGAGAGAAACTCTCTGGAACTTCTACAGAAACAAACTAAAAAATATCTCACAAGTATTCTCTGGCCTCAGCTTTGTACCAGTGGTTTTTGTATTCCTTCCCAAAATAAACAAAGTGGCGTGGACGGAATGTCCGTCACAAATTGATCACAGAGAGCAAAGAGCAAATATACAAATTATTGAAATTATACAGGACTTTTTTATACAGGTATTCAGATTTATGACTGGCACTAGAAAGAGAAGCTGGATGTACTAGTCAGCAACATAAGAAGGCATTCTGACATATCTTTGTAGAACAAACTGATTTTAACTTTTCGGTTTCTGTATGTCCTTTGCAGATGCTGGATTCTTGCTGTACAGTGCCACCTACAGGATGGCTTGCACTTATAAATAACGTTCTTTTAGGAGCAGGGTTGAAAGAGATGCTCTGTCATATGCTTTTATAGCATGGGTTTTCATGCAGCAGTTAAATCCAGGAATTCAAATGCATTAGTGTTTCAGTGCATATAAACATGTAACATAATACTGAGCAAGGCTTGGGCTGGAATGGAAAAATCATTGCCACACAGCTGGAAAAGGCTTGGAGTATAAATGATCACAGTACAGACAATTTCTCTGTCCATAAAGTTGCTACTATGATGAAACCCCCCGGACAAAGACTGCAGTAATAATCCATTTTATAAATAACAGTTCTCGCTTTGAATTCCTGAGTGGGGAATATTTATACTTAAATGTGTGATATATTTTTTAAGGAAATACTAAAATAATTTGCCTTTGAAAAGTCATCTAGTTCTTCTGCTAGCTCTGGATACTTGTTGTTGCATATTGAAGAGGAGAAAAAGCAAAATCAATCAGTAGGAAAAGGTACTGGAAAATATACTGGTTGGAATCCTGGCCCCATCGACTTTACTCAAGCCAGAATGGACTGGATATTATGAGTAAATGAATCTCTTCAAGCTCTAATTATTATAACTGGTGTGAGCAAAAGTAGCACTTTTATGGACTTGGGCACTGCAATTATTACTACTGCAAGTGATAGTGAAACTGAAAGCTTGGATTGTCACCTTTAGATGCTACCTGTCCTGGTGCTGTAACAGAATTCCACTGCTGCACGCAGATTTCTGACGGTCAGCATGTGTTCTGTAGGGAATTGCCCCCTTTGAGCTATTGTTGGAAACAGAAGGTAAATACATGCCATTCAAGCAACCAGAAAGGTGAACTTCAAATAGCGTATGTGGGACAGATTCTGCTATTCTCATCAGGGGCAGGCTCTAGGCATTTTGCCGCCCCACGCACAGCAGGCAGACTGCCTTTGGTGGCTTGCCTGTGGAAGATCCCCGGTCCCACGAATTCGGCGGCAGCCGGTGGGAGGTTCGCCGAAGCCGCAGGACCAGCAGATCCTCCACAGGCAGCCGCCGAAGGCAACCTGCCTGCCGCCCTCGTGGTGACCGGCAGAGCGCCCCCCGTGGCTTGTCACCCCAAGCACGTGCTTGGCGTGCTGGTGCCTGGAGCTGCCCCTGATTCTAATTCAACTGAGCAGCATTGTACTCCTTGAGTAGTCCAATTTTCTACAGTGGAACTACTTACAGAGTATGGTACTACTCAGTGTGAGTGAGAGCAGGGACAGTCTTTTTTTTGTTCTGTTTGTACAGCGCTGGCACATTGGTCTATGAGGAGGGCCCCTAGGCACTGTGGTAATAAAAAGAATAATAATTAATCTGACCGATATGTATAGATTAATTAATTAAGAAAATTAGAGGAAGATTGCTGAGGAAAACTGACAATCAAAAACTTGGATAGGAGACTGATTATTAAATGTAAAAGGCTCAAACCTTCTATAGAACCACAGAGTTGTCAACTCTTCTGATTTCATCAGGCATCTCATGATATTTGGCATTTTTCTTAAAGCCCCAGCTCCTTTAGCCAGCTGATTACATGAAAATCTCAGCTTTCATTTTTTAAAAAGTAACTTTCTAACCTTCATGGTTATGAATGAAACCTTAAAAACGTGACCCTAGTGCACTCAAGGCTCAAACTGGAATTCCAAGAAAAAGAACCCAACATTTATTATTTTTAAAATCTCAAGATTTTCAAGCCAATCTCATGATTTTGGGGGCTTACTTTATGATTTTTGAATGCTTGGGCTGGCAATACTGGACTCAATCAGCAGGAAATAAATCAAATAGCAACAATCTACTTTGAAACTGACATACATATAAAATAAAGTAACCAAAACTACACTTATGAATGATGTGGAAATATAATAGTAATGCTTAGCACTTTTAATGCCTATTTCAAAGAATTTTATAATTATGGATATCATTAGTGTATTTAAGAAATTGTCAAGGACACTCAGTGCATTAGACGGGCACTCTTATTAGAGTTTGTGTAAATCAAAATAAATATTATAAATTAACCTTATTTTATAGAGCAGTGGTTCTCAGTCAGGGATACTCAGAGGTCTTCCAGGGGATACATCAACTCATCTAGTTATTTGTCTAGTTTAACAGGCTACATAAAAAGCACTAGCAAAGTCAGTACAAACTAAAATTTCATACAGATAATGACTTGTTTATACTGTTCTATATACTATACACTGAAATGTAATATTTATATTCCAATTGATTTCTGTTATAATTATATGGTAAATTGAGAAAGTAAGGAACTTTTCAGGAATAGTGGGCTGTGACACTTTTGTGTTTTTATATCTGATTTTATAAGTAAGTAGTTTTTGAGTGAGGTGAAAGGGGTACAGTAGCCTGGAAAGGTTAAGAGCCACTGTTTTAGAGAGTCTGCATCATGGGCTTCGGGTGAATGTGCCCTGGGGGAAGGCTAGCCCCTGGCTTCTCCCGCCACTGCTTGAGGCCCTGTCTCTCCCCTGCCAGAGTCCAGAGTGCGCACACACACCCAGGGCCACTGGACCCTCCATGTGCCCCCAGCCCAAGCGTGCCAGGAGGGCAGCACAGCTGGAATGCCCCCAGCCCTGGTGCATCGGGATAGTTATACAGATGTTGACTCTGAATATTCTTGATAATGGAAACACGTTTTGGAATGCTTCAGGGCTTCAGCCAATGAGACCAGGAAGAGACCTGCGTAGGGAGTAGAGTATCCCACATCTGATTGTTATGAGGTTCTCACACCGTACACTGAAGCGTCTGGTGCAGGCCACTGTCAGAGATACGATAATGGACTAGTTGGACCTGGGATCTGATCCAGTCTGGTAATTCCTAAGTTTCTAGAGTGACTATTTTAAAACAGTATCTGAATACGGTGCGTGTAGTCCTCATGAATGATGACAAATGGAGAAACTTGACTACTGCTATCCTTTATCCACACAGATATAGTGGGGAAGTGTCACCATCTCCTTACCCCTGCTTCATCTAATGTGTGTCACTTCATTTTCTGGAGACAGAGTTGTAGACTAAAATGTTAGTTGCATGGGGTGAAGGAGGCCACTAGGACTCAGTGACTTAAGGAATTCTGGCCAGTCCAGTGGATGCAGAGCAGAGAGGGTTGGTAGGCTCCGCTCTCTTTTTCCTGGTACCTTGGCAGAGGCAAAGGGGTAGTGCTGCAGTGAGTCATGTGAACAGCAATGCCATTCTTCCACTGAGGTAGGATGACGATATGTTAAATTTTAGCAGTCAAATGCTTTGACTCTGCAAATATTTTGTGGTGAGATGGGCCCAAGCTGTAAAATTTGGATCTGAATCAGACCTTCTGCAGAATAGGCAAGGGTTGGATCCAGAGTTCCAGTGTGAGGTCTCCTCTACTCTTTCCTATAGGTTGTTTGATCACAGCAATTCAACATTTCAACCAATCTCTATCTTTAGCACTGACACAGCCTTGTGCAAGCTTCGGAAACAGAGTTTGAAATGATGGTTTTCTTACGAAGGCTACAACTGTTTCTGCTACATCCAGACTACAGAGCTAGACATTTAGAAAATAGTGTATGTGTATACGTATATGTGTGTACACATGAAATGCACAAATTGATAATGAAAGGCTGATTCTGGCCCCTGTGCTGCCTCCTACACACCATTCAGGAATGCCCACAAAGCAGGCGTACTGGGAGGTTGACATAAATGGCCCTAAATTTCCTCCCCTCAGAGCCAGGGCATAGATGGCATACTGGGAACTGCAATAGGAGTGAGAATGATTTGGGGGAGGGGTAGGAGAGGACACACCTGTGGCACTTAGTTCTCAGGAGATGCAGCACAAACTCTGTCACTAAATATATAAACGCACATTAGGAATGTTGAAACAAACCCATTGTGGATTTGCTTTATCATGCACCTTTTTGAGGATAACAGTATGTGAGCATTGTTAACTTAGCATAAATATGGTATTACACTGTCCTGAATCCCATAACCTCTAGTAATATAACTCCATGGGGGAAATAATAACCCACCAATAAATCATATTATTTTTACAATTACAAATACCATGAGCAATTGTAGATAACTAAAAAGATTAATCCTATATTTTATCTGCTGGTACCTCCTCTGCTGTGGTATAATGAGGATAGCTAATGTAGCACACTTGCCTAGGGATTGTATTCATCTGTGAGTTTCTGTCTCTGCTTTAGAATCATAGAATATCAGGGCTGGAAAGAGCCAAGAGGTCATCTAGTTCAACCTCCTGCTCAAAGCAGGACCAATGCCATGACAGATTTTTGCCCCAGCTCCCTAAATGGCCTCCTCAAGGATTAAACTCACAATGCTGGGTTTAGCAGGTCAATGCTCAAACCACTGAGCTATCCCTCCCTCCATTAGCATCATAATTTCTCATAAAAGACTTGTAGAATAGCAATAATTGGAAAATAATGACAAACAGAATAGCATTAATCTGGCATGCTTTGGCTCCAAGAGTTCAGGGAAAGAAAGAAGCAGTGCAATCAAAATGCACAATCATTTGTTTCCAACACAGGAAAATGGAAGTTATATATACATCCAAACTATCCGTGGGTAACTCAGAATATGTAACTGTAGCAGCAGGTCAGGCAGCCACTTAACAGGTATTTGGTCTATGCATGTTATTTCTTGTCTCTGTAATGCACAATATTATGTTTATGATGCAAGACATTGCCTCATATGGCACCTCAAATGTATGACATTGTTTTGGTGATGTATGAAGTAGTATTTGCACAGTCTGGCACAAGAAGTGAAGTTAATACTGAAAAGCAAATGCTTTTCTCAGATCAGATGTGAACTGTCAGTTGGAGGGCAGGTACCCAAGACAGCAGTAAAACTGGGAATTAAAAAAGGAGAACATTTGTACAGTCAGTGAGTGACTATTTAAAACACACCTGATAATCTGTTTTCTCACTTAGGTAATTTGGGAGCCAGTAGGCATGGGAACATGCTCAGATACAGCTAAAAATAAAAAATGAAATATATATTAAGTTTATATTGATCTTTAAATTAAGAGTTCAAAGATCACTGCTGCAAAAACACAACTGAAAGAAACAGTTGGAGATCCACAAAGGCTGCTCAAGAAAAATTGCTTCATAAAAAAATGAAAATGAATAGAAAAGTGCTAGTGATAGCAGTGCAGAGTATTTGGATTTTCTTTTGTACATTTTTTAAGTGTTCCTATGAAAAGAAAACAGAGAAAAAAATAAACAATTTTTCCACTAAAAAACTCTCAGGACAACACCCTACTCATACACAGGGGACACAGATTCTCATATTATACAGACCACATCCTCTAAGTTCAGTTATCTTAAATATTTCTCTTGAAGGTCAAAAAGAAACAAAAAGCCTATTATTGCAAAAGGAAAAGGAAACAATCTAAGTATAGGTGCCAAGACTGAATCAGAGAGAAACCAATCATATCCCAGGCAACAGAACCAGAACACATAAGGGGGCTGCTATCTCAATGCCAAGGCAGATATAATCATTTACTTACTTTATGTTGCCAATATAGATTTTACAAAATTATGACTCCACTATCTAGAATATGTGCAATGATCTCATCATGACTGATATTACAAAGAATGCTCAGACTAAATTTTCAAGTGGATGCCTAAATTAGTGGGTGGCATTGCCAGGAGCTGGATATAATTTCTTAATGGTCTTTTCCAGTTCTATTTTCTAAGGCAATGAGACAAAAGCAAGACTTCAGTGATCTCGGGCACTGCTAGTGTAAATGCTGCACGTGATGAAAGAGCTGAAATTTTCCCTGAGTGCACCTACCTCAGCACCTTTAAAAACAAAAAACTTAGTCAGCCCACTTAGGGTATGTCTACACTCCAACTGGGAGCATGCTTCGCAACATAGGTAGATAGACATGAACTAGTTCTCCTTGAGCTTCCTAAAAATAGCATCATAACAAAGAAGTTACCTCAGGCTAGCCTCCTAACTCCATACCCAAGGGGTCTGGCCTGGTTTGTAATCAAGCGGCTACCCCCAGCTGCCGTATGTACTACCCCTAGCTATGCTGCTATTTTTAGCAGGCTAGCTCAAGTAGCGCTGGTGAATATCTGTCTACACATGCTGGGAAGCACACTCCCTACTGCAGCATAGACATACCCTTAGCTATGTGCCTAAATATAGATTTAGGTGCCCCAGTTAGGCACACACTTTTAAAGAATGTAACCTGAGTGCTTAGTGCAAATATTGTTACCACATACCACTCCAGGGCAGAGACGTGAGAGAATCAATTTCAATTGTTAGATACAGTTCTCTTTCCCAGGACAGTAAGGGTGACATTTGTGATTTCCTAGTTTATGGCTGGACATCAATCAAAAGCAACTCCTCCAGAATCAGAAGGGTAGTTCTTGAGGAAGCTGATGGCTATCAGAGCTCTAGTCAAATGCCCCTTCATCACTAACAAGAGTGTTGAATTCCAGACACTGAATCCCCAGTTGCTTTAAGATCTGGAGTCTGAACAGTCTTGATGTCTCTAGTCTGGTTCCCCCTCCAGAGAGCTGAAACTATGCAGCCCACTCCCTATCCCCTAGGACCAGTGCTGACATCTCAGACTGCGCCGCCATCTTAAATACACCCTTTCACACAACTCCATGTGCTAAGCCCACAGTTTACCTCTTCATGGGCCATGTGGTAGGTATAGCACATTCCCTTACTTTGCACACCATTGCTCTTTACTCAAGCCCGCGAAATGCACAGAGAGTCCAGATCAACAATTGTCCTGAACACAATGCCCCTCACTCTAGCTCATCCTTTCCTTCTTTGGCGAACCATCTCAGTACAGGGAGGCAGGGTTCCTCCTGCCTCAGATTCCTGTAGCAGGTGCCCTCAACTTGAGCTGGTGAAAATGGCCGAAAGCATTCTATAGACCAGCTGCTTCTCTTTTATAACCTTCCTTTCCCTGTGTCAGGTGACTCCCAGATCAGTGTCCTCAGGTAATCCCAGACCCTTAGCAGGTGATTCCATTGCCAGGTGACCTATTCCCAAACAAACCAGTTCTCTTAAGTGGTGGGCTATCTATTGTCTAGGACAGCAGTTCTCAAACTGGGGTCCATAGCCCCCTGGGGATCTGCGAGGGTATTTCAGCGGCCCCGCTGATCAACTCCTTCTCCCCCCTGTTCAAAGGATGTGAGATTTTGGTTGGATCCATTATAAATATGTCTGCTTTGTGAAGTTTGAACCCACATCTGAATCTCAATCCTAATGATCACCAAGTTTTTGTGGTTCAGCGAGGAAAGGGTTCAGAGAGTAAGAAGTTCAGATCTTATGTTCCAGTTGGGGTTTAATGCTAATTGTACTGCATTAAAGTCCAGAACCAAATAAATGTCATTGGCAAGGTAATTATATTTATTAAGTGTTTGTGTGGTTAAAGAAAAAAATTATTAAACAAGCAATATTCAAGAGATATTCAAGGTTTTCCTTGTTCTGCTCTGGAAACTCAGATCTGCCATTAAAAATCAGATTCGTTTTTGGAAACTCAAATACCAGGAAAACATTCCTTCCCCAGAAGACAATCTTTCTACTTCAAGTGTCCTTAACTAAGCCTTACTAGATGGGCTTAAGTTTATACTTTCAGTAAACTTTCAGGTGTTCACTAATTCATCAATTCACTGTCATTAAGAAATTCATATATACTTTTAGTCTGGAAACCACTATTTGTAGTAAACTATATTTTTATTTCTCACACAAATTTAGATAAATTGTAGTTAAAGTTGTGTTAAGAAAGATACTTGCATGCACGCACACACACTACCCCCCTAAGAAAATTAAGGCAACTTGCACAACCAACACAATACCAGTCTCAAAACACTAGCCCATTACAAGCAGAAAACTCAACCACATCAAGTTACAGTCTTAGCATCTTCATGTAACATACACTAGAGCAGGGGTCTCAAACTACTGGCCCACAGGCCATCTGTGGCCCATGAGCCTCCCCAATGTGGCCCATGGGGCTCCATCAGTTTTGGGGCCAGGTCTCTCCCTTGGCCCCACCTGACACCCCCAGGTGCTATCCCCCGCCAGGGGCCCCAGCAGCACAGCGGAGCTGAGCTGCGTCTGCCTGCTGAATCCAGTGACTGACGGCCCCTCCCTCTGGCCTCGGGCTGTGCTTCCAAGCACTGCCCCTGCCCTGAGTGCCCCTGTGGCCAATGGGACACTGTGGGGGCGGTGCCTAGGGGCAGCAGCACATGGAGGCTCCCTGGCCTTGGAGCCCAAGGTAAACGCCACATGCCCTGACTCCCTCCCAGAGCCTGCAACCCCACGCCTTCCCGACATACCCCCTCCCACCCCCAAACTCCCTCCCAGAGCCTTAGGCGAGTGGGGGCAGAGTTTTGGGGGGACAGAGTTTTGGAGGTCAGGTTCTGGGTGATATGAGTGACATTATCAGCCCACTGGGAGAATTTGAGGACTGGCACTGGCCCTAAGGTAAACTGAGTTTGAGACCCCTGCACTAGAGAGAAGAAATACAAAGCTGATCACATACTTCATATTTTTACATACCAAAAGCACAATGTTGTACTGCATATTTACATGATAACTTTCAAAGAAAGCAGATCAGCTATAAAATACATAATCAGTGAAACCACACAAATATAACTAAATCATACACATCAGTGAAACCTCACAAATATAACTAAATCATACAGTTAAACACCATTCCAGTTATCTTTATTCATAACATATTATATGTAATGAAATATCAAATTACCAGGTCAGAGTAAAAGTTGTGTGTTGCCATGTGATTTTCAGTTCTTTGACGCACGTATTGAGGCTGACAATACAGATGAATTGAATATGAGTATGTTTTCATTTGAACATTCTATTCTTATTATTAAAGTGTTACTTTTATGGGAGGTGGTGGATTTCAGTTGGATACTCTTATTCCGTAGATCAGAAATCAGAAGCTATTATTTTACAAATAGTGTCCTGCACATAAAATTCCAACAGTCATTGAAATATCAGTGTGTTTGTGGAAGGTGCCAACAGAAGTAGCTATTTAGATATTCTGTGAGTAACTACCCTTTTCTGTCATAGTGCTTCATAAATTATTTCTGGGGGAATTCTGCACCAATTAAAAATTCTGCACACAATATTTTAAAATTCGAAAAATTCTGCATATTTAGTCAAAATAACATAATATGTTCTCTCTGGTTTCAATTATTTTGTTAATTTTTTAAAAACTACAATACAATGGATGGAGAATGGGTGTGGGGAACATTGGAGGAAATCGCCAACGCCCTGTGCCTAACAGTAATGTAGCTAGGTTTGACCTTTTATTTCTAGTTATTAGTCAATAAATAGATGCAGCCATATGATCACTGTTACATCATAGGCAACTGAAGAGCAAGTGAGGGCTGAGGAATCATATTAGCTACTGACCATCTCCAGAAAGATCAGTAGCAAACAGTTCATGGAGCACATTTTGATAGGAAATTTTTTCAGTCCAAAAATTTGGACCACTAAATCACCATAAGCATTTATAAGTCCATACTGTCCTTTACACCACTCTGGCTTTGTAAAGGAGCCTTAAAACTTTTACATTGTTTTACACGCCTGGGGGAATTCACAAAGAGAATGGGAACAATTCATTAAGCAGGCAGGCTGCTACATTCTGCTCTGCCTGAGGGGACAGAGCCTGCCCCATGCCTATCTCCTCAGAAACACCCAAAGCCCTGCCCCTTCATGCCAAGCATGCTGCAATAGCGAGCGTGAGGGACAGTCTCTCTCTCTCTCTCTGACCCACAACTGCCCAGCCCCCCACCCACCAGTGGTGATTTACATCTAGGTTTGCTAACTTTTTAATCACACAAAACCAAACACTCCTATTCCGCCCCTTCTCCAAGGCCCTTCCTATACCACACCCCTGCTCATTCCATCCCCTCTCCCTCTGTTGCTTGCTCTTCCCCACCCTCACTCACTTTCACCAGGCTGGGGCAGGGGAATGGGGTGGGAGGGGCTATGGCTCTGGGCTGGGGATGCAGGCTCTGGGCTGGGGATGAGGGGTTTGGAGTGCAGGAGGGGACTCCGAGCTGAGCGAGGGGGTAGGGCCGGGGATGAGGGGTTTGGGGTGCAGGAGGGGGCTCCAGCCTGGGTCAAGGAGTTGGGGCACCAGGGGGGTGACAGCTCCAGCTGGGGGTGTGGGCTCAGGGGTGGGGCTGGGGATAAGGGGTTTGGGGTGCAGGAGGAGTCCCAAGGCTGGGACAGGGGGTTGGGGTGCAGGGTCCCGGTAGTGCTTACCACAGCTCCCAGGAAGTGGCTGCCAGGTTCCTGCAGCCTCTAGGCACATGGACGTCTAGGTGGCTCTATGTGGTGCATGTTGCCTTTGTGCCCGCAGGTGTGCTCCCCACAGCTCCCATTGGTCATAGTTCCCAGCCAACAGGAGCTGCAGAAATGGCTCTTGGGGCAGGGGCAGCACACAGAGCCTTTCAGTTTCTGGCCTCCCCAGTGCCTAGGGACTGCAGGACCTGGCAGCCGCTTCTGGGAGCCGCATGGAGCTAGGGCAGGTAGAGAACCTGCCTTAGTCCCGGGCCCCTGCTGCACAGCCACTCGGACTTTTAACAGCCCAATTGGCAGTGCTGACTGAAGCAGCTAGTGTCCCCTTTTGACCAGGCATTCCAGTTGAAATGCAACCTTATTTACATCTCTACTGGCTTCTCCAAGTGCCAAACCAAACTGTCTGTGCTGCTGGGGAGAGGCACAAAACTGCTCGTGTCTTCCCTTTGCATACCTGTTAGAAGTCATTTTTCTGCAGGGAAGCAAAGAAATCTGCAGGTGACATGAATTCTGCGCATGGGCAGAAATGCAAAATTCCCCTAGAAGTAATAAATACTAAAACACTGCCCTCATATGTACATCAGGGCTGCAGGGAAGCTGGAAATAGAACTCTGGGATGCAAGACCCAGACTCTGTTCAGTCAACCTTGTTGTCTTGTCCAGTACTTCCTGTAAGACCCATTTTAAAGAGGCCTTTGCTAATGTTTTCCCAACTGAAAATCTCTTGCACCAGTGTTTCTCAAACTTTTCAGGTTGGCAAACCCTTATTCAAAGTCACACTGTAAGCTGGCGCGACCGCGTCCATGTCTGAGGGAGGCCACACCACCTCACAGTTTAGTCTGTTAGAGTCTTCTCCACACAAAGAAAAAAAGGGAAGTGGGAGAGGGAAATTAGCGGTTCTCAGTGGGCCCCAGCCTCCAAGTTGGACAGGGCTGTAAACAGTTTGGGCTCTGGCCTGCAACCAGGCAGAGTGATAGTAGTTTATTCACCTGGCCGTTAAGCAGGGCAGGGCAGCAAACAGTCAAGGCTCCAGCCCAGTCTCGGGGCTCAGGTAGGGGAGAGCACCACGCACAGTCCATGGGGCCCAGGTAGGGACACCCAAGGAGCGCAGGCCTCTTGGCCTAAGGGGGGGTGGGGAGTACTGCCACCCTAGGAGCACAATGTGGGGGGGACATGGGCCACCCAACTCCACCACATGGGCCACCCAACTCCACCACATCCCAGCCCAGGCCCCTAACAGTGGCGGAGTGGTCTGCCACTGAGTCAGCAACACACTGACCCTGTATCAGGCCAGCTCTCAACCAAACTTTGGTCTGATTTCCCTGGGCTGCGTCCTACTCTCCCACTTGAGTATACCTGCGTCCAGGGGTCGTCCTCAGTCTCCCTGGGATACACTGCCAAGGGTAGTGGCAGGGCTCTCTGGAAGCTCAGGCTGGTCTCTGGAGAAGTAGTAGTTCTCCTTGGCATCCCACTCCAGCAGTGGAGAAGAAATATCTGTCTCCTTCAGCAGCTCCCTCTCAACTGAGCTGCTGAGCCGGCCGGCCTTTTATATTTCCTCTTCCTGTTCCGCCCTTCTGCTTCCAGTGTGTGGGGCATGGCCCTCTTAGCTCTGCCCACCAGGCAGCTTGTGGCGTTCCATCCGTGTTCAAGAGAGGCCACGCCTCCTTGCTACACAAACATTTTCATTACTCCCTTACTATAAAAGTTAGAGTAAAAAAAGTGTATCAATGACAAACCTGTATAATGGTTTTGTGTGTGTTGAGAGGTTAACAGAGGATACTGACCTTGAATGGTACAGGGTGTGTGGGAGTGAGATTTTCTTTGTTCTACATTGTAATAAAACTTTCAATGCTTTGTGAACCCCTTGACTTCCTTTCATGAGACACCCTCCTTTGGGGTTCACAAACCACCACTAAAGAAACACTATCCTAAACCAGGAATGATAGCAAGAGATAACATAATTGTACATACAGGTGAATAGCATGTGGAATAAATAGTGTGTGGTATTACTCAAGTGGAGACTATTACACTAGATTCTGAAATATTACACTAGAATGTAATAATTCTAAGGGGGGAGGGATAGCTCAGTGGTTTGAGCATTGGGTCTGCTAAACCCCCAGTTGTGAATTCAATCCTTCAGGGGGCCACTTAGGAATCTGGGGCAAAAAATCAGTACTTGGTCCTGCTAGTGAAAAGGCAGGGGGCTGGACTCACATGACCTTTCAAGGTCCCTTTCAGTTCTAGGAGATTGGGATATCTCCAAGTTAAAAAAAAAAAAAAGGTACTTTAATAGATGCTGTCACACAGAGTGTGGTTTAGTCTGCACCATGGTCCTGCCCAGAATCTGTTCAGCATGGCACATAATAGAGAGGAGATGATGTCGGATCCAGGGCTCTGCATCCATGTGCCCTAAGGGTTTGGTGTTGCCTGTGCATTAGTACTATATTGCATTTTCTTAAAGCAGCATACAGAGTAGCTGCATACAGCTGTGAATTTATTTGGGATGTGCTGGAAAAGGAGAACAAAGGGACAAAGTGCAACTCTCATCAGGATGAAGGGAGGATGGAGCTGAAGGGCCAAGTAAGAGAGAGAGAAGATGGAATGAGACTAACATCACATGAAGGGGAACAAAAACAGATCTCAGGGAGTTTCCCTGAGAGGGTTACATCTGAAGTAGGGACCAGTGTTTAGAGCTGCACAACCAAGTTGGAGTGACAGGGTGGGGCCAAAGAAGTAGAAGACCAGTCAAAAAGGAAAGAAAGAGAGGAAATATAAACAGCCAAACACGTCTCAGGAAGGAATTTGCTTTCAGGTTTTTCTGTGAGTGTTAGATCAGAATGAACAATGAGTTGCCCAACCAGAGGATCTTGAGAATGTTCATCTGCACTTGGCAGCAGAATGTTCTTCATGTATAATACTTATAAAAATCAATAATTGCAAAAGCTCCAGGATTCCAAGCTCTTAGTAGTGTGTGGATCTTTCAGTGGATAATCAGTGCCTGCCTAGTGCAAAGGTTGCAGATCTCTCGAGACATCTAGATACACTTACGTTTAGTGCTGAGGAGGAGCCAGTGGTCGTGGTACATGTAGGTACCAATGACATAGGGAAGGATAGGAGAGAGATCCTGGAAGCAAAATTTAGGCTGCTAGGTAAGAGATTAAAGTCCAGGACCTCCATGGTAGCATTCTCTGAAATGCTTCTAGTTCCACATGCAAGGCCAGTTAGACAAGCAGAACTGCAGGGTCTCAATACATGGATGAGATGATGGTGTAGGGTGGAGGGGTTTAGATTTATTAGGAAAAGGGGAACCTTTTGGCAAAGGGGGAGCCTATACAGGAAGGTTGGGCTTCACCTAAACCAAAATGGAACCAGATTGCTGGCACTTAAAATTTAAAAGGTTGTAAAGCAATTTTTAAACTAAGGGCAGGGGAAAAGCCAACAAGTGCGCAGGAGCACATGGTTTGGAAAGACATCCCTTAATATTAATGGAGATTGTCTATGTCCTACTAAGGAGGAGAGGATGGAAGATGATAAAATACAGGTAGGATCAGATGAGAAACAGCCAAATGAAAAAGAGTCCCATTCAATTACATGATATAATGGCAGACAGCTAAAAAGTGACAAGCTTTTAAAGTGCTTATATACAAACACTAGAAGTCTAAATAATAAGATGGTTGATCTAGTGTCTCGTATTAAATGAGGATATTGACATAATAGGCATCACAGAAACTTGGTGGTATAAGGATAATCAATGGTACACAGTAATACCCAGGTACAAACTATAGCAAAAGGGCAGAACAGGTCATGCTGGTGGGGGAGTGGCACTATATGTGAAAGAAAGCATAGAGTCAAATGAAGTAAAAATCTTAAATGAACCTCTATGGTTAGTAATTCCATACTCTAATAATAAGAATGTAGCAGTAGAGATATATTACTGACCACCCAAACAGGATGTGATAGTGACTGTTAAATGCTCAGGGAGATTAGCGAGGCTATAAAAATAAAAAAAACCTCAGTAATAATGGGGGATTTCAACTATCCCCGTATTGACTGGGTACATGTCACCTCAAGACTGAATGCAGAGATAAAGTTGCTTGACACGTTAAATGACTCTTCCTGGAACCCACAAGAGGAGAGGCAATATGCATTAGACGGGACAAGTGGAATAGCAGGGAATCAACCAATAGGAGTCTTTCTTCCTTTTATACAGTTCATCTATGTTAGAGTTAATACTGGGAAGGAAGCAGTCACACATGCAGAAAAAGATAGTGTGTGTCCATGTAGGTAAATAAATAGTCAACATAAATGAGCTGAAATTGCTTTAAAAGCTAATACGTTACAGTGACTTGATTTTCATGTTCATTTGCAAAACAGCACAGATAACTTCTAGTACAAAAATTACAAAATTAGCAAAGTTCTCAGAGGGGAATTAGAATGATGCAGGTATTTAAGGATCAAAGAACCCAATCTTGCTCCCACTGAAATCAATGGCAAAACTCCCATTGACAACAGGGTGAGCAGGACTGGGCCCTCTAGGTCTGTATGACATGGATAAAAAAGGAGATTATTGGACCAATCCTGCAAAGTCCTAAATGCCTCAGTGGGAGTTGGGGGATCACAAAACCTCTCGGGTTGGCTTTTTGTGATGATCACATTGAAAATGTGGAGGGGGAGAGAAAGGATAATTACCGCAAGACTGCTGAGTATGTGCCAAACACAAGAAGTAGGAACTCCAGCGAAAGGAGGGAGTGAGACTGCAGGAATTTTAGAAAGAATTATTTTACATTAAGTATGTTGAATATACGGGAGGTGATTTTACCTCAATACAGTATTAGTGGGACCATTAATGGAATATTGCTTCCATTTCTGGTGTCCACATTTCAGAAGAGATATTGACAAATTGGAAAGTGTTCAGAAAAAAAGCTGCAAAAATTATTCCAGGTTTAGAAAATATGCCTTATAGCAAAAGACTAAAGAAGCACAATGCATCCAAGAGAGTGTTATGAGGTGGCATGATTACTGTCTGCAAGTAAGTACGAGAGAAAGACATTTCTGATAGTAGACAGCTCTTTAATCTATAATAAAAAGGCATAATGAGATCCAGTGATTGGGATCTGAAGCTAGACAAATTCACACTAGACATAAGGTACAAATTTTGAAAAGTGAAGGTAATTATGTTTTAGAGCCATTAGAATTACTTATCTAGGGCTGTGGTGGATTCTTCTTCACTTGCAGTCTTTGAAGCAATTTAAATCAAGACTGGATGTCTTTATAAGAGGAGATGTGAAAGCTGAAATAGGAGTTATGGGCTTGATGCAGAGATTATTGAGTGAGGTTTATAGCCTGTGTTATGCAGACATCAGACTAGGCAATCATAACGATGAAAGAAATCAATAAGTATTGTTTACGTAAAAGGACTTAGAAAATTATTGGGAGAAAAGGAACAGAATTTGGTAACACTCCTATCTCTGAAAGAGGGGGAGGAACTCATAGTACAGTAGCTAGGTAATTCATGAAGGCTTGTAATTCTATGATCCTTTAAGAATTCTATAATCCTTTAACAAACAGTGCTAACTACCTAAACGCATACACACAGAACTAACAGCACTTGAAATAATAGCAAACAACTCTTTCCATCACAATCAAAGAATAATCAGCTTTTTTACAATGGTGCTGAAGTACATTCCAATTAGTTAAATTCATTCAGCATAGCTTGGTTGATAGTGCTAAATCCAAGCTGCATGAAAGCAAGGATAGATTTATGCATTCTTCTGTATGAATAATGCCAGAAAGCTATGTTTAGTACTGCAGAAAGATGATTCACTACCTGGCCCTTATAGCCAGTAAAGTCAGACATATTCATTACCTGTTATGCTGAGGACTCCTGCCACCATTGCCTCCTTTTGGAGAATAAGCACTGAATTATCCATATCACAGAACCATCTCAATAAATACTATTGCTGCCACTGCTGACCAAAACAATCATAAAAAGGCTATCTGTGAGGAGCTCCAGACATTTAAATATAGGAAAGCCATCTACTCTAATAATGGAGATTGATATCCCATTCTCAGAGTGGTGTATATACATTTTAAAAATTGACAGAATATATCAGATGCAGATCAGCCTGTTCGGCAAATGCTTGTGTTTTAAGATGCTTTTTCTCTTAGAAAGAGAAGCATTTGGCAATTTTCTGGGGCAAAGTTTATGAAAATGTGAAAAGAAATCACTATGTGAGGAGCTGACTTTATTCCATTCTAAATCCTCAAGGACCCATCTTCCATATGGATTGAATTTTGAATTGATAGCAAGATGCTGTTCTAGACTACGAGCCAATGATTTACTGCCTTTATGTAGATGCTTAAATGGATTTCTTCTTCAGCTTAAACAGCATTCTTATCAAGAACACCCCTTTTTAGCATTTTTACTTAATAATAGAACACAAACTAAGAGGCTGGATGGCTCAGGGGACTAGTAATGAAATCTAGAGCTTTTTTTTAATCACTGGGTCACAGTTTGAATCCAGGTGGCTCCATACTGGCTTCAGGTTATTGGCTGTTTCCCTCTTATTCCACCCATACTGTACCTAGAGGACAGCTGTCTTTAACTGCCAGTATGGCTCCCTTTCCCCCTCACTAAATTAACTTAAAACAAAATAATAATCCCTAATGATATAATACCTATGCCAGAATAATATTTACTATTGTCATATGCACCAGCAGTGCCACGACCAACATATATACTCCAGTGCATCACCTCAGGATCTGCTTGAAATTGTTATTATAAGGGGCTGGGTGTGAGGAAAATACATTAAATCATTTGGGCCCTTCATTTTCAGTTTTTACTGAAAACCTCCAAAAAATCCCCAGGTTTTGAAAAACCCAGTATTCAGATTTTTCCAATTTCTAGCAGGATTTTGTATCTACTCCAACTCCCTGGACCCATCTCCCTGCTCACGGACTCCCCAGCAGAGGGCACAGTGCACAGCAGGAGAGGGTAACTGCTGGTTGGTGGCTGCTACAGCTGAGATGAGCCAGGCAGGGAACCTGCCAAGATTGCCAAACTCTGCAATGAGAGGCTGCAGAAAGTAGAAGGTTGTACCTCATGAGAATGTGCCCCCTCCTGACTCCAGCCCTTCATTGCAGCCCTAAGGCATAAAGCCCCTTTTGCTCCCCATCCATCTCCCTGCCCTGCAGGGCACCTCCACCCCTATGTCTGCTCTCCTTTCTGCCCCAAGTGCTGGGCATCTCCAGCCACCCCAAGGCACAAAGCCTTGTCTGCTTTACCTGCCAGACAGAGTCCCAGGCCAGGAACAGGTCTCTCCAAACTCCCTGACACCCTGTGGAACTGAGCTGAGGAATGGCACTGGGTCTGTCTCTCAGTTACTGGGAGCCAATTTCTCCTGACTCCTTGCCCATATCCAGTGCTCAATTTGAAAAGAAAGAGGTGCCAGGGCTCAAGCAATTTGTTTACTTTCATAACTCACTTGGCAAGCCTAGAGGTGCCGGGGCTATGAACTGCCCAACCAGACAATAGATCTGACCGAAAAGTCTATGAGCCTCAGAAAAAGAGGCTTTGTAAAAGGCTGCTGCAAGCCTACTCTACCAGGACACTTGGAATTCACACTGAAGCCCCTTGTATCAAGATTAACCGCACAAGTCCCCATCAGTGAACTGTTTTGTTTTTAAAATGTTTAATTTTTGTAATGGGAATTAGTGATAATTGTTTCATAGACTCTTATTTTCTCTATTTGATGGGTTTTGCCTGTCCTCCCATCCCCCAATATTAACCTTGATATTTGTGAAGTTAAATTTTTTGCATTGATTTTCACTTTTTTATTTTTCAAATTAGCACTGATAAATTCCCAGGAATTTTTTTGTAAGGGGAACATGGGCCTTATAAATTCTGTAGCATGTGTACTGTGACCACTGCGCCAATCTTGCACACACTTACATGCTACTTAAGTATAGATATTTAAGTACACAGGGGGTTGCAGGAACAGGGACAAAGAGACAAATTCAGCTCCAGTACAAGCACTTAGTTCCTGTTCTATCCCCTGAATGTGACCCAAGCTGTCATCATTATCTAGGAGTTTCCTTGCTTTTTGTTTATGTTTGTTTGCTTATCTTGCAGCTTTACACCTGCACTTTGAGTGTTTGATCAGCAATGCCACCATACGTACAAGCAAGATGAAATGTTACTTGGTGTCTTGTCACACTTTAGTTGTTTTAAATATCAATATGACTACACCTCTACCCTGATATAACACGAATTTGGATACAACGCAGTAAAGCAGTGCTCTGGGGGGTGGGGCTGCACACTCTGGCAGATCAAAGCAAGTTCAATATAACACAGTTTCACCTATAACGCGGTAAGATTGTTTGGCTCCCAAGGACAGCGTTATATCAGGGTAGAGATGTATCTTATATTGTGTCCTGCTTTCAACCAGAACTCTTTCAGCCTTTGCTGAAGTATCTTGAGTTACTTGTAAAGGCAGCTGCAGGAGAAGAGTTGTCAAGGCTGAATGACAGCTAGCCAAATTTACCTAGTGCTGGAGCTGACTAGCTATTTTAGTCAGACCTCAAAAGCACTTGGTAAAAGAGTATTTAGGTCACCTAAAAGCCAAGATGTGACATTACTGGTTTAACTCTTAATGCTTTAAGGAGGGAAAAAAGCATGTGCCAGATGTGTTCAGTGTTTTTAAATGCTTTTTACAAAGTTCAAATACTCTTGCAAGCTGGGTGGAATTGCTTTGGGAAAAACTTTATTTTTATTATTTACTCAGACAGAAAATTAATACATGTGAATATTCTGAATAGGCATTTACCAAACAATAATCTTAATATCATCTCTTGAAGATAGAGAGTCAGAATGTGATATACTTACTCCGGCTGAATAATACCTGACACCAGGCATAGGTCATGGGCTATTTGTGCAGAGTAAGGGTCTCAAAATCTGGCCTCTAATTTATGAAGGTGTTTCGTAGTTGGTAATTAATGCATTTAGTACAAATTTAATTAATGTTTTTGTGGTATATACTGAATTGCTTAGCTACAAAATAATCAGTATTTCCAAAAAAAAAAAAAGGTGGAGGGCCCAATCCTGCAGTCCTTAGCTTGGTAACAGGATCAGGACTGTGTTAAGGCCACAGTGACTTTGGCGGCGCTCTGTGGAAGCCTGTGTGTAGGTGTATATATACACTCTGCGTGCGCTCTCCCATATTCCCCTTAATGGTTGGGAGGTGCTCCCTATAAACATGCACAAAGCCTCCTAATTATGCTCCTACAAATCCATCTTTTGATAACTACAAATTGCTGACACTGGCTAGGCTGCTGGTGTATTGAGACCACTCCTTGACATGCTGACCAATGCTGTCTCTTTGTTTCCTTGTACTCCCCTGTCTGGATCGAGCTGTTGTCTTGTTGCCTTATGTGTTAGAAGATCAGACATGTATCGAGGATAGGGGAGGGGGCAATTTTAATTCTGAATGTATCAAAGGAATTACAGGAGATAGAATGATTTGTCCAAAAGGCAAGACTAAAGAATATGGTTCATGTCAAAACTATAATATATAACTAGAACTTCAGCAGTTCTCTGGCATAGGAATAATACCTATGCAAGAGCATAAAGAAAGAAGAGCATTCATTTTCACTTTCTACAGATATTTTTTTCCTTTCTGGGGATCTGTCTGGTCACACAGGTTGGGGCAGGCTGGGGAGTTCCAGGAAGTACCAGAATGCTCAGTATTCTAAGGATGCGGGTGTGACCATCCTAACCTAGAGGCCTCAACCACATCAGGACACCATTATGCCACACAGAACAGTAAATGACAGTCCCTGCCTCAATGAGTTATAACAGTGACATTTGTTACACAACTGAGGTGAGTTTTTTCCCCCCACTCTGGACCCTTCATTCAGGGTAAGAAGGCCAAGAGCTGCATGAAGGCGCTCTCATAAGTCCATATCTGGCCAGGGGAGGATTCCCTAGCATAGGCACTGTGCAAGAGACATGTAAGGCTGTCATGTGTAGCCCTCCTCTCAAACTCCCACAGAAAGAGTGCGTCAGGGTTGGGGCTGCAGCACACAGCATTTCAGAAATTCCAGGTAGCACTGCAGCCTACAGGGCAGCCCAGAGAAGCTGCCATAACTTAGGCAGGTCCTAAGTCTTTCATAGTTGAACCAGAGTCCTCTTCAGTCCAGGATTAGGAGCTTCAAGCTACCTTAGCCCCCACTCTCCTTTAGGCTGTGAGCTCTGTGCTATATTGCTTAGAGGCACAGCACATAACTTCACCCTATGTATCTAGTCCAAGATGCTGGCAAGACAAGATGATTAATCTGAGGAAAACAGTCTCTATTTTATCGTCAGTCTATGGAAATACTACAAACTTCTCTCTTGTATAGCACACAGACAGATGTGTAAGCAGAGTCAGGATGAGCTCTACCCTGACATCTGGTGGTGAATTATAGCGAGTGTGGAAAAAAATCCAGAGGCTGATAGTGTTTGCATAGGCACACCCACTCCGCCTAGCATAGCCCACGGCACCCTAAAATGGTTACTTTCACAGCTGTGGGATCTCCAATTTCTTTGTTATTGGGGCAGGAGGAATAAAATGTTGTCACCCTGATTAAGTAAATGAGGAACTACGAAACTGTTTTATGATAAAGGGTTTCACTATCAACTAAATAGCACTTGCTAGACAAGGGACATGGTTCCAAAACCCAGTGAACGGGGGGGGGGGGAGGAGAACAGGTATTTGTACCTGGTGGTGTAGGTGCCTTGTGTGAGCCAGAAGCACCAATCCCACCTACTCCTCTCTCCACTGTGGAATATCAGAGTTGATTTTTGATTCCCTTAAGAATCTGGATACAGGTTATTGAGCTGAACTTACTTTGGGCTAATGGTGCACTATCACTGGGGCTCCCCTACTGTGAGCTGAAATCACTAAAGAGCTGGAATTGCTGAGCTGAGAGCACTGAGTATACTGTGGAGCAGAGCAGCTGGCGGAATGGAGTGGAGCACTTGTAGAGCTACAGAGAGAGTGGAGCCGAGCAGTTTGTGGGGACAGCTGGAGCGGATCAGCTGGCAGAGCAGAGCAGCTGTGGGATGGGTGGAGCAGCCCACAGAGTGAGCAGAGCCGAGCAGTTTGCAGGGATGGCTGGAGCGGAGCAGCTGGCAGAGCGGAGCGGAGCAGTTTGTGGGGACGGCTGGAGGAGCAGAGTGGAGTGACAGGTAGAGCGGAGCAGTTCGTGGAGAAGGCGGAAGCAGAACCCCACAGAGAGGCAGGGCAGTTGGCCCTGGACCACGTAAGGTGCCCCTTTCTACCCAGGCTGGGGGAGGGGAACCTCTGCAGATAGACTCTCGAACTCTGGGGCTACACTGACCTGGGACAGAGACTTTTGGGTTGTGGGACTTTTGGGACTGTGGGTGATCTTTGGGGGTTGCTGGACTCAAGAGCCCAGGGAAAAAGACACGGCCCAATTTCTTGGGGTGGGTCTTTGCTCACGGTTTGGTCTATGAACTCTACTTAAGGTGTTTTCCCAATTTAATGCTTGTTGTTTATCTCATGTAATTAAACCTTTTCTGCTACACCAAGACTCTGTGCTTGCGAGAGGGGAAGTATTGCCTCTTCGAGGTGCCCAGGGGTGTGCATAAGATTTTCCCAGGTCACTGGGTGGGGGTTTGAGCTGGTTTTGCATTACATTGTAGGGAAGGGACCCCTATGTATTGAACCCGGCCCTTGCTGCTATCAATTCGGCCTGGCAGAAGGGTTACAGATGTTTGCACTCACTTTGTGCATGGTAGTTCTGAAAGACACAAGCAATGGCAGCAATGAAATAGTTCAAGCTTAGGCTGAGTAGACATAATACCTGACTATCATATTCATCATGCTCAAGAGAAGAGATCTGTCAGAATGTGGGAGTGATTAATTGCTGCTCATTTTAAGTCTGCTTTCTTCTTACCTCAGCACAGAGCTGTAATTTAGTGTCTTACAGACACCAGCAATGAGCTTGCAAAGTGACACAGGCTACTTGCATTTTATGGTAATTTCATTTAATTGTTGACCCTTTTGCTTGAGGGAGATTAAGAGGATATAGTTTTATTTATATTTTGAGGATTTTTCATGAGAATAACTGGTTATTCATTTTGCATTGTACAGTGCACATTTTATACTAGATATGCAGACCTGTGTGCGCCCCTGCTAATCTACATGCAATACTTGCCATGCAATACTTAGGTAGAGTCAAGCAGAGAATCTTTTGGGAAAAGAAATGCACACTTTTCATTTTTCCCCTTTTTTCCCTTAGGACAAGTGGTTTTCCTCTCTGTGAGGAATTTTGAGGAGGTTAATGTTTTGTCCCATCGGGAAAAGTACAACAAAACTGTTTAAAGACAATCGCATTTTCCACCAGAACTACAGTATATGAAAAATTGGTCAAGTGTAAGCATCTTTTACCTAAAGCACAACAATAAATTCAACACTAATCACTGTTTTCTACATGCATTATTGAGTATGTATTGTACTTCATACCCCTAGAGCCAGCACTAGACCAAATGGCACCCCAGGCAAGGAACTTCTCTGGTGCCTCCTCTTCCATTTGTTAAACTTTTGAATACCTTACTGCACCTTGATCCTGCCACCTCTCAAACCCCACACCCCACGTGGTCACCTGTGCCTAAATCCAGACCAACTTGCCAGCCACACTAAGTCCTAGAAGTGTAATACAACTCCTCTTTCCTAGTCAAATCAATGGCTAGAGAAAAGTCTACAGAGGACTCATAGACTCATAGACTCTAGGACTGGAAGGGACCTCGAGAGGTCATCGAGTCCAGTCCCCTGCCCTCATGGCAGGACCAAATACTGTCTAGACCATCCCTAATAGACATTTATCTAACCTACTCTTAAATATCTCCAGAGATGGAGAGTCCACAACTTCCCTAGGCAATCTATTCCAGTGTTTAACTACCCTGACAGTTAGGAACTTTTTCCTAATGTCCAACCTAAATCTCCCTTGCTGCAGTTTAAGCCCATTGCTTCTTGTTCTATCATTGGAGGCTAAGGTGAACAAGTTTTCTCCCTCCTCCTGATGACACCCTTTTAGATACCTGAAAACTGCTATCATGTCCCCTCTCAGTCTTCTCTTTTCCAAACTAAACAAACCCAATTCCTTCAGCCTTCCTTCATAGGTCATGTTCTCAAGACCTTTAATCATTCTTGTTGCTCTTCTCTGGACCCTCTCCAATTTCTCCACATCTTTCTTGAAATGCGGTGCCCAGAACTGGACACAATACTCCAGTTGAGGCCTAACCAGCGCAGAGTAAAGCGGAAGAATGACTTCTCGTGTCTTGTTTACAACACACCTGTTAATGCATCCAAGAATCATGTTTGCTTTTTTTGCAACAGTATCACACTGTTGACTCATATTAAGCTTGTGGTCTACTATGACCCCTAGATCTCTTTCTGCCATACTCCTTCCTAGACAGTCTCTTCCCATTCTGTATGTGTGAAACTGATTGTTCCTTCCTAAGTGGAGCACTTTGCATTTATCTTTATTGAACTTCATCCTGTTTACCTCAGACCATTTCTCCAATTTGTCCAGATCATTTTGAATTTTGACCCTGTCCTCCAAAGCAGTTGCAATCCCTCCCAGTTTGGTATCGTCCGCAAACTTAATAAGCGTACTTTCTATGCCAACATCTAAATCGTTGATGAAGATATTGAACAGAGCCGGTCCCAAAACAGACCCCTGCGGAACCCCACTTGTTATACCTTTCCAGCAGGTTTGGGAGCTATTAATAACTACTCTCAGGATTGGGAGCCATTAATACTACTCCATTAGGCCCACAAGAGAACTAGGGCCAGAGGCTTCAGTTCAAGAAAGCATGTAAGTAGGTGAGTACTTAAATTAGCCCTATTTAGCAAAGCTCTTAAGCATGTGCTTAAAATTAAATACTAAGTTCTTTGCTGACTAGAGATGGGACTGATGAATCAAGGCCCTACAAGATTGCCAGGGTAGCACTTTAGTCCTGAATAAGACATCACAGAAAGTGCGTGTTTGTTTTTTTGCTATTTTCTTTGATGTCTACAAGAACAGGGCTGGGCAAAGGAAAGAAGGGTTAAAAATAGTAACAGACTGGACACTGGTGGTTGTCCAGGGACCAGTGATTGCGGCCTGATTGTATTCAATACAGGCAAACACAGGACCGTCCAACTAGTAGTATATGTAGTTGGTGCTTCAACTAAATGTTCCACTTTTGAAGAAAATTCAGAGCAGAGTTGATTGGGAAGGAAAATTTAGACAGAAAACTCTAAGTGAAAAACAGGAGTTCTGAAAAAAAGTGTTTATTTAGATAGCCATCATCAAGTCACCATCCCCTGTGCTCCTCCGCTTGGCAGGGCCAAGTGCTTCAGACCCTGTGCCTCAGTTTCCCCAAGGGAGCTTCCACTTTAGCCGCTTACAGGTCAGCCCTCCAGCCAGGTCCCTACAAAAGTTCAGCCCCACCTTTCAGCACAGCAGACTCCAAAGTTACAGTCCCCAAAACAAAAGAGTCTTTATGCCAATTAAGTTTAGTTGTCACCTAAGATTATCATCCATGCTCCTCTGGGCTTAGCACTCAGACCCCAGTCATGATCTGGCTTAATAACCTTCAGCAAGTTCCTGATAAACCCAAACAGGCCCATGTCAAGCCTACCTTCCCTCCAGGGAAGCACTGACAGGTCACAGTCTGATTCAACTGCTGACTCCAGCCAGGCTTCTCTCCCCAATTGCAAGCACCTGGTCTACTCCCCTTCCCATCAACTCACAACTAGGTGAGCTTGCCCCTTTTTAGCCCTTTCCTATAGGCCTGAAACACCCTACAGGTGTAGTGGGCAGGGCTGATTGTGCTCATAGAAGTTTGTTAACCCTTTCCAGACCCAGTGGGCTTTGTGTACCCCCTCATGATTGCAAAAAAGCCATGAATCCACCATCAAGAAAGAGGACAACTTTGGCAAAAAGCCCATTCTGGTTCAATAAGAACCTTCTGGAAGTGAAGGCAGCAATTAGGAAGAAAAATAGCAATATATAACAAATGGGAAAGGGGAAACAGATAGGAATCAATATAAATTAGAAGTTATGAAAGGCAGAAAATTGATAAGGGAAACTAAGGACATCAAGGGAAAAATCTGTGACTGACAGGACAAAGGATAATAAGGAGGGTGGGGTTGAGTATGTTAGGAACAAAATAAATCCTAGCAATGTCAATTGCCCCATTACAAGATGGAGATGGTAAAATTGTTAATAATGATGCAGAAAAGGCAGAAGTACATTAGATAGTTCAGATCTATATGTGGAAACAACCAGAATGATGTACTTGTATCACATGAGAATGATGAAGTACTTCCAGTCCATTAGTAACTGAGAAGGCTGTTGGAAAACATCAACTAGGAATAAACATTTTTAAATCAGTAAATTCAGATAACTCAGACATAAGAGTTCTAAAACAGTTGGTTGAGGATCTCTCTGGCCCCACTAATGCTACATTTTAATAAATCTTGGAACACTGGGGAAGTTCCAAAAGACTGGGCATGTGCTATTGTTGGGTCAGTATTCAAAAAAGGCCGTTAGAATGACCCGGGTCACTATAAGCAGCTAGCCTGACATGAATCCCAGGGAAAATAATGGAAAAACCTGATATGTGATTTAATTAATAGAGAATTAAAAGGTAAGAATACAACTAATGCCCGTCAACATGGCTTCATGGAAAATAGGTCTTGTCAGACAACTCTGATTTCATTCTTTGATAAGATTTCAAGATTGTTGATACAGGTAACTGCACAGGTGTAATATAGCTAGACTTCTGTAAGGAATTTGCCTTAGTACCATGTGACAGTGTGATTAAAAAATTAGTACTAAACACTATCAATAAAGCACATGTTAAATGGATGACTAACTGGCTGACAGATCTCAAAAAATAGTTGTCAAGGGGGAATCATCATTGAATGGTGTTGTGTCTAGTGGGGTTTCGCAGGGATCAGAACTAAGCCCAACTCAATTCAATATTTTCATCAGTGATTTGGCAGTATAAAATCACTACTGAGAAAATTTGAAGATGACACAAAGTTTGGTGGCATGGAGAATAACAATGAGGACAGGACAATAATACAGAGCAATCTGGTTCTCTTGATAAACTGGGCCTATTAATACAGCCAAATGCAAAATTACAGCTCTAATACAAAGAACATAGGCCATGCCTAAGAATGAGGGACTGTAACTTGGAAAGCAGTGACTCTGGATAGGATTCAGGAGTCGTACTGGAGAGGCAACTCAACATGAGCTCCCCAAAAGGGCCAGTGTGATTCTTGGATGGATAAACAGCAAAGTATGAGTAGGAGTATGGAAGTGATTTTACCTTTGTATACAGCACTGGTGAGTTTGATACTGGAATACTACATCCATGGCTGGTGTCCACATGTTAAAAATTTGGAGAGGGTGCAGCAGAGAGCCACAAGAGTTGGAGAAAATGCCTTTCACTAAGAGATTGAAAGAGCTCAGTCTAACAAAGAAAAGCATAACAAGAGCCAATGGCTGGAAGCTGAAACCAGACAAATTCAAATTAGGAATTAGGCACAAGTTTTTAATAGTGAGGATGGTTAGCCATTGGAACAGACTATCAAGAGGAGTGGTGGATTCTCCATTTCTTGATCTTCAAATCAAGACAGGATACCTTTCTGGAAGATGTGCTTCAGCCAAACACAATCAGTTATTAGGATAAATTGGAGAAATGTAGTGGTCTATGACATACAGAACTAGATGATCTACTGTTCCCTTGTGGCCTTAAGCGCTATAAGTGGGCAGACGGAGTTCACTTTCAATTTGGAAAATTATCTAGGAGTTCAGAAACTTAAACTGAGACTTCTTGTTTTCTTCCACTTCCTTCTCTTTGGATCCTCCAACAAACCCCAACTCTATTTTCCATCGTAGCATCCTTTTATTGTCAACATTTTGAGATGTTCCATGAATATAAGTGGTTTTGCCAGGAAAAAAATTATATAGGGAAAAACAGTGACTTTTGGATGGGATTAGCATAATACCTAAGAGTCATTTGGGGTAAGGGCAGTCAATGATTAAAGGTTCATCTATCACTGAAGTCTTTGGAAAGACTTGTGTTGACCTCACTGGAATTTGGATTGGGCCCCCAAGGCCAGATTTTCAAAGGGATTTAAGTGCCTAAAAATGTAAAGAGGCATCTGGTAGGATTTTCAAAAGTGCCTAAATAGATTAGGCACCTAACTCATTGATTTCAATGGGATTTAGGTGCATAACCTGTTTAATCCCTGTAGGCACATAGTTTCATTTTTAGAGGCTTAAATACCTTTGAAAATCTGGCCTTTAGTAAACAACCAGTGTTTTTTCTGGATATCAGGTGGGTCAGGATTCTTGCTTCCTTTGTGCATTTCAGGTGTTAGGTACAGATAAATGTGATTTTAGCTTCAACACGTTTATGATGGAAAGCTATATGTTCTAATTTTTTTTAGAATATAGCAAGAATTTTTCATTTTGCTCTAAAATCATTATTCTAGTATGGAGAAACCATGTCATCATTAATTTGAAATTGTTTTAGGCATTAAGAGCTTGAATTTTAGCTGTCAAGATAGAGCATATTAGAATCTCTTCTGCATTAATGCATTTAATCTAACCATAGTCTAAAAAAGTGACTGCAAACTAATAAAAAACAGCTCTGCTGCTTTTCTTTTCATCCCCAAGATCACTTGTAACTGGCCTATTCTCAGAATAAATTTGCCTTTAGACACCGTGTATTAGAAACCACCTATGGTGATCAAATCAACACCTTTGACAAAGTAATGTGGAAAAGCTCCCTTGAGCATTCACCTAACTCGCTGGATAAATATGAGCTGTTTCAAGCTCCTGTTGGTTCAGTAAAGAAAATGTTGCTTGTGAACTGCTGCTAGCAATTAGAAAGTGAAATAAGGAGGCATTTTATATGAAACAGCTAGGTTAGGGGTTGAAATGGGGGATAAAAAGACAGCGGTACTTCTCCAAACTCTTCCCACAAAATATGCCCTGCCAACTTAAAGAGGCCAAACTCCGGTGCTATTCACAGCAGATTGCACAGTTGTTCACAGTATGATTATTCCTGAATGTGACTTGGCTCATCAGGCTTGGTTCTGCCTCACTAAGCTTCAGCTACAGCTGTGAGTTGTGTTGAGATCCTTGAGCTTGGCTCTTTCTTGACTGGGGCAAAAAGTAAGTCATGATTTTCCTCCCCAAGTGTCACCCACTCATGGCACCAAAATGCGCTGTCACTCACATCAGACCATTCTGATCTATATATGTTTCTCCCTCTTCTTTGTTATAGTCTTTGATGAGCAGTGAAATAGTTACCAGTATTGATATTTCAATTATTATCATTTGGTATCTAAATTAACTCTCACACTGAGGTGAACAAGGGCAGCTTGCACCACTACAAGCTTTTCTTTCAGGTTGCCTGAAAAGTCAGGCAGACTTCATTGGATCAGTTAGCCTTCCAAATGTGAACAGACCGTTCCTCTGCAACTATAAGGGCTAGAAACATAGGCACCTAATTGCCTTTGGGGATCTGGGCCCAATTCCCTTTGAAGTCAAGGGGATTTAGGTGCCTAAGTATTTTTGAGGATCTGGGCCTTAGTTTTTTTCCCTAAATGAAAGCTTAGATTCGGGAGCAGAAGGTCAGAGCCATGGGAGAGGTGACAGTGAACTGTAACAGTTGGACTCTTGAGCTAAATACAGTCTACTGACTGCCCCTCCTCCAAAAAAAATTGTCTCACTATCCAGGTACCTACATAGTCCTTATCACTCTAGTACCTGAGGGCCATTCTATTCTATTCTTCAACTACATTAGAGCTGTTCAAAAAGCAGGAAATTTTCCCAAAAAATTTTGAAAAGATTTTCATAGAATATTGACCCTTTTTCCCTTCCAAAAATATTGACTTAGAAATTTTTCACCAATTCTAAAGTACTTGTACACTTAGAGAGCTACACACTTCAGATTCTCTGTGCCATGAGTTGTGCCTTGTCTGCCAAGTGTTCTGCCCCACAACCAACCAAACCTGCATGCAGCTTATCCATATTCTCTAAAATAACTGGCTTGAGAATTCCTTATACTCCCCACTGCATTAACATTTTGCTTTACCTTACGCAGGCTCGTGCAGAGCTCAGTTCACATTTGCACTGAAGAAAAATGACTTTGCACTCCTTGCAGTGCACCATACAGTGACTGGATGGCTCAAGGCCCAAGTGAGAGGCTCTTACTGCATGAGCCTCCATTCTTGTTGGCAACTAGCCAGCACAGAAGTCTTAAAGGGGGCAAACCATGGAGTTTGAAAGGGTTTTCTTACAATAAAACATGAACACCGAGCTAACACCTCTGCTGCAGCACCACTTTGAAATAATGTCAGCTGAATTTTGAACAAGGCACAAATATTTTAAGGCCACAGCAGGAAGTCTGGCAAAGAAGGAGTTCCAGTCACAAAGCAAGAGTGGATGAATGTATTTCAACACTGCAGGGAACCAACGAAAAATTAGATTAGTTGACATTTGACTTTGGGAACTTTGGAGACCCTGAGAATTTGGAATTGATTAATACTTACTGAAATAACAAGTTAGAACTAGTATGGATGTGTGTCTTTCCCTGCTTGTCCATTTCACTTGTATGCCATGTCCCTTTCTCACTCCCCTCATCTATTTTTCTAGTCATCTACACTACAGCACTGCAGATAAGCTGCTGTAGCACCATAATGTAAACCCCTTCCATCACTGGAGGAACTGACTTATGTTGCCCTTGGTAATCCACTTCTCTAAGCGGCAGTAGCTAGGCTGACTGAAGAATTCTTCCTTCAACCTAACTGTGTCTATGCTTGGGGTTAGGTCAACATAGCCATTGTGCACTGGGACGTGAATTTTTCACACCCCTGAATGCCTTAACTATATCAACTTAACTTTTAAGTATAGGCCAAACAGAACAGAAATTGAGTCTTCCTACATGTCTGTGCAGTACCTAGAATATTTGGGACCTTCCTGTAAAGTAAACAGTAGTGCAGACAAACAGATCCATTGAGTTGTCTATCAGGACAGAAGTATCTCCAAGTCAGGTAGCACTTGAAGTCACAAATTCAGCTGACACTATCCAATGACATTCACTCACTCTCAAATTAAATGATAAATCCTTGAACAATACAGGCCACACTAGCAGGGCCGGCTCTGGCTTTTTTGCCACCCCAAGCAAAAAGAAACAAAACAAACACAAAAACAAAAAACCTGCGAAGGGGCAGGGCAGGGGGACCAACCTACCGCCCGGCTCGAGCGGCAAAAGGGGTGGGAGGGGGACGGGAAACCAACCTGCCGCCGGGCCGGAGCAGCAAAGGGGGTGGGGGGAACCAACCTGTCGCCTGGCTGGAGCAGCAAAGGGGGCGGCGGGAATTCTGGGAAACCGGCCTGCTGGTCGGAGTGACGAAGGGGAGCGGGGCGTAAAACAAACCTGCCTGCCGGCCGGAGCACTATAAGGGGGCAGGGCACGAAACAAACCTGCCTGCCGGCCGGAACAGCAAAGGGAAGAAAAAACAAAACAAACAAAACAAAAAAAAAATACCTGTGGGGCAATGGGCGCAGGGGAACTCCCAGCCCTGCAGACCCCGGGCAGCGGAGTGCACACCCCAGCTAGCGGGGGGGGGGGGGGGAGGTAGAGAGAAGGGGGCAGCCAGGGCTTCCTTAAGCGGGGCGCTGGCCATGCGGCCTCTCCCGCAGTGCCGCCTGCTGGGAGGGCTCCACGCCACTCCGGTGGGCGGGCTGCCATGCTGGGCTTGCTGCAGATCTGGCACTGCTCCCAGAGGCTCCGCGCCGCTGCCCCCTACAGGGTGGCAAGAACAGCAAACCAAAAAAAAATAACCTGCAGGGGCGGTGGAAGCCGCAAAGCGCAAAAAAAAAAAAAAAAGAAAAGAAATGGGCGGAATGCTGCCCCTGGGAATCTGCTACCCCAAGCACCAGCTTGCTCAGCTGGTGCCTGGAGCCGGCCCTGCACACTGGAAATATATGCAGCCACAAATCTGTGGAATGAATCAGCACACTGAGTTCAGAGTAAGCCTATATCAGGATTGTTTCTGTGGTATTAGTAGGCAGAAAACAGATTGACATTAAATATACTTTGACATCTATATTTCCACACTTTCTGAAGCTAAGTGACAGCCCAATACAATGCAACCCTTAGGGGCAGCGCTTTGCTCTCTCTGCATTGCTCAGGGAGCTGTAAAGAGATCAGAGACTCATTTTACCTCCCCTCCTGGAAATTCCCATGGCATGGAAGAGTCCCTAGCAGAAATAGAGCTCCTTTGCTGCTCTCCTCAACTTCTGGTGCAGATGCAGAGAGAGAAAGTGGCCAGAGCACAATGCACTGTGGCAGTCTCCAGCTGGCATCCCTCGGGGACCACTGTCAGCTGGCACAATCCTCAGGTTGCTCTAACATTTGCAGAGGGCCAGGGTCAGTTCAGGCTCCCTGACATCCCCAATTTGCTTTCCCAGTGCAGTAGAGAATATGGCACATAAATATTTGATCCTACTCCCTCTGAAGTCAACACCAAATCTGCCATTGAATTTATTGGAGCAGAAGTGGATCCATACTATATACAGAGTATCAGATTGGTTGTTTCTATGCAATAAAATGTAGATTAAATACATTTTTCCTATCAGCACTTTCATCATTGTTATTTCAATACTTTGGGCATCAGGAACACTGATTGACAGAACATTTGACCAGTCTGCATAAACCTGTGCAGACTCTTGAGGGGACTTGATTTGTAAACTTTTGCTAAGTTCTCCCTCCCTCACAAACCGTGAGCATGAGTATTGCCCAAATGACTACCTGTGATGCTATGGGATTCAACCTCGACCCGTAAGAGATTGTGTCACCAGCTGCCTGTAACTCTGGGTGCCTCTGTGCTGTGCAGCTTTGACTCAGAGCCCTGACACCAGCAGCCTGATGATAGTACAAACAACCTCACCCTGGCTAACACCAGCCTGGTTACTCCTTGCAGGATGACACCAACAACCCTTCCAGCCCTGAGTTCTCCCCACAAACATATCTTTTTCTGCAGTGCACAGCCCCCTTCCCTGCAGCACTCACAAAACCTTAGTGAGTTGCTGCTCCTTTAAAGAGACAGTGCACAGGCCCTTATCAACTATCACACCATTACGTTGGTTTATAGTAAATAGGTTTATTAGCATAAAGAGGTTGGTTTAAGTGATGCAAAGAAGAAAGCATAAAGACAGAAATGGTTACAAACAAAAGTAAAACACCCTTCTAAGACTAAAATCTAACTTAACAAATTAGACTCTTTTGTTCAGAGATTTTCTCACCAGTTTTTCTTCCAGCATGGCTGGCCAGTCTTTAGCCAGGACCCAACATAAAAAGGCAGGAAGGAATTTTCCCCTGGGTCAGACTGACAGAGACAATAGGTGTTTTTTGCCTTCCTCTGCTGCATGGGGCATGGGTCACTTGCAGGTTTGAACTAGTGTAAATGGTGAATTCTCTGTAACTTGAAATCTTTAAATCATGATTTGAGTACTTCAGTATCTCAGCTAGCCGTTAAGGATCTATTTCAGGAGTGGGTGGATGAGGTTCTGTGGCCTGCTATGTGCAGGACGTCAGACTAGATCAGTGGTGGGCAACCTGCAGCGCAGCTCCCATTGGCCAGGAACAGTGAACTGTGGCCACTGGGAGCTGCGGGCTGCCATGCAAATGTAAACAAACTGTCTGGCAGCCCACCAGCAGATTATCCTGACAGGCTGCATGTGGTTGCTCACCACTGGACTAGATGGTCATGATAGTCCCTTCGGACTTTAAAGTCTATAAACCTATGACAACTGAGGTGGTCAGCTGAGACTCACTGCTGCATACCTGGAAGCTCCATGCCATCCAGCATTGGGGTGTTCTTAGGGTCAACCACCGTTTGCTATTAAATATGCATACAATCTGAGTGAAATTTACTCTTGAGCAAAGGGCTAGCTCAAGTCCAATACACCATTTAATTCTCCCTCCAATCATATGTTAGAGACTGAAGTGGTGTATTGGACTAGAGCTAGCACTCTGCATGGGGGCAAATTTCACTCTCTGAATACAGTCATTTAGAATCCTGAATATTTCTGAATATGAACAACAGTGCCAATTCTAAATTCCAAACAATTAAAAATTCTGAAGGGAAGAAAGTTAGGCTCCTACCCAGATAAAATATATTTCCACGTGGCTGAGAAGGTACATGAGACAAGGGGGAAAAAAACCAAAAATCCACATTCTGTGCACAGCCCTATTTTTTTAATATGTATACATACAGTGTAATCGCTCTGCTTTGTTTTAAATGTCTGATGGAAACAGACTTCACAGTTGCTGATGCCAAAGCTTAATCTCGTGGGACAAAAGGAAAGAACAGCTTGATGTACAAATGGAGGTTCAATTTGAGTACTTGCATTATGCTGTAATTTTAGTAACAAGGAAGAATCAATAGTACATGACTTAGGAAAGAAAAAGAACAAACAATACAGGCAACAGATGCTGCTACTAAAAAGAAGGGAGACTTCAGTATTTTTTCCAGCCAGTTTAATAATATGTTTTATTTGAATTTCTCCATAAGATAGATAATGTATGTTTTTGCATTGTCTTCTAACAGAAAAATGCCTAACTGGAGAAAGAATCTCTCCAAATTAGATTCAGCGTACAAGACCCTGAAGCAAATGCTCAGCTGCACTAGTTATTCAGATTTTTTAAAATGCAAATATTAATAAGATTTTCAGAAGGGATAGATGGTTTGTTCTAGTCTCTCATGTATAACTAATACATTAGTAAATATTCTGCTGGTAATATGTTTGGAATAGTCTATGCGGAAAATTCTACTCCTAGCTATTATCATGTGCCTCCTACTGATCATGTATTTGGGGAGGGGGATTACTTATTGATTTAGGGTTTATCAGCATTTCTATTATAAACCCATATGAATTTTAGCTCCAGTTTTCAATTTGACATTCAGGATTTCAGCCTGGGAGCAAGTGTTCTGTTTATACAATATTTGGTTAAAACTAAAAATAATGCAACTACTTCCACGTGACAGGAGAGCTGAAATTAATCTGATACCACAAGTCCATTTTTATACATTTGCTTTTCTTTTAATGCAAAAGAATTCCATCCAATTTTAAAAATAATGTTGTGTAGGCCATTGGACCCTGATGTAAACCGTTGCCAATGGCTGCTAAAATAATGAAAAAGATAAAGAGATTGAGTTTTAAGTTACCTAGATGCACAGGGATGAATTCAGTAACAAATATATTCAGCTTCAATACCACCAAAGCCCCCACAAAGGGCCCAGTTCTGCAAGATGCTGAACACCCTCAACTCCCAATGAATTCAGTGTGCTTGCAGGTCAATTAGCACCTTCCAGGTGTGATGTTATCTGATTAAAATATGACCATGTAGATCATTGTTGCTACCTCTGTTATATAATTGCAACAAATCTTGTACAAAGTATGTCAAGTGAGGTGTCTATGGAAAGGTTATGATTTGCTGAATATGATTATGCTTTTTGTGTGCATGTATCATTTGTGTATCTGATGTTATGAATATTAACTTCTCACAGTTCCCATTGGCCGGGAATGGCGAACCACGGCCACTGGGAGCTGCGGGGGGCAGTGCCTGCAGAGACTCAACGTAAACAAAATGTCTCACGGCCCACCAGCACATACCCTGATTGGCCATATGCCAAAGGTTGCCGACCCTTGCTGTGGACTATGAGCTTATACTAATGGTAGCATTTTAACCAAGGGACTGAGGACCTTCCAATGATTTGGAAGCAACCAGAGACTTAACAAGCCAGCAGTTTATTCCATCACTGCTACAATCCTGATCCAAGAACTTTGCAATTACTGTATGTATTTGATTCCTTTAACCAATTTTAACTCTCACCTTTCTTTCTTTCTTTCTTTTATAAATAAACCTTTAGATTTTTGATACTAAAGGATTGGCAACAGCATGGTTATTAGGTAAGATCTGAGTTATATATTGACCAGGGTATGTGGCTGGTCCTTTGGGATCAGAAGAACCCTTTTGTTTGATTAAACTGGTTTTAAATAACCACTCATCATTAAGTCTAGGGTTTTTGGTGATGATACAAGGACTGGAATGCCTAAGGAAACTGCTTTTCTGGCTTCTTGTTAGCCAGAGTGATAAAACAGAAGTTGACTTTTGCTGCTGGTTTGCTATATCTTATGGGAGAATAACCACCAGTTTTGAGGTGCGTCTGCCTTATTTCTCAGCAGTTTGTCCTGAATTTGGTATTCTCAGTTGGGATCCATAGAGGCACAGTGACACCAGAATAGGTTCCAAAGCTGCAGAGATCATTTGGAGAAGGGTCTGTAATCAGGAAGTAGTTGTACTTTTGACAGAATACTTCATATTAAAAAAACACCTAGGCCATTCTCTGCTTACTGCAGGGCAAAAGAATTCTTCAGCATAGCATCTACTGCCATGCTAAGAGCTTTAGCCAGATGGAGAAAGGAAGTATTGTTATCCTCACTTTATAGATGGAGAATTGAGGCACAGAAAGATGAAGTAACTGGTCAAAAACTGCCACAGACTTCCTG
The DNA here is from genome assembly GCF_025201925.1 of Gopherus flavomarginatus. Taxonomy (NCBI): domain Eukaryota; kingdom Metazoa; phylum Chordata; order Testudines; family Testudinidae; genus Gopherus; species Gopherus flavomarginatus. Next base: position 248,916,009 of record NC_066618.1, on the reverse strand, counting down.
AGTTGAGCTGGAAACTGAAACTAGATCACCTCAGTCCTAGTTCAGTGTATTAATTAAGATATTCCTTCCTCTCAAATAAAATAACAAATAAAAGCTACAGTCTGGTACTCCCATTACCTTTATGAACTATTTAGAGATTATGATGAAAGGCAAGGTGGCAGCCATGATGTACTGACCTAAAAACAAAGCAATATCCACCCCCAGTGCTATTATATTTCATTAACAAAGGTGGGAGACAATCAGATTGCTCAAGTATCAGAGGGCTAGCCGTGTAAAATGGATTTCCACTCCATAATCAGATTGCTGTCTTTTTCCATTCCACAATGTTCAAACTATTGATCACACCACAATTTTTTTATATAAACATTTTATTCAGCATAGAAATTAAAAGTGGAAAATAAAATGTGCATCAGAGTCTATGGAAAGTATTTCTATTGAATGTCTAAATTATTATTGTGCCATGCAAAGGATCACTTTGCATCCTTGCATCAGCTGAAGTTTCCAGAAAGTCACTTCAAAAGGATCTTCTGCTGTGTGAAACGTCCAATTTAGTCCATTAATATTTGTTCTTTTACCATTTTTACTCTTTACTCTGTTTTACAGCTAGGTTGCAACCTCTTGACCATAGAAGAAATGGCTTCATGATTTGCCTCACTTCTTCCCCTTTAAGTGAAATAGACAAGGACCATATCAGTACACATTTTCTGTTATGACATCTGCAGTAATGTACCTTCTCCTTCAGCTAATGCCAATCAGAAGAGACTTCCCTAATCTCCAAATTTCCCTCTGCCAAAAACAGTGTAATTCAGATATTGGTTTTTTTTCTTCTAAGTACTGAACAGGCTCAAAACATTTCCAGGATAATTGGTGCCATACAATGAATTCATACAATGTGGAAGATGCCAGATATAGAGCCTGATGCTGATGGAAAGTCTAGCATCAGTAGGAGTTGGAAGAGGCTCATAATGCATTGATAACAGATTAGTAGAAATTGCAAGATATGAAAGGATACCATTGTCAAAGACAAAATCAGTAGGATTCCGTAAGATAACTTTGACAGATGCATATGCTAAATCAGGTCTTATATTGTATAACAACTTCTATAGTATCTTATTAATGCTTAAAGGGATATATGCAAGGTGTAAGGTTGGTGATACAGACTGGCTTTGGCATGCCCTAGAAGATTACTTTTTCTGATGTATCTAAACATGGTTCACTGCACACACAGCAAAGAGTTAACTCAGGGGAATGGGAGAATTGAAGTAAATGGAGGAACAGAGGGATCAATACTGCTCGACACTTCCATGAGACGCCAAGGATCCTCTGATATAGCGGGAGCTGTGGGTGCTTAGTAACCCATCAGTTTTAGGCCTTTTATTTGGGTGCCTAAATATGGCTTTAAGAACTTAATTCTAATCATCAAAGTTTGGAAAATTGGACTTATCTGATTGTGGCTTATAATTGAGCCACAGTATTTGTGTCTTTATTTCTAACTTACATTTTCCTTGTACAGGTATGTATGGACATAAGGTGCATTTTAAGTTGCACCGTACTTGTTAACATTTTCAAAGGGATCACTGTACCTGGCGGGATATATTAATAAAGTTTTATTAAGAGTTATGGTGGAAACCTGACCCTATTGAAATCAGTGGGAGTTTTGCTATTAACCTCAGTGGAAACAGGATTTCACCCTCACTTTGTTATTATGAAATTTACAATTAATGGTCTTTACCTGTATTTTTTGAGGACCCAAAGCTCCCACTGAGTCCTCGTTGCCATTGAATGACATTCCCTTCTCTGCAGAGGCCAGCAAAGCCTCTAATTAGTTTAATTAAGGCTTAAGTGGGACTTCTGTGCAGAAGTCCTGTACGAGGCCAATTCAGCACTGAAGGGAGTTTCATCCTCTGTGACCAGTCCCTAACGTTATGTTCACAGGAATTCATATTCACTGATAGCCTTAAATGAGAGTTTCCAAAGTTGAACATTTAAGGCCCTGATTTTGGGAACTGTCACTATTCAGGATAGGACGTCCATGTGCTTAAGTGCTTAACTGGAACCTTATAGAGCTAGCCAGTGAGTCTATCTGGTAGCTCAATTAATTATCCCCAGTTCAAAGGAGCTGCACATCATAGAACACAGGGACCAATCCTGACCACCCTCACCTCACACTGATATAAGGCCTAGTCCTCTGAGGCAGGTGCTGAACACTCTTGAAAGTCAATGGGAGTGGAGGGCACTCAGCAGTTGGCAGGAAGTGCTCAGCAAGAGGAGCAGAGAAACTATAGCATTCTGCAGTGAAAAGCCAGTCTGGGAAAAATTTTCAGAGTGAATGAAAATGGGCAGGAACAATGTTTCATTTCATTACACTTGTATGGAATGGTTTTAAACTGCATAGGAGAAATGCAAACTCAGGATTTTTTTCTTGCTGGCTGCCAAGCAAGCCAGACATTTAGGCCATCTTTTTACTTCAGTCTGTTTAATGAATGGTAATAAGTCCCAAGCTATTTGATTCACCCTCTGAGGTCATTTACAAATCATTAACCTGAAAAAGTGAGGTAACAATCTGGGTTCTCTATACTGCTGAGCTTAATATAGGTCTATCTTTTTCTCCTGTTACCATTTTAATTTTAAAAACATGCTTTGCGTACAGATACTAGCAGAGGGCAACACAAGAACATTCCCAGTATCACAGCAGTTAACTGCTAGAAGATCTGTCCCTCTTGTCAAGAGTTTGTGACCATCACTAAAGTTCTCAGTCTGGGGTTATTATTGTGTCAACTGGCACAGGTTACAATTGGATCCCAAGCTGCTGGTAGGCAGTCAACCAGCAGCTGCATCTGGGAAGGCCTTTTTTCATCTTCATCTAGCCAGCAGAGTGCAACCGTCTCTCTGGCATGCTAGGGTTGCCAACTTTCTAATTGCACAAAACTGAACACCCCTGCCCTTCCCCTTCTCCAAGGTCCCCCCATGCCCTGCCTCTTCTCCAAGGCCCCATCCCCACTCATTCCATCCTACCTCTCTCCGTCGCTCTCTCTCCCCAACCCTCACTCACTTTCACCAGGCAGGGGAGCGGGTTGGGGTGTGGGAAGGTATGGGATCTGGTCTGGGGGTGTGAGCTCTGGTGGGGCCAGAAATGAAGGGTTCAGGGTCTGAGAGGGGCTTGAGGTGTGGGGGAATGAAGGCTTTGGCTGGGGTGTAGGCTCTGGCATGGGGCTGTGGGTTCAGGGTGCAGGACAGGGCTCTGGGCTGGGGAAGAGGGTTTGGGTGGGGGCAGATGTGGGCTCCGGGAGGGAGTTTGGGTGCAGGAGAGGACTACGAGCTGGGGCAGGGGGTTGAGTGTGGGAGGCGGTGCGGGGTCCCAGCGGCGCTTACTGCACCTCCCAGGAGGCAGCTGCCAGGTTCCTGCAGTGCAGCCCCTAGGCCAGTGGGGGCAACCTGAGGCCCGTCATGGGAATCCGCTGGCAGGCCGTGAGACAGTTTGTTTGCATTGACCCATCCACAGGCACAGCCGCCCACAGCTTCCATTGGCTGGGAATGGTGAACCATGGCCACTAGGAGCTGCGGGCAGCCATGTCTGCAGATGGTCAATGTAAATAAACTGTCTCGCAACCTGCCAGCGGATTAGCCTGACAGGTCGCAGGTTGTCCTTCACTGCCCTTGGCACATGGGCAGCCAGGGAGCCTCCACGCGCTGCCCTCACACCTGCAGGCACCTCCCTTGTAGCTCCCATTGGTCATGGTTCCTGGCCAATGGGAGCTGCAGAGCCAACCCTCGGGGCAGGGACAGCATGTGGATCCTCCCTGGCTGCCCATGCACCTAGGAGCTTCAGGGACCTGGAAGCTGCTTCCAGGAACTGCACAGAGCTAGGGCCAGCAGAGAGCCTGCCTTAGCCCCGAGCCCCTGCTGCTCCACTGACCCAGCTTTTAACGGCCAGGTCAGTGGTGCCGAACAGAGCCACCGGGGTCCCTTTTTGACCAGACATTCTGGTTAAAAACCAGATGCCTGGCAACCCTAATTGCATGCAGATCTTGATACTGTGCTCCATGCCTTTCCGGTATCAAGATTAGATTACTGCAGTGTGCTGTACATGGGAATACACCTTAAATCAACTCGGAAATTAATGCTGGTGCAGAATGCAGCAGCCTTCTAGGCACGTGACATACCACACAGAATTTATACCACCAGTGTGTTGTGCCTGGTAGTGGCTGAGCACTGGTTTCTGAGTGGAGTTTAAGGATTGGTTTTTAATTATAACATGAGGAATGGCTTAGGAGTTGCCTGCTTGAGAAACTACTTCTCTCCTGTGCAGTGGGGCCACAGCTGTTCCCAGCAAGACATTCCCCATGAGGGATAACTCAGGTTTATAAACTCTTTCCCCAATGCCCAGCCAAAATTCATCCTGAGCTGACCTTCAGGACCCCCTCTAAAACTGTCTATTTACCCAGGCTTTGGGCAAGGGGCACCACAAGAGCAAGTGTTTCTGGTGACAGGGAATATTGGTTGGGTTTTGATTTGCTCACCTGTTAATTATTTTCTGGATTTGAAGTGCGGCACAGCTGCTCGTTCAGCCTTTTTATATAACTGTAGTTGTATTCATGGCACAGGCGCCTAGAGGCTGAAAGCTCTTCCTCTCTTTATGTATTATAAATGAAGACAAGACAAAACAACAATGAAAGGGTGATAGGCAGGAGAGAGGGCAAATGTTGTAACAGTGAAATCAGGCAGTTGCTCGGGTTAGCTATGCACACATTTTGGTAGTGTCACAATGTATGTTCATGCTTTTTTTTAAAATGTCTCCTTTCATCTTTAAAAAATCCTTGCTCTCTTGAAAATTAGACAAAATTATCCACCATAAAAGCAGAGCTTCAGTTAATTAACACACAATGTGAAAATCACGCCACCAATTTATGTTACAGCACTGTAGACTCTTCCATCTGTTAGGGCCTGATCCTGCCAGATGTTGAATGTCCTCAACTCTCACTAACTTCAAGGGGGAATGAGAGCTTTCCACATGTCCCAAGAAATGCTCAGGGCCATATTTTCAAAGGTATTTAGGTGCCTAAAGATGGAGACAGGCACTTTTGAAAAATCTTATTAGTACCCAACTCCCACTGATCAGAGTTCAGTGCCCAGTTGAATGTCTAAAAAGATGCAGATAAGCACCTATTTAAACAATTTAAAAATCCCAGTAGGCATTTAAACTTATCAATTGTAGTTAGGCACCTAATCGGATTTTCAAAATTGCCTACCTGCCAAGGCCCAGATCCACAAATGTACTTGGGCTCTTAAATCCCAATTTTGGCTCCACTACAATCCACTAAATTTCCACCAAACCCTATAGGTGCCTAAACTCCATCAGCTTTTAAGTTTTCAGGGTAAAAATTCTCCAGCTGCCTATGTTTCTGCATCTGCCATGTGCATTGCTGCCCCCTCTAAGTGTCCAGGTGCCTATCACCCAGCCTAAACCCCAGAGCAATTCACAAATGGAAGGAAGCATTTGTCGGCCTAAATTGCAAGTGTGGCCCAATCCGGTAGGTACACTCGGAGACCACCCTTGAGATCAGGTCCCATTAAAAATTCAGCCACTGGAGGAGGGGCTAGTGGTGCTGCTGCCCATCTTCTAACTTTTAGCCCAGTGGTTAGAGCACTTGTCCAGGACATCAGAGACATAGGTTTGATTCCCTCTCTCTGTGACAGTGGGAAAAGGAAGAACCCTGTTCAAATCTTCTCTGTTCCTCCTCCCACCCACCCCCCCACCCCCCACCCAACCCTGCAGAGAGAGGAGAATTGAACCAAGGACTCTCCCAATCCAGGTGAGTACTCTAACCACCAAGCTAAAAGTTATAAGGTGGGTTGCACTGGCAGCAGCAACACCTCTTCCCCTTCCCTTGTGGGGAGAAAGGCAGATAACTAACTCATTCCTAAGCCGCCAGACTCCAGGAGAGCAGATTGCATTCAGGGAGCACTATCAGTAAGCAGAGATAAGCTCCACTCAGCTCATGGAGCTAGATAACTTAGACACAGTTCTCATCGGCATTTCCAGTTGGCTAGTTGAGGTGGTTCCCCAGCTAGAATGCTGGCTTTTATGGATCCCATTCTAAGATGTCTCCCTCTCCCCATTCTTTGTATAGGGAGCCTAGGCACCTAACTTGGCTTTGTGGATCACATTTTGTTCCTGTGATTTATCTAGGTGCCCTGACACTCAGCATCGCAATGCCTATGTCCCTTCAAGGATCCCACTATAGAATCTTTAAAAATCTGGCCCTCAGTACTTAGCATGATTTGGCTCTGTATGCTATCATAATTTTAAAACCCAATTTTGCAGTAAAGCATCCAGAATTTTCCATAGACCCACCAGTCAGTAAGCCAAATTCTGTCATAACCATATATAATTCTAGTGACTTAGGCAGAATTGTACCCAAGTTTGGCCTTATCTCCACAATGCTCTCAGCTGCTTCTGTTTACCCCAAACTAGAGAACCAATTGGCATCAATTAAATCAATTGCACAACACCATAATCACCCAAGTAGTTAAACAGACCTGTACGTGCATGCAGGACTTCATTATATTTCTGCAGATGCAATGCCACTCTGGATATGAGGAGGAGGTGCAATAAGGGTTCCCTGAGGTATAAGATAGTGCAGAATATGGGTCCATACATATTTATGTCTTAAATTCCATTGTGTTTGGTTAAAATGGACTTTTCAACATTTCATCTTCAAACTTGTTTCATCTAAACAGGTAGGATGAGGTCAGTGAGGTAGCATGTTGTCCACTGCTCCCCTGGGTCATCATGACTCTGCAGCACCCCAGTGCAAATCCATGCATAAATCTCAGCCTATGCTGCTTATTACATGTTTTCACCTAGATTTATTAGCATAAGGATAAGAGAAATAATCAGAGGTAGAGGACTTCTGGCTAGTTAGACTCCATGTTAAGTGCTTTAAATCTATGTTTAGAAATAAATGTGTCCTGTAATAGACAATGAGTTGTGATAGACCCTTTGGCTCTCACTCTGTAAAGGACAACATATATTAACCATTTAAAGTGATCAAGGAGCTCCAGTAAGGAAGTGTGTGATGGATGGAATAGTCATGGTGACAAAGAACAAGACAAGGAAATCAGAGTTGGAGTGAATGTGAGTGTCAGGGCTGTCAAACCTTAGTCCCAGATTTGGACCTTAGCGTCCAAAATATGGGGGTTAGCATGAAAACCTCCAAGCTTAGTTACCAGCTTGGACCTGGTACGGCTGCCACCACCCAAAAAATTAGAGTGTTTTGGGGCACTCTGGTCCCCACAAAAACCTTCCCTGGGGACCCCAAGACCCAAATCCTTTGAGTCTCACAACAAAGGGAAATAATCCTTTTTCCCTTCCCCCCTCCAGGTGCTCCTGGAGAGATACACAGAAGCAACCTCCGTGAATCCAAGCAGAGGGAGTCCACCCTCTGTAATTCCAGTCCTGGAAACAAAAGCACTTTCCTCTTCACCCAGAGGGAATGCAAAAAATTAGGCTAGCAAATCCAACACACACAGATCTCCCCCTGATTTCTTCCTCCCACCAATTCTCTGGTGAGTACAGACTCAATTTCCCTGAAATTCCCCACTAAAGAAAAACTCCAACAGGTCTTAAAAGAAAGCTTTATATAAAAAAGAAAGAAAAATACATAAAAAATGGTCTCTCTGTATTAAGGTGACAAATACAGGGTCAATTGCTTAAAAGAATATTGAATAAACAGCCTTATTCAAAAAGAATACAAATCAAAGCACTCCAGCCACTATAGACATGTAAATACAAAACAACAAAACCATGTTTGGTACTCACACTTGGAAACAGAAGATTAGAAAACAGAAATCACTTCTCAAAGCTGAGAGAAAAGCAGGCAGACAGACCAAGACTCAGACACAACCTTCCCTCCACCCAGAGTTGAAAAAAAATCCGGTTTCCTGATTGGTCCTCTGGTCAGGTGCTTCAGGTGAAAGAGACATTAACCCTTAGCTATCTGTTTATGACACGGGCCAACCCAGATCCTCAAAAGGTATTTAAGCACCTAGCGCTTGTTGGTTTCAATGGGAGTTAAGTGCTTAAATGTGGTTTGAGGATCTGGGCTCAAATCCTTTACTTATTCTTCCATGCTTTGTCTGCATTCAGGCATTAGGCCTCACAACACCACTGTGAACTAGATATGTATTATCACCATTTTACATTTGGGGAAAATGGAGACACAAATAAATAAACTTGTTCAAGGTAAAACAAAAAGACTTTGGCAGAGCCAGGGAAGGGAAAAACACAAAAAACAGATTTCATAACCTCTGGTGCTTTAACCAAGAGCAAAGATGGGAAGAAAATTATTCTGCTATGTGGCAAGTTGAATGATTCAGTTTTGTGCTTGAAACGCTGAATGGAATTTAAGATTACTACCTATTACCACATGTAAATGGAAACAAACAAGTAACAAAACAAAGTTACGGGTTATTTTTGTGACACCTTTATAAAATGACAGCACTGTGCAGTTTTAGGGTGATAATAGGGAAGACATATCATTCTGTGATCCAATAATAAGCTTCGCTACCCTGCTTTTAAACAAACTCTCAGCAGGTTGAATACATATTGGTCTTTTTGTTATATATTTGTTTTCCAAAGCTTTGTTACCTATCTCAGTTCTAAGCTTATCTATCATGGAGTAATTTATCAGCCCCCTAAACATGGAACCAAAAAAATTTCCTTTCCTTCTTTCTTGAATATATTTTATCTTGGAACAGATAACACCTGCTGTTTTCTATCAGTTACCTATTCGTAGGAAAATGAAGTTAAATTTGATACTTTCTTTGTTACTAACTCAGCTAGCTGCTAAGTTTTTCCACTGAATATACAAAAGGGAAAACTAGTAGTCAGTACAATGGGCACTCTAGGGACAAGCAAAATAAGAAACAAGATAAATCTTTCCTGACAACATCTAACATAGCAAATATAAAAATAAGTCACTTACTTGAGAAAGCACCCAGGGTGTCTACATGGTACCATCACGAGCTCGCAGAGCCAGGGGGTGTTTCATGAAGTGAACTCATCTAGTTTTCAATAGTGCAACCAATGTCTAACTCAGGTCAGTCCACCTAGGCCTTACATTGACATAGAGTGAATCAAAAGATCTTTCAGTAACATAAACACAAAGTGTGGTCAGCAATAGGCGCTGACCAAAAGTGGCTTCTTGGTTTAGAGTAGAAGATAGATTCTTTCTTTCCATACAGTGGGTTGTGAATACCTGGTACACCCCATCACAAGAACATTCAAATGGGTATAGGCCCAAACCTTGGGGATTAGCAAACTGCTTGTGATGTGTGCTGTGGTTTCTACAGGGCAAGGGTAGTCAATAATTTTTGTCAAGGTCCAAATGTCTTGGTCAAGGTATAGTCAAGGTCCAGACGCCAGAGAAACATTTTTTTACACCACAATAACAATAATGATAATAAATAAATAAAAAGATTTTGCAGTCCATTCAAAAGTGTCTGGTGGTCCGGATTTGGCCCACGGTCCACCTATTGACTACCCCTGCTTTAGGGGCTCTTGAGCAGGAAGGAATCTCAGACTCTGCTGTAATTCATTAGCCCTTTCCCCATCCTGCTGAATAGAGACATGCAGAGGACCTGCATAGAGCCAGTGGTAACATTACACAACACAACACTACATGCTACCTAGTATCCCAGATTCATCACTTCTCCATACAGCTGAACTATATACAGAGCACTATGCACCATGGAGGAGGTGGAACTATTTTTCATTTAATAAAGACTGGAGTGTTAAAGAGGCTTAGCACCTCCTTTTCACTTCCTTCTCAGTTTAACTATGGTGAGCATAGGTCAGGATGTAGGCCTTGTGTGTCTGGTGTGCATGTGTGTATGTGTATGTGTGTGTGCGTGTGTGCCTCTCTCTCTCTTTCACACACACACACACACACACACACACACACACACACACACACACACACACACATAAAGATTATACACTACAAACTTGCCAAAATAACTGTAAGTTAGGGGTGTCATGAGGTTCAATTTGGGACTGACATAGGTGTGCCAGTAAAAGCCCCTAGCAGCAAAACGGCATTTTTCCCACTATATCTTATTTCACCCAGTAGGGCTAGAATAGGTTATATCAGCAAAAGTACAGTTTTGTCAGTGTCCACACTAGGTGCACTATGTGGTATAGTATACCAACACACCTATACCAGCAAAGCCTTCCAAGTACCAGGCCCAAGATCCTGTTTGCCTGCACACCTTTCCCCTTCAAAAGCTCTTTCTTTGCTCTGAGGTTTCTTCTTACCTCCCAGCCTTCTCTGCAACCTCTCACTTTCTGACATAACTTTCTGCTTTCTACCTGATTGCCAGTCCCTCTGACACAGTACACTTTGACAATGGTATTTACCCATAGGATATTCTCCACCCAGGTTAGGTCAAGATTGGGAGCTATTTTAGGGATGAAAAGCATTTAGTAATTATCTGGTATGCTTCCCTGACCCAGCCACCAAACTTTAGAGTGGTTATACCACCAAAACCAGAAATGGCTGAGTGGGATTGGAATAGAATACTGAGCCTTTTTAATCCGACACAATCCTACAACCATTTGGTGTCCTTGAATTAAAATGGTAGTCTCGCACCAGTTCCTAGTTGTTAGTGGGTCTACATGCTAAAAAACAGAATCAAAATTGGCAGTAACAGCCCATCTTGTTGGCAGTTTCAGCAGAGAGAACAAGCACTGGCCATATATGGAGAGGAAATGACCCTCTCGTCCCCTGAGCTGCTTCTTCTGGCTCACGTTAATGAGATACATTGGTAGTGTGTATCAACACACAGAAAGATTAAGTCATGGTGGTGAACAATAAAATCATCTCTTTATCAGTGAAATTTAAATAGACTACTGCACTGCTAGCCAGGCCAAGTTCACACATACACAATTTGTGAACCTCATTTATTTCCCATGATTACTCCTAATCCCTCCATTCTCATTCTGCATTCAACTTCTGTTATATTAAAGTGACAGTTACACAACAGGTAGTGATATAGGCAACCTTGTATTGGCATTCTCAGTGTTCTCTTAATAAAGAGACCATTTCGACTACCAGTATTAATAGGCAGCAGAGGAGGAAAGAGATGAGGGAGGGAGAGAGACGTGCGTGAGTATGTCTAGTTTTCTCCCCAGCCCCTCCCTATCTCACCATAGACTAATAAGGGAGAGGAAAGAAAGACCTATTGAAGAAAAGAGAAAATGATATTTGAATTCAATATTTGTATTCTGTGGTCCAAGTACTAAGATCCTTGAATACAAATATCTTATAAATTCAATTAATGAGCTATTAGGTCATCATTAACGATGACAATGAATGCTAGATTTGCTTCTCATTATTTAAAGATGGGACAGGCCCATAAATTGTGATATGCTACTAAGAGAATTGCTACTATGAAGTAATGTTGTGAGATAATCTCATGCCTGGTGCTCTGCTTTACAGTCATTCTGAGTGATCGCTTCTTCTCCATAATAAGCAGTGGTCCTTTCCCCTCCTTGTTTGTTTTTTCTTTGTAGTAGGTAAAGCATTTTCCTCTCCCCAAGCATCTCTTTCTCCAAATCGTCAATGTTCAGACAAATTGTTCAATTTCAGGACCCGAGTCATTCTCTAGAGATTCAGGAAGATCAATTTGAAATGTTTTCTTGCATAAAAATCACTGAAGACTAATAGGCAGAATTGTAATTATTCCACTTTATGCCCACAGCAATAACTTGCCATGAGCCAGTGGGTAGGTACAGCAGCCAGGGATGGTAAAGTAAAGCCCCAAATGGTCACACTTCATATTAAAGGATCCATTTTTAAATAATTTATAAGCACTTAATGGATAGTTGAATAAATAGTTAGTCAATGGTTTATATAGAGAGTCCAGCAGGTTATTAGGTTTCTTATAATCATGGCTTTTCACCGTGTGTATGTAGCACATTCTACTGATGTGCTTATAACTACAGTACTTATAACATATATTACTCATGTCTGTAACAGGCTTGTAAAATCTATTAATCATTTATAAGGCTGCGCGTCTGTCACAGAAGTCACGGATTCTATGACTTTCCATGACCTCTGTGACTACTGCAGCAGCCAATGCTGGCTGACTGGCTGGCTGGGCAGCCCCTGGGCCAGCAGCAGCAATTTGGGTTTGTAGGAGGGGGTTCAGGGCTAAGTGCAGGAGGTGGGGTGTGGGGCAGCACTTACTTCAGGATTGGGGGCTCCATGACTCCCACCGGCATGTCCCTGCAGCTTCTAGGTGAAGGTATCAGGGGGCTCCACAAGCTGCTCACAGGCCCCGCCCCACAGCTACCATTGGCTGTGGTTCCTGGCCAATGGGAGCTGTGGAGGCACTTGTGGCAGGAGCAGCGCGTGGAGCTACCCTGGACTTCCCTCCACCTAGGAGCTGCAGGGACATGTGGCGCGAGGTACGGAGCCTGCCAGCCCCGCCAAATCCTGCCCCAGCACCAGCAGGGGTCCTGGGCCATGCACCACTGCCTGCCCTCAGCTCCAGCCCCAGCAGGGGTCCTGGGCCAGGTGCTGCTGCCCACCCCACTCCCCCAGCACCTGCCAGGTTCCCGGGCCTCCATCCCCAGCACCTGCTGCACCCCCAAATTTTTTTTTACTGCCCATGACCTGTCCATGACTTCTAAAAATACCCGTGACTAAAATGTAGCCTTAATCATTTATTAACCCTTTCTAAATGAAAGCTTAATATAAAGTGTGACCCCACCCAAACTATAGTTCAATTCAAGTCCCTCTTCTAAGGGCTGGCTCAATTAACACAGAGAAGACGCAAAAACAAGAGTAAACTCAAAATATTTGGTAACAATTACCATAGGCCATTCTAGCTAGCTAAAGAAACACCCTTCCTCCTAAGTAGCCACCTCTACAGCACCTTCCTTGCTTTTATAGCCCCACCCCAGATAACCCATGTAAAAGGAAGGACACCTGGATTCTACTTGTAACACCTTACACCCTGGGACTTCAAGAGTTCCTTTATACCAGGGGCTCTCAAACTGGGGGTTGGGACCCTCAAGGGGTCTCAAGGTTATTACATGGGGGGTTGCGAACTGTTAACCTCCACCCCAAATTCCGCTTTGCCTCCAGCATTTATAATGGTGTTAAATATATACAAAAGTGTTTGTAATTTACAAGGGGGATCACACTCAAAGGCTTGCTATGCGAAAGGGGTCACCAGCAAAAAAGTTAGAGAGCCACTGCTTTATACTGTGTAACACCTACTAGATACAAAATAGAGTGAATTAGTATTATTTGTACTACCATAGAGCCTAGGAGCCCTGTTCATGGAGAAAGACAGGCCAAGGTTTTAGTTTGGACAGAAGGAGACAGGTCTGGAGTAGCGAGGTAGATCTCTGAATCACATCCACACAGATTCACAGGTAGATCCGTGAATCATCTGGATAGAGATTCACTTTGTGTTTGTGGATGATATTACCCAGAGAAGATGTGTAGAGAGGAGAGATGGGGCACAAGGACAAAGCCCTTTGGAACCCTGTAATAGGGTGGCCTGCCCCTTTAAGGGCCAAAAGGGCAGGGGCCACCCAATCCTCTTTAATTAGCCTTGCCCTGCCACACCTGTGGTGGATGAAGGACTTTAAAACAGAAGTCTGACAGTTCAGAGTTGTTTAAAAGTATTTCAGGAACTTACTGGGGTGAGGATAAGAAAGCAGTGGTAATGCTACACAGAACACTAAGAAGACCACCTACAGAGTATGGGTGCCAGATGTTCAACTTGGCATTGAAAAGGAATTTAAGAAAGCTTGACTCAGTCCAAGCTCGGGTGTTGGGAATTGCATGTGGTGCCTTCATTACAATGCCGTTGTGTGTACTGCAGATAGCTGCTGGTGAAATGCCTATAAAGATGAAAACACTTAGCTAATGTAGGATGAATGCTCAGAGCTAAGAGATCGATGTGTAGGCCAAAAGCTCAAACTGCCTCATGTAAGTAGAGTTAAAGTGTGGACAAAGGATCGTAGTGAAAAGAAAAACCTAAAAGAGGTTAAAATCTATAGCTTTGGGAAAATGCATTACAATGAGAAAATGCATTACAATAGGAAAATTATACCTGCTGAGATAGGTACCGAATTGTATAATGAAAATAAAAGAGGAAGAGGAATGTTAAATGTGCAAGATATAACAAATCAATAACTTTGTCATAAGTGAGGATGCTACTGACTAATGCATGCTGACAGCTCCAAAGAGGTAAGAACAAGGAAGAGAGGGAACAGCATTCTATGCTCCTTCACTCAGAATCAAGAAAGCTGTGTGGCTATCAAATTCTGTAGCCATTTGGATGGTTGAACTGGTAGGTATAATGCTGGCATTAAATTGGGTCATAGATGTGCGCCCAGTGCCCATGGTCATCCTGTCTGATTCCTTATTAGGATTACAGGTGATCAGAAATGGCACTTCATATAGGAGAAATGATATACTTAATTAAATGTTTCTATTAACAAAATAACTGGTGCAGCCGACTGTAATCATAGTAATACCATTGATCCCAGAATACATAGGGCAGTGGGCAATGAGCTGGCAGACAAATTAGTAAAAAAAATGTCAAACACAAACAAGTTAATGTAGAGATCCCTTTTAAGTGAACAGGAGTTTAAAAATATAATAAAAAATGCAGTGAAAGGAATAGCAGGAAATATGGGCAAAAAAAAATGAAGGGGAAAGACTCTGTGAAATATGCCCAATAGTCGAAAATGCTGATACACTCCAAGGACCTGAGAGAAAGAGTGGAGTGCTTCTGTTTAGAATTTTAATTTAAATTTAGCTAATTGTGGCTAATTAGTAATTTGTTTCTAATACACAGACAAAGATGGATTATGTGGGATGTGCAAGGTCCTGGAAAATTGTTGACTGACTTCTTTGAGAGTGTAAAAAGAATACCATCAAAATGGGTATTTATATAAAAAACGTAGAGGCCTTAAAGATTAAAATTTTCACTGCAACACATAGTAAGAGCATCGGGAAAATGGGGCCCTATTTAAAAAAGCAATATTGAAATCTTTAAGAACGCTAGTGACTTTAAATTCTTTAATTACACTGGTCTACAATTTTTGAGAAGTCGTCTGCTTCAGAGATAAAATGTGATATTTATTATGTATTTTGATGTGCTGAATTCAAATATGACAACTAAAACAACTGATTGGCTACTGTTTCTAAGATATTTAAGTTTTTACATTTTATGTCTATGTATATTGTGTACATAGTAGAGTTTTAATCATAAATTGTAAACCTAGGTCTTGTCATGTGTTTATGGTTGCTTTACATGATAATATTTCACCTGTCCTGTTTATGTAACACTTTAAAAATTAGCAAAAGGGTTATATAAATAAAATTTATTATGAAACAAAAGGCAAAAAAACTATTATGTACATAGTTTAGTCCTATTCAGTGTCTACTCGGCGCTTCTTGGCTTGTCTCTTGTATTCATTACATGGAGCATCTCTTGTCACTGTCCAGCAATAGTCTGCAAGCATTGATGGGCTCCATTTGCCCTGATAGCCTTCCAGGAGATTCCACTGCTGTAGTCTGGAGCCCAACAGCTCTGCCTTACTCTTGGGTAGTTCCAAAACCCTGACAAGGTCATTAGTTCACCTTGTGTTATGAGGTGTAGTTCAGAGGAGGAGGATGGGAGAAAAAGTGGGTCCTGTGACATTGATGGTTCAGGACCAGAAGTTTAATCCTCTTCCTCTTCCTCGTCTGACTCAAGTGAGAATGATTCTGGTGCATCAGGAACCGGCAGTCCTTCTCCGTGGGGTACTGGGCGTATACCTGATGGAATGTTTGGATAATGCACAATCCACTTTTTCTTCTTTGACACACCTTTCCCAACTGGAGGCACCATGCAGAAGTAACAATTGCTGGTCTGATCTGTTGGCTCTCTCCAAATCAGATTTCCTTGTCCTGTTCAACCACTGGCGAAGATTTGTTGCACAAGTGTTGCAGCATATGTGTGGGGCCCACCTCTGGTCCTGATCTCCAATTTTGCAGCCAAAATAAAGGTGATAGGCTTTCTTAACTATAGTGGTTCTACTGCGCTTTTGTGATGCAAAAGTCACTTCACCACAAACATAGCAGAAGTTATCTGCACTGTTCACACAAGTACGAGGCATCACTTTGGCTAAACAGAAATGTGTCCCTTTGCAAAATCAAACACTGACAAATAAGAGAGGAGGACACTGTACGATTTCTAGAGCCGATATAGGACAATTTGTTCAGCAGAGTGATGTAAGCTTCATTATGATTGCATCATCCATGACTTCTAGGAATAACATGATGCAATTCATATCATGTATGATGCAATACCAGCTTCAGATTGCATCATTCATTGTTTTGCCTAAAAAGCAAGTACTGTCCAAACCCAGTCATAGATTTATTCATGGATCCAGTCAAAGATGTATTTTAGTCATTTCTGGTTTAAATTGAGATCCCTTCCCTTTATAACTCACTTATCCTCCGCCATTCCCAAGTCAAGGGTCGTATATACGGACCCAATAGCATAGCTTGAAAACTAGAGCCAATCAACAATTTTAAGCATCATTTTCGTTCTCAGTAACCCAGAATTAGTAAAGTTGGACTACATTTATTTCAGAAGCATTTTGGCTGTAGCGCAGTGTTATATATGGTGTCTAGCACTTAGAGATCATAGACTCAGTGTGTGAGCCTGCTTTGCCATAAAACACAAGAAAACTATAAGAAGTTAGGCGTTGTCTGTGGAGAGAGCAGTTGAGAGGACTTGTGGCTGGAGAGCTGAGCCATAGGAGTTGATCTAACTCCTGTGGTGGGCCCCTGGAAAAAAGGGCCAGGCTCCAGAAAGGCAGTTCTGAGGCCAGAGTTCCACAAGGGGAACAGGAAACTGAAGAGAAACGCAGGAGGAGCAGGAAACCATTATAGTTTATTTTGTACTTGGACTCCCAATGAGGAAAAGTCTGAGGAGTTAGTGCTCAGGTAAGAGTGGAAAGAACTGTGAGTTGAGCCCAGGGGTGGGAAACACCTTTTGTTTAGTTCACTTGAGATTACTGTCAAAAGTGGTGTTTATTTTGGGAATTTGAGTACCCTGGAAGGGTACTGAATTTTTAAGTGACGTGGCTGAAGGGCTAGGCCATTGTGTTATAAGAGAACTGATTTGATATAACCCACAGCCATCTTTTGCACTTAGCTCCCATAAGATGGAAATGAGGACATTGCAGACTCAGAAAATGTGGCCTTGGCTTAGGCAGACACAACAAAAACATCTGCACTATTGCAGTGTTACTCACAAGGACAGATTAATAAGAAGGGAGGGAAAGTGTAAATAGCTGACCTTGGTCTGGGTGCCTGTGTCTGTAAATTTCTTGCTGAAGTTGCTTTGCTGATAAGTAGAATAATGACTTATTATTCACTGTTGCTAGGGAGATTGTTAGCCTACTAGGAGCCATTATGAGTTATGTGCTTTGTGCAGAGAAAACCTAAAAAGAGTTTAGTTAGAGAGTGTATTTGGAGAAGTTTGGATTTTTTATGAGCAAGGAGTCACTGACATAAAACTCCCCAACAGCTAGGAGATAGACTGGCCACCAAAAACCTGTTGCTGCCACTCGATACCATCTCAGACTTTGGGGAACTATATTCTGGGGTGTTGTAGACAATTGCATTTTTGATGTACGCTTTGTACTTAACAAAAACAAGGATTTTGGGGTGGAAGCACTCGTGTGTGAACCAATCATTTATCAGACGGAGGTACAGTGTTCCCCACTGTTTTATTTCCTGACACCATCTGGAAAATAGAGATTAGCTATGTCATAAACAGATGGTTAAGGGTTAATGTCTCCTTTACCTGTAAAGGGTTAAGAAGCTCAGTGAACCTGACTGACACCTGACCAGAGGACCAATGGGGGGACAAGATACTTTCAAATCTTGGTGGAAGGAACTCTTTGTTTGGGCTGTTTGTTTTGTTTGTTGTTCGCTCTTGGGGCTAAGAGGGACCAGACGTGCAACCAGGTCTTTCTCCAATCTTTCTGAAACAGTCTCTCATGTTCAAAACAGTAAGTACTAGCTAGAAAAGGTGGATTAGTCTTATGTTTGTTTTCTTAACTTGTGAATGTGTATTTTGCTGGAAGGATTTTTACCTCTGTTTGCTGTAACTTTGAATCTCGGGCTAAGGGGGAGGGAGTCCCTCTAGGCTATATGAATCTGAATACCCTGTAAACATTTTCCATCCTGATTTTACGGAGATAATTTTTACTTTTTTCTTTCTTTAATAAAAAGTTTTCTTTTTTAAGAACCTGATTGATTTTTTCCCCTTGTTTAAGACCCAAGGGGATTGGGTCTGAACTCACCAGGGACTGGTGGGGGGAAAGGAGGAGAGAGGAAGGTTAATTCCTCTCTGTTTTAAGATCCAAGGAGTTTGGATCAGTGTAGCCTCTCAGAGTAACCCAGGGAGGGGGAAAGGAGGGGGGATGGTTTATTTCTCTTGGTTTTAAGACCTAGGGGGTGTGGGTCTTGGGTTCCCCAGGGAAGGTTTTGGAAACCTTGGAAACCTTGGAACAGAAAGTGTGCCAAACACTATATTTTGGGTGGTGGCAGCGCTATCAAATCTAAACTAGGAATTAAGCTTAGAAGGGTCCATGCAGGTCCCCACTTTTGGATGCTAAAGTTCAAACTGGGGGAAAAATACCTTGACAAGCTACTGTTGCTTTGGGTTCAGATAAACCCAGGTAACAAAGGCAGATGCAGATGGAGGCAATCAAGGGAAGGCCCAGCAATCCCTTCATCAAACATCAAGGGAGCGCTGACCGCTGAGTCACTTCTGTGAATGTTAGACTCCTTGCTGAGGCAGGACCCTATAACAAACCCCAACAGGCAGTTGGAGCAGAGATGAGGAGGACCCTCTGAAGGGGTGATTAGAGAGGTAGGAGGAGAACCAAGAGACAATCACAGAAGCCAAGAGAGGACAAGGTTTCAAGCATAGGAGCTTGGTTGGTGGTGTCAAAGATGGCTGACAGATCAAGGAGGATGAAGATGGAGTATTGGTTTTGAGCTTTAGGAAGAGATCATTGGAGACTTTGATGAAGATGGTTTCAGTGGAATGCAAGGGGCAGAGGCCAGATTAGAGAGGTTCCAGAATGGAATTGGAGGAGAAGAATTGCAGACAGTGACTGTGAACAGGATGCTTAATAAGCTGCTTAATGAGCTGAGAGATGAAAGGGAGAAGGGGCAGTAATTGGAGGGCAGGTTGAGGTAAAGGGTGGTATTTTCTAAGACAGGATAGTAAGGAAGGAGTTGAGTGGACATGAGAAAGATCAGGAAATGAGATGAGATCCTTTGGGCAAGTGGAGGGGTTAGAAGAGGAGATCAGATGAGAAACTTCTGCATCTGTGACATGGGAGAAGGAGGCAAGAGTATAGGAAGGGAAGGGAGAAGGAAAGCCTGATGAGAGAGAGAAGGTTATATCATATATTGTCAATTTTCTCTTGGAATAATCTGGCAAAATTGTATGCAGAGAGAGAAGGGAGGGTTTCAGGAATAAGTCAAAGATGGCAAAAAGGTGACTAGGATTGCAGTTGTTTTGGGAAACTATTGAGAACAGTCATGAAATTGGCAAACATTCTTTTTATGAATGTACACTTCAGAAATCCTTTTGGAAATAATAATCTGGTAAAGTATCTGCAGGTTGCAAGTCACTTCATGCAGTGCTATTTCCCAAATGCTAATGTGTAAATATGAGTGTCCTGAATTGCTTCCAATCAACACTTTCGCAGAGTGGCAAGACAGGATCTTATTGCAGATAAGAAGTGTTCTGCTGATGGTGCCTTTCTTTTCATTAACAGCCTATCTGAATCGATGGGGGACGGGAGAGGAGGGGAATACAAAGGAGGCAAAAGAAGAAGAGGGGGGAAGGAAAGTACTTTCAGAAAACTGGCAAGAAAAAAGCAGGTCTTTGAGCTTCCTCAAAAGCCCAAGCATAAGGGTATTTTTTTATGTCAGTTGCTACTGGAAGACGTCACACTGTGCACCAGGGTGAAACAATATTTTTATCTCTTCACTTTCACTTTGATCCATAAATCAAACCTGGTCAACAACTCTTTCAAGTACGTGTATTCTTAAAAATATTGACGTAAATAACTTCATGAAGGCTATACTAACTCAAAAACCACTTCTTTTAAAATCACCTTGGCAGGAAGGCATTCAGTAGGCAGTAGTATAAACAATAACAAATAAGAAAGGTTCGTGACACATTACTGTTATGTCACATGGCTGTAGGAGAAGACAAAGTGATCATCCTCTTAAAAAGTCTGCCTGCCATAAACCAAAAAGTAACACCTTGTGAAACTCATTGGAGAAGAATTCTTGAAAGAGAATAAACATAACAACTTACTTCATGCCTCCTCTTACTCAGATGTGCACTGCACTTAGAAGAATCCATCTGTGATGTTGCACTCCATTATGTTTTATGGAAATATGCTTATAATGTAACTGGAATATGCTTTATGCAAAAGGTCTCATGTAAGGTATCAACAAAAGTTATAACCTATTGAATATATTCCTCTTATTTGTATGTATGTATCATTCTTGTATCTGAAGCTAAAAATATGAAGTATAACTCTGAGGTCCTATTGTAATTATGCAAAATGTGGGCCATTAAAAGTGGTTTAGAATCTTGATGGCTCCCATTGACTAGGACAATTGGTTGTAGATGGCTCTGTTTACTTGCAAACCTTCCTGGGTACAGTGCGGGCCAGCCCTGGAAGAATGAAGGCTGGGGTCTCACAGGACATGTGAACATGTCACCTGAACTGGAATCCATATTAAACCTGGTGCTTTTCCATTTAGAAGGAAGGGTGGGAACCCAGAGAGACAAAAGATTCCCATCTGTTGCCAAAGCTGTAAAAGAAGGTGGAACAAAACAAAAGGGGCTGCAGTCATGAGAACACCCCTGCTTTTCACCTAAAATGTCTGCTGGAACTAACAAGGGCTGTACCAGGGTAAAGGGTTGGGCCCAAACTAGGAAGATGTCTAGTGTGTGAAAGAAGCTTATTGAAACATCTCTGAGGGTGAGATTTTATTTGTACTCAGTTTCTTAATGTATTAGGCTTAGACTTGCGTGTTTTTGCTTAATTTGCTTGAGAGCTTACTATGTTCTGTCTCTTATTACTTGAAACCATTTAAATCCTACTTTTTATACTTAATAAAATCACTTTTGTTTATTAATTAAGCCAGAGTAAGTGATTAATACCTGGGGGAGCAAACAGCTGTGCATCTCTCTATCAGTGTTATAGAGGGTGGACTATTTATGAGTTTACTCTGTATAAGCTTTACACAGAATAAAACAGATTTATTTGGGATTTGGATACCATTGGGAACTGGGTGTCTGGGCGCTGGAGATAGGTGACCTGCTGAGTAACTTTTGGTTAAAATCTGCAGCTTTGGGAGCATGGACCAGACCTGGGTCTGTGTTGCAGCAGGCTCGCATGTCTGGCTTAACAAGGCAGGGGTCTGGAGTCCCAAGCTGGCAGGGAAAATGGGCTCAGTGGTAACTTCAGCACATCAGGTGACAGTCCCAAAGGGGTCTCTGTGACCAAACCTGTCACACCATCCACACAAAGCTCATGGCCATTCACTACATCGTGCATGTGCTTTAAAGCAACTGAACCCCGAAGGAGGGGGTGATTTAAAGTATCCTGGTTTAGCTCATAGCTTTTCAAATTACCTCCCACTGCCCAACACTGCAGCAGTGAGTTGGCTTAAAGCACATTACATCCTCAGAAAGCACAACGCTCCCACCAGTCTTGTTTCTGACTCAGAAACCAATAAGCTACCTTTTTTGTTATAAAAGATGATAGCAGGAAAGCAGAATGAAAAAGGCCATCTGTCTCCTTAAATCCTACAGTTAGCATTACTATCAGTTTTAAAATGGGGTCTGTAAACAAGGCAGAGTGGGGGGTTGCATGTTTGTCTTCTCCCAAAGATTCCCAGATCAAACTTGATCAATATGCAAATAAAAGGGCGTTTTCTTCCAATTGCCAGTCCTATGAACTCACCCAGGGAACTGGAAAGTCAAGCTGTTTTTGTTTCCAGTTCACACATCATCACTGGTAATAAAGGTTTTGCAAACCACGTTTAACTCTTAGTTGTCTTTTTGTAATTTTATTGTCTTCAAATTATGCTTTCTGTTATACCTACACCAGACTAATTGTGTTGAGTAAGTATGACTGAGAGAATACTTTAAAGTTTATCAGAGATGAGCGTGTCTGGGTGTTAGGCCTATGCTCATGCACCCAACTTCTACTATATTTCTGTCAGGAATAGTTGGGACCAAATCTTTAACAAAAACATGCAACCTGGCTGGCAATCTCGGGAGACAGGTTGAAAATGAATGAGCATGGAAACCCCTTCACTCCAAGGCAATCAATATCTCTCATTATGTCAGTGTTGAGGTATACTGATGAGGCAGGACAATGAAGCCCATACATGCAGAATCTGTCTCCAGGGCTGCCAGTCTGGCACATTTCATGAACACTAATTTCACTTTTAAAAACCCACAATTATCTGGTTTGTAGGCAAGCACTCAAAAGCTTGTCTCTGTCACCAACAGAAGCTGGTCAAATAAAATATATTACCTCACCCACCTTGTCTCTCTGTTTTATAATTAAGCAGACTAGAGGACCAGAATGAGGCAAAAACCACAGAAATCCAGTTGATCTTGGTGCTTATTTTGGATGCACAAGCTCCACAACACATTATATATGCCAGAAATCCATGAAGACAACAACTCATATGTATTTGTTCAGGATTACAGACTTGGATTGCCGCTGCTAACTTACTTATAACTACTGCCATTGCAAATGCTTGCCAGAGAGACTATCTTCTAGGGACTATACATTATTTTAAAAAAAAGAATGAGAAGTACTTGCGGCACCTTAGAGACTAAAAATTTATGTGGGCATAAGCTTTTATGGGCTAAAACCCACTTCATCAGATGCATGCAGTGGAAAATACAATAGGAAGATATATATACACAGAGAACATGAAAAAATAGGGGTTGCCATACCAACTCTAATGAGACTAATCAATTAAGGGCTATTATCAGCAGGAGGAAAAAAAAGTTTAGTGATAATCAGGATGGCCTATTTCAGACAGTTGACAAGAAGATGTGAGTAACAGTAGAGGAAAAATTAGCAGGGGGAAATAGTTTTTAGTTTATGTAATGACCCATCCACTCCCAGTCTTTATTCAAGCCTAATTTAATGGTGTCCAGTTTGCAAATTAATTCCAGTTCTGCAATTTCTCGTTGGAGTCTGTTTTTGAAGTTTTTTTGTTGAAGAATTACAACTTTTAGGTCTGTAATTGAGTTTCCGGGGAAGCTGAAGTGTTCTCCGACTGGTTTTTGAATGTTATAATTCTTGACATCTGATTTGTGTCCATTTATTCTTCTGCGTATGTTTGGCCAATGTACCTGGCAATGAGGCATTGCTGGCACATGATGACATATATCACATTGGAGATATGCAGGTGAACAAGCTCCAGATGGTGTGGCTGACATGATTAGGTCCTACGTTGGTGTCCCTTGAATAGATGTGTGGACAAAGTTGGTAACAGGCTTTGTTGAAAGGATAGGTTCCTGGGTTAGTGTTTTTGTTGTGTGGCGTTTGGTTGCTAGTGAGTATTTGCTTCAGGTTGAGGGGCTGTCTGTAAGCGAGGACTGGCCTATCTACCAAGATCTTTGAGAGTGAGGGATCATCCTTCGAGATAGGTTGTAGTTTTGTCGATCCTTGATGATACGCTGGAGAGGTTTTAGTTGGAGGCTGAAGGTGACAGATAGTAGTGTTCTGTTACTTTACATTGCCAACTCTGTCCACATATCTATTTTTCCCTACTGTTACTCACACCTTCTTGTCAACTGTCTGAAATAGGCCATCCTGATTATCACTACAAAAGTTTTTTTCCCTCCTGATGATAATAGCCCTTAATTGATTAGTCTCATTAGAGTTGGTAGGGCAACCCCCATTTTTTCATGTTCTCTGTGTATATATATCTTCCTATTGTATTTTCCACTGCATGCATCTGATGAAGTGGGTTTTAGCCCACAAAAGCTTATGCCAAATGATTTTTTTAGTCTCTAAGTTGCCACAAGTACTCCTCATTCTTTTTGCTGATACAGACTAACACAGCTACCACTCTGAAACCTGTACTTTATTTATTCTCCAATGCTTTAAAATGATACGGTGCCATTCAATTTATTGGTAGGCAGTTTTCCCAAATGTATTCAAATTCATCAAATTCAACAGTTTCATTCAGCATTTAAGTGATTTTTATGGCAGGAAATTCACAAGCACACTTTGGGAACCTGACTTTTGAAAAGGAGACTTCACTGAGTCTCCATGTTATGTCCAAACATAAAAGTTACCATTGCAACAAATAATACCTGTAGCTGATAGTTCTGACAATGTTAAGCTTCTTAAAATAAAACAAATGACTTTAATCTACCCTCTTCTTTATATTCCTTTAGGCATAGAGAGAACTAGTATGGTCATCTTTTTTGATTCATCGCTCTTTTTACTGGTCAGCTGCCAGTACATTCTGAGTCCCAGATGTTCAGGATATAGTAGTATATCACTAAACAAACATATTTCAATGCGCAAGGAAGAGGGGATATTTTTAAAGATTACAGAACTAAAGTTCAGATGTTATATCATTTTAAGCATGCAAAAACTCATCCTTACATCGATAAATAGGGTATTAAGAGCTTTATGAAATTTAGCAAGACTTTTAAGAGTTCCACAGATTTCCACGGAAGCTGTTTGTGAATACTTATTGTTAAATTCAGATTACTGACTACATGGCATAATCTATAGGAGGTTTTATGTTGTTGTTTTTTTGTAAACCAAGGCATCACCTTAACAGCAAATGTTTTTGTAGTATCCTAACATTGAATATGGCTTGTAAATTCCTATCCATTTTATTCTGACTTTATGTAACAATACTATAAACGTTGCTTGGAAATATAATAATGTAGCTAACCGCAGGTTTAGAGAAAAGACTAAGGCCCAGATTTAGCAAGGTACCTAAGCATGTGCCTAACTTTAAGCTCTTGAAGTCAATGGGGTTACTCCTCTGCTTAAAGTTAGACATGTACTTAAGTAACTTAGTGAATCAGATCCTAACAAAGCATAACAATTTGAATTCATGTGTTCAAATCTAGTCATCTTCTCTGTTCCTCCTTCTCTTTAGCTCCTTCAAACAAACAGAAGCCAGTGGTTTGAGCATTGGCCTGCTAAACCTAGGGTTGGCAGTTCAGTCCTTGAGGGGGACATTTAGGGATTTGGGGCAAAAAAATCTGTTTGGGGATTAGTCCTGCTTTGAGCAGGGGTTGGACTAGATGACTTCCTGAGGTCCCTTCCAAACTGATATTCTATGATACTTCTATGAAAATTCAGTTGTCAGAGAGTTTAATGTGTAGAACACTTACTACAGAAAATCTTGCCTAACTGACTGCAGCATAACCCTTCACAGTTTTAGTCTTAGAATACTGTGAGGAACATTCTAAATAGAGTGTACGTGTTACCTGAATTTCTGAAGAATAACGTGGGTTCAAGGATGTAGAAAAGCAAATGTATTCATTAGAACAGAGCTGGGTTTTGAGAGCAAACTTGTGCAAACAACCGCCTTTGAAAAAGAAGGTCTAGACAAATACAGTAATTCTACGTGATACATCAGTAAGTAGCATTCTGAAGGGCCAGCAGCCTCATTATTTTGTCCCTAATGTTTTAAACAAAAGAAGAGTATCTGCAGTATTTATTACTGCATCTCTTCTTTATTACTGGCATTTAAAAAGTGGAGGAGAGAGAAATCCTGCTCCAGTCTTCAAATAATTAATGCTGTCTGGCCAGCATTGGGCAAGAAAACCCTTATTTCTATTCCAAAAGAGCTAACTGGGAAAGAAAGTGTACTGTAACTGCTGAACCTTCGAAGTCTCTAAAATCCTATCTAAGTGATGTTAGGCTCACCACAACAGCTGGCTGCCCCACAGCCAACCAGACACATTTTATGAATATCTAAATTGGGAGATTGATATACAAGATTTTGTGATGCTCAGTGACACTACTGTATAATCAAGGGAGCAGTGCTGCTGAGATCTGAAAGTGCCAAAGGCAGAAGACATTTAAACAAAAATCTTTTTTGTCACCCATGGGACAGATGGAAACGTTTTTATTTTTACATATCCTCTGAGTTGATGATATTTCTCTTACTGTTTATTTGCACTTTCCAGAGAAGAAGGCTGACTTGCCAGCTGCAGTTGTGTTACTTAAAGCACAGATCAGCAGGAATATTCCTTCTTCTTTTAAATGCAGCGCAGGACTCTGTTAGATGCTCCTGAATATGTGTAGCAGGACTTTTTTGTGGGCAACAATGGCAGAAACCCTTAAGCAGCAGTAAGTACAGATATCTCACCATTCTAGGCAAATATTAAAAATTAGAAAACAGGAGGAAGGGTGTGATATGGAGTGGCCAATGTACTATCTCCAAGCAAAGTACAGGTAAGGAACATGGATATAATAAACACACAGTACAAGGTCAACTGACGGGGATACATTACAAGTGCATAACAGTGCAGAATTCACTCCTGAACTCATGAAAAGGCATTTTTTCTCTATTGTCTATTTGACTACAGAAATTATTCTACACACATGATATTTGACAACACTAAAACCTCTCCCGGGAATCCTTAGATTTGGTGTATTTTGCAACCTATTGAATTTACAACCTCTCTCTTATCTAACCTAAGATTATTAGTGTTCACAGTAATATAGTAACAGGCAATTCCTCTCACTATGGACCTGATCCTATGGAATTTAACATGAGTTATGCTATTGATTCTAAAGGAAAAATCACTGAGCCCTGAATTAGTTATGCATTAAAGCAGCACTTATCTGCCTCTCAGACATTTCAGACACTGTGCTGTCTCCTTACTTAACTCTCCCAGCACCTAAACTGCAATTTTGAAACTGTCTGATTCTCACCTGATCATTCTAAAGTCAGCAGTTTGTTTCTGTAGCTAATTTAATGTGAAAACACCCCTTAACAACTCACTCTTAAAATGCCCTTAGTAACTGCCAGCATACAATATTTAAAACTGTGTATGTTGGAAAAAATCTAGTTCTTAAGTGTAGAGGTTGTTGTGCACAGAGTTCTCATCAGTTCCTCTCAAACTTTTTATTCTTGAACTCTCAGCAGTAATTTGAGCCTTGTGGGTGTAAGTGCTGCAAATCAAATAAAAGTTCCAAAATAATGTTTTCGTCTACA
The DNA here is from genome assembly GCF_025201925.1 of Gopherus flavomarginatus. Lineage (NCBI taxonomy): Eukaryota > Metazoa > Chordata > Testudines > Testudinidae > Gopherus > Gopherus flavomarginatus. The sequence goes on along the minus strand of NC_066618.1, from coordinate 248,888,653 downwards.
GAGAGCATCCTTGAAAATATAATCAAGGGAATTCTGGTCAATTTACCTTTCTGTTTACCTGCCTGCCAGCCACTGATAAAAAGGCAGTCTATACTCAGTCCCCATTACTTAAACTGTTCAGCTATGCCAGCATCCCATTAATGTTAATCCATTAATTTCATCTAATTTTGCCAACATGAATCTATTCTACAGGAGAGGAGGACTGACAAATAATGGCACATAATTATTGTTTGTTGTTTTCAAGGAGTTATGCTGCTGACCTGCTCCCTCTCTCGCAGTATCAAATGTTTCTCTCACTATAGATCTTCTTCTCCCAATGTGTAGTCAGTCCAGGTCTTATTTCCCATTGTGTTAGATTACTAGAAGCCCAATTCTGCCACCCTTCCTCATGTCAAGTAGCACTTTACCACATGAGCAGTCCCATTGAAGTCAATTGCGCTGTTCATATAATAAGATGTTACTTAACCTGAGTCAGGGTCACAGAATTGAGCCTTATTTGTATAAATAGGGCCTGATTCTAACATAGCGCAAGCCCCATTTGCAGTGTTCTGGCAATATAAAGGAGTCTTAAAGTGAATACAGATGTAATTACAGACAGCAATATAAAAATCAGGCCAGCTTATATATGCACATTATGAATGCACTTTGAGTTTGAGAGACCAGATGATGTGAAATACTAAGAGAGTGAGGACAAAACAGAGCATGTCCTTATAAGGAGTTAGATGATGAGTGGTTGAATGGATGTGAGAGACCAAAGCACTGGGAGTTTAAAACAATACAATAAACAGTCAGTGGTATTTACAGTAAGCAGAAAGACAAAAATAGATACAATCCTTAGGTAAATTAAAGAGGGAGACAATAGAATTCCTAGATTCCAGTAAAAGAAAAGCATCATTAAAAGTAAGCATCATATTATAAACAAAATAGGTTCTGAAAGAACCAGAGCAGTTTTCTACAAATAATGCGCAATGTTCTATCATTTACGTGAAGACAAAAGGGTTAAATACACACAAAGTGCAAGTTTGTTTCCATTCTGGGGAAAAGACTGAAGGGACTCAAACAGCAGCTGCAATTATTGAAGAAAACTAGAGATAGGTTATGGAAAGAGGTATAATAAGGAGAGACATTATGGGTGGACATGAGGTTAGGAGAAAAAATGGCAGGCTGGAAGCAGTATGATGGATGTGGAAGATAAAAGAATAGCCAAAAATGAGTCTTTGGAAAATATGAATGGAAAAGTTCAGGCTTGAGTTGGAGGCTGATCAGATGGAAAAGGAATGAACAGTGAGTCCTCTGACCACTAGCTAAGGGTTAATGTTTTACCTGTAAAGGGTTAAGACAGGGAACCAAACACCTGACCAGAGGACCAATCAGGAAACAAGACTTTTTCAAATCTGGGTGGAGGGAAGTTTTGGGTGTGAGTTCTTTGTTCTTTTTCTTCGGTCTGACCCTCTCGGCTCTGAGAGTGATTTTGCTATCTCCTGGCTTTCTAATCTTCTGTTTCCAAGTTGTAAGTACAAGGATAGCAAGACAATAGGTTTATATTGTTTTCTTTTGTATTTACATGTGTGTAGTTGCTGGAATGTTTTAAATTGTATTCTTTTTGAATAAGGCTGTTTATTCATTTTTCTTTTAAGCAATTGACCCTGTATATTGTCACCGTAATACAGAGATATTTTTAATGTCCTTTTTCTTTCTTTTTTTATAAAGCTTTCTTTTTAAGACCTGTTGGAGTTTTTCTTTAGTGAGGACTCCAGGGAATTGAGTCTGCAGCTCACCAGGGAATTGGTGGGAGGAAGAAATCAGGGGGAAAAATCTCTTTGTGTTAGATTTACTAAGCCTGACTTTGCATACCCTCTGGGTGAGGGGGGAAGAGAGATTAGCTCTCTCGGTACTTGTGTTTCCAGGACTGGAAACAGGGAGGGTGGAATCCCTCTGGTTAGATTCATGGAGCTTGCTTCTGTATATCTCTCCAGGAACCCAGGGAGGGAACACCTGGAGGGGAGGAGGGGGAAGGGAAATGGTTTATTCCCCTTTGTTGTGAGACTCAAGGAATCTGAGTCTTGGGGTCCCCCAGGGAAGGTTTTGGGGAGACCACAGTGAGCTAGGCACTGTATAATTCTTAGCTGGTGGCAGTGATACCAGGTCCAAGCTGGTAACTAAGCTTGGAGGTTTTCATGCTAACACCCATATTTTGGACGCTAAGGTCCAGATCTGGGAAGAAATGTTATGACATGGTGTGCAGCGTTGTGGGAAAGATAGAATACAGAAGCCAGTAGGAATATTATATTTTTCTTTCTCTGCTAGGGGCTTTTAAGCACAGAGGGTTTGGTTTTAAACAGAGCCAGAGAGAATTTTTTTTTCTGTTCTCTCTTGCAGTTTTTGGCTTGCATATTAAGCAAGGAACCATTAAGCTGTGACATAGGGTCTTTTGTTAGACTATAGCACTCCCATTGAGAGTCAAGTACCCAGCACAATACACATGCAAATAAAGTAGTTTTTCTGGTTGACTTTACATTTAAAAGATTAGCTAGAAAATAAAAGGCACTGTTGCTAGGCAGACCCCAGGAGGCAACAGAGAACCTGCATTTCAGGCAGTAAACACCAGAGGGCGCCTCAGCACAAGAAAGCAGGAACCACGAGTTCCAAGGAAAGCCTGAGACAGGAGCGAGCACGGCAACAAGCCATGGAAAAAGAAAATGAACATTGGAGACAGATGGAACTAATTAATGCAGAACTAGCCAAGGAAGAGGCAGCCCACAAAAGAAAACAACAAGAAGAAGAGGCAGCACACAAAAGAAAACTACAAGAAGAAGAGGTGGCCCACAAAATAAAACAAGCAGAAGAAGAGGCAGCCTACCGCCGAGAAATGGAAAAACAACAAAAAGAAAGTGAAGAGAGGGAAAAACAGAGAAAACATGAACTGGACTTAGCGCAGGCTGGGAAGCATGCTCCAGCCAATCCTAACAACCCTTCGCCAATTATGGTTCCACATCCCAAGAAATTTCCCACCTACAAGGCAGGTGATGACACCGAGGCCTTCTTAGAAAATTTTGAAAGAGCCTGTCTTGGGTACAGCATCCCTGAAGACCAGTACATGGTGGAATTGAGGCCACAGCTCAGTGGACCTTTAGCAGAGGTGGCGGCTCAAATGCCAAAGGACCGAATGAACGATTATAAACTGTTTCAAAACAAGGCCAGATTAAGAATGGGGATAACCCCGGATAATGCCCGTCGGCGTTTCAGAACCCAAAAGTGGAAACCAGATGTGTCATTTCCCAGACACGCCTACTACGTTGGGAAAAATTATGAGGCCTGGATATCCGGAAACAATGTTAAATCCTTGGATGAACTGCACTTCCTCATACAAATGGAGCAGTTCTTGGATGGTGTTCCTAAGGACGTAACACAGTACATACAAGATGGAAAACCCAAAAATCTCACCGAGGTGGGGGAGATTGGAGCCAGATGGATGGAAGTAGCAGAAAGCAAGAAAGCTACTGTCAAGGGGAACGAATACCCCAGAGGGCACACCGACAATAAACCCTACAACCGAGGGCAACCAAAGACCCCACCTACAACCCAAGGAAAGCCACAGACACCCTATTCTTCCACCTCACCAGTCTCCAGTAACTCACCTCAACCCAGTGACCAGTCAGCTGGAAGATGCTTTAAGTGTTATGAACTGGGACATATAAAGGCCAACTGCCCAAAGAACCCCAACCGAGTGCAGTTCATTACACCACCATCACACCAAAGATCCCCAGGCCCAGATGCCTCTCAAATACCATTGGAGCGAAGGGAAACTTTGAGAGTGGGCGGAAAGAAGTTTACTTTGGGACAGGCCACTTTTGGATAGCATGCACCTTGGCCTGTAGGGGGTTTATGGTTCCTCGAGCCACCTGGTGTGCCAGGTAAGTAACTCTGTTTTGGCCTATTTGACACTTTTTGGCCTTAACAGTTAGTCTGGCCTGCCTGATGTGCTCAAAGACCTTTTCCAGGTGCAGTAGGTGTTAGGGCCAGGAGTGTGAAAAAATGGCCACATCATTGAGGTAGGCAACTGCATATTCTCCCAGTACTGCTAATAGACCATCTACCAGCCTCTGGAAGGTGGCGGGTGCATTTCGAAGCCCGAAGGGAAGGACATTAAATTCATACACCCCCGCATGGGTGACGAATGCTGACCTTTCCTTGGCAGGTTCGTTTAGCGGTACTTGCCAGTACCCCTTGGTTAAGTCTATTGTAGAGATGAACTAGGCACGTTCCAACTTTTTTAATAGCTTATTGGTGCGTGGCATTGGATAGTTGTCCGGATGAGTTACCACATTTAGTTTACGGTAGTCCACGCAAAAGTGTATTTTTCCATTTGGTTTGGGTACCAGAACCACTGGAGATGCCCATGCACTGGTAGATGAGTGGATTAAACCCATCTGTAGCATGTTTTGGATTTCCTGTTCTATAGCAGCTTGGGCATGAGGAGACACCCGGTAGGGTGGGGTTCTAATTGGGCGAGCATTACCTGTGTTAATGGAGTGGTATGCCCCTTCAGTCCATCCTGGGGTGGCTGAGAACAATGGGGCGAAGCTAGTGCACAGCTCCTTGATTTCTTGCAGCTGCAGACGTTCCAGGGTTGTGGAGAGGTTCACCTCTTCCATGCCACCGTCTTTGTATATAGGCATCTAAGATACTGGTTTGATCTTGCCTCCCAGCTTTGCCCTGACCCTCCTTTCTCTCTGCCATTATAGCCCGTGCTCCCTCGTGTTTCCAACCCATCTCCCAGGTCTTGTTCTCCACTTACCTGTGGGGTTTGCTCACCTGTCCCCGTCGAACCTAGTTTAAAGCCCTCCTTACTAGGTTAGCCAGTCTGTGCGCAAATAAGGCCTTTCCCCTCCTCAAAAGGTGAAATCCATCTGTGCCTAGCAGTCCTTCCTCGACTAGCATCCCCGTGGTCGAGGAAGCCAAAGCCCTCCTGGCGACACCATCTTCGCAGCCAGGCATTCACCTCCACGATGCATCTGTCTCTGCCCGGGCCCCTACCTTCGATAGGAAGAATCGAAGAGAATACCACCTGCGCTCCAAACTCCTTAACCCGTACTCCCAGAGCCCTGTAGTCACTCTTGATCTGCTCAGTGTCACATCTCACAGTATCATTTGTGCCCACATGGATGAGTAGCATGGGGTAGTAGTCAGAAGGCCGGATAATCCTTGACAATGCCTCTGTAACATCTCGGATACGGGCCCCTGGCAGGCAGCATACCTCCCGGGATGCACGGTCAGGGCGACAGATGGGTGTCTCCGTCCCCCTCAGCAGAGAGTCTTATCAGTGGTGGCAGCAGACCTCCCAGCCTTAGGGGTACGAGGTTTGGTGTCCTTAACTGTTGGGGGTGATTCCTTCTCTCCTGTATCAAGAAGAGCATAACAGTTATCTATTACCACAGCAGGAGGGTTCGCAGCAGGGGTGGAGCACTGCCTGGTGCCAGAAGTAACCAGATGCCAGTGTCCACCCTGAGCCATCTCCTTCTCCACTGGTGTGTCAGAGACACCCTGAGCCATCTCCTCCTCCACTGGTGTGTCAGTAGTCCTGTGAACTGGGACAGCTACGTCAGCTGTCTCCACATGGATACTGTCCAGGAATTGCTCATGGATACGGATGTTCCTCAGCCTAGCCACCTCCTCCTGTAGCTCTCCCACCTGCTGCCTGAGAGATTCCACTAGTAGACACCTTTCACATTCTATGCCACCCCCAGCCTGGATATCAGTAAGTGGAAATTGCAAGTTACAGTCTTTGCAAGCTGTCATAAACAGATAGCTAAGGGTTAATGTCTCTTTCACCTGAAGCACCTGACCAGAGGACCAATCAGGAAACCGGATTTTTTCAACTTTGGGTGGAGGGAATTGAGTGTCTGAGTCTTTGTCTGTCTGCCTGCTTTCTCTGAGCTTTGGAGAAGTAGTCTCTACTTTCTAGTCTTCTGTTCCTAAGTGTAAGGACAAAGAGATCAGATAGTAAGTTCTATGGTTTCTTTTCTTTGGTATTTGCATGAATATAAGTGCTGGAGTGCTTTGATTTGTATTCTTTTTGAATAAGGCTGTTTATTCAATATTCTTTTAAGCAATCGACCCTGTATTATATCATCTAAATACAGAGAGAGCATTTGTATGTATTTTTCTTTCTTTTTATATAAAGCTTTCTTTTAAGACCTGTTGGAGTTTTTCTTTACCTCAGGGAAATTGAGTCTGTACTCACCAGGGAATTGGTGGGAGGAAGAAATCAAGGGGAGATCTGTGTGTTGGATTGCTAGCCTGATTTTGTATTCCCTCTGGGGGAATAGGAAAGTACTTTTTGTTTCCAGGATTGGGAACAGAGAGGGGGAATCTCTCTGTGTAGTTTCACAGAGCTTGTGTCTGTGTATCTCTCCAGGAGCACCTGGAGGGGGGAAGGGAAAAAGGATTATTTCCCTTTGTTGTGAGACTCAAGGGATTTGGGTCTTGGGGTCCCCAGGGAAGGTTTTTCAGAGGGACCAGAGTGCCCCAAAACACTCTAATTTTTTGGGTGGTGGCAGCAGGTACCAGGTCCAAGCTGGTAACTAAGCTTGGAGGTTTTCATGCTAACCCCCATATTTTGGACGCTAAGGTCCAAATCTGGGACTAAGGTTATGATACAAGCCCACACCAGAATCTGGGTAAAAGCATCCATGCTTTGGTGCTCTGTCTGGCTACAGGCGCAGGTGGAGGAGACAGAAGCAGTGCTGCCACAAGTGTTGCGGATCCTCCTCACCATCGTAAGCCTCCCTCTGTCAAACTCTCAAATTCCCATCTGCAGCTCCCTGTCCACTTCGCTCTGCTTTAAACAGACAGGTTTTGGATGTGGCTTGGATTATAGGTTCAGGGGACCAATGAGTCACAGATGAGACCGACAAGGGACCCCCACTCCCTTCTTCCTCCCCTTCCAAACTCCCTTGCGAAACTCCCTGTTAGCAGCTCCTGTTCGCTAAGCTCCCTGGTCACTTGTGCGCAGCTTTATAAAGCCCTGGCCTGAGTGAATGCCTCACCCACTAGTTAAGGCTCAGCCAATTACCGAAGGCTTCTAGCTTTCAAACCTTCCTTGGTAGCTCCACCTCCAACTGCCAGCTACAGCACACGGTCCTTCAAACAAACAAACCACCACAAGAACCAAACAGACTGACAAACACAAGCTCAGCACAGCAAGTAACCCCCAAACACAAACACACACATTGCAGACAGTCACTTACCCCACAGATGCTGTATGTGCTCCTCCTTCACCTGGAGAACTCCCTTGCGAAACTCCCTGTTAGCAGCTCCTGTCCGCTAAGCTCTCCTGGCTTTCTAATCTTCTGTTTCCAAGTTGTAAGTACAAGGATAGTAAGACAATAGGTTTATATTGTTTTCTTTTGTATTTACATGTGTGTAGTTGCTGAAATGTTTTAAATTATATTCTTTTTGAATAAGGCTGTTTATTCATTTTTCTTTTAAGCAATTGACCCTGTACATTGTCACCGTGATACAGAGCCTATTTTTAATGTCCTTTTTCTTTCTTTTTATATAAAGCTTTCTTTTTAAGACTTGTTGGAGTTTTTCTTTAGTGGGGACTCCAGGGAATTGAGTCTGCAGCTCACCAGGGAATTGGTGGGAGGAAGAAGTCAGGGGGAAAAATCTCTTTGTGTTAGATTTACTAAGCCTGACTTTGCATACCCTCTGGGTGAGGGGGGAAGAGAGATTAGCTCTCTCGGTACTTGTGTTTCCAGGACTGGAAACAGGGAGGGTGGAATCCCTCTGGTTAGATTCACGAAGCTTGCTTCTGTATATCTCTCCAGGAACCCAGGGAGGGAACACCTGGAGGGGAGGAGGGGGAAGGGAAATGGTTTATTCTCCTTTGTTGTGAGACTCAAGGAATCTGAGTCTTGGGGTCCCCCAGGGAAGGTTTTGGGGAGACCACAGTGAGCTAGGCACTGTATAATTCTTAGCTGGTGGCAGTGATACCAGGTCCAAGCTGGTAACTAAGCTTGGAGGTTTTCATGCTAACACCCATATTTTGGACGCTAAGGTCCAGATCTGGGAAGAAATGTTATGACAGATGTGGAAGATAAAAGAATAGCCAAAAATGAGTCTTTGGAAAATATGAATGGAAAAGTTCAGACTTGAGTTGTAGGCTGATCAGATGGAAAAGGAATGAACAGAGAGTCCCCTGACCACTGATCAAAATGCAAACACAGGAAGATAAAAGAGAGTATGTGATTCTAACTAGTGAATTAGTAGTGACGAACATATCTTGGTCTGCGAATGTGACTCATATGGGGGATATTTCAATATACCTGAAGGTAAATTCAATGGGAAGAAGATATTTGGCTATAATGGGTTGCAAATTACTATAGATTTAAGCTTAAGAATGGCAAAAATAAAATGCAATATTGGCCTGCATATACAGTTCCTGGTGATACACTAGAATCCTGAGAACAATTCTGACCATTGCAATACAAGAATGATGCTCACAAATTAAAAGAAATAAGAGAAGAGCAACCAAAACAGCCCTGGGGCTGGAGGCACTAATTTGAGTAAAGAATATAATAGCTAAATATGTTTCATATTATTAAATGATGAGTGAGGGACATATGATAACTCTGTACAGGTACATGAAGAATATGAGCTTTAGAGGCTTGTGCAAAACTTTCACAGTAAGGCTTTTCTGGTTTCTGGGTTTGAAGCAAAAGGCAAAATTCTAAGAGATTCAAGCAAGTATCTCATCTTAGTGAGAGGTCTGTGCAAGATTTAGCTGTCCCTGAAGGCTCCAGCCCCACTTCATTAAGGTCACAGGACCTATGGCTGTCTTCACACAACTTTCTCTCCTAAAAAAGGCCCTACCAATCTTGATCTGTTTTGGGTGCCCTCTGGATAAAGAGGGAGTAGCCCTTGCATCTCTCACCTTGAAACCTTGTGTGAGGCTGGATGAATATTTTGAGGTGATCATTTGAGTCATTCCCCCATGAACAAATATTTTTGTTAGTGCCAACAAGTAGACTTGTTACCCCAATTGACTATAAAAGACTTGTCCAGGAGTGGGAAGCCTGTTTTCAGGCCCTAGCCTGATTACAGCAGCAGAAACAGGACTGTCTTGGGAAATCTTCTAAGGAAACAATTAGGGTGAAATCTTGCCCTCTGTGACAGGACTCCCTTCTCTACCCTTTAGGCCACCACAAACAGGTTGGACACTTTCCAGGTTTATAAGCACCAGCCTGACCCAGAATATCTGTCTACACTGCAGCTTTCTAGCCCCACAGCCTAAGCTCCACAAGCCTAAGGGGGCTAATCATTAGTGTTTTCTTGTAGTGTACACATACCCTCAGTGTCTAATAGGTTTCTCTCTTTGAAAGCATCCCCATGTGCTTGGAGAAGGAATGGGAGGTAGAAGTATTATTGTACCTTAATGTAAAATTACATAATATTACTTTTATATTTCTCCATTAAAACTGGTAATAGCTTAGTGGACTTGATTTGGAAAATTTAGTTTAACAGGATTAAACAGGAGGAAAAGAACAATTTCAGCCTAGGTCAGGGTGGTACCTTTTATTTAACAATGCCTTTAGACCACCGTGGGATGTTTGTGTGTCTAAACAAACCAGCTTGATGTGAGATTTTTTTTCTTTTAAAGGCCTTTAAAGAAATGGAAAGGAAAACAGGCAAAAGGAAAAATATAGATTGTTTAAATGTCTTGGAAAGTGGCCAAATTGCTAGATGATACTTAATTGGAAACATAGCAAATGATGATGAACAATGCAATCAAGTACAGAAGGATTTAGACTAAATCCCTAGGCAAGCAGACAACACAGGCAGTTAAATGGAGATAATTTAGAATGAGACTGACAGCAAAAAACAAAATGTCTGTTGAACAGAAAAATGCTACAGCATTCTGATTGAGCTACAGAGAAAGAGAGATTCAGGATTTTTTAAAAGAAAACTGTGTTAGGTTGCTACAAGTCAGTAACGATCCTATGCCATTAGTTGTTAGACCCCACTACACTTCTATAAGCAGAGCTAGTTAACATATCCTAAGGTCAAATTCTGCTCACAAATGCACATTTGTAGTTCCCAGTGAGAATAGGAGATGGGGGCATAAATATCCGAATACGCAATGTGGCCCGTAGAAAAGTAATCACTCTTTTTGAAGTAGAGTATAAGTACTGAAGGTGAGTTGGAAATCTAAAAAGTTATCATTTACATAATGTAACTGACAGCAGAATGTGATCCTGTGTTCTTATATCCAATAGGCTTGTGTTTTCATTAGAAATCCTTTTTTAAAATCACTTCAGTGAAGTCATTTATTAACCAATGCCACCTTTTTACGATGCGTTTGGGTGACTAAGATGTTTACATAGTATTTATATTATTTTTTATATTTGAATATACTTTATATTTTAATTATATTGCCTTTTTGATGATAATTCTTTCATTTTCATATCTGTCATATGTGCGCTAATATACGGTAGTTACAGCTTTCAACAGAGGTAGCACAATGTTTTTTTCAATAACAGGAAAGAAGCAAATTTGTTAGCAGGGTGAAGTGTTTGCATATTGTTCTGTCTTCAACAGAGTTGGCTCTGCCCTGAGACACAGCCCTGGGGATTAATGGGCTTGCCCTCCAGCAGAACCCTCAGCACATTCTGTAGGGGTAGGGGAGATAATTTGGAGGAAGAGGAGACTGTCTTTTAGGGAACCTCACAGAGATTTCCTCTCCTTGCTCCCAAGTTAATAAAGACAGTTAGAGTTTACTGGAATCCCTGTTTTCTCTTATGAGGATTTACAAACTCAAACTTGAGATCTAAAGAAAATCTAATACCAGTTGTGATAGAGAGAAAAGGGGGTTGGGGTCCTTTAAGCCACCCAGACAGCTGTGCTACTTTATCTTCCTCCGTGAGTCCAGACAGCGTAGTTACTCCATAACAATAGGGTATTAGCTTGGAAAGAGCTAGTCCCTTAATTTAGCACAGTTTTGTGAGAACAGTTTTCTTTCACTGTTGGAGAAAGATAGAAAAATAGTACCCTTAGTGTGTTATTGTGAAGAGAGTGTAGTGATATCTGCAGTAATTCCCTGCATGGTATTGATGTTATAAATTACAAAATAGCAACTCAGCAAAGGACACCGAGATGTACTTTAGGAAACTATAGTGAAACTAGACAGACTTTCAATCCATCTATCAAAGTGACTGCAGATGGCATTTCAAGGCAGGGGAAACAATAATAAATACTATAAAAGCAGACTCATCTGTCTCCGGATTACATTAATAAATAATACTTTAAAAAAAAATCAGTGCTGACCTGCTGGTTCTTGCTAACATATGTTTCTTCATAACTCCCGGTACAGGATGGGGTCTACAATATGCTCTTCAATAAAGAAAACTGTCAGTTTTACAAATGCACATCTGTGAGGTTTGAAGCAAGAATGGACTTTCACACAGAAATCAATCATGTTATGGTTAGTTACCCTTTTCATCACTAAGAGGACTGGCAGTAGAGCAAACATCTGGTCCAGACACATGGATCTTTAATCAGACAAGGTAATAATTTGTTTTCCAATTCTCAGTAACAACAAAATATATAATCAATGAGCACACTCAAGAGTAACCTTTCTCTGCTTTTTTTTTGTCTTTATGAAAATTCATTTATTTAGGGCTACACTAAAAAGGATAGGTTCAAAAGATGCAACTGCAAAATGTGAGTGTACCCAGTATATGATTATTTGCTCATGAAAATTGGATAAATGCACACATGTAGTCTGCACAAGCTGCTATCTCAGGTACACACAGTAAGATGCCAGGGCATGCTTGACCCACCAAGTGGGAAGAGCAGGACCTTGCTGTGTGGTAGTGGTGGCAATTCAGGTAATGACATGTGTAGATGCAGGGATCAGGCAACAGTCCAAGGGTGGAGCCAGAGTCAGAGTAGAGATCATCTTTAAATCAAGGAATTGCTGATGATGATGATGATATGATGATGATGCATGTCAGTGACCCAAGTGAATTTGGCCCACTTCTTGAAGAGGGATGTTAAGGGGGAACCAGGTTGGAAAACCCTTTAATGTATTTCCTGTTAAAGTTTGCAAAAATCAAGAATTGCTGTTTTCCTGCACAGTTGAAATTGCCTTCCACTCTGTGATTGCCACTACCTTGCAGGGGTCCAAGGCAAGTCCTGCTAAGCAGATGATATAACTCAGGAACTCCGCTGTGTCCTGGTCAAGTTCACATTTTGGGGGCTTGCCTTTGAGATGATTCTGACTAAATTGATCTAAAATGATATATTCATGGCAGTTTTGGAGCTCTTGATTGTCAGAGAAGATGAGACTGTCATCTAAAGAGATGACCACAAATTGATCAAGGATATCCCTAAAGGCATCACTCAAAATGCTGGAAGGTAGAGGAAGAGTTACGGAGGCCAAACGACATAATTAAATATTCAAAGTGGCCATACCTAGATCATAACACCATCTTCCACTCATCCTCTTGTTAGTTTCTGGCTAAATTATACTCTCCATGCAGGTCTAATTCTGTGATGATCTGGGCTGAGCAGAGACTCTCCAGATCTCATTAAGGGGAAGAGACTATCAATTGCATACCATGATTTGATATAGTTCTTAGTAATCAATGCTAGGTTGGATAGAGCCGTTGTTCTTGGCTAAAAAGGGTGCCAGCTGGGGAGGTGTAGGGACAAATAAATCCCTTCTGCGGGTTTCCTTCTAAATATTCCTGGAGGGCTTGTAGCTCTGGCTCAGAAAGCACATAAATGTTTCTGAAGGGAAAATCCATTCTTGGAGGCAATTCAATAGGTCAGTTTTATCTGAGATGCATTGTCTACTTTCTTTTATCAAACATCTTGGAAAATTCCAGGTATTTGACAGGAACGTTTGGTGTGTCTGGGCTCACTGCTTGCCTCTCTGGGAGTCTCAGAAGCTGGAGCACACCACAGAGTGTTGTAAACTGTGGACAAGAGATAGGGATGCATTCTCATTGGCACCACAGGGAGCATAAGAGCACCATTCTTGATTGCCAGCTGATTAGGGTGTCATGGGCAACAAGCCAAAGGGCACTAAGGACAACTAGTAATGTGGGGCACAGATCACCCTGAATTGCATGATTTCTGGGTGATGGCTTCCAGGGGTGCTGTTTGATATGTTACAGGTCCTGAAGAGAGAGGTGACCTGTTGATGGTCTTGACGAGCTTGGGGAAGTCCTTGGGGAGAGTAGGACTCAGATGACCCTTGACAACTTCTTGGTCAATGAAGTTAACAGTGACGCCCGAGTGGTCCAATGCCTCAAAGCAGAGCTTGGGCATTGCAGGGTGTCTGACATGGAGGGGAACATGAAGTGTGTGTGGGGGGGTGCTGATTAGAGGTTGTCAGGATTCCAGCAGAGTGGTGGCAAAGCAGCTCCCAGTGGGGCAGAGCCAAGTATGGATCCAGTTCCAGGCCTGATGCTGGGGCTGGGTCCTGGAGTTTCCCAACTCGAGGGGCAGCACCTCTTGGCTAGGCAACCTGCCACAAAATGACTGGATTCCCCACAGTCAAGCAGAGTCACAGAGCCCACTGCCGGTTCTTTTCATCAGCAGAAGGCAGGGTTGAACTTGGTTCATCTGCATTGGCTCAGGGTGTGGTAAATTACCTGAAGTTGCCTGGGCCAGAAGGGTCCAGTTCAGTGAGGACTGGGGGATGTGCTTCTTTTCCTGGTCTCATTCTGTTAGCTGGTCATCAATCTTGATGCACAGATTCAATCAGGGTCCCTTGGCTAGGCAAGGTTTCCACCTGAGCTAATTCATCTTTGAATAGTATCATTGAGTCCTTGCTGGAAGTGGTGTCATTGTGCGGCCTCATTCCAATGGGTATCAGCTGCAAGGCATGAAAACTTGGCTGCATATCTGGCAACAGGCTGGGACCCTTGTTGGGGTGGCGGGGGTGTGGCGAGCAGCCTCTGCAAAGCACTGTTAGGGCCATCAAAAATACCTGCCACTGCCTGGACAAACTCCTCAAAACATTCAAGAAGAGGGCTAGATGTCTCCAATAGTATGGAAACCCATGCCAGGTCCTCTCTGGTAAGCAGGCTAATCATGAGCCCTGCTCGAGACTGGTCTGTGGGTCTGATAGCAGTCACAGTATGAACAGCAGGGTACATTGATTCAAGAAACCCTTGAATTTGGTCCAGTTCCCAGAGATCTCATCCAGTAGGGGATCTTTGGGCTTGCAGACAGTAGGTGTGCAGGTCATTGGGGCTATAGCCACTGCCTGGGCTTGCACCTGGGACTGGAGGGCAGTTGCATGGGCCTGCATTTCATGGGAATACACTTGGACCTTCAGGACTGCATTCTGCTATTGAATGCAGCAATCTGGGCCTGCGGTTCCTGTAAGGCACCTTACTAAGTGCGTAAGGCTGAGTTGTGCTCCTGCAGTGGTCATTCCAGAAGAGAGCTCCCTGTCATTAAGCCCATTAAACTACATCTGATCTTTTGTGGGCTGCCTATCTAGTGGGTGGAGCAGGACTTGCCTGGTGATTGTGGTGGCAATTTGGGTAATGACAAGCATAGGGATTAGACACCAGTCCAAGAGTGGAACCAGAGTGAGGGTCTAGGAACCAAGCTGGAGGTCAGAACCAGAGTCAGAAGTCAAAGCCTCAGATGAAGGATAAGCCAGAGAAGTAGACAGAGACATAGCCAGGAGTCAAAGTCTAAGCCAAAGGATAAGCCATAGTCATAGTCAGGGACTGTCATAAACAGATAGCTAAGGGTTAATGTCTCTTTCACCTATAAAGGGTTAACAAACAGTGACCTGCAAACACCTGACCAGAGGACCAATCAGGAGACAAGATACTTTCAAATCTCGTGGAGGGAAGCCTTTGTTTGTGGGTTTGGGGTTTGGCTTTGTTCTCTCTGGGTCCTGGATGGGGCTAGAGGTGCAACCAGGTTTCTGCCTATCTCCCTGCTACAGTCTCTTATCTATTCAGAATTGTAAGTAAGAAAAGGCGGTCATAGTCTTTTAATTTGTTTTTTTTTCATTTGCATATATGTACTTGCTGGAAGTAGCTTGAATTGTATTTCTGCTGGAGAAAGTTTCTTTCTATTGTTTATAAGTTGAAAGACCCTGTAACTTTTTACCATCTAAAGTGCAGAGATAAACCTTTTACTTTTTTCTTTCTTTTTTATTAAAAGTTTTGCTTTTTAAGACCTGTTTGATTTTTTTTCTCCTAGTTAAGGTTCAAGGAAATTGGTGGGGAGAAGGGAAGGATAAATTTTCTCTTTGTGTTATATTCACGCAGCTTGTATTGCCTCTGGGTGAGGGGGAAGGTAACACTCCTCTCGGTGTGGTGATTGCCTAATTCAACTTCTTGAATCTCCTAGTGTTCCCAGGGCGGGAAGGAGCTGGGAGGAAGAAGGGAGGGGGAAGGGAATGGTTTATTTCCCTTTGTTGTGAGACTCAAGGAATCTGGGTCTTGGGGTCCCCTGGGAAGGTTTTGGGGGGACCAGAGGGTATCAGGCCCTAAAAATTCCTGATTGGTGGCAGCGCTACAGAATCTAAGCTGGTAATTAAGCTTAGAGAACTTTATGCTAGTACCCATATCCTGGACGCTAAGGTCCAGATTTGGGAATTATACTACGACAGGGACTTAGCCCAGAGTCGGAGCCAGGAGCCAGAAACCAGAATGGAGAAGGCAGGTTGCGGCTGGATCAGAAGCAGGAATGGGGCTGAGACCAAGGCAGAAGTATGGCTTGAAGCAAAGACTGGAAACAGGCTGGAGCAGGAAACAGACCTGAGAGCAGGATAAGCACAGCTGTGAGCATGGCATGCACTGACCAGCTGCTGTGCTGTAGCTGCTGCAAGGCTCAAATAGTAGATTGCTGGCTGCCCTGCCCAATCAGGAAGCCCAACCATTTGGAGAAGGCTCATTGGGCCTAGTTGAGCTTGCTGGATTGCCTAGCAACCAGGCTGGGAGCCAACTGTGCCCTTGACACATATATACCCAACCATACTGACAATGCAAACACTGCTTTTTGCAAGTGCAGCACATACATTATAGTTTTCATCTTTAATATGCTTTAGCTATGCATTATTATCCCCATTTTAGTGATGGAGAAACCAAAACAGAGTTAAGTGACTTGCCCTAATCCACAGAGTCAGTATCACAGCCAGGACTAGTAGAAAATGTTACTCGTATGCTTTCTTCCATAAAAATGAATTGCATTGGTATTTTTAATATGAATGTTAAATATCTATTAAAATGCTATCCCAATTTGCCATGGATGTATGGAGAGACCTAGGGCTCTCTTGAACATGGAATATTTTGAATGTCACTCACCTAAACTACAGAAGTTGCTCGGGAACAAATTACCTCACCCTTTTGTTTCACAGAGATGCCTTACTTAGGCTTTCCTTTCAAATCATGAGAACAGAGGCTGAGGTTGAAACTCCCATAATCCTTTAGAGGGGAGTAATAATGTGTAGATTTTACTACTGATGAGAAGCACTAGCTGGACAACCTGGAGAATTAAGTCTTTCAGTAATTCACACAACAGGTGCAAGGGGACTGTGAATCCTGGATTCCTTGCTAACACTAAGCACTCACACACACCTCTACCTCGATATAATGCTGTCCTCAGGATCCAAAAAATCTTACCGCATTATAGGTGAAACCGTGTTATATCAAACTTGCTTTGATCCACTGCAATACGCAGCCCCGCCACTCTCGGAGCGCTGCTTTACCGTGTTATATCCAAATTTGTGGTATATTGGGTTGCGTTATATTGAGATAGAGGTGTGGTAGCATTTACCACCTCTCCTTGGCTAGGAGACTCCATCCCATCCTCATAGACCTGGCCTCAGTTATACACACCTTTGTTACCTCCCATCTGAACTACAGCAATGCACTGCACCTAGGCATGAAGCCGTCAGTACTGCAGAATGATATAGCATGTGTCCTTAGCAGCACAGGCTACCACAAGCACAGCAAACCTGTCCTCTGCTCTCTACACTGGCTTCCCAGAGTATATAGAGTCAAGTGTGAGGTCTTGGTACTTATTTTCAAGGCACCCAATGGCTTAACCATCATCTAAAGCTTCAGGATGAGGACCATGGTCAATAACTCCACTCCTCAAGCACAATAGAACTTTCTTGCCAAAAGGGTAAACTTATCTGTGTAGGAGACACAGCTTTCTTGGGGTTCAGTCTGAGACTGTGGAACAAACTGCTCAGGAACTAAAAACCGTCGCAAAGCTCAGCACCCTCCTCTCTAAGTGCAAAGCACACTTCTTCAGCCAGGAATTTTCTATCATATACACATAGCAATGTGTTAAACAAAAATAAATAAATAAACCCAAATCCTACCAAAACAAAACACTGCACTGCAAACACAGTTTCTCCCCCTGAGGATGTGATGACAGACAACACAAATCACACATGACAAATATTAGACATGTCACTTAACATATTACTAGAAGGCAGTTGGATGAGGTGACAAAAGGTGGTATTAGAACCTGAATAGAGCAGAACAGAATAGAACAGAATCTAGACAGTGGGGGACAAGCTTTCCCACAATGCCCAACAATGTATTTTAACACTTTCCTGAGGGGATTATCATCAAGGCGGAGAAGATGATTTTATCGCTGTGAATAATCCTCAGCCTCTTCTCAGACTGCCCCCAAAGGTGTTGATTTAAGTATTGCTCTTTATTATGTAAACATCTGTCTATTAAGAACCAGAATGAGACAACCAATTCATTTCACATAAACCACTGAAGAGTCTTTAGATGGTCTACTCCTATTGACAAGGGTTGGGAAAGAATCATAACCCAATGAGAGACTCTTTATGACATTGCTAATCCCTTGTGCCCTTCACTCCTCCAGACCCTATCATTTTAACACTTACAACAAGGAATGAGGTTAATGAAAAAAAGATGGCTCTTGGTACAGTAATTTTATTTCCTATCAAAGAGGATTGTAATATTTCGTTAAAGTTCAGTTTTAACCATATTTTGCATCTAACATTCATACCCCAAATTATTTATTGCTCAAGCAGCAGCTTAAGTCATTTGAACAAATTTGTGAGCAATAACCTTTACCTCATTTCTTCAGATCTTTGCAGTAATTTCATAGGTGCTAGTTCTTTTCATTATTTTCTAGCTCATCACCTTTAGTATCATTTTGACTCAGAGCTCATTTCTTTGATGTATAATAATTTGTTGTAAGAACATAGAGTATCAAGAGACAAGAAAACCTTCATCATTCAACATGAAAAGTGAATTGGATTTGATGATCAGAAGGAAACTGAAACGAATTATTTATGATTCATCTCAACTATTTCTCTTTCACATAAGTCAGATTGCTACCATTTAAATTACAATGCTGGATTTATTTCACTCCAAAGAAATGCCATTTTGTTTAATACCAAAGGAAGACAAGTATGGAGGGTTCCTACATTGAGCACCCATTCCAGTTCTATTAAAGACAATGGGAGTTTTAGGCACTGTCGGAAGCAGGACTGGGCCATGTGTGTTTTAAAGCTATCTAGATGTGGTGCACATATGTGGAGGTATGTACTCACACCTAGTGTGAAGAAGGTTATTTGTGTTTCATTACTGTTTAAAAATATTCTTATTTCCTATTGTCTTAGCACCAACATGTGCTATGCCTACTTACATAACCTGTGACAGATTTGATGGTAAAAAAAACTCAGTCTTTCTATAATGATGCAACATCAAAGTCCCATTTGTCCACTTTTTTCATTCCCATCTCCATGCCTTTCTCCACCCCATGCTCATACCTGATATGTCCTCCTATTTTCAGTCTGCCCAGGCACTGTAGTTTCTTTATTCAAAAACATCTTTCCTTAAGACTAATTTCTTCCTCAGTGCTCTCAAAAAGTTATTCAGTTTTGTGAGTGTCATCTCATCACTGGATGATTGAAATGATTGAAAAGGTATTTTGCAACATGAACCACACAGCAGTGCTTCTCAGCCTGCCCTCAAACTGGGACTTTCCTACTTGAGACTCTCTCTCTCTCTCTCTCTCACTGCATGCAAAACTGTCACAGCTGAGATCAATGGACGCACTCAGGTGGAGCTGTTTAAAAGAGGGAATCTTTGTGTAATGTCATCATCATTGTCAGATATTTTGTATGGTTACAAAAATATGCAAATCCCAACACCGAGTAATTGCTTGATCTTCCTGTGGTAACCCTTGTCCTCCCTCAACTTGTTTTGTTCCCCTCTCAACTGTCTGTTACCATCTCTTTCTCATCACATCTAAAAGAAAATTGTAGGACTGGTAGAAGAGTGACCACAGTTTTTCTGTGGCTTCTGCAAATCATGTAGCACACTTTAGGGTCTGCAAAATAAAGAGTAATAATAATAATAATTAATAATATCATCCAGCCCCACAACAACCTGGAGGTTTCTGTTCTGAACTGGCATCCCCACATGCACCCACAATTAGGCACCCAAATACAATAGTAAAGGATGAAATGTAAAAATGTAGATAAATACAGAGGGATACACGTGGAATTCTTAGGAGCATGGAGCCATCTTTTAGGGAGTTCACATATATTAAGTGCCTTTTAAACTACTTGGTGTGCTTTTGCATAAAATTGTATATGTTATTCAAAGTCTATTAAAATAATCCCCAAAAATGAAATTTTGGGCCACATAATGCCTCTATCGTGGACAGAGTGCAGAGAGTTTGGCCCTCTGGAGCCTATAGAGACAGATGTATAGATATGTATTTCAAGTGTAACAATATTCCAAACTGTTCTTAATATATTATACAGGCAAAAGAAGTGAAAACTACCACAATTCTGGCACATGAAACACAAAGGAAAGAACTCAGTGCACCTACACGCCAACTCCAGTGTAAAAGCTACTTGTTGCGGCATAAGAATTCTGGAGCTGAGGGAAGCACAAGATGTGCTTATTTGCATATCACTATGCAGCATGCTCATCCAGGGCAGAGCTGTTTCGCAGTGCTGGCGTGTGAGCTTGGAAACAAATTAAAAGCTTTGGGTATTGTTAAAAACAATGAAACTCAGATAATTTGCATGTTACCATTTATAGGACTGCATTGGTAAGGACACATAGAAACAGCTAATTTTAACAGCAATCATCAAACTTTAAGGTTGAACTCATGTATAATGCATCCAAGTTCAGTGCTACTTTAGATTCAGAACAAATAGCCTTGAAAAATAATTCTTTGTAATAATACTTTGCAATGTTGTGACATCTTCCATCCAGGTCTTAAAGCATTTTGCAGACTATTCTCACCACACCTATGTAAGGTAGGTTAGTAATATTATTCCTATTTTCAAGACTGGCAAACTAAGCAGAGAAATCAAGTGACTTTCCCAAGGTCATGCAGGAAGCCTGTGGGACAGCTGGGAATAGAGCCCAGATGCTCTGATTCCCACGTGTTTTAACTATAAAATCATTCTTTTTAGATCCCCTGGGAAGTGGGGGGCTTTTTATACCTCTCATAGGCCAATTAAGTAAATAATTGTGTCACAAGAAGTACCAAGCTGCCAAATTTTATGAGGGAAAACAATAGTCCTACCATACAGGAAGTTTCAAGGAATCAAAATCTTTGCCAAATTAATATATTTCTCAGGGCTTCACTCTGCCCAGAAGCTACTACTGAAAATGAACAGCCTGTTCTCTGTACACTTCACAATGACCTGAAAAGGAAAGAAAGTGGATGTGTCAATGTTTTTAAAATAAAGAACATTTCAAATCACTTCTTCTAGCTAAGCGCAAACAAGATTTTTTAACTAAGATCTTCAAGTGTCTATAATAAGGTCATTATTGCACCTGAATATTACTCCTCAATCAAATTGCTTCCAACCTCTGCCATAATAATTTGATTTAGATTGAAAAGAAACAACAATAGCCTACTTTCAATTGACAGTGATTCTTTATTCTCCACTCCCCACTTTCGCTCTCAATTCTCTTTTCCTTTAATATTTACTACAGGCAAAAATATTCATATTCAGAAATTAAGCATCGCCAATTTGCTACAAGTTGAATTTTGTCTCTTCACACAAATTGAAAGGAAAAAAACAAATTCTACTTCCCTCCCTCTCTTTTATTTAAAGCAATACATCTTCAAAGGAAATAGAAACTGAAGATATATCTTGTCATTCTGCAGCAGCAGGATAGTGGTGATGCAGTACCATAGTGCAGTTATCATTCAAGAATTCAAAACGTTACATGGTTAGTGTACTAAATACTATTGTCTAGTGAAAGTGGGATACCAAGGGAGTATTGAAAAGGAATCCACCTATTGTCAGAAATACCTTTTCCCTTTCCAAGAAGGATAACTAGGTACTAAAAGAAGTCTCTCTGCTTGGCAATATCTAGCACTATTTTGGGGTATTTTATAAGAATTAAGATATGTAATTCATCATAGTGCTTCTATATTACTATTACTTATCTAAACATCACTATGAATAATTACTGATCATTATTATTTATTCAGGTACTTCCATGTGACACGTTACAGATAAATTCATGTAGTTCCATAATAACACTTTACAGATAAATAAATTATTCCTATTTGCATAAAGCACAGATGAGTATGGCCCGGTCTACACTACAAACTTATATTGGTTATAACTACATCACTCAGGGGTGTGAAAAATCCACACACGTGAGTAACATAGTTATACCGACCTAATCCCCAGTGTAGACAGTGCACCTCTCATCAACATAGCTACCATCTCTTGAGGAAGTGGATTAACTACACCAATGGGAGAAGCTCTGCCATCAGCGTAGTAGCGTCTTCACTAAAGCACTACAGCAGCACAGCTGCACTGGTGCTGCATAGCTCCACGTGAAGACAAGCCCTATTTGTGTTGTGCACAAAGTGCATAATGCTTTCTTTTGCACTCTCTTGGTCCTAGTGCTGCTTTGACTCTGAAAGACCAGTCTCCTGAGCCAGGTTAATCCTATACTAGGTACAAATGCCCCCAAAGCACTTAGTATTTGCAGAAAGTTCCCTCCTGCATGTTGGATTATACTGTCTGTTACGCTGGCAAACCAAGCACCAGCTCTTGCCAAGGCTATCGGTCTCAGCCGAGCACTGACAAATTCATTGCTAGAAACCAGTCTGTTTCACCTCTGTGTTAGTATGATTATTGGCACTGAATTTATAGCAATGTGTTTAGTTTTTAGATTTTATGAAATGGGCATTGAATTTATAACAATATGTTTAGTTTTTAGACTTTATGAAATGCTTGTAAATTCCTGGACGCGTTACTCTCACTTACAATATCTTTATCACATGTGATAAAGTACTATTTAAGTTTTTGCTATATAACTGTAAAAAATGGTTGCTCTGAAACTGTGAACCTGGGATCATCTCCTGCTCATCAAGAAGGCTACCAAAATGAAACGGGCCATTGTGGGACATCACAACGCAAAGACTTTGTTAATTGCCCCATCACACTAATAAAAAGGCTATGTGCTAAAGGTATGGTCCCATCAGCTTGAATTCTGGAAGAAGGAAATAAAAATAGTTGACAAGAAAATTTTTCACCTCTTCACTGTTTGGACTCTCACAGGGCCAGAGCTACAAAACAGATGCTCAGATCCCCAAGGTCAACCTCGATTAGCTCTAAAACACATTCAAATATGACAGACTACTACAGCTCTGTCGCCTTTTAAAAGCATAGACCGTAACTCATTTGTGTATATATGTCTGCCTGCTTTAACCTTGTAATAATTCTCATTTCTTTTTCCTAGTTAATAAATCTTTAGTTAGTTTATTATAGAATAGGCTACAAGTATTGTCTTTGGTGAGAGAGCTAAGATACAAATTGACTTGGGGTAAGAGACTGGTCTCTTGGGACTAGGAGCAACCTGAATATTTTGTGATCTTTGGTGTATAGCAACCAACTATCACTAAGTCCAGTTTGTCTGGGTGGCAAAATAGACTGGATTGTCTGTGACTCTGTGGTAAGACTGTTATAGGGCTTTAGGAGTTCATATTTGTTTCTGGGTTGGTGAAATCTAATTATAGAATACAGCTCCTGACTGGGCTTCTTGACAGTCTGGACACTCATGGTCATGAACCACTCCACAAAACGTGACATTGTCCAATTTACTTTTGAATATGCCCATAGTAGATGTAAGCTCTCTCCTGACATCTAGTGACGAGCTGAGGAAGAGGACTTCAGAGGCCAACCTCATTTGCATGGACACACTCACCCTGCCTGGGTACTAAGCATGATGGGGATACTTTGCCCAAATGATCACTTTTGGCTGCTGTTGGATCACAAGTCACTTTATTATTGGGGCAGGGGTAATAAAGGGTTGTTATCTTTGTTGTGTGAATCAAGGGGGTCAGAATGTGCTTGCATGCCCTGATTGAGGGGTTCACACTCAACTAAACTACACTCACAAGGCAGGAGACAGGGGTGCCAAAGCCCAGTGAAGTTGAGAGAGGGTGAAGAGAGGTACTTGTATCTGGTAGTGCGGGCCCTGCCTAAGCATCCTAGACATCATTTGACCCTTCCTCTCTCCAATGTGTAATAACAACATTGATTAAGACTCAATTGAGAATCTTTTGTTGCCGGCCAATAGAGCTGAAATCACTAATAACCAGGTCTAAGCATTAGACTTGCTTTGGGACAGTGTCTCTGATGCAAAAGACTGCCTAGTCTGCACTAGCAGTGAGCAGTGGTGCTAGAACTAGAGGGACTGGGGGCCAGGGCCCTTACACTTCTTGAAACTGTACTGGCCTGGCCCATCCACTTTTCGCTGGAGTGGACCCTGCCCCCTTCCCCTCCTCTTCCGCCCAAGACCCCACCTCTTGGCCAGGCCAGCATTAAGCCCGAATGGGGAGCCCGGGAAAGTTGTGGGAGCCGTGTGAACCTTTCACCTGCCTGTGTTGCGGTGGAGGGGGGAGAGCTAAGAGCAACCCGCAGCCCTTGTCCTCACACCCCCAGGCTCCCTGCCAACCCAGGGCAGGTGGAGGTTCCACGACTTTGTGCTAGCTACCTGCAGCTGCCCACGTGGCTCTTCCTGACCCGGCTCCTGCTGGGGGGGGCCTCAGAGCCGCAGCCTGGCCATGATAAGAGCTGCATGGGTAGCTGTGGGGAGCCATGGACCCTCCACCTGCCCAGGGCATGGTGCCCAGGGAGCAGAGACACGGGCTGGAGGTTGCTCTTGATGGCCCCCCTGCAAGCTGGTGGAGAGTCCACCATGGTTCCCCACAGCTTCCTGCATGGCTCTTATCATGACCACGCTGCGGCTCCAAACAGCCAGGTCAGGGAGAGCCACGCAGGCAGCTGTGGGGATCCTGGGTCCCTCCACCTGCCCTAGGCTGTGGAATCAGGGGGCAAGGACATGGGCAGGGGGCTGCTTTTGCCTGAACCTCACCCTGGGTTGGGGTGGCAGGCTCCACAGCTCCACTCTGGCTTCCAACTTGGCCAGGGGTAGGTCTTCCAGGGGAAGAGGAGAGGAGGAATGGGGCCTCGAGGGTCAGGTCAGGGCTCCCTGCCCCCTACCACTTTTGGGAAGGCTCCAGCACCCTTGGCAATGAGGATCCCTCATGAACAACTGAAATCACTGAGCTGATATCACTGAGCACTGTATTAAGTGGTGGGACCTCATGACATCCCAGAGAGAGTGGAGTGGTGGGAGGATGGCTAGTGGAGTGGCTAGCAGCTGAAGGGTAGAGCAGTCGGCAGAGCAGCTGATGACAGAGCAAGTGACTGGACAACAGAATAAGCAAGATGCCTCCCCCCTGACCGTAACCAGGGTGGGAGAGGAACTTACATAGGTGCACCTCTGAACTCTGGGTCTTCACTGACCAAGGACAACAACTGTGAGTGGGGTACAGTGGAGAGAGAAGGGAGGTGCACATTAAAGGAACTTCTGGTCTTCAGACTTAAGAACCTGAGGGAAAAGGACACAGCTCTACATGCTTTGGGATGTGGGTTTTGCTCATGGTTTTGTTTATGAATCCTGCTTGTGGCATTTTCCCAAGTTAATGCCAGGTTACTTTTCCCCTTTTTATTGAGAGTTTATTTTCTACACTCAGACTCTGTGCTTGCCAAAGGGAAAGTATTGCCTCTGAGAGGTGCCAAAGGGGTGGTGTGAATTTGTCCCAGGTTACTGGGTGGAGGCTTGAACCGGTTCTGTGTTGCATTGTTGAAAAGGACCCTCTAGCTATTGAGCCCAGACCTTGTTGCTACCAACTCCAACTGGCAGAAGGGTTACATAAAGATATCACTTTTTGTAGTCTCCAACATTTCTGATGGGATAAGACCTAACATGAGTGGGATCAGGTACTTAAGTGCACAACAAAACATTCCAGAATGGACAAATACCTTCCAGACAATCACTTGTAAATTTAATAATTGGTTTTGTCATTCATAACTCATTCAGTAACTGAAATGCATTTTATTGCCACAAGATGGCTCAGTCTAGTTTTCACTGAAACACATTGCATTCCTTCTGTTTTTAATAAACAGTTTGAAACAAAACAGTTTCAAAGACTACAGTGATTGTTTTGCAGGCTGAATCTGCTTTACAGAGAACACTCACTGGAAGTGAAAACCAGGACAGGAACACAAGTGGGGCCTGATTCTCCAAGGCCCTGCACTTTAGACCTGATTTTAAATCTAGAGGAGTCAAAGGCAAAACTCCCATTGACTTTATTGGGGTGCAGGACAGAGCCCTATGACACCAGCCCTGATCCTGCATTCCTTAGCAACCAAAAATACCACTGACTCCTGTGGATTTTTTTAATGTTAAAGGAATGCATAATCAAGCACCTGAGGCGGTTTTAATGCCTATTTGAGTTCATGGAAAGGCCTCAACTGATTTCAGTGCACTTTGAATAAGGCCCCTCGAGAATATCTTCCTTATTATTGCTGTTCACAAACTCTGACCTAAATCAGAGTTCTTTGGTAAGCTAAATTTTTTTAAAGTGCTGCTTTATAGATGACTAGACAAAAAGCGATGCCATATTAGGCCTCTAGGATTAATGTTATGCAAAATACTAGGCTGAAAATGACTTCATTTAGATATGCACCATCAAACGTCTCAAGAGTTGAAAACTCATCTGTTTCCAAATCATAGAGCTGCAAGAGAGGCTGCAGGGAAGATGACAATTCCTTGGAGGTTAGATTGCTGTGGGACATAGAAAGAAAAAATTCAAGGTTGTTTGCAGAGCAGCTGGAGACAGCCGGAGTACTGGTTCTGGGCCTGAGAAACAAGCACTAACTAGTGGGATCGCATTGTCATGCAGGTTTGGAATGACAAGCAGTGGATGCAGAACTTTCGGATGCGCAAGGCCACATTCTGGATCTGTATGCAGAACTCACCTGAGCCCTACAGTGCAGGGACACCAACATGGGAGCCGCACTGAGAGTGGAGAGGTGAGTGGCTATTGCACTGTGGAAACTTGCAATGCCAGAGTGCTACCAGTCAGTCAGGAATCAATTTGGAGCCTGGAAATCCACCACAAGGGCCGCTGTCAAAGAAGTATGCAGGGCCATGCTACACAGGACTGTGACTCTGGGCAATGTGCAGGACATAGTGGATGGTTTTGCAGCAATGAAGTTCCCAAAATAGGGTGGGGAGGAGTGATAGATGGCAAACATATCCCTATTTTAGCGCCAGACCACCTTGCCAGAGTACATCAATGGAAAGGGCTACTTTTCTATGGTAATGCAAGCATTGGTGGATCACCAGGGATGCTTTGCCAACATCGGTGTGAGCTGGTTAGGGAAGGTGCATGACATGTGCATCGTTAAGACCACAGGACTGTTCAGAAAACTGCAAGCAGGGACTTTCTTTCCCAACTGGTGAATTACCACTGGGAATAGTGATCCTGGGAGACTCAGCATACCCCTTGCTCCCAGGGCTCATGAAGCCATACACAGGCCACCTTGACAGCACCAAGGAGTGCTTCAACTACAGGCTCAGCAGGTGCAGAATGACAGTTGAAAGAGCCTTTGGCCATTTGAAGGGTCACTGTCATTGTCTCCTTACAACAGGGGTAGTCAATAGGTGGACCACAGGCCAAATCTGGACCGCCAGACACTTTTGAACAGACCCCGAAATCTTTTTATTTACTTATCATTTTTTAAAATTATTTTCTCTGGAATCTGGACCTGGACTATACCTTGACCAAGAAATTTGGACCTTGACAAAAAATAATTGACTATCCCTGACTTTCAAGATTGGACCTCAGTGAAAAAAATATTATAGCTGCCTGTTGTGTACTGCATCATATCTGTGAAACAAAGGGGGAAACGTTTCCTCTGGGTTGGAGGATGGAGGTGGAGCAGTTTTCTGCTGAATTTGAACCGTCGGTTATAAGGGCTATAAGAAGATCTCAGTGCTGAGCTATATAGCTCAGGGAGGCTTTGAAAGACCATTTTAATAGGGAGCCAAAGTATGTGTGTTTCTGTAGTGTGCTCTACCTGGCCTTGTTCTTTTGCAGCACAGTATGAATCTTGCAGTGAGTGCTGTGTGTGTAGGAATATAATCTTGTCTGAGAATGATGTGATGGGTTCTGTGACAAAATGAAGTAACAGGAAATTGGTGGGTGTCAGACTTGCTCAGCACCAGCCAGCATATGTTGTGAACTAATAAAGATGAATTACATTCCAAAAAATAGAATTTTATTCTGTAACATGAACCAAATAGAAAAAGCGTAGAACTTTAGGAACTTAATAAATTAAGGGAACACAACTTATGAAAGGGAAAGAACATTTACTTCCATTTCAGCTACACACACACCAACTATGTCTTTCACAGGTCAGTGTACGTGCAGCTGTGATTGTCATTAATGTCCCATAGTGTGGAGTGGTAGGGGTAGTGCAGTGGCCCCTGATGGCATGTGGAATGCCATGGGGAGGTCCTGACATTGAGTTGTCTATGGGCTTGTGATGGAATATCTACCCCACACCGGCATGAAAGAGGTTAATCCCAGGAGGGAGCAGTGCAGGTAAGTCCTCTGAGTGGCTTAGAGCAGCTTCAGGCCGCAACCAATCACAGAGGGGTTGTAGAGAGTAACCAGTCAGGACTCAGCAGGGCTCATATAAAAGGAGATACAGGGCTAGAGTCAGGCAGTCATAGCCTTGGGTTCCAGGAGTAAGGACTGTGTTCCTAGCAGGTAAAAGAGGTGCTAGCACCATGAATAGGGCTGTTGCTGGCACGGACCAGCGAGAGGGAGCTCCTAGTTGGCTGCTAAGACTGAGTAGCAGAGGCTCTGAAGTAAGGGGGAAGAAGGAGCTAGGGCATGGGGAAGTGACCCAGGTAAATGTACTGAACAGTTGGAAGGGACGCAGCATGTGGCTGCCAACTACAAGGTCCCTTGGTCAGGACCTGGAGTAGTGGACAGGCCCAGGTCCCCTCCCCATTTGCCACTGAGGGAAGTGGCTGGACAAATGGACTGCGAGGTACTGACCCTCAAAAAGGGGAAACACAGACGGTGACACAGCCAGAGGACTGAGTCATGAAGAGGACACATCAGCTCCTGGAGAGACTGCCATCAGAAGCAGAGACAGAGTGATGGGGTGCAAACCATGGACAGGAGGGCATCATCCTTGAGCTAATCCCCATAGCAACCAGGAGGAGGCACCAGTCCAGTGATGAGTGTTGCAACCCATGACAGGGTTACAGAGGGAAGCGAGCACAGGATTCTTGGACCTGCAGGTCTACCACAGTCCTCAGCATCTCTCTTTGCTGCCTGAGAAGCCCCATTATGTCCTGCTGCATCTCCCTCTCCTTTTCTTGCTTAGAGACACAGACTTTCTCCATGTTGTCTGCAAGGATGATCCTATAGACCCTGGTCTCATTCTCTGATGCAGTACAGGCTTGCAGAATCTCCTGAAACATATCATCCCAAGTCCTCTTTGTGTTATGCTTATAAGAAGCACACCAGATTTTTTGGGTGGGGGAAAAGGCAATCGTTGTGGTTTTTTTGAATTGTAATTTAATGTTTTTGTTTAAAATGTTTTGTGTAAATTAATTTTGTTTTGTATGTAAATAAAATATATATATAAAATCCTGTGTGCTTCTTATAAGCATAACATTTTTGGTGGAGAAGACATGCACTGTGATTGTTGAAAATACTGCTAAATATTGCTGAAGGGTATACCATACATATAAAGTGATCGATCATTCAGGTGTGCACACCCCTGGTTGTAGAAGTGCCAGGCAAATAATATCTGCAAATATTTGGGTATTAATGCAACTTTTAAAACAATAAAAAAGGTCCTTGCTTGACACCTACAAATATAAATATTTGCAATATGTTTCCAGCATATGTAAGCCTGATTTGTTCTTAGGTAAATTATTAAAATTGCTCACTAACAATCTACAAAAACAAAAATAAGCCCGCTCCAAAATCCTTTGGCTACCCTGGGTTATGGGTCAATAGGCTAAAATATATATATTTATATATACACTAAATAAATAAAGCCCTCAAAAATGGGTGTGCTTATCCCTACCTGTCACCGCAAAACCATACAGCAAAAAAACACATAATTAAAAACATACATATAAAACAAAATAAAAAGGTAACTCTGTTTTTACAATAAATACAAAAACAATTAAAAAAAGGGTCATTGAAATGTCTCATAAGAATGGCTGTACTGGGTCAGACCAAAGGTCCATCCAGCCCAGTATCCTCTCTGCCGACAGTGACCAGTGCTAGGTGCCCCAGAGGGAGTGAACCTAACAGGCAATGATCAAGTGATCTCTCTCCTGCCATCCATCTCCACCCTCTGACAAACAGAGCCTAGCAACATCATTCCTTACCCATCCTGGCTAATAGTCATTAATGGGACTTAACCTCCATAAATGTACCTAGTTCTCTTTTAACTCTGTTATAGTCTGAGCCTTCGCTCCTCAGGCAAGGAGTTCCACAGGTTGACTGTGCGGTGTGAAGAAGAACCTCTTTTTATTTGTTTTAAACCTGCTGCCTATTAATTTCATTTGATGGACTCTAGTTCTTATATTATGAAAATAACTTTTCCTTATTCACTTTCTCCACACCACTTTTATATACCTCTATCATATTGCCCATTCCAAGCCTCTTTAATCTCTCCTCATATGGGACTCATTCCAAACCCCTAATCATTTTAGTTGCCCTTCTCTGACCCTTTTCTAATGCCAGTATATCTTTTTTGAGATGAGTAGACCACATCTGTACGCAGTATTCAAGATGTGGGTGTACCATGGATTTATATAAGGGCAATAAGACATTATCTGTCTTATTCTCTTCTCTATCCCTTTAATGATTCCTAACATCCTGTTTGCTTTTTTGACTGCCACTGCACACTGTGTGGATGTCTTCAGAGATCTATCCACCATGACTCCAAGATCTCTTTCCTGATTAGTTGTAGCTAAATTAGCCTCTATCATATTGTATGTATAGTTGGGGTTATTTTTTCCAATGTGCATTACTTTACATTTATCCACATTAAATTTCATTTGCCATTTTATTGTCCAGTCACTTAGTTTTGAGAGATCTTTTTGATGTTCTTCACAGTCTGCTTTGGTCTTAACTAGCCTGAGCAGTTTAGTATCATCTTCAAACTTTGCCACCTCACTGTTTACCCCTTTCTCCAGATCATTTATGAATAAGTTAAATAGGATTGATCCTAAGACTGACCCTTGAGGAAAACCACTAGTTACCCCTCTCCATTCTGAAAATTTACCATTTCTTCCTCCCCTTTGATCCCTGTCTTTTAACCAGTTCTCAATCTATGAAAGGATCTTCCCTCTTATTGCATGACAACTTAATTTACATAAGAGCCTTTGGTGAGGGACCTTGTCAAAGGCTTTCTGGAAATCTAAGTATACTCTGTCCACTAGATCCCCCTTGTTCACATGTTTATTGACCCCTTCAAAGAACTCTAATAGATTAGTAAGACATGATTTCCCTTTACAGAAAGCATGTTCTTTTGCTCAATTTATGTTCTCTTATGTATCTGACAACTTTATTCTTTGCTATTGTTTCAACTAATTTGCCCAATACTGACATTAGACTTACCGGTTAATTACATGCCAATAATAAAATACTAAAAATTTCCAAATCTAAAAAAGCCTAACAGCCTATCATTCGTACAACATTTTTACAAACTGGTCCCCAACCTCTAAAAGCATGTCATCTATTATGTTTCACCCATTACTAGTTGTGTTAATATTGTCCTGTGTTTGCTTGCTAAAAATGTGTTGTATGTGCTATTAAACAAAAAAAGTTTGCTAAATTACAGCCACAAGCTCAAATTGTCTTTCAGTATATTGCTGTAAAATAATTATATAAAATATGACCCACTCAAGAGTTGTTCTTGAGGGCTCAAAAATATGTAATAATAAAATTTTATGTTTGTATTTTATATAATTTAAAATAAATAATGATAATGCTATAGCATATATTAAATATATTGGTGTATATTTTAATCATATCCTGCCAGCCACCCTTTTTGAACAGCAAAAAGGAATTATCTAATGGGCCATTTGATAAAAATGCATCAGCCAAAATCTGTGTCCGTGCTAATTTCAAAGCAATAGCAAACCTTAAAGGGTCACCAATTTGTTGTAGGTTTAGCATTTTAAAATAAATTTTAAAATGCAATAATTGTTTCTCTTTTGCATTGCAATTTAATGTTCCTGTTCAAAATGTTCTGTGTAAATTAATATTGTTTTGTATGTAAATAAAAAAAGTTAAAAAAATATAAAGGCCATCATTAAGACAAATATCCAAACAAAAAAAACATAAAACCAAACGCAAAAGGTTGCCCCTATTAAAATATAAAAAAAGCAAATTAAGAACTCTAAAAATAAAACAAACACCTATCAATAAAAACAAAATTGCTATAAAAAACACTCATCAAAAAACAATCAGTTTTGCACCGTTATGCTGTTATTCATTGATCCCAATTAAAAAAAAATAAAACCACTATATAAACAAAGTGCCTTGCCATAAAACTTTGGGTTCATCCTGCCAAGACTTCCCCAAAGCATCATGTCACAACCAACGGAACCCAACTCCTCCCAACGGTGTTCATCTCTAAACTAGTAACTATAACATCAACTAATAAAAGTGTGTATATGTAATGTAATTAAATACATATGCTAATTGTTGTATCTTCAATAAATGTGGTGTATTGCCTTTTCCCCTAAAAAAAAATCCTGTGTGCTTCTTATAAGCATAACATTCGTTCTCTTCCTTATCTGGCTCAGGTGTTCTGCGAGTGTGAAGGGGGAGACCCTGAAGGCCACAATAGCAGCATCTGCAGATACAACACACTAAGGTATCTTTGTCAGTGTATTCATGACAGATATACTGACCTTACTCCCCTTGATCCCCACAAGTTGTAAGCAGAACATTCTCATGTCTCATTGGGATTGATACAGCACGACACCAGTCACAGCACCAGCCATGGTGAGTATGGCCCATCAGAGAGGCTGGGGGTTTGAGGAAATGAGGAGGGGATAGCTCACAGGCATGAGTATATGTGTACAGGGCAATGGGGCTGCATAATAGGTAATATTTCACTCTTGAGGGTAACAGAAGCAGAGAGCACAGCTGCTGCTGGTGTTCCAATGCCACACAGGCACATATGCTGCTTGCCTGTGTACTGCAATGGTGTTTGCTGAAGTAATCGCTGAGTGGTATTAGAAAGTGTCCTACCACGGTGGAAGAAATAAAGCAGCCCTCCCCAGAAACCTTCAGCAGAGGACTGCAGAGTATCTCCACGAAAGTTTCATTGAGCTCTCTGTGAAGGATTCACAGGATTCCTGGTACACATGAATAAACTGCTCCACTTGGCCCCCTCTGCCCAGCTCTAGAGGGGAACGAAAAGCAGATAGCAACTCTACCTCTCTTGGTTGTTACGTTACCTTTTCTATCACCTGTAAAAAAAAAAAGAGTATATCAACAATGTGTCCTGCTACTTCGCAGGTTCCATCTCTACGATTTCAATGCAAACTGCATACTTACCAGAGGTTCCTTCCCCTGCATCAGGCTCACCTGTACTTGACTGTCAGGACTGGCTGGACTACACTGGATTAAAAAAAAAAAAGAGATCCTGGCTCACTGTCAGCTTGATCCTTATTGCGTGTCCCCCATACTTCTCCTCCTCTTACTTGTCCACCTCCTCCTTTTTGATGTTAATAGCAGGGCCCTGTGACTTGGGCTCCTCCAAAGTATCCATAGGGCACGGTGGGGGGAGGAGGGCGCGGAGGAAGTGAGGTCTCTGGTGAGGATGGCATGCAGCTCTTTGTAAAAGCAACAGGTCTGTGGCTCTACAACAGATCGATGGTTGGCTTTCCTTGCCTTCTGATATGCTTGCTGCAGGTCCCTGTTGTAGCCTTTCTCCCACATGCCCAGAGCAATCTGCTCATAGATGTCCACATTTCTGTGGGTGGATCAAAGCTGAGCCTGCACAGTCTCTTCTCCCTACAAACCCAGGAGAGCCAATGCCTCCTGCGTACTCCAGGCAGGAGTGTATCTGCAGCATGTAGCTCCATAGTCAGCTGGCCAGTTGCACACAACTATGGAGAGCTGCTAGGTGTGGTACCCAAGCCAGGCAACCAGGAAAAGGAATTTCAAAAATGTGCAGGTCTTTAAAGGGGTGGGGGGGCAGCTTCCTGTCCACCTGGTCCCTGGGCAGCAGAGTTCACAATGGTAACTAGAACAGTCACTATGGGGCATTGTGGGACAGCTTCTAGAGGCCAGTAACAGTTGATGTAAATGACCTAACTACATTGGCCTTGACTCTACACCATGCAGGGAGGTGGTGTTTTTAAATTGGCGTAGCAGGGCAGTTACATCAGCGGAAGCTAAATTTAAGTGTATACACATTCTGAGACAGTTTCTCAGACCTAAAGAAGACCTCTATGTAAGCTCAAAAGCTTGTCTCTCTCACCAACAGAAGTTGGTCCAATAAAAGATATCACCTGACCCACCTTGTCTCTCTAATATCCTGGGACCAACATGGCTACAACACCACTTTCTTTCCTTTAGGAGCTTACCTATACCACTAAATATTTGTTTGAGGATTTTATCACCTGCAACAATGAAACACAATGTGAAGCACATTTCTGATAACCTTCTAGCAGATTTGGTTCAGCAGTGCATTTTTTTTTAAAAAAGGAAATTATTTAAATCTAGAGTATAACATAAAATAAATAAGAAAATCCAATGTAATAATCCAATATAAATCATATGACTAGAAAAGAAATATTTAAAAAATGAGGTGGAAAGAATATCAGATTGAAAAGAAATACTTCTAACTGAAAACTAACCACTGTAGCAGTCATTCAAAAATGCCTTTAAAAATCTATTAGACTGTACTCATAACCTGGCACTGTATGCCTTGCCAAGTTTGGGGGAATTGCTGAAAGAAGACATTTCCATAAAATGCATAGCCCAGAACTGGCTCCAAAACAGCCAAATGTACTAATCTAAGAAACTAACCCAAAGTGAAAATCAAATCCTACAATTTCTACACCCATAATGTGAATGGAAGAAAGATTACATTATCCAGTTATAACACTGGTCCCTGGAGCCAGTAAATACTGACTTCCATCATGCAAGTAACTTTTTGTACACACATCCTGTATGATGGCTGTAGACGTGCGGACTCAGCCCTGCAGCACCTCCTGCTGGTGACGTCTGGGAATTAGCTCATTCCAGCTCTGGAGTGCCCTCTGCAGGCTGGTGATCCATCTGTCCTCTGGCCCCCATGTCCCTCCCTGGACCCAGTGCCCTTGTACCTGGGGTGCTACCCCCTGGCAGTAACTCCTTTCACTCAGGGTCTCCTCCTCCCAGGGGAACCCCCACCCACTATCCCCACTTTGCCTCAGTGTATGGCTACTGCCAGTCATTATCTAGACCCCAAGCCCTGGGGCAGACTACAGTATCAGCCTACTCATCACTGGCAAGGAGGGTTTGGACCTGCTGCCTTGGCCTACCCCTGGGCTGCCCTCTGCAACCCCCAGTACCTGTTGCCTTCTGCTAGGCTGCAGCCTGGGGCTTTCCAGGCAGGAGCTCCCCAGCTCCTCTGCCTTTTCCCAGCCCTGCTCCACTCGGGTACCCTATGTCTAGCTCCCTGCAGCCAGGCCCTTCTCCCTCTACAGGCAGAGGGAGACTGTCTGGGCTTCTGGCTCACAACTTCTTATAGAAGCCAGCTGGGCCTGACTGGGGCTTGGCCACAGCTGAGCCTACTTTCCCCAATCAGCCCAGGCTTCTTGCCCCAGCCACAGCCCTCTCCTGGGCTGTTTTAAGCCCTTCAGGGCAGGAGCAGGGGAACACCCTGCTACATGGCCCAGGAAATAAAAACTAGTGTCTTGCCAGCAACACTGTGAGTCACACTTTCATTATATGGTACCAGAAGAAAATTTAATCTTTGACAAAAATGGGGTAAATGTAATGGCCTGAATCCCTGCTTATTTTGAATTCTTGTATTTCTTTAAGATTGTTACTCATCTATTAACTGCACCTTCCAGTCGTACCCATCTACCAGTACTGGGCCCAAAGAAAAGAAGAACTCTCAGAACTCTGAGGGTATGTCTACACTACGGGATTATTCCGATTTTATAGAAACCAGTTTTTTAAAACAGATTGTATAAAGTTGAGTGCACGCGGCCACACTAAGCACATTAATTCGACGGTGTGCGTCCATGTACCCAGGCTAGCATCGATTTCCGGAACATTGCGCTGTGGGTAGCTATCCCATAGTTCCCGCAGTCTCCCCTGCCCATTGGAATTCTGGGTTGAGATCCCAGTGCCTGATGGGGCAAAAAACATTGTTGTGAGTGGTTCTGGGTACAGCCTTACCCCTCCCTCCATGAAAGCAGCAGATAACCGTTTTGCGCCTTTTTTCCTGGGTGAACTGTGCAAATGCCATAGCACAGCAAGCATGGACCCTGCTCAGCTCAAGACAGCAATCATGGATGTTGTAAACACCTCACGCATTATCGTACAGTCTATGCTGAACCAGGACCTGCAAAACCAGGCAAGGAGGAGGCGGCTACGGTAGCGCGGCGACGAGATTGATGAGGACATGGACACAGAATTCTCTCAAACTGCGGGCCCCTGCGCTTTGGAGATCCTGATGGTAATGGGGCAGGTTCTAGCCATTGAACACCGATTTTGGGCCCGGGAAACAGGCACAGACTGGTGGGACAGCACAGTTTTGCAGGTTTGGGACGATTCCCAGTGGCTGCAAAACTTTCACATGCATAATGGCACTGTCATGGAACTTTGTGACTTGCTTTCCCCTGCCCTGAAATGCCAGAATACCAAGATGAAAGCAGCCCTCACAGTTGAGAAGCGTGTGGCAATAGCCCTCTGGAAACTTGCAACGCCAGACAGCTACCGGTCAGCAGGGAATCAATTTGGAGTGGGAAAATCTACTGTGGGGGCTGCTGTGATGCAAGTAGCCAAAGCAATCATTAAGCTGCTGCTATGAAAGATAGTGACTCTGGGAAATGTGCAGGTAATAGTGGATGGCTTTGCTGCAATGGGATTCCCTAACTGTGGGGGGGCGATAGATGGAACCCATATCTCTATCTTGGCACCGGAGCACCAGGGCATCCAATACATAAACCGCAAGGGGTACTTTTCAATGGTGCTGCAAGCACTGGTGGATCACAAGGGACGTTTCACCAACATCCACGTGGGATGGCCGGGAAGGGTTCATGACACTCGCGTCTTCAGGAACACTACTCTGTTTAAATGGCTGCAGCAAGGGAATTACTTCCCAGACCAGAAAATAACAGTTGGGGATGTTGAAATGCCTACCCCTTGATGTCATGGCTCATGAAGCCATACACAGGCAGCCCGGACAGTAGTCAGGAGTTGTTCAACTACAGGCTGAGGAAGTGCAGAATGGTGGTAGAATGTGCATTTGGCCGTTTAAAGGCGCGCTGGCGCACATTACTGACTCGCTCAGACCTCAGCCAAGCCAATGTCCTCTTTGTTATTGCTGCTTGCTGTGTGCTCCACAGTCTCTGTGAGAGTAAGGGGAAGACCTTTATGGTGGGAGGGGAGGCTGAGGCAAATCACCTGGCCGCTGATTACGCGCAGTCAGACACCAGGGCAATTAGAAGAGCACACCAGGAAATGGTGCGCATCAGAGAAGCTTTGAAAACGAGTTTCATCATGGGCCAGGGTACGGTGTGACTGCTGTGTTTGTTTCCCCTTGATGAACCGGCCCCCTTGATTGACTCATTCCCTGTAAGCAACCCACCCTCCCCCTTCGATTACAGCTTAAAAATCCTGTATTCTTTCATTATAAAAAGAGGGAGAGAACTGACAAGGTAGCCCGAGTGTGGTTTGGGAAGAGGATAGGAGGGAAGGAAAAGGCCACTAAAAAAATTTCAAAATAATGACAGCCTTTTGGTTGGGCTGTCCATGGCGGTGGAGTGGGTGGGTGCACGGAGCCTCCTCCCACACATTCTTAGTCGCCTTGGTGAGGAGGATATGGAACATGGTGACGGGGGAGGGTGGTTACACAGGGGCTGCAGTGGCTCTCTGTGATCCTGCTGTTGTTCGTGAAGCTCCACCAGACACCGGAGCATGTCAGTTTGATCACGCAGCAGCCCCAGCTTTGCGTCATGGCTCCTCTGATCTTCCTGCCGCCACCTCTCATCTAGAGCGTCCTTCCTGTCCTCACGTTCACTGGCATCTTTCTTGTAATTTGATACCATGTCCTTCCACTCAGGGCCGGCTTTAGGCCAATTCCACCAATTCACCCGAATCGAGCCCAGCGCCCAGTGAGAATCTCTTCCCTAGCTAGAGGCAACTTTTTAATTTTTACTCTCCTGGTGGCACTCCGAGTCTTCGGCAGCACTTCTGCGGTGGGTCCTTCGCTTGTTCTGGGTCTTCGGTGGCACTTCGGCGGCTGTTCCTTCAGTGCCGCCAAAGATCTGGAGCGAGTGAAGGACCCCCGATGAAGTGATGCCGAAGACTCGGAGCACCGCCCAATGAGTACAAGCCCCATGTGTTTTTTTTACGTGGCTTTTTTTTTTGTTGTCTTCCCTGCTGGGGCCCCATCGAAACTGTTCGAATTGGGCCCTGCACTTCCTAAAGCTGATCCTGCTTTCACTCATTCAAATGAGCTCTTTCATTGCGGGTCACTTCCATGATTTCCAAGAACATTTTGTCTCACAACTTTTTTTTCCGCAGCCTTATCTGAGATAGCCGTCGGGATGGAGTAGAGAGGCTTGAAAAATTTGCAGCTGCATGAGGGAGGAAAAAAAGGGAGAGAAGTATTTAAAAACATACATTTTAGAGAACAATGGTTATACTCTTTCATGGTGAACAACACTATTCACCTTACATAGCGCATGTGATTTCTCTACAAGGTCGCATTTTGCATCTTAATATTGAGTGCCTGCGGCTCTGGTGTTAGAGATCTCACAGACGCAGGTCTGGGTAGCAGAATTCATCTTGCATGCGGCCATAGAAAGCCATTGTCTTTTGGCTTCTGCAGCCTTCATATACACAGTGCCCTCCTTTCCCAAATACCAAGCAAAGCCTGTTCAGCGCTGCTTCTTTCCTGTTGACATGCAGCAGCAGAAACCACTCGCCCATCCAATTCTCTGGGATGATCACTTTACTCCTCCCCCCACCACGTGGCTGGTATCATGGAAGATCACTGCTATACACCCCTCTCCCCCCCCCACCGCGTGGCTGGTAGCAGGGAAGATCCCTGCTAGCCAAACACAAAAAAGCTCAGCGCCAATCACCCCCTCCCATCCCCCTGCTTGGCTACCTGCAAGGAAGGATTTCTTTTAAGCAACAGGCAAACAGACCAGTAGGAATGGCCATCTCTGTCCCCTTAATTAAATTCCTGAATTTCAACTAGGTTACCATGAACAATATCACTCTCCTGAGGGTAACACAGCAAGATAAAGAACGGATGTTGCTTGAATGCCAGCAAACACCTGGACCATATGCAGCTAGGCTTTGTCATGCAATGATACCAGATTACTTGCTACATGCATGGCGTGGTCAAGTGTCCTACCATTGAGGATGGAATAAGGCTGCCCTGTCCAGAAACCTTCTGCAAAGGCTTTTGGAGTACCTCCAGGAGAGCTTCATGGAGACGTTCCTGGAGGATTTCCGCTCCATCCCCAGACATGTTAACAGACTTTTCCAATAACTGTACTGGCGGCGAATGCATCCCAAGTCCTCAGGGCAAATTAATCACTAAAAAACACTTGCTTTTAAACCATGTTTTATATTTGCAAAGGTACACTCACCAGAGGTCTCTTCCATGGCTTCATTGTGTGGGATAGTGGTTTGGGAGGGCTGGGAGGGTAATTCCGTCAGGGTGAGAAAAAGCTCCTGGCTGTTGGGGAGAACAGAGTGTTGTGTGCTCTCTGCAAGCTCGTCCTCCTCCTCATCTTCCCCGTCAGCAGAATCCTCAGCCATGGCTGAGATTACCACCCTCACCTCGGAATCCACGGACGGGGTGGGGTACTGGTGGCGGACCCCCTAGAATTGCATGCAGCTCAGCGTAGAAGCAGCATGTTTTTGGCCTTGCCCTGGACCTTCCGTTTGCTTCTTTGGTTTTCTAGTAGGCTTGTCTGAGCTCCTTAACTTTCACATGGCACTGTACTGAGTCCCTGGTGTGGCCTCTCTGCATCATGGCCTTGGAAATTTTTTCAAATGTTTTTTCATTTCGTCTTTTGGAACAGAGTTCTGTTAGCACGGAATCCTCTCCCCATACAGCGATCAGATCCAGTACCTCCCATGCGGTCCATGCTGGAGCTCTTTTTCGATTCTCAGGAGACTGCATTGTTACCTGTGCTGATGAGCTCTGCGTGGTCACCTGTAGTGGTGAGCTCTCCACATTGGCCAAACAGGAAATGAAATTCAAAAGTTCGCGGGGCTTTTCTGGTCTACCTGGCCAGTGCATCCGAGTTCAAATTGCTTTCCAGAGCGGTCACAATGGTGCATTGTGGGATACTGCCCGGAGGCCAATACTGTCGATTTGCGGCCACACTAACCCTAATCCGACATGGTAATACCGATTTCAGCGCTACTCCCCTCGTCGGGGAGGAGTACAGAAACCAGTTTAAAGAGCCCTTTATATCGATATTAA
Source organism: Gopherus flavomarginatus (assembly GCF_025201925.1). Lineage (NCBI taxonomy): Eukaryota > Metazoa > Chordata > Testudines > Testudinidae > Gopherus > Gopherus flavomarginatus. The sequence continues at coordinate 248,848,539 of NC_066618.1, read as the reverse complement.
GGGCCTCGTTGTGTGGACGGGTGCAGGGTTAAATCGGTTTAATGCTGCTAAATTCGGTTTAAATGTGTAGTGTAGACCAGGCCTTAGTTAAATATGAGTTAGAAACATGGGAAATGGCTGACCAGGAATGTGGAATGTCTTGACAGATTGATACATTGTTTCATTTTCCGTTTGCCTTAAAAAGTGTTTTCTTTCATCCTTTTTGTCCTGTGCGGGGGTCATCCCCTTATAAACTTCTCACTGAGTTGAGCACTAAGAGTTCAAAGGAATGCCCAGTCAAAAAAGGACCCTGGCTGCTCTGGTCAGCACCACTGACCATTAAAAGCCTCGCCCGCTCTGGCTCTGTGCGACTCCCGGAAGCAGCTGGCATGTCCCTCCAGTGCCTAGGCGCAGGGAGGCTCTGCGTGCTGCCCCCGCCCCAAGCACCAGCTCTGCAGCTCCCATTGGCTGGGAACTGCAACCAATGGGGCAATGCCTGTAGGGTGGGGGGAGCAGCACCAGATCCATCATGCCTCTGACCACGAGCCAGACATGCTGGCTGCTTCTGGGAGCCACCTGGGGTACGTGCTCCCCATAGCCTGCACTCTGAACCCCCTCCCGCACCCCAACCTACTGCCAGATCGGAACCCCCTCCCGCACCCAAACTCCCTCCCAGAGCCTGCACCCCACACCCGAACCCCATGCCCCAACCCAGAACCCACTTCTGCACTCTGAACCCCTCATTTCTGGCCCCCCCCAGAGCTGCACCCCAGCCACCTCACCCCCTTTCACACCCAACCCCCTGCCCCAGCCCCGAGCCCCCTCCCACACTCCAAGGCCCTTGACCACACACCCCACCCCAGAGTCATCTCCTGCACCTCAAACCCCGCATCCTAGCCCTCCCAGAGCCTGCAGTCCCAGCCAGAGCTCTCATTTCCTCCCACACCCCTGCCTCAGTGAAAATGAGCGAGTGAGCAACGGTGGGGAAGAGTGAGCGACAGGGGGCTCAGAGAAGGGGTGGGGCAGGAGCCTTGTGGAGGGGCAGAAGACTCGGGGAGGGGGCGGGACAGGGACCAGGGCAAGGATGTTCAGTTTTCTGCAATCAGAAAGTTCTCAACTTTAGTTCACCCAGAAAGGGTCCTTGATATTTTTAGTCCAGAGATAATGCATGGGGGTGGAGGCAGCATGTGGGGTAATGTGCTCCCCTAGAGTTGCTGCTTAGTTTATACTGAGCATGCTCAGTAACACTGCTGATGCTGGCTGCCCTCACTCTTCCCCCTCACACTATCAGCAGGCACCCACTGTGTCTGCTTTAGCCACTGGTTCTCAGCTATTGCTGTTTGGAAACTAGTAAAGGATGTTGTATGGCCTAGTTGATAGAACAATGGAAGAGCTGCGTTCTACCACTGGCCTGCTGCATGACCTCGGACAAGTCATTCACTGCGTTGTGCCTCAGTTTATCCATCTTTAAAATGGGACTAATGATACTTGGAAAATAGTAAATAGTTTCCACAAAAACATTTTAAAAGGATTTTTTAAAAAAAAAAAACACCTAATATTTTAATCAAGATTTTTCAGGGAAGGCAGGGAGCAGGGTTTCCTCCAAAAGGAAACCCCAATAGTTGTTTGTTTTTGAAAACTGAAAAACATTTGATTTTCAAAAACCAAAAGAATGTTAGTTTTCAGTTATTTTCAGTTTCTCCAAGCTACAAGCCCAAATCCCTTGTCAATATGCAACTACTGCTGTGTACTGGAGTCGGGGTTATTTCTCCTGCACCCTGTGGAAAAGAAGTTGACACACAGAAGAGCAGGTGAGAGCTTGACCTTTTTTATTTCTTAGCTCCAGTCATTTGATGTGGCTCAGGGTTCCAAAAGGTTAAAATCCCTTCCCTATTGTCATAGGTTTCACCCCCACTCTGCACTTTAGAGTACAGATGTGGGGACCTGCATGAGAACCCCTAAGATGAATTACTAGCTTAGGTCTGGTTGCTGCCACCACCCAAATAATTTACAACAGCTTCTTTATGAGTCATTTGGGAAACTCCGTCTTCCCCCCCCCCCAAAGTCTCTCCCTCCCAAGTACTGTAACCCTTCCCTGGGTAACCTTGAGAGACTTCCCCACCAATTTCCTGGTGAACACCGATCCAACCCCCTTGGATCTTCAAACAAGGAAAAAATTAAGTTCTTAAAAAGAAGGCTTTTAATTAAGGAAAAGGTGTAAAAGAAATACCTCTGAAAGATTAGCATACAAGCTACTCTCACAGACAACAGATTCAAAACACAGAGGATGTTCCCCTGGGCAAAACCTTATACACACACAAAAAAACCCCGATTATCCCTCTAATGCAAAAAGACAAAGTTACAAAAGGAAATAAACATAAGCTAATTAATTTCTTCTCCAATACTCACTACCCTGGGTGATTTTTTAAAATCTTTTTTACTCTGGCACACATCTTAATGGACTAAACAAAATAAGAACTTCCCTCCTTCCTCTTGAAACATTTTGTCCATTTATTGGTTCCTCTGGTCAGGTGAACTTCTTAACCCTTTACTGTCTGTTTATGACACCTATGGCAAACTGTCTATTGACTGCGCTGCCTGCTCCTACACCTGGCTGTGTTGGTACACACTGGAAGTCAGATTCTATTTCAAGTTAGCACAAGCATCAGCAATATAGTCTGCATAGCAAACAGCACTAGTAGTAACCCATAAGACTACAAATCCCAGCATACAATGCGACGCACGGGGCATACGTGCCCGAACACGCAATGCCGTGAGAAGAGTCTGCAGGTCCCAGCATGCGCTGCAGTTTTTGCCGCGGTGTCTGCCGGAAGCGGCCGACTATTTGTGGCCCCAATGCCTGCTGGGACTTGTAGTCTTAATGCTTTTCAAACTCGCTGCCAACAGTCGGGGGGCGGGCCAAGGCCCGCCCGCCGCAGTACCCGCTGTGGGGCCGAACCCCACAGGTACTGACCGTTACCCCGCCCCTTCCCTCGCGAACCTGGGCCTAGCCCCGCCTCCCTGTGCGCGAGGAGGGGGAGGGGCAGCTGGTGTGGCGGCGGCGGTCGCTGAGCGAGGGAGCGCGACGGGGAGCAGGTGAGGAGGCGCGGGGGTCCCCGCGGCCCTTGGGGCACGCGGGTGGGGTGGGAGGCGGAGTCTGTGCGCAGGAAGGGAGCCGAGCCCCCCGAGGAGCGGGGTATTGGCGGCCCGTGGGCGGTGGAACATGGGCAGCCCCCTCGCGCCGAGCGGGGAGAGTCGCGGTACCGTGACCCCCTGCCGGGCCGGCTGGTCACTGAGACCCTGGTCACGGGCAGCCCCTGCCCCCTCCCCCCCGTAGGGCCCTCGGGCGCTGGGGTGAGGGTAGCCCCCGCCGCAGCCATGGCGCGCGGTGCTCCGAGCCTGGCAGGGCTCGCCTGGGGGCTCGGCAAGCGCGCCCGCTCCACTGCCGCGCTGGGCTGTTGCTCTTCCCACGCTGCCTGGCCAGTCTCCCCTCCAGAGGTGGCTGCATGTTAGTGATGAGCGAATGAAACAAATCCTATATTTCATCGTCAGTGGGTGAGTATATTTTGCGTCTGGGCTGGTATATCGACCTGCCCTGTAGGGGGCTGGTGTTCAAGTTTTTTGGAAGTAGGAATCGCTTGTGGACCTGAATAATAGGTAAAGAACCTGCGGTCAGGTTCAAGGGGCCTGCCACTGGAGCCTCATTCTGCTCCCACTGAGGTTTGACTTAATGAGTTAGAAAAAATTGTTCCGACAACATACACCAGGTATGAAGGCCTAAATCTGAAGATAGTGCAGATACTGTAAATGCAAGATACTGTTTCTTATTCATAAAAGTTATATGCATTATAAAATACTCAAATTGCCTATATCAGCATTTTCAACCTGTACTTTGTGGACCCCTAGGAGTCCCCAGACTATGCCCAAGATTTCCAAACGGGTCTGCATCTCCACTTGAAATTGTTTAGGAGTCTGCAAATGGAAAAATGGTTGAAAAGCTCTGGCCTATGTGGTGTAAACTGTGTAAGAAAAAAACGTTCAAAATTATCAGGTTCCAGAGGGAAGGGAGATAGAGGAAGTTTTCTGTGTATCTTCTTGTGCTGTATAATTAGATGCATCTGATATGCCTATTTAGCTAATAGATTTGGAAAATGTTATGTTAAAAAAGAGCAGTTTGCACTCTGATGGTGTAATAGAATCTGAGTTGTTTCACGGTGCCAAATGTTCATTTGCTTGATATTTGCCGCACTTTTGGAATGTGTTCTAACAGTTTTTAAGTAATACAAACTAATAAGCAGATGTCAACTGATGACTGGATAAAGGGCTAGTGGTGATTATTTAGTTTTAAAAATGTAAATTATTCAGAGCCATTAAGACATGGACATAGCTAGCCTATGTGAGCACACTTTTTTTTATTGCTGATGCCTTTGTCTTGTTGATTAATAAGCTCCTGTATGTTTTTTACAACACTTCGCACAATTGGCCTGAGCTTCACTGAGTCTCTGAGCAATATCTCAGTAAACTAATAAATGGCTAAATGGACAGTATCCATTTAAATTTAGTCCAAAATTTATTTTTTGTAAAAACAAGCTTTTATAGAACCTAAGACCAATAGAGATGTTCCTAAATTCTAACAAAAATCAAGTGTTTGAAACCAGAACTCTAGAAGTGAAATTGACTAAAACAAAACTGACTTTATTGTCCAAACAGAGAAGCACTAAAATTAAACAGAGCATAAATAGTAACAAGTAAATTATTTTTTAATTCAATCTAAAGTTCTAAATAAAATTTTGTTTACAATATATGATTTTAAGTTTTGTTGTTTTTAACTTTTTTGTGTCTGGCTTTAGTGAAAAACATGCTGATTTTAAACTGTTAGCAGTATCTAACACATTTAAATACAGACAAATTCTTTCTTTATGGTGTGTTGAGTTTAGATGGTTTACTTCCAGGAGAGAAGAGTTGGGTGTTGTAAACATGGAGGCAGGAGCGATTGTCATCTTTGTTTTGAAGCATGTGATGATGCAGAGATTTTGGAATCCGGTTCTTTGATGGTGTTTGTTTAGCAGTTAATTATTTTCAGACAACCACTTCAAGGGTGACTGCTCTTTTCTTTCCGTTTAATTCTTGCTTTGTTGTTGGGGGTTGAACTATCCCAAACAGAGCTTTGGGAGAGGAACAAATCTCTTCTGAAAAACAGGGAAAATCCAGGTCTCTCTGGATAAGATGGAGAAAAGTTGTTTACTTTGTTGTGGCGCTAGAAAGAGTGTACTGAATGTTTTGCTGTATGCATCCGTGAAGTAGCTGAGGTGTAATGATTCCACTGCTTTATTGTAATGAAATATGAGAGTAGTATTAAACTTTAATACATTAGATGAGTAGCTCATTTTAAATGATCCTTAACCAGTCATCCTCAGTACATCAATGTGAGCCTCTTATCTGTCAAAATACTTTTAAGCAAGTAGCAAAACAATTTTTTGTCTGTTTTTTCTTCTTCCTTTTCATGTGTTGTGTCAATCCAGGTAAATGTGTAGGAGCAATTACTTTAAGTTCAGTTGAGATTTTGGGCTGTCACTTTTGTATTGTTTTCTTTTGCTGATGATTTGGCTTCCATACAGAGATTCTAGTTTATTATTATAATTTTTAACTCTGCCATTAGCAAATCATGACAGATCAAAATGTTTTTGTTGTTGAGAATTTAAAACTATGTAACATGATCTCCAACTATGAAGTAGTGTGTTCTTGCACAATATGTATCTTTAAAGTCAGGGCACCTGAAGGAGTTAAGAACATAAGTACGGCCATACTGGGTCAGAACAAAGGTCCATCTAGCCTGGTATCCTGTCTTCCAACAGTGGACAATGTCAGGTGCCCCAGAGGGAATGAACAGAACAGGTAATCATCAAGTGATCCATTCCCTGTCATCCATTCCCAGCTTCTGGCAAACAGAGGCTTAGGGACACCATCCCTGCCCATCTTGGCTAACAGCCATTGATGGATCTGTTCTCCATTAATGTATCTAGTTCTTTTTTGAACCCTGTTGTAGTCTTGGTCTTCACAGCATCCTCCGGCAAAGAGTTCCACAGGTTAACTGTGTGTTGTGTGAAGAAATACTTTCTTTTGTTTGTTTTAAACCTGCTGCCTATTAATTTCATTTGGGGACCCCTAGTTCTTCTGTTACAAGAAGGAGTACATTACACTTCCTTGTTTTTCTCCACACCAGTCATGATTTTATAGACTTCTATTATATTCCCCCTTGGTCATCTCTTTTCCAAGCTGAAAAGTCCCAATCTTATTAATCTCTCCTCATACGGAAGTTGTTCCATACTCTTGGTCATTTTTGTCGCTCTTTTCTGAACCTTTTCCAATTCCAATATATCTTTTTTGAGAGGAGGTGATCACATCTGCACTCAGTATTCAAGATGCGGGTGTACTATGGATTTATATAGAGGCAATATGATATTTTCTGTCTTATCTATCCCTTTCCTAATGATTCCCAACATTCAGTTCGCTTTTTTGACTGCCACCACACACTGAGTGGATGTTTTCAGAGAACTATCCACGTGACTCCAAGATCTCTCTTGAGTGGTGGTAACTAATTTAAACCCCATCACTTTATATGTATAGTTGGGATTATGTTTTCCAATGTGCATTACTTTGCATTTATCAGCACTGAATTTCATCTGCCATTTTGTTGCCCAGTCACCTAGTTTTGTGACATCTCTTTGTAGCTTTTCACTGTCTGCTTTGACTATCTATCTTAACTATAGACTTAACTATCTTGAGTAGTTTTGTATCATCTGCAAATTTTGCCACCTCACTGTTTACCCCTTTTTTCAGATCATTTGAATATGTTGAATAGTACTGGTCCCAGTACAGACCCTTGTGGGACACCACTATTTTTCTCTCTCCATTCTGAAAACTGACCATTTATTCGTACTCTGTTTCTTATCTTTTAACCAGTTATCAATCAATGAGAGGACCTTCCCTTTCATCCCATGGCAGTTTACTTTGCTTAAGAGCCTTTGGTGAGGGACCTTGTCAGAGGCTTTCTGAAAATCTAAGTACACTGTATCTACTGGGTCCCCCTGTCCACATGCTTGTTTACCCCTCAAAGAATTCTAGTAGATTGGTGGGGTATGAGTTCCCTTTACAAAAACCATGTTGACTCTTCCCCAACAAATTATGTTCATCTATATGTCTGACAATTTTGTTCTTTACTGTAGTTTCAACCAGTTTGCCCGTTACTGATGTCAGACTTGGGGTATGTCTACACTACGGGATTACTCCGATTTTACGGAAATCGATTTTTCGAAACAGATTGTATAAATTCCAGTGCATGCTAAGCACATTAATTCGGCGGTGTGCGTTCATAGAACTGAGGCTAACGTCGACTTCCGGAGCATTGCAGTCTCCTCTGCCCATTTGAATTCTGGGGTTGAGATCCCAATGCCTGATGGGGCAAAACACATTGTCGTGGGTGGTTCTGGGTACATGTCATCAGGCCCCCTCCCCCACCTTCCCTCCCTCTCTGAAAGCAATGGCAGACAACTGTTTCATGCCTTTTTTCCTGGGTTACCTGTGTGGACACCATACCATGGCAAGCATGGAGCCTGCTTAGCTCAATGCAGCAGCCATGAACGTTGTAAACACTTTGCGCATTATCGTGCAGTTTATGCTGAACCAGAACATGCAAAACCAGCCAAGGAGGAGGCGGCGGCAGCGTGGCGACAAGAGTGATGAGGACATGGACACGTAATTCTTTCAAACCGGGATCCCCAGCAGTTTGGAGATCATGGTGTTAATGGGGCAGGTTCATGCCATGGAACGCTGATTCTGGGCCCGGGAAACCAGCACAAATTGGTGGGACTGCATAGTGTTGCAGGTGTGGGATGATTCCCAGTGGCTGCGAAACTTTCATATGCGTAGGGCCACTTTCATGGAACTTTGTGACTTGCTTTCCCCTTCCCTGAAGCGCAAAGACACCAAAATGAGAGCAGCCCTCTCAGTTGAGAAGCAAGTGGCGATAACCCTGTGGAGGCTTGCAACGCCAGACAGCTACCGGTCAGTCAGGAATGAATTTGGAGTGGGCAAATCTACTGTGAGGGCTGCTGTGATCCAAGTAGCCAAAGCTTCTGCTACCAAAGGTAGTGGCTCTGGGACATGTGCAGGTCATACTGGATGGCTTTACTACAATGGGGTTCCCTAACTGTGGGGGGCAATAGATGGAACCCATATCCCTATCTTGGCACCGGAGCACCAGGGCAGCCAGTGCATAAACCGCAAGTGTTACTTTTCAATGGAGCTGTAAGCACTGGTGGATCAGAAGGGACGTTTCACCAACATTAACGTGAGATGGCCGGGAAGGGTTCATGAAGCTCGTGTCTTCAGAAGCACTGCTCTGTTTAAATGGCTGCAGGAAGAGATTTACTTCCCAGACCAGAAAATAACCACTGGGGATGTTGAAATGTCTATAGTTATCCTTGGGGACCCAGCCTACCCCTTAATGCCATGGCTCATGGAGCCATACACAGGCAACCTGGACAGTAGTAAGGAGCAGTTGAACTATAGGCAGAACAAGTGCAGAATTGTGGTAGAATGTGCATTTGGATGTTTAAAGGGTCGCTGATGCACTTTACTGACTTGCTCAGACCTCAGCCAAACCAGTATTCCCATTAAAAGCAGCAGAGAGTCCTGTGGCACATTATAGACTAACAGACGTATTGGAGCATGAGCTTTCGTGAGTGAATACCCACTTCGTCGGATGCAACAATATTTCCATTGTTATTGCTGCTTGCTGTGTGCTCCACAATCTCTGTGAGAGTAAGGGAGAGACATTTATGGTGGGGTGGGAGGTTGAGGCAAATTGCCTGGCCGCTGCTCATGTGCAGCCAGACACCAGGGCAGTTAGAAGAGCACACCAGGAAGCGCTGCGCATCAGAGAAGCTTTGAAAATCAGTTTCGTGACTGGCTAGGCTATGGTGTGAGAGTTCTGTTTGTTTCTCCTTGATGAAAACCTGCCCCCTTGATTGACTCATTCCCTGTAAGCCACCCACCCTCCCCCCTTCGATCACAGCTTGCTTTCAAAGGAAATAAAGTCACTATCATTTAAAATCCATTAATTGATTACAAAACTAGGGAGAGGACTGACAAGGTAGCCCGGGTGGGGTGTGGGAGGAGGGGAGGAGAGAAGGAAGGAAAAGACCACTTCAAAACTTGTTGAATGACAGCCTTTTTGCTTGGACTGTCCACTGGGGTGGAGTGGCAGGGTGCATGGAGCCTCTCCCCCTCCCCCACGTTCTTGGGTGTCTGGGTGAGGAGGCTATGGAACATGGGGAGGCAGGAGTTGGTGAAGGACCGTTATACAGGGGCTGCAGCGGCACTCTGTGATCCTGCTGACCCTGAAGCTCCACCAGGCGCCAGAGCATGTCCGTTTGATCCTGCAGTAGCTGCAGCGTTGCATCCTGGCTCCTCTGATCTTCCTGCTGCCACCTCTCATCTCCAGCGTCCCTCCTGTCCTCACGTTCCTTGGCCACTTTCCTGTACTGTGATATTGTGTCCTTCCATTCATTCAAATGAGCTCTTTCACTGCGGGTCGATTGCATGATTTCAGAGGACATTTCATATCGTGTGCATTTTTTTCACCTCTTTATCTGAGATAGCCTTCGGGATGCAGGAGGGAGGCTTGAAAAATTTGCAGCTGTGGGAGGGAAAAAAGGGAGAGAAGTATTTAAAAAGATACATTTTACAGAACAATGTGTGTACTCTTTCCCGGTGAACAACACTAATCACATTACATAGCACATGTGATTTCGGTACAAGTTCGCATTTTGCATCTTAATATTGAGTGCCTGCAGCTTTGGTGTTAGAGATCACAGGCACAGGGCCAGGCAACAGAATTCAGCTTGCATGCAGCCATGGTAAGCCATTGTCTTTCGGGTTCTGCAACCTTCATAAAAGCAGGACCCTCCTTTCCTATACCAAGCAAAGCCCGTTGAGTGCTGCAGATTTTGTGTTAACGTGTAGCAGCAGAAACCAAACTAACTGCCTCCCCCCCTCACCCCCCCAGCATCCAATTCTCTGGGACGATCACTTTACCCCTCTCCCTACCACAAGGCTGGTATCAGGGAAGATCCCTGCTAGCCAAACGCAAACAGCTCAGCGCCATTCCGCCCACCCACCCACCCCGCTTGACTAACTGCGGGGAGGATTTCTTTTCAGCCACGGGCAAAGAGCCCCATAGGACCGGCCACCTCTGTCCCCTTAATTAAATTCCCATATTTAAACCAGGTTACCGTGAACGATATCACTCTCCTGAGAATAACACAGCAAGATAAAGAATGGATGTTGCTTGAGTGCCAGCAAACACCGGGACCATACACTGCCATGCTTTGTCATGCAATGATACCAGATTACTTGCTACAGGCATGGTGTATAAGTGTCCTATGATGGAGGATGGAATAAGGCTGCCCTGCCCAGAAACGTTCTGCAGAGGCTGTTGGAGTACTTTCAAGAGACCTTCATGGAGATGTGTGCGGGTATGAAGCGGAAATCCTCCAGGGACGTCAACAGACTTTTCCAGTAGCTGTACTGGCTGCGAATGCATCCTAAGTCCTCAGGGCAAATGAATCATTAAAATACGTTGCTTTTAAACCATGTATAATATTTACAAAGGTACACTCACCAGAGGTGCCTTCTATGGCTTCATGGTCCGGGATGCCGCCTTGGGAGGATTGGAAGACTACTTCAGTCAAGCTGAGAAAAAGATCCTAGCTGTTGGGGAGAACGGTGTGCTGTGTGCTCTCCGCAAGCTCGTCATCGTCGTCATCATCATCTTGCCCGTCTGCAAAATCCTCAAGCATGGCGGAGAGTACCCCCTCCTCAGAATCCACGGTCAGGGGTGGGGTAGTAGTGGCGGTGGCCCCCCCTAGAATTGCATGCAGCTCAGCGTAGAAGTGGCATGTCTGCGGCTCTGCACCAGACCGTCTGCTTCTTTGGTTTTCTTGTAGGCTTGCCTGAGCTCCTTAACTTTCACGCGGCACTATAGTGAGTCCCTCTTGTGTCCTGTCTCCATCATGCCTTTGGAGACTTTTTCAAATGTTTTGGCATTCCGTTTTTTGGAAAGTAGTTCTGCTAGCATGGAATCCTCTCCCCATACAATGCGCCTTTTAAAAATTAAAGATTATCTTTTGAGGGGGCACTTAACATGATTGCAAATTCCATGTAATGGTGTTTTAACTGTTATCTTAATGTAACTGTGGACTCCTCCAAATACAGTATTTTAATATTATATTAATTGTAGAAATATTAAGAAAGATGGTCATTTCAAAGTATTTTTTGTTTTGTTTCCAGATATTGTATCCTTGAAAAGAAGAGAATGAATCTTAAATTCTTGGACCACAAAGTGTAGATTTGCTGAAGTTTTCTAATGAAGAATGGCAACTCCCTACGTTCCTGTTCCTATTCCTATAGGAAGTTCCTCTTCCAACTTTACAACAAACAGAAACCAAAGAAGTTCTTCCTTTGGGAGCATCTCAACAAACTCAAATTCTTCAAAAGGGCAGCTGGAGGACTCTACCATTGGTAATTTTAAAAAGATGAGTGTGCCTGAACAGATTGGCTCCACATCATCTATATATAGTAGCCCACTTGTTAGGACTAAATTTACAGGTGTGGACACATCTATTGAATACTGTACTCAGCCTATGGAAGATGTTGAGCAAAATACAGACTCTGGGAGCTGGGAAGATCGACCTTCTACACCTACCATACTGGGGTATGAGGTGATGGAAGAAAGGGCAAAATTCACTGTAAGTTTGTTTCAGAGAAGTGCAGTTCCTCCTGTAAAGATAATGGGATCATTAATTTTATTTCATAATGCTTTTCATTTAAATAATTAAACCTTCCATTCAAGGATCTCAGAATGTTTTACAAACTTTAATTTAGCTTCAAAATACTGCTGTGAGGTGTCAGAATAGTTTCCTCATTGTACAGAGGAGGAAACTGAGGCACGTAGGTTTTCTTTCCCAGAGTCTGACACTCTGCAAAAGAACCCAGTTCATTGCCTCATAGATTCCAAGGTCAGAACAAACCACTGTGGTGGTCTAGTCCGACCTCCTGTATAACACAGGCCCTCTGAATTAATCAAAAATAATGCCTAGAGCATATCTTTTAGAAAAACATCTAGTACTGATTAAAAAATTGTCAGTGATGGAGAATCCACCATGAGCCTTGGTAAATTATTCCAGTGGTTAATTTAAATTACAAACTGTTAAAACTTTACACCTTTTTTCCAGTTTGAATTTGTCTAGCTTCAGCTTCTAGCTATTGGATCATATAGCTTTCTCTGCTACGCTGAGGAGCCCATTATGAAATACTTGTTCCCTAGGTAGCTTGCCATAAACAGATAGTTAAGGGTTAATGTCTCTTTTACCTGTAAAGGGTTAACAAACAGTGAACCTGAAACACCTGACCAGAGGACCAATCAGGAAACAAGATACTTTCAAATCTCGGTGGAGGGAAGCCTTTGTTTTGTTTTTTGGGTTTTGCTTTCTTCTCTCTTGGTCCTGAAAGGGACTAGACGTGCAACCAGGTTTCTTGCCAATCTCCCTGCTACAGTCTCTTATATATTCAGAATAGTGAGTATTAAGTAGAAAAGGCAGTTATAATCTTTTGATTGTTTTCTGTATTTGCAAATGTGTATTTTGCTGGATGGATTTTGACTGGTAGTTGTGCAGGGGGGAGACTTCTTTCTAATGTTTATAAGCTGAAAGACCCTGTAATATTCCATCTTGATTTTACAGAGATTTCTTACTTTTTTCCTTCTTCTATTAAAAGCTTTTCTTTTTAAAAGACCTGTTTAATTTTTTTCTCTTGTTAGGGCTCAAAGGAACTGAGTGCACTCACCAGGGAATTGGTGGGAGAAGGGAAGGAGGAGTTGGGGAGGAAAGGTGAATTTCCTCTGTATTTTAGATTCACGGAGCTTGAATCTGTCTCTCTCTCCCAGATAACCCAGGGAGGGAAAGCCTGGGAGGGGGAGAGAAGAGGGAGGAAAAAACCTGGTTTCTCTGTGTTGTGATTCAAGGAGTTTGAATCACAGTGATCTCCTAGTGTACCCAGGGCAGGAAAGATCTGGGAGGAAGAAAGGAGGGGGAGGGGAAATGGTTTATTTCCCTTTGTTGTGAGACTCAAGGAATTTGGGTCTTGGGGTCCCCAGGGAAGGTGTTTTGGGGGACCAGAATGCCCCAAAACACTATATTTTTGGGTGGTGGCAGCCTATCAGATCTAAGCTGGTAATTAAGCTTAGAGGAATTCATGCTGTTACCCCATCTTTTGGACTCTAAGGTTCAGATTGGGGAATGACATAGCTACTTAAGACTGCAATCAAATCACACCTTAACCTTCTCTTTATTAAGATAAATAGACTGAGCTCTTTGAATCTCACTGTAAGGCATGTATTCTGATCCTTTAATCATTCTCGTGGCTCTTTCTGAACTCTCTTCCAATTTATTGACATCCTTTTTGAATCGTGGTTACCAGAACTGGCCACAGTATTCCTGCAGCGGTCACACCAGTGCCAAATATAGATATAAAATAACCTCTTTACTCGTATTCGAGATTCCCCTATTTATACATCCCAAGATTGCATTAGCTTCTTTGCCCCCAGAAATAAATCGGGAGTTCATGTTCTGCTGATTATCCACTCTGACCCCCAAATATTTTTCAGAGTCACTGCTTCTCAGGATAGTCCCCCAACCAGGGAAGTGTGGCCTGCATTCTTTGTCTGTAGATGTATATATTTACATTTAACCTATTAAAAGGCATAATGTTTGCTTCTGCCTAGTTTACCAAGCAATCTAGATTGCTCTGAGTCAATAACCTGTCCTTTTCATTATTTACCATTACCCCATTTTTTGGTGTCATTTGCCAACTTTATCAGTGATTTTGTTTTCTTCCAAGGTCATTGATAAAAATGTTAAATAGTGTAGGTCCAAAAACCTGTCCTTGCGGAACAGACCTGGAAACACACCTACTCGATCCTTTCCCATGTACAATTATATTTTGAGACCTACCAGTTTTTAATGCATTGAATGTTTGCCATGTTAATTTTATATCATTCTAGTTTTTATTCACAATGTGCGGTACCAAGTCAGATACCTTACAGAAGTCTAAATGTACCCAAACTTGTAAATTCATCAAAAAAGATACCAAGTTACTTTGACCAGATCTATTTTTCATTAAACTCTTGTTGGTTTAAATTAGTTACAATACCCTCTTTGTATTCCTGTTCAAGTCCTGTATCAGCTACTCTGTTACAATCTTTCCTTCTTTCAGGTCAGACATTCCTTGGGGAAAAAACACCAAGCAAGTGACAGAATCATAGCTATCAGGGTTGGAAGGGACCTCAGGAAGTCATCTGGTCCAACCCTCTTCTCAAAGCAGGTCCAATGCCTAACTAAATCATCCCAGCCAGGGTTTTGTCAAGCCTGAACTTGAAAACCTCTAAGGAAGGAGATTCGACCACCTCCCTAGGTAACCCATTCCAGTGCTTCACCACCCTCCTAGTAAAAAAGTTTTTCCTAATATCCAACCTAAACCTCCCCCACTGCAACTTGAGACCATTACTCCTTGTTCTGTCATCCGCCACCACTGAGAACAGCCAAGCTCCATCCTCTTTGGAACCCCCTTTCAGGTAGTTGAAAGCAGCTATCACATCTCCTCTCATTCTTCTCTTCTACAGACTAAACAATCCCAGTTCCCTCAGCCTCTCCTCATAAGTTATGTGCTCAAGCCCCCTAATCATTTTTGTCGCCCTCTGCTAGACTCTTTCCAATTTTTCCACATCCTTCTTGTAGTGTGGGACCCAAAACTGGACACACTACTCCAGATGAGGCCTCACCAATGTTGAATAGAGGGGAATGATCACATCCCTCGATTGTGAGCAACAGCCCAAAATGCCATTAGCCTTCTTAGCAAGAAGGGCACACTGTTAACTCATATCCAGCTTCTCATCCACTGTAATCCCTACGTCCTTTTCTGCAGAACTGTGGGACCAAATGGCTAGGCAGCTAGTCTGTAGCAGTGCATGGGATTCTTCTGTCCTAAGTGCAGGATAAGTAGCTGTAGGAGAGATTGTTCGCATTTTAAGGTCTGAAAGATAATTTGTCCTCTTTAAAACAAGCATTAAAAGACCGACATGTTTTTTATCTTTACAGCTGTTGAAGAACTTGCTAAAATGCCAAAACTACATGTTTTGTAGCTTCTTGTTTTGCCAGTGTTAGCCCCTTTAAAACAGATCTGTTGTGTTCCAAACACTTCAGTATGAATGCGTGAACAATAAGCTGCAAACAATCACGTCTGGCATCTCATGTCAAAATATCAGCTTAACTGTTCTGAAAATTATTTATGGAACGTGTGGAATAGCTGCCAGCTGTAATTCCCTTGACATCCCATTTAGAACTAAACAGATGAAGAAGGCATTTACTTCAGTGGATGTGGTTGAGGCACTTCACTGAGACTTCACATTCCTGAAGATTGTGACACCTAAGTGAAAATAATCACTTGTGGTTTAGAGGCCAATGTGACATAATGTGTACAATTTCCTAGTAATGGTCAGGAAAATAATATTAGTCACAAAGCAAGTAGATGCAAATTAGATGGGGCTGGAAATCGGTGAATGGAGATTTTTTTTTTTCCTCTCTAATTCAGCTTCAGTTTCTTCCAGTTAATAGTGACTGGAAGTTAATGCCATCAAACACTTAATTTTCATTTTTAAAATATATATTTTTATGAATCTCTTTGTTAGAAGTTTTTTCACTTACAGTATTTTAAAGGAAGTTAACATTTATTTCAGTGACTTCATACATTTCTCAACTTTTAACATTATCCTGACTATCATTCCAAAAAACACATTAGCAAAATTATGTCACATGTAAGTTAGTTTTTAGGTTTCTAATAAATATAGCTTCAAAACTGTTGTGACAGAATGAGTGGTGCTGTTATGCTAACAAGTAAATTTGGTCTGAAAAGATGCTAACAGTGAAGTCGTTATAAGAACAGCCATGTTCACTTCAGCTTCTTTTAAAATACAAAGATAAAATCATCAAATGCAAAAGGACGAAGTAAGGTATAAATAAATGCCTCTATTCTGTAACACTTAAAGTCATACTTAATTAATATAAATATTTTTACAGGATCGGGGCCAAAGTTTTTTTTTAAAAAATACAAACATGGAGAACTTAACAAAAGAGAGACTTGACTTTGGACTACAATACATCTTTTAGTTTGGGAATCCTATCGTATGTGCCGTAGATATTATATTTACACTGATACTTAATTTTTCAGGTTTTTTTGCTCTTGCTTAATACCTTGCTTCTCTTTTCTATAACTATTGCATTTGAAAATGTATAGTGGGGAACTATTCAACATCTGTGTTTCATGTTTTCAATATGTAAGTGAAAATCGAGTTACACCTATATATACTATGTGCATTAAGTAATCATTGAATCAATCACTGATAGGTCACATCAGCAATCAGACCTGTGAGACCTTCTTAAAATCAGTAAGGTACAGAGGAGGAAGAGGGAAGGGGATGGAAGCCCAATAGAAATAGCTTTTTGAAAAGTTACCAGGAAGACTTTCTTGCTATAGTGGTCACATACTTTGTTTTAATATCTGGTATTCCCTAAAATATAAATAGCCTTGAATTTCCATTGTTTGTAGTTTTTAAAATTCAATAACTCCTGCAAGAATTGCTTTGCAAAAGTTAAACTTCATTTTTATTATGGAACACTTTGCTGCTAAAATTTAGTATAAATTTATTGAAATACTTTACTGTTAAACACTTGGTTTCATATAGTAAGGTGGCTAAGCCAAATGATTATTTTTAAAATATAAATCTTTTGTGTCTAGCACATAAAACAATGCAAGTAAAGTTGTAAACCAATTATCAGTTGGAAAACTCAACATAAGTCTTGGAAGATATGAGGGAAGGGAGAGTTAAATGATAATCTTGGAAGATGTTGACCCAGAAAATATTCAGGATGTAGACAGATTCTTTATTTTCTGCATATACGTAAGCAGTCTGTCCTTTTGCATAACTCTGACGGCAGAACTCTACAGTCTTTTAAATGGCTTTGTGGACTTGTTTTTTATGCTTATTTAATTGCTTGCAGAGCATTTACATAAACTGCAGTAACAATCTCTAAACATGTTGAAAACACAAACCAATTGTCAGTTATAGTATATACATATGAGTGATTTTAGCTTTCCTAACCTACAGTTCTCTGTCCTTATGTTTTATCACATCAGCAATTAGTTTGTATTGGTGTCTTGGTTTTGCAAATGAATCTTGTATCATTTGTCTGAATTACAGGATAAGAACTTATATTTTTAAAGCACTGTACGATGCAACTTACACAGAGAAGTGATTTCTATCAGTCTCAGGGCTTCAACATATCGAATTCTATACTCCTAAGAAAGTTGGGTTTTTTAAAAAATTAATTAGTAACTATAATAAACATAGGGTATGCCTATGCAGCAGAGAAAAACTCACAGCTGGCCAACTCGGGCTCACAGGATGCTGGTCTGTTTCATGACAGTGTAGACTTCTGAGCTTGGGCAGAGCCCAAGCCTTAGGACCCTGCAGGGTGGGAGGGTCCCAGGGCTTGGGCTCCAGCCCAAGCTTGGAAGTCTACACAGCAGTGAAACAGGCTGACAAGCCCAAGCCCAAGTCTGCGACATGGTCTAGCCACAGGTTTCTCTTTACTGTGTAGACATATCCATAAAGACCTGTTTATAGATTTTTTTTGTATTTTCTTTTTCATATCATTCTGTGTATTTATTTTTAAACCATAGTACAACTGTGTCGTGGTATAATTCCCCACTCTGAACCTTAGCGTCCAAAAGATGGGGTACCAGCATGAATTCCTCTAAGCTTAATTACCAGCTTAGTACTTGTAGCGCTGCCACCAACCAGGAATTCCAGTGCCTGGTACACTCTGGTCCCCCCAAAACCTTGCCCGGGGACCCCCAAAACCCAGTCCCTCTGGATCTTAACACAAGAAAAGTAAACCCTTTCCCTCACCGTTGCCTCTCCCAGACTTCCCCTCCCTGTGATTCAAACTCCTTGAATCTTAAACAGAGATCACTGTGATTCTTAAAACAGAGAGGAAAATTCACCTTCCCCTCTCCTTCTCTCTCCCCCTCCCAGACTCTCCCTGAGAGAGAAAGTAATCCTAACACAGAGAGAAAATTAATCTTTCTCTCCCTCTTCCCTCCTTTCTCCCCATCAATTCCCTGGTGGATCCGGACCCAGTCCACTGGGGTCTCACCAGAATAAAAAAACTAAGAAAGAAAACCAAGAAAGAAAAAACAGGAAAAGTTATCTTTGTAAATTTAAGATGGAATATGTTACAGGGTCTTTCAGCTATAGACACTGGGAATACCCTCCCAGCCTAAGTATACAAGTACAAATTAAAATCCTTCAAGCAAAATACACATCTGAACTCCTTCCAGCCAAATACACATTTGCAAATAAAGAAAACAAACATAAGCCTAACTCGCTTTATTTACCTAGTACTTACTATTCTGGACATATAAGAGACTGTATCAGAGAGATTGGAGAGAAACCTGGTTGCACATCTGGTCCCTCTGAGCCCAAACACTAACAGCACACACAAAAACTTCCCTCCCTCAAGATTTGAAAGTATCCTGTCCCCTGATTGGTCCTCTGGTCAGGTGACAGCCAGGCTCACTGAACTTGTTAACCCTTTACAGTCAAAGAGACATGAAGTAATCCTGTTCTATTAACCCTTAACTATCTGTTTATGACAAACTGTCTTCAATTTTACCTTTATGAAGGACCAAATAAACAAAAAGTAGTCTAACTCTCTGAGAAGGATTCACATAGATTTCTCAGAATTGAGAGTTATTAGCTACTGAGACTATAGCAGAAATTGTATTTACCAGGAAATGAAGAATCTGCTATAAAAAACTTGAAGTACTGTAAAATTTCTTATACAAGGGGAAAAAGATGGTTAAGAAAAATGCACGAAGAAGCAGAGTATGTATAGGATATCTCTCAGGGAAGAATTGTAAACAATTAAAATTCCAGAAATGTCTTGCTTCATGTCAATTTAACCAAGGAGCTGTATCAACCTGTACTGTGCAAAAAAAAACAACAAAAAACCACGACAAAAAACCCTGAATATTAACTAAGCTTTTCATTATTTTTCCTTACACTAGGAAATCAAGGTTGTAATCTTGGAGTACTGGAAGTATCTTCACATTGTTTGTTTTTACTAATAAACTCCTGAGTTCTTGATTCACTGTAGATCTTCAAGTACTTAGCTAGTATATATTGTAGATCAGTGATACTCAACTTATTTTCTTTTGGACAGTGTTTAATATATTCTATATTACAGCACCCCTTTAGCTCCATACCATGCATTCATGCATTTTTCTGTACCATTATCTCTGCCTCTGTCACTTTTTTTCCTACCTCTTTCCTCTCCTCCATATCCAAAAAGGTTGAGTCTCCTAATCATAATGAAAGGTGGAAGAATACTCCCCTGTTGACTGCAGGGAAGGGACAATCTTGAGTAGCCTGCAGGGGGAGTACACAGTGCATGGGAAGAACATGAAGGTTCATGCATGCATTGTAAAGGGGCTTCCACCCTTGAGGTCTGTTGCCTTGCCATTGGGTTGGGATGCGGGAACGAGCTAGTCAGCTCGTTCTCATGGAAGCCCAACTCTCCTATTTAGACTTCCCTAGGCTTTTCAAAAGCCTCTTCCTCCATTGTGGATAAGGCTAAAAGGGACCAGTTTCCAAAGGTAAGTGAGACCCAGGATTTCACTGGTGGTCATTTTGCTATGGGGAAAAATGGGAAACCTGAAATCTTTAGACTAAGGTCTTCCCTTGATAACTGTTGCCTCCCATGCAGGAGAGGTAGAGACATTCAGAAATGAGGTGAGTCCCAAAGGTGGGCCTACTTGGGTCTACCCCCAAGTTATTGGTTGTATGTTGGAAGTCCTGAACACCAGACTGGACCCACTTAAATATTTGGTGTTTGAGAGATGGGGAAGGGGCACATTAGTGTTAAAGTTGTGGCTTGCTGCTTAAAATGAATCCTTTGTGCCTCTTGTTCATTTGCCTGCATGTCCTGATCAAGTGAGGTTGTTGTGATTTAATGACACCACATCTGAGTCAAGTGATCAATTACTGCAATTTTGATACTGTCAGCTCGGTCACTCTGAACTAGTATGTACATTATTGGCTGGTCTGTCTCCTCCAGTCATTTGGGAGGACAAAAACTACCAGGCTGAATAAAAATTTAAGCCAAAACAGTGATTGTCTTTTTTTGGGGGGTGGAAGGTAGGGGAGGGGATTGTCCTGCAGTACCTACATGTGTGAGTATGTGCAGCCAAGTTTTCAAACCATTATTCAGTGCAGATGTGGATCTTTTACGTGATACAGAGTTCAAAATTAACACTGCCCCAGAGCCTGCTTGGTAGCATCAATGTTATGTTTAAGAGGGAGATTGGTCTCATGGATTAGTAAAAAGTAAAGCTGGAATACAGGCTAATTCCAACAGACCTAATTAGTTATAGCATGTTTTATTGATGTATCTTTGGTACCAGAGGTTTCAACTTTGGTGGAAAATACTTTGGGGGAAATCCTGGCTCCATTGAAGTCAATCAGAGTTTATAATTGACTTCACTGGAGCCAGGATTTCACGCTTTGTTCTTAGAGAGAAAGGAATTACCCTTTTTTTCCTTCCCTTTCCAAGTCAGTCTTCCTTTCCTTAGTTTCCCCTTCATGATCAATGCATGTTAATTTCCATTTAAATGTTATGAGAGAACTTTTAAATGTAGGGGTTTTTAATCTGTAGAATACCTTTAGCTAATATTTTTGGTTAAACTTGTTTCATTTATATCATCCTTCCACTTTCTCGAATAGGAGAGTGGTTATTTCAGCCTTCCAATCTTTGAACTATAATAGGAGGGTGCCCGTTTGTTCCCTTTTCTGAAGCTATGCTATTGATTTTTACATAATAGGTTTACAAAATACTGGTAAAGAGAAGTCCAGAGGAAAGTTGGGTGGTTTTCAGAAGGTACACCGACTTCTCCAGGCTTAATGACAAGGTGAGTAACAAGTTTAAACTGGCAAGTTCTCAAATGATTTTGTGTGATCTATTTTCTGTTGTTTCCTTTATTTCTAACTTTGCTTTATCTTATGTTCACCTTTCTGCATCTGCTTTTGCTTTTGATTTCTTTGCACATATAAAGGATTAGTGTGTTTATATTACTGACTGGAAAACACTGGGATTTTCACTTTTAGAAAATTAATGGAATTTTTTTTTCAAGTGAAACTGTTTTAATGCTTCATAATACACTGTATTTACCTGAATGCAGGGTATTTAACTCTTAATAATTAAACACTTGGATAGAAGTGGGGTAAGACCTATGTAGTTTCTCATAGAAGAATGATAGAGTATTTATCTATCCTTCTCATCTTCATAGTGTCTCTAATGTAGTAGAATCATATTGCTCAACGGTTAGATCTGAAGCTCCTGATTTATATGAGCTCCAAAAGTATAACATATGTTTATGGGAAATGCTTGTCTTCTGTATTTGTCTTTAGAGACTTGGGAGTTAATAGATTCCATAAGTATTGATTTTTTTTAATTATAAGAAGCTGATATAAAAGTAAAGGCTAGTACAGGATAGAGCATGTATAGGCCAGCAACTTAACTTTGAACTTTATAGAAATAATATCCTTTTACAGTGAACTTCTTATGTTTCTGCTGGACAAGTTTGTTCAGTGTTTATAGAACACAAATAGTGGGATACATGAAAATTTAAGAGTATCAGAGTCTACAAAGAGAAATTATATTTTCTCTTTATTCTCAAGAATAACTGTTCACATTTTGTCTTTTACTATTTGTCATTTCTATTTCTTCAGTATGTTTATTGATGTTTCATTTTTATATTTCTAAATACATTGTAATTTGTCTTTTCATCCTTGTTAAATTTTTGTTCTGTTCTTTCTCTTTGTTCTTTTTCTCCTGATCTAACCAGTCAAGAGATTATTTAGGCACATGGACCCAAAAAAGCACATTTAATGTTTAATGTTTAAGAATGTTTAAACTAGAAGACCACTGAACGTGAATCAGTTTGTCATCCTGGACAAATTTCAGAGCCTTAATTCCATCTTTCTCATTCTGTGCATTGCTTTGGCACTAGCTAAAGCCTGATCATACCCTCTCCCTTCACGTTTTCTCTTTCCTTGGCTGTGGTGTTGGTGGTTTCAGTTCAATTGCTAGTAGCCTAGTCATCCATCTAACAATTAACATTTTGTTAGTCATGTCAAGACAAAGGCCAAGAATTGATAAGCATAGAGATTTAACTCTCAACACTCTTTCTCTCCAGGTCAAAACTGATTTGTTTTGGTGGAGAAGCTTAATCTTATTTTGTAGATGGGGGACTGTAGGCATTTTCTGGATGCATTACAAAAAAATGTTACTTAGTTAGGATATAGGTTGTCAAAGTTGGAAACTAAGACTAAGCTGTCACATGATATTGTCATGGGAGTGAGTTTGGATGAATGTGAGTGAAGGCCATTAACATAAAGCCTTTACTTTGAAGTTACTAGTTTTTTTTTGTCAGCATCATAACATAATAAAGATATTTTTGTTTGTTTTAAAGGGAAAACTATTTTAGTGGATTTTTTGTCTCATTCCACTTGCAGAATTTCACACCTTTCCAATGAGTACTTTCAAATTTTTTTTTGCATAATTTGGAATTTTTCTTTATGATTTTAATATGTGAATCCTGTCAAAGTTTTAGGATTAGAGTACTTTACAGCAAGCTAAATTTGGTACTCTAAGGATATACAAGACTTAAAAGAAGCAGAGAGAAAAAGAAGTCTGCCCACTCATATTTATAGATGTTTACTCAGCATGTATTAATACTAGCACTATGCTCTCTGGATATCTGAGCTAAAAAGCTATACATGCAACACGGTTCAAAAGACATGATGCAATACACAAATCCGCTTAGGCTGTGGATTGGGATGATGGCAGAAACCAGAGATAGTCACAGGTATATGTAGCCTTCAGTTTCCTAGCAAAATAAAGATAACATTACACTTACAAAACCTCTGACCTAGGTTAATACTGAGATTCATGAGATAGTTGTAATTTCCCTGAAGTTAAAAATGAAGGTTTCTAGTTGAAATAAATGTGATATTTATCATAGAAGTAGACTGTTAGGCAATATTTTTTGCTTTTATCATGGAATAGTTTTTAACTGCTTACTGCACTGAGTAATTGATATGTGTGATTGTAAGCACAGAGACAGATCTCTCTGCAGTAGTGCATAGGTGAATCACATTGAGCAGCAGGGTTTGGATAAAGGAATCTGCACAACTTTGAATGTGTGAATCTAATATTCACCATACCCAATGTCCCTTTGTTCTGGGCCCACCTCATGCTTATATTTCTGTTTAGAAAGGACATGCAACAAATAGGGTTTCTAGACATCTGGTTTTCAACCAGAACGCCTGATTGAAAAGGGACCCTGGCAGCTCTGGTCAGAACAGCTAACGGGGCCGTTGAAAGTCTAGTTGGCTGCAGTGGCCAGTGCTGTGCAGCTCCCAGAAGCGGCTGGCATGCCCCTCCAGTTCCTTGGCGCGGATGCAGCCAGGGGGCTCCGTAGCTGCCCCTGCCTGTAACACAGACATGGCCTCAAGCACTGGCTCCATAGCTCCCATTGGCCAGAAACCATAGCCAATGGGAGCTGCGAGGGTGGCGCCTGCGGATGGGAGCAGCTTGCAGAGCCCTCTGGCTGCCCCTGCTCCTACCAGCCAGAGGGATGTGCCATCTGCTTCTGGGAGCCACCTGATGTAAGCGCTGCCCAGAGCCCACACACCCTCCCGCATGCACGCTACCCCCCTGCCCCAACCCTGATCATTCTCCTGCACTCTGAACTCCTCGACCCCAGCCCGGAGCCCCCTCCTGCATCCCAAAAATCTCATCCCTGGCCCCACCCCGGAGCCAGAGCCCTCACACCCTCCCACACACCAATCCCCTACCCCAGCTTGGAGCCCCCTCCCACACTCCGAATCCCTCAGCCCCATGTGCCAGCCTAAAGCCTCCTCCTGCACCCCAGAGCCCGGACCCCCACCTGGAGCCCTTACCCCCTCCTGCATTTCAACCCCCTCCCCCAACCCAGTGATCAATGGAGGAAGGGGAGGTGAAGTGAGCTGGGGCAGAGCCTCAGAAAAGGGACGAGGCAGGAGGTGGGGCCAGGGTGTTTGGTTTTCTGCTGTCAGAAAGTTGGCAAACCTAGCAACAAATGACCACTTGTGATTATTTTCAGTTCAAGACCATTATGCATGGTTGAATAAGTAATGTTTTATCATTTTGTACAGTCAGTTGACTTTCATATTTGATTTTTATATTTGGGTAAAATAGTGTAAAAGTTATTTCTGACACTTCGAAAACATTTCATTGCTGTGTGAATATGCCACAAAATATTTAGCACTGGGATTTTTGCTAGATCTGTGTATCTTGAAATGTTAATGCTCTATGCCAGAAGTGCCTCATGTATGTGTCAAAATTGATTGGCTGGCCTGAAAAAGGGATGACTTGCATTCCTCTGGGTTTGTAATGGCTTTTATATATTTTATTTGTATAGCACCTTTCATCCCAAAGAATCCTAAAGTGCTTTACAAACTGTATGCAATACCAATGAAATGTTTGATGCTGTAATACTTTAGCATTCGCACAGTGCTTTATAACTCCTAAAGATGTACAAAATTAAAGCATTAAAACACAAAAGTGAGGTGAGTAACTCTTCCCATTTTTCAGATTGAAAAATCGAGAGATCAGTTGACTGCCAAGGGCCAAACAATGAATGGCAATGCTGTGATTAGAAGTTTACACTATAGTGTGGCTTAGTCATTTTATATGTGCCAAATATTCATGTCGCTTGAGTTAATGGGTATGGAAGGGAATTTCTGATTATTAAGAGAGAAGCTGTTTAGTGGCTTATCTAATTGAGTATGTCAGTACATACACTATTTGTAGTCTTCCTTCATTTGTCTTTGGTTTCTATTTCAGTTAAAAGATATGTTTCCAGGCTTTCGATTGGCACTTCCACCAAAGCGCTGGTTCAAGGATAATTATAACCCTGACTTCCTGGAAGATCGACAGTTGGGACTACAAGCATTCCTGCAGAATTTAGTAGCTCATAAAGACATTGCTAACTGGTATGTGACTGTTCCCCCACCACCACCACCACCCCGCCCATGTACTCTAATACCTAGAGTTGGCCTCACTAGACTCTAACAAACTAGCCCATCTATTTGAGCAGGAAGGTATGGAATTTTGTTGGCAGTTTGATGGCTTATGCTCTGCAGTCAACCGTTATATAGATTTTACTGCATCTTTTTAATCTCTATAAAGAGGAAATTGTAGTATATTCTATTTTAGATGGTTAATAAAAAACTGCACATTTAAAAAAAATAAATATAAGACAGATTACAAGGCATGTTTACTCTGAGAATATTTCTCTGTGCTGAATATAGAATTAATAAATAGCTTTTAATTTATATTAGAATGAGACGATGTTAGGCTTTCACAGTTTTATGGGACTACAGTACCACACCACAATCACTTCCAACAATGTGCATAAATTTGAGATGTTTAAAGTTATGTAACATAGTATCACTATGCAAGGTAATTTTATTAGTGGTATAACAACAGGAGTATTTCTATATTAATTCTGGGTTTTCATAATACAATAAAAAATTTCTAGAGTCCCACTGATATGAGACTTTTGAATTGAGGATAATTGTACCCTCTTCTTGTGAAGCAAAAGTAACTAACAAATAAAATTTTAAGATTTTGTGGGGGAGTGATTGGGGAAGGAGAAGAGATTGAAGTGCGTGCTGGGAGGGAGGAGTACAGATTAGAGAGCCTTTGCACAGTAGCATACATTGAAACAAAGGGAGTCTCCAAAAGAAAGGAAAATGGTGTCCATCTCTTTCACCTTCTCAGGGCTTTGCACGTAGAAAGGAGCCATCGAGTTGCTTCCTTAGACTGTATGAATGTTATCATGTGCTCTTCCCCTCAGCCCTTCATAGCTAAAAAAACTGCCTTTTTAGCTCAGGTTAATTAACATGCCTTAGTATCAGAGAGGTAACCGTGTTAGTCTGGATCTGTAAAAGCAGCAAAGAATCCTGTGGCACCTTATAGACTAACAGATGTTTTGGAGCATGAGCTTTCGTGGGTGAATACCCACTTCGTCAGATGCATGTCTGCATGCACCCACGAAAGCTCATGCTCCAAAACGTCTGTTAGTCTATAAGGTGCTACAGGATTCTTTGCTGCTTTAACATGCCTTAGCTATCTTGAGATAAAAAACAGCAGTGAAGACCAGGCACTTCAGTTTTACCATGAGGTAAACAGCCCTATGCCCCTGCCAGCAGTTAACCATGGCAAGTTTACCTCATGCTAAAACTGAAGTGCTTTGTCTTCACAGTGTTTTTTACCTTGGGATAGGTAAGGCATGTTGTTTACCCTGAGGTGAAAAAGGCAGATTTTTTTTAGCTTTGAAGACAAGCCCTTAAGGCTTGTCCGCACTTGAAATGCTATAGCAGCACAAAACTGTAGCACTTCAGTGTACTAGACAGTACCTGTGCCAATGGGAGGGCTTCTCCCATTAGTGTAGGTAATCCACCTCTCTGAGAGGCAGTAGGTAGGTTGACAGAAGAATTCTTCCATTGACCTCGCACTGTCTGCGCTGGGAGTTAGGCTGGCGTAACTACACCATTCAGGGGTGTGGATTTTTCATATCCCTGACCAATGTAGGTAAGCCAACATAATTTTTTAATGTAGACCAAGCTTAAGTCTCCTTATCATAAATATCTTTTTGCAGAGAGTGCAAAAATTTCTATTGTGTGTTTGGCTGGAAGGCATCTTGTTCCAAAATCTTTTTTGGGATTGGTCCTAACTACGTGACTATTTGCATGATAGCTGTATTCCACCAGAAAAATGGAACTGTTAACCAATAGGAGAAGGCATGTTAGTTTAGGAGACAGCAGTTTCACAGAAGCTGGATCTAACTATGGAACTTGCTCCCACAAGAGAATACTCATGGCCTTCACTGCTTTCAGAACTAAATGCAAAGCCTTTTTAGCTTAGTTTTTCCTCAGTAAGTTTTTCCTATGTAGACCCTGG
Organism: Gopherus flavomarginatus; assembly: GCF_025201925.1. NCBI lineage: Eukaryota > Metazoa > Chordata > Testudines > Testudinidae > Gopherus > Gopherus flavomarginatus. Next base: position 248,821,315 of record NC_066618.1, on the reverse strand, counting down.
TGAGGAGAGTGTTAAACTAATCAAGCTGTTAATCAAGCTGAGAAGTAAGACTTATTTCTATTTTTAAATAGTTGGGTGGTATTCAGATTGTAAGGCAGTGGGTACTATTTAAGTACTTAAATTGGCCACCATGATGGCTGTATCACAAGAACCTGAATAAAGTAACTTTCCTGCTGGTCACCTCAGTCTGCAATCCAATTTTATGCACTCTGTAGTATGCTGTGCATTCTGGGATACATTTTTGATCCAGAATTCATGGTATTTGAATTGACTGTTGGATCTTATGTTTAGAATGTGCACGTTTATAAAAATGCTCTGAGGCTTGTTTGAGAATGTATGTGTGCACAATTAAACAGTCACATTCTTTCAACCCCACCATCATGAAGAAATTGCATGCAAAACCCTTACTGAAAGTGTTTTTCTATGAAGTAAAATCAGGAAATTTAGTTATGGCTCTGACAGCTGTTACTTGGTCAAGTTGTACATCTGTCTTTAAATTCAGTGTGGTTTTTGTGAATCTCTTGTGTTTTGCTTGCCTCTAGCTGGTTGAGTCCCACAAAACTGCAGCACTGGTTATTATGCTGTGCAAGTGTCTCTTAGGCTTGATCTACACTTGAGTTTTATTGAGGTAACTATTTTAATTAAGAGTGTGGCTTTAAAAATTAACAACAGAATGATTACACTAGGGAAAGCTCTAGTGTGCCTGAAGTTATACTGGTGTAAAGGAATAACTACACCATATAAAGCGCCTGTATATTGGTAGAATGGTTCACACTATGGGTGTTGTACTGGTAAAACTATATCTGTATTAGTTATGGCGGTACAACTTTCTAGTGTAGATAAGCCCTTACTCTGCTGCCACGCATCTGTAGATCTATCAAGGGTCTGACATCTCACAGTGACTCTCATATTTAATAGGTCTGTCATGCATCTTAGAGAGAGACATGTTTCACTACAGGATATCCTATAGCCTAGTGCAATGTATCACAAGCCAGGAGACCACGAGTTGTTTTCTCAGCTTTTCCACCAACTGCTGTTAATGTTTCAGCACACTTCACAACCCATATTAACCAAGATCTTATGTCCTATCAAAGGGTCAATAATCATTATTCACACATTTTACATGTAAGATACCTGAAAAATTGCACAAGATCACATCACAATCCAGTCTCAAATATGACAGATCCACTTGGGCATGCTGACTTTCAGAAGGAATATGCCAGATGATGAGCTATGACTCTACTCCCAACACCAGGAATCCGGTACCTAACATTCCAGTATTGTCTGAGAGATGTGTAACTACTGGAAAACTATGTGACATGTCGTCTTCTAAAGGTTTGTCCATAGCTGAAATGGAAGAAATTTGTGCTGTGGATTTTAAGGTCATGGGCTTACATCCTGCCGATGACTCATATTGGAGGTTGAGCTCTCCACCTACAAAACTTAACATACTCCTGCAAATCCATGTAATAAGGGAGAAAGGAGTCTAACCTGCTAAGTAGGGGACTCAGCTGTGCTTTGTTCTTCAGAGGCAGCAGCATCTCTCTTGTCCCGCCACCCTACCCTAGGGGGAGTCTAAAAGGGAATCACTCAGTTTCCTGCTGTTGAGGTTTGTAGAATAGCTTTACACATGTGCTTGCTTCATCTGCCTCCCCCGCCCACCAAATGCAGCATAATGCAGCTCCATCTTTCACTTGGTACTGCTGCCTATTTCTGTTTTGCCTGTTTATAGATAAGTAATAGGATGGGGGTGGGGGGGAGAGAGGGAATCATGTAGTAATAGCTGGCAGGAGAAGCAAAGGGCCTTGCAGAGGGATTAAGAGGGTGAAGAAAGCTACAAAGGGAGAGGCTATTCTAGATTTGATTTTTGACAAATAGGGAGGAACTGGTTGAGAATTTGAAAGTGGAAGGCAGGTTAGGTGAAAGTGATCATTAAATGTTAGAGTTCATGATTCTAAGGAATGGTAGGAGGGAAAACAGTACAATAAAAGTAATGGATTTCAAGAAGGTAGAGTTTAGCAAACTCAGGTTGATTTTATAGAAGTTGATTTTTTTTAGAAATCGATTTTATACAGCAGGTTGTGTGTGTCCCCCCCCCACCCCCCACCACTAAGCGCATTAAGTCAGCGGAGTGTGTCCACAGTACTGAGGCTAGTGTCGACTTTCAGAGCATTGCACTTTGGATAGCTATCCCACAGTTCCCGCAGTCTCCACTGCCCATTGGAATTCTGGGTTGAGCTCCCAATGCCTGATCGGGCAAAAACATTTTCGCAGGTGATTCTGGGTACATGTCGTCAGGCCCCTTTCCCTCCGTGAAAGCAACAGCAAAAAATCATTTCTCATCTTTTTTCCTGGGTTACCTGTGCAGATGACATACCGCGGCAAGTATGGAGCCCGGTCAGCTCACTGTCACCATACGTCTCCTGGGTGCTGCTGACAGACACGGTACTGCATTGCTACACAGCAGCAGCTGCAGCTCCTTGCCTTTGCAAGTTAGCAAAGACGGTTAGTAGTTGTACTGCACCATCTGCCGCCATCTCCTGGTTGCTCCTGGCTGACCTCGTTGAGGTCAATCGGGAGCACCTAGGCAGACCTGGGTGCTCCTGGCTGACCTCGGTGAGGTCGGTCAGGGGTGCCTAGACAAAAATGGGAATGACTCCAGGTCATTCTCTTTAAGTTTCGTCTAATAGAGATTCAGTCCTGCCTGGAATATCATGCCAGCTGGAGGCTTCTGCCTCAGGCTGCTTTCCTAGCCGGCAGCACTGTGCAGTCTCACTTACCCCTTGCTTCCATGGCTCATGAAACCTGGACAGTAGTAAGGAGCATTTCAACTATAGGCTGAGCAAGTGCAGAATGGTGGCAGAATGTGCCTTTGGACATTTAAAAGCGCACTGGTGCTCTTTGCTGACTAGGCTGTTTGCGATTAGATTAGAAAAGCACTGGTGTGACTGCTGCAGGAATACTGTGGCCAGTTCTGGTAACCAGGATTCAAAAAGGATGTTGATAAATTGGAAGAGTTCAGAAAGAGCCACGAGAATGATTAAAGAATCAGAATACATGCCTTACAGTGAGATTCAAAGAGCTCAGTCTATATATCTTAATAAAGAGAAGGTTAAGGTGTGATTTGATTGCAGTCTTAAGTAGCTACCTAGGGAACAAGTATTTTATAATGGGCTCTTCAATGTAGCAGAGAAAGCTGTAAGATGATCCAATGGCTAGAAGCTGAAGCTGGACAAATTCAAACTGGAAAAAAGGTGTAAAGTTTTAATAGTTTGTAATTTAGTTAACCATTGGAATAATTTACCAAGGCTCGTGGTGGATTCTCCATCCCTGACATCACAGAGACTTTGAAAACCAGCTTCATGACTGGCCAGGCTTCGGTGTGATAGTGGTGTGTGTTTCTCCTTGATGCAAACCCGCCCCCTTAGTTGATTTTAATTCCCTGTAAGCCAGCCTTATAAGCCATGTTATGAGTTGCCCCTCCCTCTGTGAGAGCAACGGCAGACAGTAGTTTGGCGCCTTTTTTCCACAGATGGCATACCACGGCAAGCATGGATCCCACTCAGATCACTGGCAGTTATGAGCACTGTGAACACCACGCGCATTATCCTGCAGTATATGCAGCACCGGAAACTTAAACAGCAGCCGAACAGGCGACTGCAGTGCGGTGATGAAAGTGATGAGGACGTGGACACGAAGTTCTCTCAAAGCACGAGCCCTGGCAATTTGGATATGGTGCTAATGGGGCATGTTCATGCTGTGGAACGCCAATTCTGGGCCAGGGAAACAAGCACCAACTGGTGAGACCGCATAGTGTTGCAGGTCTGGGATGATTCCCAGTGGCTCTGAAACTTTTGCAAGCGTAAGGGCACTTTCATGGAACTTTGACTTGTTTTCCCTGACCCTGAACTGCAAGAATACCAAGATGAGAGCAGCCCTCACAGTTGAGAAGTGAGTGGCGATATCACTCTTGGAATGCCAGACAGCTGTCGGTCAGTCAGGAATCAGTTTGGAGTGGGCAAATCTACTGTGGGGGCTGCTGTGATCCAAGTAGCCAATACAATCGCTGAGCTGCGGGGAATGTGCAGGTCATAGCGGATGGCTTTGCTGCAATGAGATTCCCTAACTGTGGTGAGGCGATAGACGGAACGCATATCCCTATCTTGAGGCCGGACCACCAAGGTAGCCAGTACATAAACGGCAAGGGGTACTTTTCAATGGTGCTGCAAGCACTGGTGGATCACAAGGGATGTTTCACCAACGTCAACGTGGGATGGCAGGGAAAGGTACATGATGCTCGCATCTTTAGGAACTCTGGTCTGTGTGAATGGCTGCAGCAAGGGACTTACTTTCCAGATCAGAAAATAACCATTGGGAATGTTGAAATGCCTATAGTTATCCGTGGGGACCCAGCCTACCCCTTAATGCCATGGCTTATGAAGCTGTACACAGGCAGCCTGAACAGTAGTCAGGAGCTGTTCAACTGTAGGCTGAGCAAGTGCAGAATGGTGGTAGAGTGTGCATTTGGACGTTTAAAAGCACGCTGGCGCAGTTTACTGACTCAGATCTCAGCGAAACCAATATTCCCATCGTTATTACTGCTTGCTGTGTGCTCCACAATATCTGTGACAGTAAGAGGAAGATGTTTATGGCAGAGTGGGAGGTTGAGGCAAATCGCTTGTCCGCTGATTACGCGCAGCCAGACACCAGGGCAGTTAGAAGAGCACAGCAGGGTGTACTGTGCATCAGAGAAGCTTTGAAAAACAGTTTCATGACTGGCCAGGTTACAGTGTGAAAGTTCTGTTTTGTTTCTCCTTGATGAAAACCCACCCCCTTGGTTCACTCTACGTCCCTGTAAGCCAACCGCTCTCCCCTCCCCCCTTTGATCTCCACTTGCAGAGGCAATAAAGTCATTGTTGTTTGAAATTCATGTATTCTTTATTAATTTGTCATACAAATGGGTAAATAACTGCCAAGGTAGCTGAGAGGTGTGGGGGAGGAGGGAAGCACCAGGTGGGGTGGCAGAGGCAGGGAGGAGGGAAGGACAAGGCCACACTGCACTTCAAAATTTACTGAATGCCAGCTTTCTGTTGCTTGGGCAGTCCTCTGGGGTGGAGTGGTTGAGTGGCCAGAGACCCCCCACCACATTCTTGGGTGTCTGGGTGAAGAGGCTATGGAACTTGGGGAGGGGGGCAGTTGATTACACAGGGCTGCAGCGGCGATCTGTGCTCCTGCTGCCTTTCCTGCACCTCAACAATACGCAGGAGAATATCAGTTTGATCCTTCAGTAGTCTAAGCATTGCTTCCTGCCTCCTTTCATCACACTGATGCCACCGATCATCTTGCTCCCGCCACCTCTCCTCTTGCTCTCGCCACCTGTCCTCGCATTCATTTTGTGCTTTCCTGCACTCTGATAGTGTCAGCCTCCAGGCATTCTGCTGGGCTCTTTCAGTGTGGGAGGACTGCATGAGCTCAGAGAACATTTCATCACAAGTGCATATTTTTTTGCCTTCTAATCTTTGCTAGCCTCTGGGATGGAGATGATACTGGGAGTGTTGAAACCTTTACAGCTGCGAGAGGAAAGAAAGGGAGTGTAGTATTTAAAAAGACACATTTTAGAAAACAATGGGTAGACTCTTTCACTTTGAACCAAGCTGTTAACATTACATAGCACTTGTGCTTTCTTTACAAGGTCGCATTTTGCCTTTTATATTGAGGGCCTGCTAGCTTGGTGTGAGAAATCACACACGCAGGGCTGGCAGGCAACAGAATTTGGCATGTAGGCAGACATGGTAAGCCACAGTCTTTTGACTTCTTTAACCTTCATAACGTGGGGATGGTTTCAAACAGCAGTGCCTTCATTTCCCATACCAAGCACCTATTGAATTGGCCATTTAAAATGGGTTGGCCATTTAAAAGGAGGGGCTGCAGTTTTCGGGTTAACGTGCAGCACAAACCCAACTAACCCCCCCCCACACACACACACCCCCACACCCAATTCTCTGTTCAGCCACAGGCAAACAGTCCAGCAGGGACGGCCACCTCTGAATGTCCCCTTAATAAAATTCCCCTATTTCAACCAGGTGACCCTGGGAGTACATCCAGGAGAACTTCATTGAGATGTCCCTGAAGGATTTCTACTCCATCCTCAGACACATTAACAGACTTTTCCAGTAGCTATACTGGCTGTCAATGCATCCCAAGTCTTCAGGGCAAATTAATCATTAAACACGTTTGCTCTTAAACCGTATATTATATTTACAAAGGTACACTTACCAGAGGTCCCTTCTCCGCCTTCAAGGTCCAGGAGCCCACCTTGGGTGGGTTGAAAGGGTACTAGATCCAGGGTGAAAAACAGTTCCTGGCTGTCGGGGAAAACAGTTTCTCCGCTTGCTTGCTGTGCGCTATTTCGACCTCCTCCTCCTCATGATCATCGTCCTCATCCCCAAAATCTGCATCCCTGTTGCTTGAGAATCCATTGACAAAGTCCATGCACAGGAGTGGGGTAGTTGTAGGGGCACCACCTAGAATGACGTGCAGCTCATCATAGAAGTGGCATGTCTGGGGCTCTGATCCAGAGCGGCCGTTTGCCTCTCTGGTTCTTTGGTAGGCTTGCCTGAGCTCCGTAAGATTCACATGGCACTGCTGTGGGTCCCTGTTATAGCCTCATTCCTTCATGTCCTTGGAGATTTTTTTCAAATATTCCAGCATTTTGTCTTTTGGAATGGAGTTCTGATAGCACGGATTCGTCTCCCCATAGAGCAATCAAATCTAGTACCTCCCATTCAGTACATGCTGGAGCTCTTTTGCAATTCTGGGACTCCATGGTCACCTGTTCTGATCAGCTCACCATGCTGGCCAAACAGGAAGTGAAATTCAAAAGTTCGTGGGCCTTTTCCTGTCTACCTGTCCAGTGCATCTGAATTGAGAGCGCTGTCCAGAGCAGTCACAGTGAAGCACTCAGGGGTAACTCCCAGAGGCCAATACTGTCGAATTGCGTCCACACTACCCCAAATTCAACCCAGCAGGGTTGATTTCAGTGCTAATCCCCTCGTCAGGGAGGAGTACAGAAATCAATTTTAAGAGCCCTTTAAGTCGACAAAAATGGCTGTGGATGGGTGCAGGGTTAAATCAATTTAACGCTGCTAAATTCGACCTAAACTCGTATTGTACACCAGGGCTCAGGTAGTTGATAGGTAAGATCCAACGGGAAGCAAGTCTAAGGAGATAAACAGTTAAAGAGAGTTGGCAGTTTTTTGAAGAGAAATTAAGGGCACGAGCAAACGATTGCACTATCTAGGAAAGATAGGAAGTATGGCAAGAGATCAGCCTGGTTTAACCAGGAAATCTTCAGTGATCTGAAACTCAAAAAAGAGTCCAACAAAAAATGGAAACTAGGTCAAATTACAAAGGATTAATATAAACAAATACTACAGGTATGTAGGGACAAAAATAAAAAGGCCAAGGCCCAAGACAAGATTAAACTAGCTAGAGATAAAAAGTGTAACATGAAAACATTCTACAAATACATTAGAAGCAAGAGGAAAACCAAGGACAGGATAGGCCTGTTACTCAGTTGGGACGGGGTGGAGGGGAAACAATAACAGAAAATGTGAAAAGGGCAGAAGCCTAAAGTCTAAACTTACTAAATATTAATAATTATAATGTTAATATTTAAAAAATTTCAGGGGTTTTTTTTGTTTTCACCAAAATGATTAGTAGTGATTGGACATCTAACATAATGAATGCCAGTGAAAATGAGGTGGGATCAGAGGCTAAAATAGGAAAAGAGCAAGTTAAAAATTACTTAGACAAGTTAGATGTCTTCAAGTCGCTAGGTTCTGATGAAATACACCCTAGAATACTCAAGGAGCTGACTGAGTAGATAGCTGAGTCATTAGCGATGATCTTCAAAAAGTCATGGAAGACGAGAGATTCCAGAGGACTGGAAAAGGGCAAATATAGTGCCCATCTGTGAAAAGGGAAATAAGGACAACCCAGGGCATTAGACTAGTCAGCTTAACTTCAGTACCCAGTAAGATAATGGAGTAAATAATTAAGCAATCAGTTTGCAGAGAGCTAGAAGATAATAAGGTGATAAACAATCAGTGTGGATTTATCAAGAACAAATAGTGTCAAACCAACCTAATGGCTTTCTTTGACATAACAAGCTTTGTGGATGGGGGGAAGATTTGAAATATCTTGTCTTTAGTAATGCTTTTGATACTGTCTCACATGGCCTTCTCATAAACAAACTAAGAAGATACAACCTAGATGGAGCTACAATAAGGTGGGTGCATAACTGGTTGGAAAACTGTTCCCAGACTAGTTATCAGTGGTTCGCAGTCATGCTGAAAGGTGCATATTGAGTGGGGTCCCGCAGGGATCAGTTCTGGGTCTGGTTCTGTTCAACATCTTCAGCAGTGAGTTAGATAATGGCATAGAGAGTACACTGATAAAGTTTGTGGATGATGCCAGGCTAGAAGGGGTTGAAAGTGGTTTCAAGGATAGGATTAAAATTCAAAATGATCTGGGAAAAGTGAAGAAATGGTCTGAAGTAAATAGGATGATATTCAATAAGGACAAATGAAAAGTGTTGCTTCCTAAATGGAATAATCAGTTGCACACACACAAAATTGGAAATGACTGTCTAGGATGTAGTACTGCGGAAAGGGATTTGGGGGTCATAGTGGACCGCAAGCTAAATATGAGTCAACGGTGTAACACTATTGCTAAAAAAGCAAACATTCTGGGATGTATTAGCAGGAGTTTTAAAAGCAAGACACGAGAAGTCATTCTTTCGCTCTACTCCGTGCTGATTAGGCCTTAGCTGGAGTATTGTGTCCAGTTCTAGGTGCCACATTTCAGGAAAAGATGTGGACAAATTGGAGAAAGTCCGGAGAAGAGCAACAAAAATGTTTAAAGGTCTAGAAAACATGACCTATGAGAGAAGATTGAAAAACTAAGTTTGTTTAGTCTGGAGAAGAGAAGACTGAGAGAGAATGCAACAGTTTTCAAATGCATAAAAGGATGTTACAAAGAGGAGGGAGAAAAATTGCTTCTTATCCTATCCTCAGAAGTTAAGGAGATGGGCTTAAATTGCAGCAACTGGTTTAGGTTGGACATTAGGAAAAACTTCCTAACTGTCAGGGTGGTTAAGCACTGGAATAAATTGCCTAGGGAGGTTGTAGACTCTCCATCATTGTCTAGCCTGCTCTTAAAGATCTCCAAACACCTGTCAGGGATGATCTAGATCAATGGTTCTCAAACTGTGAGTAAGGACCCAAAGTGGGCTGTAACCCCATTTTAATGGGGTTGCCAGTGCTGGCTTAGACTTGCTGGGGGTCCGGGTCTGAAGCCTGAACCCCACCATGCCGGGCTGAAGCTGGAGGGCTTCAGCCGTGGGCAGTGGGGCTCAGGTTACAGGCCGCCTGCCTGGGGCTAAAGCCCTTGGGCTTTGCCCCCTCCCCCAGCCCAGGGTGGTGGGGCTCGGGCAAGCTCAGGCTTCAGTTCCCCATTTGGGGTTGTGTAGTAATTTTTGTTGTCAGAAAGGGGTTGCGGTGCAATGGAGTTTGAGAACCCCTTGTCTAGATAATACTTAGTCCTGCCATGAGTTCAGGGGAGTGGACTTAGATGACCTCTCATGATCCCTTCCAGTCCTATGATTCTATGTGATAATCTGAGAGGGGAAACTCCCTTCCCCATTATTGTCTGAAAGGGTAGGGATAAAAGAGAGAGGAAGAGGCTCTCATTTCCTTCTCCTTTCTCTCTAAAGGTCCTGTTTGGGGGGGGAGGGGGATGGGGCAGTGAAACTAAAGTTAAACACCATAGTAATACAAATTAAAATGCATTCACAAGGAAGTTACAGTAAATAGTAGACATAACTTCTAGTTTCTTAAAATTTACAGTAGAAAATCACAGGACTTCCCATAAGCTGCTCTACAGAGACACCAAGGAATTGATATGACCTATTGTAAATAGAAGTATTTATATAGCAGACTGAGTACTTAAATGTAATTATTATGCTTTTTGGTTATCCTCTTTCCACACAATAAGAGCTTTACAGTATTTGTCACATTATTCTAATCCCACATTTTGTAGTGTAATAGAATTACTACCAAAATAATGTTGAAACTAGATACTTTAAAATACATTTGGATTGAACTTTGTGAAATCAAGGGTGAAGATATTAGAGGACAATGATGAGCTGAAGTGCTTTTATGTAATAATGCTTCCGCGTTAGCCATATGCAATCTCATTCAACACAGCTCAGATCTTATGAAAATAATGGTTCAACCAGATAAAGATGGACTATAGAACCTTGTTAAAAGAGGGTCAGCTGTTTAAACAGTCAACTAAACAAATTGACACATTGCTCTAATATGGTTGTTTTTCAAGCTGGCCCAACTTTGAAGTTGAATAACTGTTTTTACATGTGAAAAGTGTTGGACTGATTTTTATTTTTTCTGGAAAATTAATAGATCACTCTGTAATCCAATCAGTTATGGCTGGAGCAAATCTAAAATTAGCAGTCGGATAAGATCCGGCCACAATTGATAGGATTACATAGTGATTTCAAGTACCATATGAATATTTAAGACTCAAAGTTCTTAGGAAAAACTATTTTAATTGCAGAAAACTCTGGACAAATAGTTTACACTGGTCATAATTTGAGTGGGATGGAGGCTTGAAAATTAAAGCCTGTAATGGAAGTCTGGATGCAGTCTTAACTTCAGAGTCAATATTGAGTCTCTAACATGGTCTCCAACCTCCACTTAATCTAGATAACAGCCAACTGATTTCCCAGAGAGGAATTGTTTACTGTAGTATATGGGGTACTGCTGCCTACTGTGATTTTAAAAGTGAGGTGATTGGAGCAAGTGGGAATTTAAACTACATATTGGCAAAAATAATTCCAAAGAGGGAGAGGTCTCTCGAACAGGAAGGTGGAAGCAACAACAACTAGTCATTCAAAACTGAGTTGAAAAAAGCATTTAGGAACATACTTGACAATCCAGCAATGAAATGGAGTATAGTAGTCTTGTCCCACTACACTTGTGGACTGCAGAGTGAAAAACTGAAAGAAGAAAAAATAGTGAAATAAATGGTTAAGCATAGGGTGGAGAGTGTGTTTCTGCATTTCTTTTGGTTGCCAGTCTTAAGTAAAGTTGATTAATTAGACAAGTAGGTGAAAAAAACTTGTTCCCATTAAGTTTTACATGTGCTGTTCCACTGAACCTGTTCCTGTGTTTCAGATTTCGGTGTGGTTGAGAGAAGTGGAAAATGGCATTCCCTGCATGCAGCCTGTAGGGAGTGAAGGGGGGAATATGAAATTAGGGGCCCAGACTTGTGTTTCTACTGCACCAATTTTAGATTTAGACACTTAAAGGGTGTAAGGAACTGCATTCTTGACATTACTTTAATCCAAGTTAAAGATGATATCATCTGTAGCAGGGTAAACCAGAACCCTGGAAGTCAGGTCTTGGCAAGTCAAGGAAGGAGAGAGATTTGAGAAAATGTTTTTTTAAGTATTTAACTTATTTAATATTAATATTTTTTAATTTTTTCTTTTTTCAAGAAAGGTACAAAAGCTATGCAGTTCAATGAGCATGCTCAGCACTCAAATTAATAATTACATACACTAAGACAAAGGAATGCAGACATTATCTCTTGCTGTCAACTTCTAGCTTCTGGTTTCTGGCACAGGAAATGTCTGGCTTTTAAAGATGAATGTGTATTAATTACAAATGTCATCTATAAAATATAGGTTTTTGTAATGACATAACATAACCCACTTATATGCAATTCATCCACGTAACACCAAACTTGGTACCTGTAATTTTTTTTACTGTGTATTGGTTAATGGATTGGGATCTTAAACCAAGATTCTGCAAATAGATCATCTTTGTGTACCACTGTATCTGTAAAGAGCCCCATTGATGTAACTGAAGAAGAGCATTCCTAGAGGGATCCATGTGTAGGTTCTAGCCCAGTGGTCCCCAACCTTTTCGTCTGCCGGGCGCCAAATGAAGGACCATGGCGGCTGTGGAGCATCCACCAAAATGCCGCCAAATTTCTGCGGCGTTTCGGCGGCAACGCCTCTCAATGATGTCATTTGTTAGCAGCAAGTGGCGTCATCAAGAGGCGTCGCTGCCGAATTTCTGCAGCAGTTCAGCAGCGATGCCTCTCGATGACGCCGCTTGCTGCTGACAATCGACGTCATCGAGAGATGTCACCGCCGAAATGCCACAGAAATTCGGCAGCATTTCGGCGGATGCTCCACCGCCGGCCAGGACATGGGCACATTTAGATGCCCCCATGGGTGCCATGGCGCCCACGGGCATCACGTTGGGGACCCCTGTTCTAGCCCTTACTAAATAGTACTGTAGTGATTTTAGTTCAACTTTTAATATTTATATTATATTATATTATATAGATATATAAATAAAAATAACCAGGAGAACGTTACTGTTAAATAGTTAAGGTGCCTGGGAAGTAGCATGTCAATTGTCATCAAAATGATAAATTTCTCTCAAGAAGCTCAGAAATTCTCATTTTAAGCTAAAAACTCTCCTATATATTTTTAATTCATGACTTATGCATGGATGTAAAAGCTTATGAGAAATTCATATAGTATCTAAGTACTGTTACTGACTAAACACACAAGCATGGCTCACATAAAAAGAAGAGTATATAAACACTTATGTATATTGGCGGGAATAATATGAAAGCATTGATTCCTTTCATTAACAAAATCATTAGTCATTTGCAGAAACCCTTCAGTTGTGTTCATATTTAGATATTGTTGCATGTTTCTTTTACACCTCAGCTCAATATATATATCATTTTTTGTTTTTTGGTGAAGCCTTGCAGTGAGAGAGTTTCTTTGTTTGGATGATCCACCAGGTCCATTTGATAGCCTAGAAGAGAGCAGGGTAAGTGCTATCTAATATCATGTGACAAGAACAAATAGCAAATATAGAACAGTAATCATGTTTGTATTTAGAATATTGTAAAATATTGGCGGAATAAAGCAGAATGTTACAACTAAGACATTTGTTTCCCATCTGTCATTTTTCTTGTGTAGCTGGGATAGACTTTCACTCTTCATAATCAGAAAGCAGTAAATGCTTATGCTTAATTCTAAAACTGACCAACCATTTTTGAATGATCTGGGCCCATTAATAATCTTTTGTCCTCTTCTATTGATACAATGATCCCTAAATGTACTTTGTCCCCAGGGGTTGCTACAGTATACTGGTTGTTGGCACATGTGAAGTGGGTAAGAAGATAGCTAGAGTGTTAGTTGCAAAGATCTAGTTTAGAGTATGACAAACTACAGGATAAAGTTACTGAAATTGTATGTCATAGTTGTACAAGTTAGTTTTCTGGCTTCACAGTAGCATCGGCAAAGTCCCAGTCAGCAGGAATATTCCAGGTGGTGAACAGATGGTTAATCCAGGCCATTTACATTTAGTAAAAGAATTGCATGTTTCTCATGTTGAGTTACTTTGCAGATAAAATAACTCTGATTCAGATTGAGCTGTCTGTTGTGGCAGCAATCTTCGTTGGCTTGAATTTCCGTTCAGTGAAAACTTCAGCAATGCAGGGAGCACATTACTTTGATGCATTGTAATTTATGCTGTCAGTTTGTTTCTGGATGCTGTCTGAAGTGATGGTTGAGACCTATAAAGCCATAAACAAATTGAGGCATGGCTGTCCAAAGCTATATCTGCATTGGGGAATTTTAAAAGAATCTCACTGGTTCAACTGAACTCATATTAATGCTGGTGGACGCTAGACTGTAGATGCAGCTCTTTCAGCCAGACTCATTTTTACCACCTGAAGAAACTTGGAACCCAGCTTCTGACCATGTCTCTCTGGGCATTGTTGTGCACATCTTCAAGGATTCAGTGTATCATTTTGTATAGTATACACTTTCATTAGAAGATGGTGAAATCAGTTTTCGTGTTAACCATTTGATTGTAAACTCTGAGGTAAAAACAAACCATTTTTAATAATGCAAACTAATTGAATGACTAGTTCATGCTCATTAAACAAGCATTTTGTTCATAGTGATAATGATCATACACATATTTTCCTGATAGGTATTTCAAACTTGGATTCTGTTAGCGCTAATCTACCTGCCAGCCTAAGAATTTGCATAGTACACTTACTAGTGTTTAGTCCCATGCAGATTTCAATAATTTTTTTGGGCAGCAGGTATGCTGTCTTTAGTGGAAATCCATATTCCAGGGTTATTTTTGTACCCATTTAGCACAATTAACAGCTGCTTTGTGGAATCTTAATTCAGTCTGTACGTCTTTCTTTTTTTGTGGACTATTTATGTGACACACATTTAGGTGCATTAGTCTAGCTTTTGTAAGGAATTCATATAAACGTTTTACACTATTTGTACATATATGATGGCCAATTGCTAAACCCTGAATACTCTGACCTTCTGCAAAATGCAACAGAATCCACATAAATGGCTTCCTGAAATGGAACGCCTGGTTAATTGGAGTCATTGTTAGGGGTTCACTGAAAATGTTCATTGTGAAAGTTTCATTGGGTGCTGTTTGTTTTCTGGAAAACTATTCCTGCTATGAACAGATGTGAACAAAACTCATGGTAAACTGACAATTTGTTTCTAATGGCCTAGGTAAATTAAGGTGAATTTACTATACCATAGTCAATGAGATGAATTAATTTTTAAACCATGAAGTAATGTAAAATCAGATATCTTTTCATGTATAGAAATGTTTTTGAATTGGAGATACATTGTGTTTTGTTTCAAATCTATATAATTGTAAATATTACCACCAATTTCATTAATTGTTATTCAGGGTTGGATTTGTATGTTGAAGCAAAATACAATATCTTTCCAAAACATATTTTTACAGGTGACTTTTAGACCTCTATTGTTTTTCAGAAGTGCTAACACTATCTTAACTGTAGCATACACGTAGCTTTACTAATATTAACCATATTACTTTTGACTTTAATAGGGCATAATCCTGTCTAAAATGTTCACATTTAATAAGTCCAGTGAATCAGTGGTTAACTGCACGTAATATAAACCAAAAAGTTCACCTCTGAGTTGGATGGTTTCATTATTTAGTGAAGATACATACATTATTAAATCAGAAGTGCTCATTACTGGTGGCAGACTTACTGCTAACAGTAATAGAACAGTAGGCTTGATGCCAAGATTTATACTGTATCCTGCACTAAATGGATATATAGCAGTTTACTTTAGCCTTACACATTAAAGCTGGAGTGAGTTCACTGCGAAATTCAGTAGGGTGTACATGCAAGGATTACCTTGCAGAATGGGGGCCTACTTTGTCAATCCTGTATTTATTTTGCAGTTGGTTAAATAAACGTCAGTGGCTTGACATAGCAAAAGTATTTCAGTTGTGGTATGGTGTAATAAATCGTTCAAAGCCAAGTTTCATCTTTTTATTAAAGACAAAAGTACAACTTTTAAAGCTCACTAGACAGCGCTTCAGGGGATCAATACAAAGAAAAGCAACTATAACCCTGTAACTATTGTACATTTTTAAAAGAAAAGCCGTAAACTCAGTCCACTGTGGTGACAGGCAACTAACCTTGACATATTTTCTTTTAGGCTTTTTGTGAAACTTTAGAGGAAACTAATTACCGTCTCCAAAAAGAACTTATTGAAAAACAAAGGGAAGTGGAATCATTGAAGAAATTATTAAGTGAAAAACAACTTCATATAGATACTATAGAGAAGAGAATTAGGTATGTTGTGGCTTCAATATTTTCAAAATTTCACAGACTGATATTAGTAGCTATCCAGATACATCAGTCAAGTGGCCGCTCAGAAGGCAGTGTTTTAAATAATGCTTTCTCATATATTGAGGGGCTAGCTAAGGAAATATTCTGTTTGGTTTTTAAATCATTTAGAAGTTATAAAGTTCCCCTATATTTGAAAGTCTTTGACATGGCAAAATGATTGCTTGATCTACTCTTGTGGTTTTTTCTCTTGTATTTCATATGTTTATAGTTTTAATTTTGTTGCTCTGAGGTGCTTGGTATGCTGTAGCAGATAGACAATTTGTGGTGCTGTTTCAAACCTCTTTAAATCAAAGAAAGTGGCAGATCTTCATAATAAAATTTTATTGTGCATATCTGCTAAAGTGTGCAGCAGACCCAGGGGAGATGATGTTGGAATATTGAGAGTTCTGCAGGACCTGCTGAATCTATCATTCTGGAATTTTTATTTGGAAAGAAATGGGTCCTCATAGCCATGTTAGAAGCTTTAAAAGCTCTAGGGATGTGTGCTATGGTATATACAAATTCACTAAAACAATGAATATGGTGTTGGATGCATGACTTGAATTTAGTCATTAACACAATAAGAAAATAGTTTGAGGAAATGTTACTGCAGCTATTGCAAGAAAAGATTAAGAAAACTCACAAACAAGCCACCAGTCACAATAAACAAAGATATAAATATTATGCTTTTTATAGCTTAAATTTCAACCAGTCTTAAAATATACAGTATTAAGATTGTTTTTTCATATTATTCATTAATTCCTTCTCATTCTTGCCTCCATCTCTTCTCTCCAATTCAAATTTATTCTTTTCCTACCCATACAAACATCTCCAATCCCTACTCCTACTTTTTTTTTTAAAAAAAGGTAAAGCTGTTTTCAAAGTAGAGTGTTATGAAAAGAAACTGAAGTTGGATGGGAAACATTTAAAATTTGTTTGAAAACAAACAGCTTTGTACTTCATTCGTGTTACAATTAAGTGCCAGATGGAATATGCTCTGGGGACAATCCATAGTCTCATGGAAAAATATCCATTTTTAGCCAGGATCTGTAGTACACGAACTTGCCACTGACCTAGTAACTTTTGTCCCATCATGCTTCAGGAAAGACCAGTTGGTGTTTCATTGTTAATGAAATACTATCCTACTTAGGCAAACTTGTGAAAAAATCTGTGTGTTTGTTATATCCACCAATACCAGTTATTTTCTATCACTGGCAATTTTCTATGACCTGTGTTGTACAGGAGGTCAGACTAGATGATCACAATGGTCCCTTCTGGCCTTGGAACCTGTGAAGGAGAGATTTAAAAAATATTGTCTAACATTCATCTGCATTTGTTGCTAATCTCTTACCTGAAGTCACAGCCCTCTGAGGCATCAGAATCATTTTGCAGTTTGAAGGACAGAGGATTAGTTTCAGGTGAGGAATAAGCAGCTGGAGCAGATGAGCTGCTCCAAAACAAAGATCCTATGTAAACTATGGAACTTTCTAATAATAAAAGAAACAAGAGAGGTAAGTAGAGGGAATGATAGTTGTTTCTAAACATAATGTCCCATTTAAAATGAACCATTAGTGGCTCTTCAAGTGTTGATTCACTACTGAATGTTTTGTCATAAATATATTGGCTGTGTTCTACATAAATGTCTCTCTTGAATTTGCTGTAGGGATTTGTCTTTAGGAAATGGGAAAACGCGCAGAATATCAGGAGAAGAAAGCGAGTGCAGTGGTGAGGTGGAGTCTTCTGCAATAGAAGCAGACCAGGGCGCCTTGAGAGATGGCAGCTGGTAAATGCAACTTTATTTTTTAACTTAAAATACATTAAGTACCTGATTGTATAGACATACTACTCATCTTTTTGCACAAAACGGTTTACTGCACAATATTAGCAGCTGTACACCGTGTTTGATATGAACCCTGGAGAAGAGGAAGCGGTAGACTTGCAGTGAGTAATAGTTATCTAGTTTTGCAAATGTTTTGCAGATGACATGAAATTAATACAGAGCAACAAACTGGTTTCTGTATGACATACTTATTGATCTGTTGTTGCAGCTCTGATAAAGAGAATCATGAGACGTGCTGGAGTGGCTCATTGGCTGAAAACTCTGTACCAGAAATTGAAGTTGCTGAAGTAGCATATACTGCTGATGAAGAAGAATAAATTAACAGCAGCTGTCATTACCTTCAAAAGTTTCATAATGCTTGGGACAGACTATTTGTAGGTAAAAGCATGCAGTAGCTGTAAAGAATTTACAGCAAAGAGCAAGAATGCACACAGTTATTGTTTACATAAACAAATCCTTACAAATTATTCACATAAGAAATATACTCATTGCTGTTTTGATTCAGTTTTTATCCAGCCTTTATATATTTAATATATTATACAATCTAATTAGGGCTAAATTCAGCTATGCCTAGATTCTTAAATACTGAACACAGAAGATCATGATGATTTGCTAGGGCAATGACTACAGCTACGTATGTGTAGTCACCAGTCACATGTGACGTGTTATGTATTGCATGTTGCTACAAATGTGATCTATTTAATGTGTTTATCTGTTTGTTTGTTTGTTTTTTTTTCAAATTCTTATATAGTCGTAAATTAATGCTCATTGACGTAAAGATGAACACAACTTGGGTTCAATAAGACTATAGGAGCTATCATGTTTTTAAAGTTCTAAATGAAAATCATTTTTCTGGAATTTTAATGCAATAAAATAAGACTTGCAGTGACAAAGGAAAAGCATTTATGAAATGGGATTATCATTGGACATTTTAATAAAACAAACTTATAGTCGTTGCTGAAAGGAGTGAGCCATGGGAACCCAACACATGATGTATGTTCATCCCATTGTAGCATATTGTAATAATTGATTTAGTTCAGTAATGCGTCTTTAAAATCCCATACCTTTGTGTCACACCCACTTAATGATAAAATCAGTAATGTTGCCTTTTATCCAGAACACTACCTCTTACCTTCTTGCTAATGCATACATACTTTGGTTTTTTTTAAAAACCAATCTAGATTATATGTAGATGACTGAATGACTTGTTAAAAAAAAAAAGCCATATTTTTTCTTCACATTCATAATTAGGTTGAATCTAGTTGCAATGTATTTTTGTTTCAATATATTGTACACATGGGAATAGTGCTACAGAACATTCTGTAGCCTATTTTTCAAAATGTATTAAGCCAAGTGATGCACTTTATAATGATTAAGACTCGTTTGTGCCAAGTTTAGTTGGCTAATTTCTTTTGAGAAAGGAGAGTTGCAGGGAGGGAGAGAATTATGTTGTGCCTTTTTGTATTTTACTTATTCATTACTACAGAAGTTTGCTATAGTACTGTGGATCAGCTTTATGAAATCTTTCATACAGCTTGTTTCTGTTCTGTACATATTTACTGAAAGTGCCTTGTTTTTCTCTGCTCTTCTAGTGGGAAGAATGCCCACCCACCCGCCTCGTATCACTCACTCCTTTGTTTAATGCTGTTAACGTGCAGTGTCTGTGTGCTGGAGTTTTCAAAGCTAACTTTGTATTTCAGGCTGTATATATAATCTTTATGCAGAACTGTATGAACCCTTCTGAGGAAATAAAACTACAGACATCACATCAACTTTCTTTATCTGTTGGTAGAAAGATTTTCAGTACCTTGTGAGAGAAAAGTATAAAAATCTGTCTGAAAGACAAATCTGCAGTGTCTCATTTATGTCATACAGTTGTTCAACTTCTAGTCTAAACTCAGTCATTTTTGTACCAAAATTTAATGGCGGCATGAAAATGTAGGAATGCTGCACAACATATCAGGAAACGCACTGTGCTTCTACTGAAGGTAAAATAAAAATGATTTAACAGTTTGAATATCCTCCTGGGATAGCCTGTAAGGCATCCAGAGAATTCAGTACAATTACTGACTTCTAGTACAATTTACAGTTGCGTATCTTTTTTTGATAACTTGTCATCAAATCCCAGCAATCACTTGTTTAAAAAACAGGTCTGAACTAAATGTACTAAAATAGTATTGGTTTTAGGATTACAAATGTTTTTAAAAAAATCTTAAAAGAATTTCACTGATCATTTAGACAACTCTATTTAAAAATTCTCCACTTATGTTAATTTTCTGTCTGCCTTTTCGCATTTAATGAATATAAGCCTAAATACAAACATTTTACAAAGCAGTTAAATGGGAGGGTCCAGAGTTGTGGGAGATTTTGTTTTGCCCTGCCTTCTGTAAAGATTGTAGTACAGTAGAACACCAGAGTTACGAACTGACCAGTCACCCACACACACCTCATCTGGAATCAGAAATACTCAGGCAGCAGCAGAGACCAAAAAAAAAAAAAAAGAAAAAAAAAGCAATTGCAGTACAAAACTGTGTTAAATATAAACTACTGAAAAAAATTAAGGGAAAGTTTATATAAAAAAAAAAGTTTTGACAAAGCAAGGAAACAGTTTGTGCTTGTTTCATTTAAATTAAGATGGTTAAAAGCGGCATTTTTCTTCTGCCTGGTAAAGTTTCAAATATGTATTCAGCCAATGTTCAGTTGTAACTTGAAAGAACAACCATAACTGTTTTGTTCAGAGTTATGAACAACCTCCATTCCCAAGGTGTTTGTAACTGTGAGGTTCCACTATATGCCTCTGTTCTTATAAACTAGGCTTTAATTGCCATATCTTGTATGCAGCCTCTATTCCCTTTGAGCACACATCCAGTTGGTACCTCTCAGATACTTATGTGGATTGATGCAGTAGGTTTTTAAATCAATTATTCATACAGTGCATTTGAAATGTACTGACTAAGGCTTCCTTGTAATAGTCAGACCCAGCTAAACAAAAAATGCAATTTTGTGCAGCAAATGCTTAGTATCACCTCATATAAGTAGCATACAGGGAACGCCAGTGTAGTTACACCACTGATGGAAATACAAAAGTAATTCCTTTTGGAGTTGTGCAACACAATGTCAGCTTGAACATCACTGTTAGCTAGTTTTTATACCTATTTGTTTCTCTAAAATTCACTTTTTTGTAAAGTACTTTGCAAGCTCAAATACCATTCAATACCCTTATTTCAAACATTCTGATTCTAATACAACAAAAACCAGCTGGCAGTGGTCCAATTCATAAGGAGTGAAGTGTGGATTTTGTTTGTTTGTTTGTTTGTTTGTTTGTTTGTGCTCTCAACAATTGATGCAGCACACAAATTGAAATCCGAGCAGAGTCAACTAATTAGATGGATTACAACCCAATAATGCCCTTGTCTCTGTTTTGCCAGAGTTGATACACTGTATCATCTACTCCAACCTGCAGGTTGTTTTCTATTAACATTGCCAAGCCCATATTGCTCCCAGAGCTAATATTCTTCCTTTCTGCATTAGTGCCTGACTACTCTTTCCTACCTCAATCACCTCATGCTTATTTAGTGAGTCTTGCTTTTATTTCAAACTATTTCTCACCTTTATCTATAACAAGTTGGATTTTTATTTCTGTCCTCTAAAGTATTTGCAATCCCTCCCAGTTTTGCATCTCTCTAATTTGATTAGTGTACTCTAATGGGCCTTCTAAAATAAATGAATGAAAACACTGAACAGTAGTGAACCAAGACTGGATCCCTCTGCAACTCCACTTTGTGCCTATTCCACTTTGACAATGAACCATTAATTACTGTGAGCAAAAATACTCCTTTGGAGTCTGCTCAAGGGAGGGGAGCAAATGCACAGTGAAAGCGGGGCTGAAATGTACAAGCGAGTGGAGCCATGCAGCATGATCCTCTTTACAAGCTCCTGCTGCCTTCCCTGTGGCTCATCTGTTTGGAACTCCACAGCATTTGGGTGGCAAAGGCATAGAATGGGTAGGAGTAATAAGATGCAGCCACTTTATGTGGTACGTTCTCTGAAATCGCAATTTCTGAGAATCTATATGAATGCACTGCTTAGAGCAACAATAAATTCCATTCCCAGTTTGGTTTCTACTTCTTTCTCTTTATTGGAATTAGTCCATGGCTTCAGCCCACAACCCAGTAGCAGTATGGCCAGCAGTTGGCTATGTATCTAGGAGAATTGGTGGTAAATGAAGCTTTCAGTTCAAAACTTCATAAATGTTTTCCTGGGTTTTTGCCTCCATGACCATTTTCCAAATAGCCCAAGTTACCAGTGCATGGTGAGTTCTGGGAATCCCTGCACAAGTCCAGTACCTTGAAATCTCTGCAACTGGGACCAGAGTTTTTGTTGTTTTTAGGGATTGTCAGGCTCAATCCAGCGTGAAGGTCAGATCACCTAACCCTGCCATGTAGCCATTAATCTCCATGTGGGGTAGTGTGTTTGCTTTTCCTTGGTTTTCATGCCAGTCCTGCTTTTAATTATTTCCCCTGCCCCTTCATCCTTTTTCTCTCTGTTTATCATTAGTTCACCTGCACCATCCTGGAGCTATTTCCTGGAGATTTCTGAACAGTGCTGTAGGACATAATGTTCATCGTTACGTACTTCACTATAAAGCTTGAGATTTGACTTTAAGAAGTTCTTAGTTATCCTGGTCTGTATCATTACATCCACATTTCTGTTTGTTAGTCTTGGACACCAAATAATGTGACCGTCTAGAGTAAATGGAGACAGTAAGTTCAATTAAATCCTACAACATCCTATAACAAGTGCTGTTCTGGGTTGGAAACATTCTATCCAGGTGAGCAAAGCTTTCGGCTGGTTTTTTTTTCAGTTTTGATTTTTATCTTCTTTCCTTTTAAATTAACAGGATTCAAATGTTTGTTCTTTCTAGCAAAGGTGAAAGTGTTTTTGTCTGTCTGCCCCTGCTCTCTGTAGCTCCACTTCAGTTTCCCTCTGAGACTGAGAGGATGGATCAAATGTTGCCAATCATGATAAACTCTTCCCATGATATTTCCTTTATCTGTTAAATGTAGCCTTTTATGTTCCAATGGGATTAGGTTCTGCTGTATGTCATAGTTTGTCATTTAGAAACCTGTACCTGAAATCCTGGAGTTTTTGTCTATAAAACCTTAACCCTAACTCTCTGGGCATTTGTTTTTATTATGTGCTGCTTTGTCACAGCCATGTTTGCTGGGCACAGCTCTATATTTGGCTTTTTCTTTGTATCTGTTTAAAGGAAAATAACCCAAGCCAGGGCTTTTAATATATTTTAGAATTTGTAATCCAAAAATTGACCTACCTTTTTTATCTATGTGAGCATGATATACATTCCTAGGAGTTTCCCTGCAATGCTTTGTGGTATTTTTGAAAAAGGCCAGTACTTATGAACAGCTCTAGTTTAATCAACAAAATCCTCACCCTGAAGAAACTCTAGATGATGTGATCTTTTAAAGTTTCTCATTGGAGTCTGCAGCTGATCAAACCATCTCATTTAAGGGGAATAGTGTGTACTGCTAGCAGCAAGTTCCTCCTGTTGGATTACAAACTGGTTGAAGGGGGGGAGGGATAGCTCAGTGGCTTGAGCATTGGCTTGCTAAACCCAGGGTTGTGAGTTCAATCCTTGAGGGGGCCATTTGGGGATTGGTCTTGCTTTGAGCAGTGGGTTGGACTAGATGATCTCTTGAGGTCCCTTCCAACCCTATTGATCTATAATTGCATTTTAGACTGTAACAATCTTGGATAATTTTGTTATAGATTAGAGAGAAGAAAATTTGTCTCTTTAAATTTTGCCTGCTGTTCCTAAAACACATTCAAACCCCTTCTAAAATCAACCATCTCTGAGTCCCAATGCCAAAGTGAGACAGTTAATACAGAGAAATATGTAATGATACCCCAAGACACATTATTTATAAAGCAGCACTTTTTCCGTTGGTTGGCACAAACACTGCAACTACCATCATATCTACAATGTCAACATATATTTTGATTCCGAAACCAAACAAAGGAGCGCCACAAGATGGGGCTTTATGCAGGCTGCCTATGCTTGAAGCAGAAAAGGCTTTTGAAAGGAAGTGTTTTAAAATGTCATTTAAAGGTGGTAAGGGAGGCTCGCAGCTGTGGAGGAGGAACAGGTATCACAATGTATGCCTGCATTGTAGCTCTGCTAAATAGCGCCCATTGAGTATAAATTAAAGGGCATAAGGGGAAGAAATTTTGCTCCCACTGTCACTCTGAGATCTAATGGCAGGTTTGGCTTAAAATTAGCTTGTCCTAAAGAACAGCTGGCCCTAAAATTAAAATTCTTGCATAGCAAAGTGTGTATAGGAGGTGTGTAATTAAATCCCCATCCACAGCAAGGCTTCTGTTTCTTCTTTTACCTCACTTCCAAGCACACAATATTCTCATTTTTCCTGTCCCTCCTTTGTTTGTGTGCATGGATGCACTCATATCAAACCTGCAGCTACATGTATGTATTGTATGACAGACCAGGTAACAGCATGCTTGCTTTTTTAAACCCTTCTCATCCCTTACCTCAACCACTCCCCATCATTTGTTGGGCTAGACACTAGGCAAACAGAGCAATAGATAGCCCATTGTTATTTGTACTGCAAAGATTCTAGTGCACTTTGAGGCTTTGTAGAAATAATCTGACTGGTCTTTGGGAATAATGAGCCAGACAAAAAGCCAAGCCCAATGAGAGCCATGAGAAGTGGGGAAAATGTTCAGGCCCAGCCAGATTGAGGTGCTGTGATGAGAGAAGCTCTGCTTGAGAGGGAAATTTGAATCTGTCTTTTCCAGTCCCATCGCTATTAGCTGTGGGTGGACCACCTTCTTCCTCTGGGTGAGGGACACTTCCAGCCAGATTGTACCCTTACGCTCCAGCAGACAAGTCTGTGCAGGCAGCAGGGAGTGCATTCATCCCTGGCTGACACTTGGCCTTGTGTGCACGAGGGGAAGTTGGTGCACTAACCACCATGCCTAACTCTTTGTGTCTGTTACTTTTCCATTTTAAGACCTCCAGAGTAAGGCTTTATCTACATACAGCACCCAGTACTATGAGGTCTCATCGTGCATAGGAGCTTTGGGTGCTACCATAATCTAAACGTTTATTAATAATAATAGCCTGCACTTGTATTGTGCCTTCCACCCAAGCACCTCCAGGTGCTTTACAAACATTAGTTTATTATATTATTCTCCACTTGGAGGAAGGGGTAATTGAGGAAGAGGGAAATTAAGTGATTCACCCAATGTCACAGCACGTCACTGTGCTACTGCTGAACCTGTAGCCTGAACAGCAGTTAAAATTAGATAACACACTGATGTGAGGAAACAGTAGTCTGTGTACAGGAAAATTGTCCTTGGAAATCTTGACTGAATTTTTAATGTCTGCATGTTCTTGTTCATAAATTATTAGTTTGTTCTGGATTTTATTACTCTTACCTTGTAGAAGAAGATTAAACCTAAAATGCCCTTGCCTTCTCCTCTTCATCTGGTGATGGTTCTACAGACTAACAAGAGTGGCACAGATACTTTTTCTGTGATGTTAAGAATGACTTTATAGACCAAATACCCTTTAATTATTTTCATTTCCATTTATAATTATACAGGTTGTCAAGCATTGCTCATCTGGCTTGTGTGTAATTGGAACAGGTCGTGTATTGACGTTTTAATATCGCATTACTGTTGGCATATGTAAAAGTGTTTTTAAATAGTTTAAGAAACAGTTGTCAGCTATGGCAAATTCCCTCCAGGGCTTCATGACTCAAACATCCTAGCGCTCCTTCCCTGCCTTCATGTCTAGATAATCCCGAACATGCTCAGTGAGGCTCCCAGCAAGGTTTTGTGGTTGTCAACTCATTATTTTAAGGGCTTTCTTCTTTTCCTTCTTCTTTACGTACTATTTATGTAACAGGAGTACTTAGAGGGCCCAACCAGCGCTGGTGCCCTATTATGTCAAGTGTTCTACATGCACATACCGAGAAAGATTCCGTGCCCTGCCCTTGCTGGGGTCAGTTGACTCAGGCTCACGGGGTTCAGGCTGTGGGCTAAAAATTGCTGTGTAGATATTCTGGCTCGAACCGGAGCCCAAGTTCTGGGACCCTCCATTGTTGCTCAGCTCCAGCCCCAGCCCAAATATCTACGAAGCAATTTTTCAGCCCAGAAGCCTGAGCCCTGTGAGCCTGAGTAAGCTGACAGGGCCAGCCATGGGGTTTTTATACCTCTGCAGGCAAACCCTAAGTGCCTTGGTTCCTCATCTGTAAAAGGGGGATAACAGCAGTTCCCTACCTCATGGACATGGTGTGAGGATAAATACATTAAAGATGGTGCAGTGCTCAGATACTACAGTGATGGGGGGCAGGGCGGCATATAGACAGACAAGCAGCATCTCAGTGACTTAGGTTCTTTTTAGGATTAGCCACAAGCAGCTAACATATTAACATGGTTTTGGATACACTTATTGTCCCAGTCTAGACCTGGCCTTGTCCAATTCTCTTCATATATAGTTTAAAAGAAAAGAAATTTTGGAAGGAGTCAAAATGCTGTTATAACTGAGAAGTTGACATCATAATGGACTTGCTGCTGCTGCTCCTGCTCCATATTCTAGGGGGGCCTGCACCTCCCACAAGTCTGATCTGGGTTACCTGATCCTAATTCTAATAAGAAATAAACAGGCAAAAAGAAGCTCTTGGGGTTCAGTTAAGGGTGATCAAATCAATAAACAAACTCATGTGCAATGAAGGAATATTAAGCAGTGAAAACTTGAGCGTGTTGGTTACTAATTAACTTTAGATTTTACACTTGAAAGAGTCTGTACATGCAAAGAATTCCCCTAGATGCTGTCAAGCATAAACATTCTCTTTGTAGAGCCTGGAAATATTTAAATCTTTTATTTAGCAAAGCCTTTGTGGAGGCTGATGTTTTCAAACCCGGGTGTCTGAAGTTAAGCACATAATCAGTGGCCTGATTTTCAATTGAGCATCCCTGGCTCCCATTGCAGAGAAATCAATCACAGAAGAGTCAGGATAGTCCAAAAGTTAAGGGGACAGATTATTTTTTCCTGAACTGTGGAGTTCTCAGCTGTTGGCTCCTGCACCTACTGTTCCACCTGGCACAGGGAATGGTTGAGAGGAAGCAGATCTTGGCACAAGAAAGACTCCAAACCAAGGTTTCTAGGCCCAGCTCATCAAAGGTATTTAGGCTTCTCATTCCCATTGATTTCAGTGGAAGTACAGAGCCTAAATACCTTTGAGGATCTAATCCCCAGTGCTGTTCGGTAGCTGTGATAAATGAAGGCCGGGGACGTAACTCCCTTTTACGGACAGCCAGTTAGCTATAAAGTCCCTCTCGGTGGCTGTTCTCTGCTTACTTTACCTGTAAAGGATTAACAAAGTTCCCCAGGTAAGGGAAAAGGAGCGGGCACCTGATCAAAAAAGCCAATGGGAAGGCTAGAACTTTTTTAAATGGGGGGAAAACTTCCCCGTTTGTGTGTTGTGGTTCTGTGGGAAAGAGCAGATACACAGAGCAGCAATGCTGTAAGCAGCTTTAAAACCAGGTATGAAAAAGCATCAAATCGTACCTCAACCCTGCTTATCTGAAACTCCAAATGTGTAAGTAGATCAGAAATGTTTAGAAAGAAATGATTAGGGTTATTTCTATTTATTTCTTATGGCTAATGGACTCCTCTGTGCTAACCCCAGGTGCTTTTGTTTTGCTTGTAACCTTTAAGTTGAACCTCAAGAGAGCTCTCTTGAGGTTCAATTTTTGTAATTTGTTTCTTTTAAGATCTAGCAAAAAGCCTAAGTTCCAAATGTATTTCCTTTCTTTTTGTTTTTAATCAATTTAATCTTTTTTTTAAGAACAAGATTGAATGTGTGTGTCCCTAAAAGGTTTATGCATATATTGTTTAATTAGCTGGTGGCAACAGCTAATTTCCTTTGTTTTCTTTCTCAGCTCTTCCCCGGAGGGGAGTGAAAGGACTTGAGGGTACCCCACAGGGAGGAATTCCCAAGTGCTCTTTCCTGGGTTTAAGGTGGGTTTTTTTTGCATTTGGGTGGTGGCAGCATTAACCAAGCTAAGGTCAGGGAAAAGCTGTAACCTTGGAAGTGTAATACAAGCCTGGAGTGGCCAGTATTAATTTTTAAAATCCTTGCAGGCCCCCACCTTCTGCATTCAAAGTGCCAGAGTGGGGATTCAGGCTTCACAGTAGGCCACAGAGCACATACTATGGGCCAGAGCCTCAGCTCACATATATCCATATAGCTCCATTTAACAAGGATCTGCCCTGTGAGTATTAATATTTCTTTTGTGAAATGTAAACAATAGGGTGTTACTAAAAATGTGTTTTATGATATATAGGACACGCCTCACAACCAGGTTAATGTTGCTAGGACCTATCACATCTGGAGTTTCTGGATGTGTGGTTGATTTTTTTTTCTAGGTCAGATGAACCCTGAATTAATGCAAATTAGGGTTATTTTGCTAACAAAGCTCCCAAACTATTGGGAGCCCAATGTTTAACTCCGGTTTCACCCTCCAAAGGTAAGAGGTGATCACTGCCACCTGTGCTTGGCTATTAACTTCTGAAGCTATTTTACTTTACTCTGCAGCCCACATGTAGGTCAGCAGTAACCCAATCAATCCATTTAATCTATTCCACTCGCATACGATTTCTCGCACATACTTTGTTTTAGCAGCAGTGATCTGAAACAAAATGAGAACCATTGGATCATTGGGATTTAACCCTGCCCTGGCTGTATGCAGTGTTGTTCCCAGAACACTAGAGAAATCAAGTAGTTGTGGTAACATCTTTCATTGGACCAACTTCTGCTGGTGAGAGACAAGCTTTCGAGCTTACACAGAGCTTTAACCATGGTTGGCATTTAGTTTTGGCTCTAATGTTTAAGAAGGCTGCACAGAGGGCTGAGAGAAGCTGTGCAGATTACTAGATAGAGCAGAGGCTCAAAGAAAAAAGGTTTCAACTAAGTTTTAAGCTCTGCCACCATCACCATTTGTAGCCTTTAGTAAATCAGATCACTTCTTTCTGTGCCTGTACCAAGGGGATACATGTCTTACCTCCCTCTCTCCTGGGTAGAATGAGGATCAATTAACACTCATAATTTGTGAATATGAAGTGTTGTTTTGCATTTGGCTGTTCTATTCTATAGATGCCAGGCACAGTATAGTCCCTTTAAAGCCTGTTTCTGCCTAACCACTCTTGTCCTTCATGAAGAACATTTTACATCCTTTACAAGGCATTTCTGGTACTGTAATACATTTGGATGAGGATTTTTTTTAAGGGATACTGCAAGAATTCTGAGGTGTGACAAAATAATCTTTCAAGCAAATTAAAATTAGCACTAAGGAATTCAATAAACCATTTGCCCAGCTGTAATTAAAGTTGGGGCTGGGAGAAAGAAAGCTAAGTGTATCCATTTCAAAGTGACTTCGCAGCCTAGGCTCTCAAGTCATGTAGGCACTTTTTAAAAAATTCAGCCTGAAAGTCAAGGAACTAACTCATCAAATCTTGGCTAGGTCTCAAATGCTTACCGGAGGGCACCCCAGCAAACATATGCATGGCTGGGTCTCCTCTTTGCACATGTTAAATGTGCAGAATGGGAAACCAAGCAGGGAGATGGAAGCAAAACAGGTCAGTAACTATAGGCATAGTTGAGCTCTGAACCAGAAAACCTTTTTCTTCTTTTTAAAATTTACATTCGTATATGCAATGACCTTTTCTTTGCCAGATGATCAATTAGTGAGATTGAAATAAAGTTCTGTCTGAAAGCAGGAGCCTGCTAAGTGGATTTCAGTCCCCTAGCCTGTTACCATTCCTATGCTGAATACAGAGCTCCACCTACCGGCTAACAAACTCCTTTCCCTCCAAATCCTATGCAACCACGACTTTGGTGCAGCTTACAAGACCAACCTGCTTTGCAGCTTTATGATGACTAAGGTGTTGCAAATTCAAAGAATATGTCAGTCATTTTAAACAACCCAATTCCATATCCAGTAAATCCTGGCTGACCTAGGTTAGTTCAGTATTAATTAAACTAATGATCTCATGCCAAAATGTTCCATTGGTTAGATTTAACACAGATAACAACCTAGGGAGTCATGTAATACATCTGAAGATTTAGAGCCCATCTAAAATATGTAACATTTAATCTTTTTAGGAAATAGTACTGAGTGTAGGGATCCAGATGACTCCCGTTTGACTTAACAGAGCTTCCAAATGATACTTCCCTCCCCCTGATAGAAGAGCAGATTCTAGGTTTTTTTTTCCCTTTGATTTCAAGTAAGGAAAGGCACTAACAGCACTGATAATTTAGTGCTCTCAAGGCTATTGATGTGTTTTTTCAAATAAAAAATTACTCTAGAATCTTTAACCTCTCAATTATCTTCTGAAATTAAACCAATTTCATTCCCACCAGCTCACAACTACCTGAGTGAACAAATAAGTATGTTAGTTGCAACATGCTGTGATTGAAATTGATTTAAGAAAATATTTGGTGTGCATCTAAGATTAGGCTTGCGATATTAACGGTCTCTTTAGAAAAAGCCTCCTAACTATTTCCTGGCTTTTGAAAAGGAGGGATAAAATTAGCAAAAGTGCTTAAGTCCCATTGATTTTTCTCTCAGTGTCTAAATCACTTTTGCAAACTTTACCCCTGGTGCCTAGAGCCTGTGAGCATAGTATTATCAGGAGACCTTTTGTGTTTTATTGTTGCAGCCATCAGTAAGAGTGTTAGAAACTAGCAACTTTTCTTAGCTGTTCTGTTACCCAGCCCTAAACCCTGGTGTTAATTGATGCATTCTTCACATATAGCAGGTGTGCTCCATGTAAATTTATTCCTACCACAAGCAGGGCCGGTGCAAGGATGTTTTGCATCCTAGCGAAACTTCCACCTTGCACCCCCCTCCCGCGGCAGCTCCCCTACTCCGCCCTGAGGCAGCCCCCCACCCCAGCTCACCCCTGCTCTGCGCATGAGCACCCCAAGCATACCGTGGCTGGTTCACTTCTCCCACCTCCCAGGCGTGCGGCACCTAAACTGATTGGCGCCGCAAGCCTGGGAGACGGGAGAAGTGAAGCAGCTCACCCCCGCCCCGCCTCCTCCCCAAGCACACCGTGGCTGCTTCACTTCTCCCGCCTCCCAGGTTTGTGGCACCTAAGTGAAGCGGCCATGGCATGCTCGGGGAGGAGGCAGGGCAGGGGTGAGCTGGGGTGGGGAGATCCCCTGCGTACCGCCCCCCCCACTTGCTGCAGGTGACCCTTCCCGCGCTCCCCTGCCCCAGCCCCTCTGCCTAAATGCCGGTGGCGACCGAGATGGCCGAAGAGCCGGCCACCGCGGTCGCTGCTGAAGAAAATGGTGCTCCCCAAATCCCAGCGCCCTAGGCGACTGCCTAGGTCGCCTAAATGGTTGCACCGGCCCTGACCACAAGCATTTACTTGGTGCCTGTCACTATGGTATTAAGGCTTGAGAGATTCAAGTTCTTGGTGTAAGAGACTAAACACGCTCCCCAGCTGCTTGCAGCTTTATGAGTGAACTGGGAATCCAGGATTTCATTAAGTGGGTAAGGCTCGGCAAGAAGATTGCCATGGAGAGCATATTCCAGCTGAGCAGACCCGCTCCTAAGAAAGCTCTGCCCTCAGCAGTACTGGATTACAGTACTCAGTGAGAGATAGGAATGGGCAGACTTGGGTTTGTCTCATTTTGAACCCACTCAAGTAACGCGACTTCAAAAACTCAACTCAAATATTAGCAAATATGAGCTTTGTTTAGGAGAGACTGTGGGAGGGAAGGAAGTGAGGAAAGGAGAGAGAGAGGGAAAAATCTCATTAAAAATATGCACAGTATACACCTACACACCAGGCCTGGGCAATTAACACAGCTATATTAAAAAAGCATTAGGGTTGCAAAGTGAAGAAATGACAAATTTAAGATGTTTTGAGTAATCTTTAATTCTTCCAAGGCAGCCAAGGGTGTTTTCAGGCACTACATCATCTAAACTATCCAACTTGATATCCTCCCTTATGTGATTCTAAATTGGATTGTTTAAAACTTTCATGTTTGTGTTGACCCCTATTTAACTCTAATGAACATTTTGGAGAAGGGTCATCTTTGTGGATTTGACAAGTGAGATCTGAAAGGCAAATAATATATATTTTGGAAGCAACCTCTAGCAACTTCAGAAAGAGGGAAAACATGCATCTGTCCATCTCTTTCAGGCTCTCTTTATAAGTCATAAAAAAAAGGGGGGGGGCACAAATCCCAATTAAACAAGAGAACACCTCTGCATGTCTTCCTTAAAACTCCAGGAAAGGAGAGTATGGCTTTATAGGAACTCATTTTAATTCAGTAGAATTTTCTCTGCAGGGTAGAAGGTCCCTAGGAATGTAGCCCATGCATCACTTTAACTAAATATATAATTTAACTGAATTGCTTTCGGAAAAACTTTTCAATTCAAAACTAGTTTTGGGAGACCCCCCCCACCCAGACACTCCCAAAATTGTTCACAAGACTTGAACCCTTAAACACCAAAAGTTTGCCCAGCCCAGATAACAGAATTAAAGTGTAAGGAGGACAGGTTAGGTACCATAAGATAAGCAAAAACTTCTATAGAAGAATTAAGATATCAACATTTTTAATTTACACAAACAGCACAAACTTAACATTTAATTATTTTTACAACAATTATTTCCCTTTTTGAAAATACTCAGATTAAAGTGTAAAAGCCCAGTTTAAAAAAAAGTTCCTAAAGGAAATACTGTTCTGAATGAGTGGTGGGGGGAGGGAGGGAAAGCCTGCGTGCCGAGTCCTCGCTCCTCCCTCCTGCCTAGGGCAATCAGCTGGCTTGTGGTGTTTAGGGGGCAGGAGCGAGGACTCAGCATGCAGGCTCCCCCTCCCTCCTTGGCAATCAGCTGGCTTGCAGCATTTAGAAGGGAGGGGAGAGAGGAGCGAGGATGCAGTGTGGGAAGTAAAGGGGGAGGAGATGGAGGGAGGAGAAGAGGTAGGTCAAGAATGGGGGCTGGGGGGGAAAGGAGGGAAGGGGGCGGGCTGAGGGTTGAGCCCCCT
Source organism: Gopherus flavomarginatus (assembly GCF_025201925.1). NCBI lineage: Eukaryota > Metazoa > Chordata > Testudines > Testudinidae > Gopherus > Gopherus flavomarginatus. The sequence goes on along the minus strand of NC_066618.1, from coordinate 248,788,564 downwards.
CCAGCCCCTGGTGTTTGCAGAGTAGGGGAAGCTGCTGCTGCTGCGCAATATGCTTCTCCGAGCCTACAGCACCTTCAGCCTCCTTGCCTGCCTCATCTCCAGTGCTAGTGGGCTGTGCCTGTGTAGGGTAAGGCGGGGGCACCTCCCAACTATAGTACTGTACTGTATGTACAGTATGTTTGTAAACACACAGCACGTGCACACTACTCCCCACAGCATAGTATTAAATTGCTTGTTTAAAATGTACATAATGCTTTTTATCTGGCAAAAAAAAGTTTCCCTGGAACCTAACCCCCCTATTTACATTAATTATTATGGGGAAAATGGATTCGTTTCACTTAATGTTGTAGTTCCTGAAAAATGTGACTTTAAGTGAGGAGTTACTGTACCGCTATTGAAATAACTGGAGCTACAGTTACCTCTGAGGAGCTAGTCTTCATGTGCAAATTCAGATCCAATTGAAAACTGCCTCTTTCTTTTTGAATGTATGTCTCTCTTCTGTGTCAAGATAGCATTTGTTTAGTATTGAAGCAGAAGGACTTGCTAGAGCCAACCTGCTACTGTAAGAGTTTTCTCCATTAACTTGGGCATATCTTACAAGCAGGATTTTAGAAGCATAAGAGTCTATAGTCTTTGAAGGTATGCTGGGGATTTCTGGAGTTTGAGAACTACACTGCATGGGGGAGGAAAGCCTTTTTCATTGTGTCACAAGGACGCTGACTCCCTACCTGCAGTGATCAAAAAGTTGCTAGTTGTTAATATCTAGATACTTATGGGAGGCTTGGATCCAATAGAAATGAGTGATGTACACAACTAGACACAGAGAAAGCTTTCCAGTGCAGGGACCATGTCTTTATTTTCAAAAGAAATTAAATAGCAATACAAATATCTCTGGTTACTTCTAAAAGGTACAATCAAATGTACATTGTATTTAATTAGTGTTAGTCAAGCACTTTGAACAGGTTAAGTGTTAAGTATTGGAAAACTACTAACTTGAGAAAAAACAGATATTATGGGCCAGTCTTTCCAAACCAAGCATGTAAACATATTGGCACTGCCTAACTTATGTATAGAAATGCCAGAGGTGTGCACAGTGATCAGATCTGTGCAAACACATGGCCAGTTATGCACCTAAGTAGTCCATCACTATTGCCCAATTTATCCATAACTTAGGTACATTGACATATATAAGCTTGCTTAATCTTGAAAATGTGACTCTCACCAAATGCATAGAAAACAGATCTTAACTCAGACGATTAGTTATTTTAATAAACCCCTTAGTCCCAGCAGCTTCTCATCGGTATCTTGTCTTGCATTTTAGAATGCAATACAATTGAATTACACTGTTACTGTATTAGTTTCCATAATAAATTTAGAAGACTATGCTTTAAAATATAAAATACACTGTTTTAAAATAGAGACCTACAAAGTTCCAGCTTTCTTTTTCTTGCTCCAGAAAGAGATTCTTTCTGGTGCTTCCCAGCTCTGCAACAGAGTTGCACATGCACCTGGTTTTCTCTAAGAGCTTGTCTACACTTACCGAGGATGGACACTGGCAATCAATGCATAGGCCATCCACCAATCGCTTTCCCGTCGACTCCTGTTCTCCACCTGATCTGGAAGAGTAAGGGGAGTCAATGGGAGAGCATCTCTCATTGATATCGTGTAGCGTGGATCCCGCAGGAAGTAGATCTAAGCTACATCGATTTGATACACTATTCATGTAACTCAAATTGCATCGCTTAGATTGACTTTTCCCTTTAGTGTAGGCTTAGCCTTGCACACAGACCTGATTCTCCATTCATACCTACATAGACCAAAAGTAAGTCCAGTGAAGTTATACTAGTTCTGGACTAGTGTAAGAGGAGAATCCAGCCAGTCTTATTTGTAACTTCAGAATCCACTCCATTCTATTAACAGGTCTCAATCCAGCAAGCTGTTGAGCACTCTGGCCTTCATTCAGGAGCACACACATAAACACATGCTTAACATTAAGTACAGAAGAATGGGTGACTGAAGTCATTTGCTGGTGTGAGGCCAAAGTGCTTGGCACAGAATCTTAAGTGGTTAATCTGCTGCTGCTACAAGGATAAAGAACCCCCGTTGTCCACTGTTTCCTGGCTGGCCTGATTATCAATTATAATTTTTAAAACTAGAAACCCAGATCAGTATTACTTTGATTTCCAGTACTCTAGGACCCCCCACCCCCCCATGTAAGTGTTTCAGTATTTCACTGCGGACGGCAGTGGGTTATTAAGTCAGAAGGTCTCATTTACTTTGCTTGTTCTGATTTCTCAGCATACACAGTACTTCAGCACTCAAAATAACATTTGTCCCATTAGACTAAAAATAATCAGTTGTGCAACACTGTACATGAACATCACATCTAAATCACTCACATTCAAAGAAGTGAAAGAAAGAAGTTAAAAGAAATTTCAAATATTAACACTTCGATACAATTTCCATTCAAGTCTCAGTACAGGAACTGAATGCTTGGAAACCAATGTTATTTTGAAATCACAGCATTACAAGTCCCATTATGACAACTTTTAATCTGTAATATGAAGTTATGACTCCTCCTGGAAAAGTTAAGTTGGGAGGCATATAAGCAGTAGTTAGGCCACATCTCCTCTCGGTCTTTAACAGAGTTAACTGAATCAGTTTTAAACCAGCAGGGACCTAGATTAAAACTAATTCTGCGCTCTAGTTTTCCCCTAGTTACACTTGAGAGCCAAACCATTTTCACTGAATGAGCCTGAACTGATTTTAAACCTTGATTATAACTAATTATATAAGTGTATATGGTGATTTACAGGGGAAAAAACAAAACCAAACTCACCAAAGCCTGTCATAGAAGATTCTGCCCCAAGGAGCTTACAATTTGGGACCCTGATACTGCAAGATGCTCTGGGTGGGTGATCTGTGCCCATATGCAGCCCCATTAGGTCCATGTGCTCGGAGCAGCTTATGGAAGCTGTTCCACTAGCTTTCAAATACTCTGAGCCAAACTGACCACTGCTTGTAAGCCTTTATGACTTTACTACATTTCAAACATTCACTCCAGCAGTGAATTTGGTCATGTGTGTACATAGGGGCCTTAGTGTCTCACAAAAATACTCCATAGTAAAAGCTCTTTTTTTAATAAAAATTCCAACTGGATTCTTCACTGTAAAAATGATACAAGACTGGCCAAGTCCTGAAAATCTCTTTAAAAAAACAGAACATTTAAAAATAGTATCGAAGTTAAGTCATTTTTTTTAAGATCATTTGGCCCTACTAAAGTAAAACAAGTGATCAAATTGGGTCCGACTTGTTAAGCATATAAAACATTATTGCAACTCTTTACACCTGTATCGTAAGAAACCTGTTGTTCTAAACACTGCAGTCTGATGTTACGAAGCCCAAGCCGCCAGCTGCTTCATATCATCTTCATCTTCCACTTTCTTCCTGGAGGATGCTACAGTGAGAGATTAACAGTAATCAGTGACTCAAGTAACAGCCATTTTATTCACTGACAGCAGGATTTGTGTAACGCTAGTCAGCCTAGAGGTATCTCAAAGCAATTTATCAAATAGTGAGCTAAATATGGTAGCCCAGGGAGTAGGCAGACTAAATGCACAGCCATTATGGTCTCACCAGTAGCTCACTTACAGCCCTGGATATTATGGGTCTGATTCAACTCCCTGACTTCAGCGGGAGGTATTTTGAGCTCTAAACACTGGAACAAGGTGGAAAAAACAAAATCAGTGGATAAATGTTAACTCAGAGTAAATGGTTCAGAATGACTCTAGTAAAAGGGCTGTGTGCCTGGTTATTAGCTACTGCTTAATTTCAGAATGAGATTGTTCAGGAAGCAAGCGTGGCCCATAAGGAAAGGAACTGAAGCTAAGTCTCTAAATTTATATGAACTTTCATTTCATTCGCTGGTAAATACAATATCTATGGCAAATTTCAATCCACTGTCATGCTAAGGAGAAGGAGCTGTGTTACTGAAATGTTCTGAATCCAGGTCAGCCTCCTATTTCAAAAGAAACAAATGGCTGCTTTGCCAGAAAGGGGGAAAAATAACTTCTCATTTCTGGGTTACCTACCTATATGATTCACTGGAAAATACCGCCGCACCTATGTTAAACACCAAACAAATGCCAGTGGACATGCATCTATTTACACCTGCAGATAATTTGGTCCTAAATGTTTCCATGAACCAAACAAAACACCCCCATTACTTAAGGTGAACAGATGAGAGGCCTGAAATATCAGGACACGGGGTAGGGAGTCGCCAGCAGTGGAGCCAAAAAAGAGCTGCTGGAGCATGGGAAAAATTGGTGGGCTGAGCAGCCGCCATATAGCTGATTCACACAAGCCTGGGAGGGAGGAAGAGGAATGCAGTGTGCTTGGGGAAGAGGCGAGGCCAGGGTGGGGATCTGGGGAGGGATCCAATAGGGCAGGGAGGGAGTGGAGTCGGGGTGGGGCCGGGGCTGAGTTGGGGGCACAAGCCCCCTCCGTCTGTGCGCCGGAGTGCAAAATATTGGGACAATTCACATCGTGACCAAACATCAGTCAGGATGCGGGACAAACAAGGAAATATTGGGACGTCTGATCACCCTTCCATTACTTCATGTGAGAAGGCCCAACAAATGGATAAGAAGTCTACATTAAAAGTTAAAGCTGAGTTAAATGCTTCATTTGCGCTTTCACTCTCTCCCTCTTCTCTCTCAGGACATGGCTTAATTATAAGAAACTTAAAATGGCAGGCAGCTTACCAGGGCGGGAAGGCAGCGATGTGGATGGGACACTTGGCAATCTGACATCCGTCATTTTCTTATTCAGTTCTTCTTGCTCCAATTCCTCCAATTCTGCCATCAACTCATCCTGAATGCAAGCAAGACTCATTTGCAAAGTTATATTTCAAGCAATAGGTTCATTTAACATCAAGGGCATCCTAAACCACAATCACTAATCAAAGAACCAGTAGGGACATAGGACAAGAAGGGATCTCTTGGGTCATCATGTCCAGTCTCCAGCTATCTCAGGCAGCTCCGTCCTATAATACATTTCATAAATATGTCAAGCGCCATCTTAAAACCAGGTAGTTTGTTTATCCCCACAACTCCTATTGGACGGGTGTTCCAGAACCACTCACCTCTTGATGGTTAGAAACCACCTTCTAGTTTCCAGCCCAAATTTATTCATGACCAAATTATATCCCATTTGTCCTTGTGCCAACATTGTCCTTTAGCTTAACTAGCTCTTCTCCTTCCCTGGCATTTATCCCGATGTATTTATGGAGGGTTGTAATATCCTCTCTCAGCCTTGGTTTTGCTAGGCTAAATGAGACCTGCTTTTTTAGGGTTTGTCTATACTGCAAAAACAAAAAATGGTGAACCTACAAACCTGGATCAACTAACTCTGGCTTGCAGGGGCTAAAAATAGCAGGCTGCAGCCCGGGTTCTGAAACCGAAAAGGAATGTCTACACTACTGTGGTTAGCCCCATAGTGCAAGCCTGAGTCAGTTAACCCGGACTCTGAGCTTTGCTGCTGCAAGAGTTTTTATTTGTTTTGTAGTGTAGGAGATAGGTTCTCTATTCCCCTGATTATCCTAGTATTTCTTCTCCGCACCTGTCAGTTTGAATTCATCTTTCTTGAACATGGGTGACCAGAATTGTACACAGTACTCCAGTGAGGTCTTATCAGTGTCTTGTATAACTGCATTAATACTTATCCATCTCTACCAGAAATACCTCACCTGATAAATTAAAACTGTTAGCTCAATGGTAACAAAGAGGATGGGAAAACCCAGTGGTGTGTTATATAATACAAATTAGTTTAAATTTCAGAATGAAAAGTCATTTGAAAAAAAATTTAGAAACAGTAAGTTTCTCAAAACTGACCCTTCTTCTGTGAAAAGTTTTGCCAATGGACATTTTGACGGAATGTTTTGACAAAACAGTCCGAACAGGCTCTAATTAAGAAAGGATTACGATGATCATTTAATCTGATCACCTGGATAATACAGGCCACAGAACCTCCCCTCATAATTTCTGCATCAAGACCATAACATCTATTTGAGCTACAACATATCTTTTAGAGAGACATCTAGTTGTGGTTTAAAGATTTCTAAAGAATACCGATTACGTTGCCTGCCTTTTTACTTAGCAGAAGTCAATGGGGAAACAAAACAAAATAAAGAAACCTATTGTTCTTTAACAAGTCACCAAAATGCTAAATAGTGAGGACCTAGGCCAAAAAAAAAAAAAAAAAAAAACCCCACAAAGGAAGCATATTTTTTCAGGCACATATTAAAATCTTTTTATATAGATATTATTTATATATCTATTTGCAGGACTGGAATGCTGTATGCTTGCTTTCAGCTCAGGTGGAAAAGGTGATTAGTTATTTTTACTGCTTTGGACACTGTTTAAACAATTCTTAGTGCTCATCATTTCAAAATCAATATATAAAAATCTTCCAACTTGCCATGGACTTTGAGCCTGATTCCAAGAGGCGCTGAGTGCTTTCAAGAATCAGTTGCTGCCTTCCATTGATTCCAATGCTTATCACTTCATGGGATCAGATCCTTAGGCCCGCACTGAGAATTAGTATTTTTCACATTTGAAAAAAAACTTGGTTTAAGAATAAATAAGGGCCTGATTAAGTGCCCAAAGTCAACAGGAGGCCTCCTACAGGCATTAGATAAAGCCCTGTGGTCTAGATTTTCAAAAGGTTAGGTGCCTAAAGATGCAAACAGATGCCTATTGGGATTTTCAAAAGCACTAGAACAGGTTATGTGCCTAACTCCCATTGGAGTCAGTTAGAAAGTTTGGCATGTAACCCACTCAGGCACTTTTGAAAATCCTATAAGGTGCATGTGTGCATCTTTCAGCACCTAAATACCTTTCAAAGTCTGGCCTTGAGTGTTTAGAGTTGCACACAGTGCAATGTGTCATACGGATACTGACGTGCAGTGCTCAAGATAAACACACACTTGACTGAGTGTCTATCTTGAGCACTGCAAACCACACATTTCAGTTATGTCCACACATACAGGGTAAGAACATGGAGAGCGAGTTTGAGATCAAACGTCTTTTAAAAATATCTAAATACATTTTATAAATATGATTAAATGTATCCAAGCAATTTTATAGTCACAACTTGCATGGGGAAAAGGCTAAAAACAAATCACCACACAATAAAATCATCACTGTATTAGGCTGGTACATCTTTTATCCTTGACTTCATTGCAATACTAACCTCATCAAACTCATCACCAAACCCAACTCGGTTTGAAATAGCTTCTGAGATCTCCTGGGCAACTGCTTGCTGTTCAGTGATATCGTCCATCAAAGAATCAATTTTGTCTAGGTCCCTAGAGAAATAGTATTTAAATTGTTTTTAAAATACACATTCTTTGACCACATCTGCCTTAGGAAAACCTAATCTGAAAAGATTCTGGTCCCTTTACTAATAAGAACCCTGACTACAGAAAGTCTCCAATTTAAGGCACCAATTCAGCAAGGTACTACGCCCATGCTGATCTTTAAGCATGTGAGAAGTTGACAAGTCAAACATGGCAGATGTTAGTCCTGTCTCTTAATGAACTACAGTGGTGGGGGGGGGGGGGCGGGAGTACAAGACCCCATATTGAACAGAACTGATTTTACTTCGACAGGCTTGAAGCACATGAGTAGTTTTGCTAAACTGGGGTCGAATTAGAACACCTTTAAAAACCTGAATTCCACAGCCATTTAGAGACTTCGGAGAGAAGACTCCATATTGCTCTGCTAAGTGCTATTCTGCTGTTGCTTTCTCTGCCCTCAGCACCTCCCAAAGACAATTCAGACCTAATAATAACATCCCTGTGCACTTCGTAGGATGGTAGGGCAACCTTTGAGCTTTGCTGTTGAGACAAGCTATTTTTCTTCTAAATATCACATTCCACTATCGGAAGTGCTCCCAAACATTAAACATTAACAAAAACAAAATCAGAACCAGGTGTCTCAATGAAACTAAAACATTTAATCCACACAGTCAGAGAGCGAGTTTTACAGCCTGAACCCCCTACTGTGGAAGTGGACAGAATGCACTTACATATTTTCATGCACTTTTTTCATTGCTTGTGCAGCATAGCCCATATTCTTGAACACTTCTGTGTTGGTGTGGGAATTTTCCAATGCTTCCCGCTGGAACTCGATGGTGGAGAGCGTCCCATCAATTTGGCTCAACTGTTTCTCGTACCTCTTTTTTCTCTTCAGGGCTTGTAATGCAGCTATTGTGTAATCAGAAGGGACACAGTTAACTCCTTTTCAAACTGAAATGCACATACGAGATTCAGTGACAATGAACAGTGTAAATGGAACAAAGTATAATTTAGGAGACCCTGAGTTAAGAATTCACATTCTCTTGCCTTATTTTAAGCTGTTATCTATAAGCACTGGCACATAAACAAAGGGAAAACAGGACCTACTCCATAAAATGCACTGCTCAGTGGCCTGCCTGCCTGCTCTGCGATTGCATGAATTGACTCTGGGGAAATAGGTTAGCAACTCTTGTGCATCAGAGAGAAGCAGCATTGCCTGGAGTCCAGAGGCAGCTTCTTCCTTCGCTGCAGGTGGCCCTGAGTTTCACCATGTCAAAGCATAAAGTAGGACAAGATGGGAGGAAAAGGAGGAGCATCAGAGAGGGACTGAAAAACAAAACGGAAAGGAAAAAATAGGAGAAGGAAGGAAAAGGAGGCTGGAAAACAGGAAAGAAAAACAGGAAAACCAAAGAAGATGGAGAAAGAAACTATCACATCACTGATGGTGTCTGTCAGTGCTGCTCCTTGAAGGTCACATTCCTTGGAAGTGCTGCTCTTTGAAAGTGGCAGGAGCAATAGAAATCCAGAGTCACCTAGCCAAATAGGTCAGTTAGCTGGGAGGGTGGAGTCAGATTTCTTTGGGGCTCAATATGCTTTCGATGGATCTATTTGTCAAAAAACTGTTGTAGGGGCCAATCCCTGACCCTTACATCAAGACCACCAGCAAGGTTCAGCCACTCCCTACTATCTTTGTGACTCAGCAGAAATAATGTAGATAATATTTTTACTTCAAGGTCCCAGAGACACAGACAAAGTTTTCATCTCAAGGCCAAAAGACCAAAAACATCAAGACACTTGATCACGGCCTTGGATAGGCCAAGAGACTACTTACACTTGATCTTATAATACAGCAACAAACAGGATTTTTCAGTGGGGGCACAGCAGCATAAAGATACCATAAGGCATAAGCAAAACCACACACAAGAAAAGATGGCCCATGCTGGGGTTGAGGAGGGGTTTCATTCAAGCCCTGGGTGTGGACATCTTCTTCCCACGGGTATTCTCCCGTCTGTCTTTCCAGCAACCTGTAGCAGGTTGGTCTGCCCCTTTAAAAACAGACATGGGGGATTTATCAGATCCAGCTGGGAAGGGGTCAAGTTATCCCTATAAAGCAGGGGTCTCCAACGTAGTGCCTGTGGGCACCCTGACACCTGCTGAGGTGTCTAAGTGTGCCTGCGTTCTGGCCGGCGAATAAGCATCTGCTGAAATGCCACCAACAAGTAGCATCATCCAGAGGCATCGGCAGCGATGCCTCTGGATGACACTGCTGAAATACCACCGACAAGCGGCGACACCTATTGATGTTGCCGTATTTCGGCGGATGCTCGTCCGCTGCCACAGTCCTCCATGGATTGTTGTCTGGTGCCTGTCAGATGAAAAAGGTTGGGGACCACTGCTATAAAGGGCTGAGAGAATTCAGTTGAAGGGAGATCTGCTGGAGGGAGGTTGTCTCCTGAGACTGGCCCTGGAGCAGAGAGAGGTGCAGAGTGAGGCACCTGCAGCCGGTGTTGCTCAGGGAAAGGGTCTTGGGCGTGGTGTTAGTCCTGCCTGGGTTGAGGAACAACCAGCAGCTCTACACAGCCCTTCCTCATAGACACTTGTGCCAGGAAAGGGATGTAGTTAACTCCTTGTATATTATGGACCAAGTGGTCCTGCACTCTGTCATGCTCTTCCTTCCTTCTTGCTCATATCTCATTTTTGAAGCTGCTGCAGGACTAGAAGCTGACTGTAACACTGCCCATCACTGGAGCGATAACTAACTAGCCACCAAATGCCTGACTGATCCCCATATTTGGGGTCCAGAAGGAATTTTCCTCCAGGGCAGATTGGCATTTGTCCTCATACAGCTTCATTCAGACTGCTTGTCTGAGGTAATGCTGAATCTAGATACTGTGGCACCTACGCCTACAGATGAAGCCAGGCCCCTTACATAGGTGCAGAACAGTCACCATGTGTAGCAGTGCACTGAAATGTACTGTGTTTTACTGATGAATGCCTTGCACTGTGCCTTATCAGCTGTATGAGGACAAATGTTTGGGTAGATTCTGTAATACTAAATATCTTGCAATGCCTCCAGCAAAATGTTTTGGGAGGAAGAAATTGTAGTTACATCCCCCCATTCAAACGTACCCAAAATTGGAATGTTCAAATTCAAGATCCACCCACTCTTGCTAGGCTGGTCCAGTGACTACAAATGTACTGAATTGGGATGTGTCTCAGCTGACATTATATTGAAAAAACCTTTGACAGATGGCACCAGAATTTCCACACCTATGTACATACTATTTCAGCTTCACACTGAATCTTCTCCCCAACACACATACACACACTTGCATGCATTTTTCATGCTGTTTTAGTGCCCTCTGCTCCCAAAGTGCAAAGCACTTCTGCTCTCCTGCTTCAAAATCACTCACTCAACACTTTTTAGGGGCTACTTAATCATGGATTAACAGTTTTAAGGCCAGAAGGGTATTCTAACCTCCTGCATAAGATAGACAGCTTTCAACTGCTCTGGATAAAAGATTTTTCACTATATAATTTTATTTTATGGTGCCATGTGGCAGAAAAGTACATATGAATTTGGGAGAAATGTCTGTTGTGAGGGAATATAAATTAATAGGACAAAAAAGGCATTTTTGAGCTGTGGAACTTAATGGTGTTAGTTAGGGTGTCTATATTTCCCCATGCTGAATATGAGACACTTGATAAAATTACTCATGTTCAGTGGTGAGCTGAAGCCGGTTCACATGAACCAGTTGTTAAATTTAGAAGCCAGTTTAGAACGGTTGTTAGGGTTACTGTATGTCCGTATTTTCCCCACACGTGGCTGGCTTTTTGGTTCTCAAATCCCTGTCCGGGAGGAATTTCAAAAAAGCTGAACATGTCTGGGAAAATAGGGAGGCATAAGAGGACCTCAAGAGGCTGCAACTTACAACTCCGGCGATCTGCAGGGGCACAGAGGTGACGAGCGGCATCCGAGCATGCAGCACGGGAGGGTGCCTAGGGGCCAGAACAGCCCCGTGCTCCCTGGGAGCAAGACCCAGGCTGGGGAGAAGAGGGTGCTAAGCCCCTGTTTGAAGGGCTGTTCTGAAGCCTGCAGGTTCAGGGCATGAACAGGCTGGAAATCACTTCCTGCTCCCCTGCCACTCCAGAACTTAGCTGAGGGGCAGAGAGATTTCCCCATGCTAGCGCTGTGTGGGACTTTGGCACATGCAGGGCTTGGCTCTTCCTGGCCAGCACCCCAGGCCAGAGGGTCTTGGGCTATTCTAGAGCACTGACCCAGACAGTGGCAGTAGGGGGACAGAAACAGTCTGCCCGCCAGGCTGTTGGTGAACTGAGCGTTTCGATCAGTCTCCATACAGTGCTGGGAGTGTGACACCTTGCATCTTCACCCCACTACCAGCCTTGCACACCCACCCCCATCGTTGGCCACCTGACCCCGCTGCCCCAACTCACCGCTGGTGGGCAGGTGGCTGGCAAGCAGGGATCCGGCAAGCAGCAGGACCCACCAGTACTGCGACGGGGACAGAGACAGAAAATATGGGATCATTTGCCTGTTTTTAAGAAAGTCAGGACACCCGCAGGAGGGCTTAAATATGGGACTGTCCCTTTAAAAATGGGATATCTAATCACCCTGGTGTTAGTATTAGTGACTGTTCATACACACGACAGATTAGCTGTACATGCAGAGCAGCAATTTTCGAAATCCAGAAGGTTCTGGGTTGAAGTTGGAGGTGAACTCCTTCCAAGTAGAAGCCGCAAGAGAGAATTCTTTATTTTCACACATTTATAAAAGCAAGCAGCTAAATATAAACACACCATCTTTATTAACTCACTGAATTTAGCTTTCCCACAATGCACTTACGGAATACGTCACTTTGTAACAAATCACTTTATTCACCTCTTCCACATTACTCAAGAGATATTGTGACAGCGCACCCCATAAGGCTTTATGGAAATATGCTTATGAATGTATATATGACATAACTAGAACATTTTATTCTATATATGTAACATGTAAAGTTTATGATCTACTGAATATATTCATCCTATTTGTATGCATGTGTCATTGTTGTATTCAAAGTTATGAATATTGGCTATACACTTGTCTGATTTTAAAAAGCCTTAGTAAAGCATTTGGTCAGCTTCTTGAGAAAGGAGTGTGCAAATTAAGTGTCCAATCAAGAAACACTTAACGAACAATCGAACTTGAAAGGCTCCAATCCACACAAGAGTCTTCCTGGAGACATTCAAGATAGCATGTGGGCAATAGCTGCTGCCTGTAAAAACTTAGTCATGCATGGACATGTGACTTGCCCATGTGACACCAAAACTCTATCTTGGAGCTGGACTTCGCATAGGAGAGAGGAGGGAAGTCTCCACCCACAAGAGAGAGCCCATGGGAGACCCCTCCATTTTGTCTTCAGCTGGCTCAAGAGATAGCTGCTCCACCTCCAAAGGATGCCTGGAAGAAACTGAAACAAAGGACAGTAACCGCAGGGTGTGAGAGTGATTGCTGGACCCAGACTAGAAAGAGACTAATCTGTAAAAGGAGCTGGAACACCGCTGAGGGTGAGGTTTTATCTGTATTCAGTTTTCTTACTGTATTAGGCATAGACTTGCATGTTTTTGTTTTATTTTATTTGGTAATTCACTTTTTTCTGTCTGCTATTACTTGGAACCACTTAAATCCTACTTTCTGTATTTAATAAAATCACTTTTTACTTATTAATTAACCCAAAGTATATATTAATACTTGAGGGGGTGGTAAACAGCTGTGCATCTCTCTCTATCAGTGTTATAGAGTGCAAACAATTTGAGTTTACCTTGTATAAGATTTAAACAGGGTAAAATGAATTTATTTGGGGTTTGGACCCCATTGGGGAGTTGGGCATCTGAGTGTTAAAGACAGGAACACTTCTTAAGCTGCTTTCAATTAAGTCTGCAGTTTGTGGGACGTGGTTCAGACCTGGGTCTGTGTTTGTGGCCAGCAAGTGTGTCTGGCACAGCCAGGCAGGGCTCTGGAGTCCCAGGCTGGTAGGGAAAGCAGGGGCAGTAGTCGTCTTGGCATATCAGTTGGCAGCCCCAAGGCAGGAGCAGCGCCAGGGTTTTTGGCGCCCTAGGAGGAGGTCCTTCCGCGCTCCCGGTCTTCGGGGCACTTCAGCAGTGGGTCCCGGAACGAGTCAAGGACCCGCCGCAGAATTGCCGCCAAAGACCCGAAGCGCGGAAGGACCCTCTGCTGCCGAATTTCCGCTGACGGTGGCAAAATGCCACCCCCCACCAAATCCTGGCGCCCTAGGCGACTGCCTAGGTTGCCTAAATGGAAGCGCCGGCCCTGCCCCAAGAGGGTTTCTGTGATCCAACCCATCACATATACAACATTCCCATGCCCCCACTTGATTAACCCATATTTGTGAACTGAATGCCACATTTACTAGTTATCACATTGCCCAGTATTACGTGATCATGTACATAAGAGGCAGTATCGCAATACATAGAGGCAAGGGAGTTAAAGCTTTCAAATCTGAGATTCACAGGGATTTCTAAATTTCGTAGATTCCAAGTCTCAGATATAATGTTCAATTGATTTAGGGCTTTTTTTTCTCTTACTGCAGAGACATATGACTCCTTAAACATCTGTAACTGTGTTAGAAGTAGATGACAGCATTGTATTGAAATTCTCCTCAGAAATGCTACTGTATAATAACCAACCCAGCTATAAAGGAATAAATGAATAAAATGACATCAAAAAGCAAAGAAAGTGAGCAGAGGAGATAAACTTACTTCACAGAATGAGTCTGAGAAAGGATGTTTTTACCATTCCAAAAATTTTGGAAAAAGAATCCAGTCAGGCAGGAAGACTCAAAGTATAATCTGAGGAAATATATGTAACATCAATTTAACCAGAAACAGAACGGTTTTCTTCAGGAAACAGCAAGCTCTTACATTAAGACTAGTTTCAGAGTGGTAGCCATGTTAGTCTGTATCAGCAAGAGCAACAAGGAGTCCTTGTGGCACCTTAGAGACTAACAAATTATTTAGGCATAAGCTTTTGTGGGCTAAAACCCCAGATGCATACAGTGAAAAATACAGTAAGCAGTATATATATACAGCGCATGAATAGATGGGAGTTGCCTTACCAAGTGTGAGGGGTAGTGCTAATGAGGCCAATTCAATTAAGGTGGAAGTGGCCTATTCTCAACAGTTGACAAGGGGTGAACACCAAGAAAGGGAAAATTACTTTTGTAGTGCTAACAAGGCCAATGCAATCAAGGTGGATGGCCATTTCCAACAGTTGGCAAGAAGGGGTGAGTATCAGCAGAGGGAAAATTACTTTTTGTAGTGACCTATACACTCCCAGTCTTTATTCAGGCCTAATTTGATGGTGTCCAGTTTCTAAATTAATTCCAATTCTGCTGTTTGTCACTGAAGTCTGTTTTTTGACGTTTTTTGTTGTTGACGAATTGCCACTTAAGTCTGAGTGTCCAGGGAGACTGAAGTGCTCTCGTACTGGTTTTTGAATGTTCAATTCTTGATGTCAGATGGGTCACTACAAAAAGTAAATTTTCCCTCTGCTGATGCTCACACCTTCTTGTCAACTGTTGGAAATGGCTGATGTCCACCTTAATTGAATTGGTCTCATTAGCACTGACTCACTTGGTAAGGCAACTCTCTTCTCTTCCTGTGCTGTGTATATATACCGCTTACTGTATTTTTCACTCCATGCATCTGATGAAGTGGGTTTTAGCCCATGAAAGCTTATGCCCAAATAATTTGTTAGTCTCTAAGGTGCCACAAGGACTCCTCGTTGTGTTAACACTAGTCTGCTCCTCAGAAGTTCTGAGTACCTGCAGCTCCCAGCGAAGTGAGTGGCAGCTACCAAGGCTCAGAAGCTCTCAAAATCAGGTGCACTATGCTTCAACCTGTGTCATGGTATAAATCCCCACTCTGAACCTTAGCATCCAAAAGATGGGGTACCAGCATGAATCCCCCTAAGCTTAATTACCAGCTTAGATCTTGTAGTGCTGCCACCAACCAGGACTTGCAGTGCCTGGTACACTCTGGTCCCCCCAAAACCTTCTCAGAGGGCCCCAAGACCCAGACCCCCTGGATCTTACACAAGGAAAGTAAACCCTTTCCCCCACCGTTGCCTCTCCCAAGTTTTCCCTCGCTGGGTTACCCTGGAAGATCACTGTGATTCAAACTCCTTGAATCTAAAACAGAGAGGAGTGCACCTTGTCCCCTCCTCTTCCCCCCTCCCCAAGAGGTAATACAGATTCAAGCTCAGTGAATCTAAAACAGAGGGATTCCACCTCCCCCCATCCCTTCCCTCTCCCTGTCTCCCACCAATTCCTTGGTGAGTACAGACTCAATTCCTTTGAGCCTCAACAAGGGGAAAAAATCAATCAGGTCTTAAAAAGAAAAGCTTTTAATAAAAGAAAGAAAAAAAGTAAAAGTTGTCTCTGTCATTCAGATGGTAAAGGTTACAGGGTCTTTCAGCTTATAGACACTAAAGAGAAGCCTTCCCCCCAGCACAAATGCAAATTAAAATCCTTCCAGCAAAATACACATTTGCAAATAAAGAAAACAATCAAAAAACCTAAACCACCTTTGTACTTATACTTACTATTTGAACAGAAAATTAGAGAGCCTGTAGGTATGTCTGGTTACTCTCAGAACCCAGAGAGAACAACAGACAAACAAACACAAAACAAAGACTTCCCTCCACCGAGATTTGAAAGTATCTAGTCTTCTGATTGGTCCTCTGGTCAGGTGGTCCAGGTTCCCTGCTTGTAACCTTTTACAGGTAAAAGAGACATTAACCCTTAACTATCTGTTTATGACAACCTGAGTGTGGCTCAGCAGAGTATCTCCTGAGGTGTGAGGTATCACTTGGCCTGTCTAGCTATACTACTTACAGGGTCTCCATTACCGTACTCTCAGAGCACTTTGCAGTCTTGATTGCATTTATCTTCACAGCACCCTTGTGAGATAGAGAACTGCTGTTATCTAGAGCTGCATGAATAATGGATTTTCCAGATCATGGGTAATTGCAGGGGGAAAAAAAGAAAGATTTTGGATCCAAACCAAAAATATTTTTTTCAACATTTCCAGCACAATGGAAAAATATAAAAAAGTTTCTGGTCAAATGAAATGTTTTGTTCTAACAAAAGTCAAAACGCTGCTTTGACTTCAACCATTTTTAAATGATTGTTGTTTAAGAAAATTAAAACTCTGAAACAAAGTTGTTTTGAACCAAAAAACTAAACACACTTCATTATGAAAATGTCAAACTTTTTTTGTTAAATCTTTTGCCCCTAGTAAGTAGCAATGCAACAAATGAGGGAAACTGAGGCATACACAGACTTCATAAAAATATTACAGAAAATTTCTCACTTCATCAGAGTAGGTATTTGGCACAAATCTGTCTATCCTTAGGGCTCTCAAATTAAGAGGTATGTTAGGCGGTGAGCAACCTGTGCCTCCCACAAGATCTGCTCTGTAAGAGTACTGATTAATTTAGCTATATTTTACCCAGTGGGTCAGATTTTAATCTCACACTGGTGCAAATAAGGAGTAACTTGAGAAGCCAATGGAATGACACCTGCGTAAATCACATCAGGATCAGGCCCATAATTCTTAAAAACTTGTGGGAGAAGATTGTGTGTATTTGTTACAAATAGCACATGTCAATTGCGTGCCTGATTCTTCTTAAACAAAAAAAAAGGATAAGAAAAAGGACTAGGAATGCTGTCTGTGACATGGTACAGTAAGAGTGCTGGGAACGTTTCCCCACACAGCTCCGCCAATCCACTTCAATCCTCATCTGACATCCTCCCTGCTATTGGAATTATGGACTTGTTTTGTGGTAACATGAAACTGTTGCATCATTGTTCAGCATCAGTAACCTTATGACAACTAAGTCATTTACAAGGAATGCCAGAACACCAGGCATGCCCAAGTGCATCAACACCACATTTGCAGCAGGCTCTATTAGTAATGTCCTAAGATTGTTATTATCCCATGCCTCTACCTAGGGTTTGTCATCACTAATCTGCTGTATGACTTTTGACGTTCTAGCTAAACTTTGTTCCTAGTCACAAAAGAAGATTATTCCCTTTTCACTTATTCAATTTCTTTTCAGTCAATTCTTAGTGTTCATGGAAGGTGCCAGACTGATACCACAATCTAATTAAATAAATGCAGCCTAGGCCACAGCTTTGCAGACTTCCCCAGCCTACCTCCCCAATGGATCTCAACTCTCAACTGGAGATATGACCTCTAGCCATGAGAAGGTTGTTTCAATCTATATACTCATTCAGTCCTTGGTTTCTCTGCCGATATTGTAGGTGGACGGTGGTTTTTGTGATGTGGAAACCACTCCACAAAACACAGCACAAAGAACACCAATGCATTCATGTGGGCAAGCACATCACCATCAAGTAGTAACCACTTTTGGCCACTCCTGACTTGCTGCTGGGTTTGAACTGCTGATATAGAAGTATGAAGAGAATGCAATGGTAATTGACATGGAGCTTGCATCTTTCCAATAACTTCACCTTCCTCCCCTTTCTCAAATCTATTCAGTTTCTAAAATTATATTTTAGATCACTTTCTATCCTTTCAATTTCTTTGGTTCTCTGAGTGCTGAAAACAAAACAAATAAATGTCAGACCACAGCAGGGGTCAGTAGGTGTACTGCAAATTGACTCAAGTCAATGGAGCTAACGGAGGATGTGGCACAATGTGTCTGCAAAGAAATTCAGTACAAATAGGTGATTGTATATGGTGCACAGAGAGACTGCAAAGCTGTTGTGGAAGGAAACAACGTTTGTAACGAAAGCACCAACACAGAAAGAATTCCAAAAAGTTGCACTTGTATCCTGGCCGGAGAGAAAACCTCTACAGTTAGTGTAGCTGCAATGAGATATTAACGTGGAAAGGTGGAAGTCATGTATGATTACATTTGTAGCTACTTTCAGACTAAGATGCAGGAATTAGTTGTATTTTCAACAATTATCAGTGAGGAAGATGACAGATTCTAATATCTTTCTATTTGCATAGCTATTTTATTATAGTTCTTAAGTCACATTTCTTGGGCTGGCTGATGTTTCGCAGTCTTCTCAGGAATCCTATGAGCTCATGAAGAACCGGGGCCTGAATAGGACCTCACTAATATTAGTGTAGCTAAGCTCAGACTCACGCACCTGGAATCTAACGAGGTCATTCCTATTCAGCCAGTGTGCATTCTGTATGGGATGTCCAAAATTCTGCAGTATGCATCTCAGACACGCCTATTTTAGGTACATAAAGCTTCTCAGATCATGTGATTACAAATGAAATTGTCCCCAATGCTCACTCCCCCCCCCGAAGTATTAACTCCAGCTAAGCAAAGTAAAATCCAACTTGTACTCACTCAGTTTCTTATAGTTCCAGTTCATGTAACAAGATTAATTAGGTATTCTCTTTCATCCTTTCAACTAAATATTTTGCAAAATATACCATAGTATATTGACTAGTATGTTATTAAATATCAGTGATAATTAAAACATACAATGCTTGAAACAAATGAAAGGAATATATTTGGGGAGATAGTACATTTGTTTTTTATTATTTGTTCACTAGCTAATCTGCAAAATTCAGTCATTTACCGCTGTGGTTCTCAACCAGGGATACCTGGGGGCAGAGGTGTCGAGTTCTATGGGCCTGTGGTTCCCATGCTCCAATAATATGAGAGCACAGGGGTCCAGCTCCACCAAAGTTTGGAGCTAAATCTCCCTCCTGGCCCCGCCTGCCGCCCTTGCATGCCTCCCCCAGAGCATCCCTCCAGACCCCGGCTGCCATTCCCAGGCAATTTAAAAGGGCCCGGGGCCCCCGCCACCACCAGCAGCACAATGGGGCTAAGGCAGCTTCCTGCCCACCCGGCTTCACTTCCAGCATGTCCCTGTGGCCCCGGGGGGGGGGAGGGGTCTCCGTATACTGTCCCCGCCCCAAGCTGCCGCCAGTGGGAGCTGCAGGGATGGTGCCCGCAGGCAGCAGCGCGTGGAGACCCCTCTGGCCCCTGCCTACGAGCTGCTGCCAGAGGGGAATGTGGGTCACTTCCAGGAGCTGCTCAAGGAAAGTGCTGCACCCCTCTTCCGCACCCCAACCCCATGCCCCAGCCCAGACCCTGCACCCAAACTCCCTCCCAGAGGCTGACCCTCCAGCCCCTCCCGCACCCCAAAGCCCTGCCCCAGCCCAGATCCCACACCCAAACTCCCTCCCATTGCTCATCCCCTGCACCCCCTCCTGGACCCCAACCCTCTACCGCAGCCCAGAGCCCACACCTCAATTCCTTCCCAGAGCCCAGCCCCTGCAACCCCACCTCCAGTCCAGAGCCCACCCCCCACCCCCAACACCCTCCCTGAGCCCTCCTCAAACTCCCTCCCAGAGCCTTAGGCAGGGGAACAGGACTTGGGCCTCTTCTGGGCACCACCAAAAATTATACAAACCTGCCACCCTGGCCTGGGGATACACAGAGGTCTTCCAGAGGGTGCATCAACTCACCTAAATACTAGCCTAGGTTTACAACAGACTGCATAAAAAACACTAGCTGAGTCAGTACAAACTAAAAACAGACAAAATGAGAAAGTAAGCAATTTTTCAGTAATAGTGTGCTGTGACATTTTCGTATTTTTAGATCTGATTTTGTAAGCAAATAGTTTTTAAGTGAGGTGAAATTTGGGATACTAAAGACAAATCAGACTCCTGAAAAGGATACAGTAGTCTGGAAAGATTGAGAACCACTGATTTACAGTGCCTCAGTCATTTGTGCAAGGTTCTATTGTGTTGACTTAACTGTATAAGAACAACAGGAAAGCGAGTAATCTACCTAGTAGCCCTTTTTAATTAAAATCTTTAACTCCTGATAAGAGAGAGAGAAAAGTACAGTTAAAACTAAAGCACAGCAGACTACCCTTAATAAGCAGCCTTCTGTGAGACTTCGCTGAAGTATCCTCCTATAGATTTAAATTACATGACATTAGCCTTTAAATTATTCATCAGTAGAAAGATCAAGTAAGGGAAAACCCACCACTGAGATTGCCTACTTATCATAGCACAATTTTAGTGGTATATTAAATTTCAGATCTAAAAAGATCTTGTCAAATCCAAAAGCTTGTCTCTCTCACCAACAGAAGTTGTTCTAATAAAAGATATTACCTCACCCACCTTGTTCCTCTAATATCCTGGGATCAACGCAGCTACAACAACACCGCATACAACATTGCCTCTCACAGTATTTGGGGAAGCGGGAACGTGTTTCAAGGCAGTGGTCTTGTACTGAAGATTACTTTATAATTTCAGCACCACAGTTGGCTCAAACAGTTAAAAATCCCATCACTGAGCTGTTAAAAATGGACTTCTAAGCTAAAACACTGGAGTTTAAAGGGGCTAAAATTTCTGAAAAAACAGCTTGTTGTAACTCTAGTCAACTTATTGCTATGGGTGCTCAGATTTCCTTGCTTTTGAAATTCAGTTATTTATCAAGGCAACAGAAGGCCTGCTCCTGCACTCTTGGAAACTAATGTGATTTTTTTCACTGATTTCAATAGGAGCAGGATCAAGCCCATACTATCCCGCTGCTACAATGCTGATTTCTTCCCAAAGAAGAAGATGGTTAGTGATTAAGGCCCTGTGTAGAGAAATGTGGGGTCATTTCCCAGTTCTACCATAGACTTACTATCATTTAATCCATTTTTACACATCTATAAATGTTTCCCCAACCTCCCCGTAGTGTTGTAAGAATAAATCTGTAAATAGTTGGGAGATTCTCAGGTATTTCAGCAATGGAGGCTACTATTTTTCTGCTGCATGGTTGGTGCTTTATTTCATCTCCCTAAGGCCAGACTGTGCTGCCCTTATTTACATTGAGCAATCCTTTGCACCACAAGTACGTCCCACTGATGCCAGCAGAATGTAAGGTGCAAAGTACTATTCAATATTCATAAGGGCATCACAATCTGGCCCATAGTTAATAAGTTATTTAAGGGCAAGATAATCTGTTCTACACTCACAATAATTAAATTAAGCTGAAAAGCACTGATTACACAAAGCTTTTCTTGTACAGCACTAGTGTACAAACATGAAAACGCACCTCCTCTGACTTCACACACCCAACAATTGTTACTGTTTAGCTGGAGAGGCTCTAGGAAGTCATAAAAGAAGCCAAACACCATGTACCTGCAGGTTTAAAAATAGATTAGACTCTAGCATGAGCCCAGTACTCTCCTACAAGACCTTCCATCTTGTCTTTTCCCCCCCCTTCTGTACCAAAATATGGCATATAAAAAGGAATACAGTGAAGATTGATACATAGCTGGTCTCTACGTGGAAGTATTTAAACCGCAGGATATTAAACATTTAAAAGGCCATGTTGATGGATTAACTAAAATGAACCTGTCCCTGTGCTGCCCTATATACACACAATCCAAAAGAGAGAGAACTACACCCAAATTCATCTGCTTCTGGTGTTGCCATGTGCAATACAGATGTAGCTTTCCAGTCAAACGAGCGGACGTGTCTAGCAGGCATTTCCCCTGAAAGCCAGTCATCTCTCTGCATCGCACTGCCCTGCAAAGCCCACCAATGCCAAGAAGCAGCCCCGGCCCGAGAATAGCAGCTGGCTACGTTTCCCCTCACCGCCCACTTCCCAACACCTGCCGTACAGCTCCCACCAGGTGCACAGCGGCAGCTTTTGCAGGCCCCCCGTAGGGGCGGGCTCTCCTCGCGGGCTGGCCAGTGCCGGGCGGTGGCTCTGTGTGTAGGGGCGGGGGCCGGGCTCACCTCGCTTGTTCCTGGTGCCGTGCTGCTTGGCCGCGGCCAGCTCCCTCTGGATCCTGGTCTCCAGATACTCCTGCTTCTTGGTGAGCATCTCCTCGGTCTCCCGCAGCCGGGCTAAGGCCTCCTGGGGCGTGGGGCCCGCGCGCCCCTTGGGACGCCCGGGGCCGCCGCCCTTGAACAACTTGCCGATCTTACTCATGGCGGCGGGGCTGGGGGCAGTGGCGGTCCGGGCTCGGCGCTGCAGCCCCTGGGGTCGCTCAGCGAGCCGCCAGCGGCCCGGGCATTTCCCGACTGACCGACCTGAGCAGCGCTGGGAGGAGGCGGAAGCTGCCGGGCAGGGAGGTGGCGGGGCCATGTGACGCTCCCCACACCTGGGCCAGGTGTCACCGGAGACTCCGCCTCCTCTGAGCCCTTTGGATCCTCTCTGCGCATGCGCCTTGGGCGAGGTGGCTGCCCAGGGTGACCCCCTGCCCGGCTGCCTCTTCCCCTGGCCCCAGGCAGCTGACCACGTGCGGGACCATCGAGGCGATAGCTCTGCCCCAGGCCAGGGGCCAGCGTCCCCCAGCTCCAGCTGTTACTGGGGGGCTCAGGCTGCCTGCCCTAGCCTGGTTCAGTTATGTTCCCCGCCATTGGCAGCACCATGGATGGTAAAAAGGAGCCTCAGCCTCAGGCATCACCTCTCCCATCCTCGCTCCTTCACAATCCCTGTGCAAGACAGATGGGCGATTAGTGGGGGGAAGGGGTCAGAGAGCTGAGCAGAAGAGGGGATGGGCAGATAAGCAGCCCTCAGTGGTGAAATAACAGGTTGAGGACTATTTAGAAAAGCTGGACATACACAAGTCCAGGGGCCGGATGCACTGCATCCAAGCGTGCCGAGGAAGTTGGCTGATGTGAGTGCCGAGCCGTTGACCATTATCTTTGATAACTCATGGTGATTGGGGGAGGTCCCAGACAATTGGAAAAAGGCAAATATAGTGCCCATCTTTAAAAAAGGGAAGAAAGAGAACTCAGTCAGCCCCACCTCAGTTCCTGGAAAAATCATGGAGCAGGTCCTCAAGGAATTCATTTTGAAGCACTTGGAGGAGAGGAAGGTGATCAGGGACAGTCAACATGGATTCATGAAGGGCAAGTCATGTCTGACCAACCTGATTGCCTTCTATGATGAGATAACTGGTTCTGTGGATATGGGGAAAGCGATAGACATGATATACCTTGATTTTAGCAAAACTTTTGATACAGTTTCCCACAGTATTCTGACCAGCAAGTTAAAAAAGTATGGATTGGATGAATGGCCTATAAGGTGGATAGAAAGCTAGCTAGATCGTCGGGCTCAAAGGGTAGTGATCCCTCAATGTCTAGTTGGCAGCTGGTATCAAGCGGAGTGCCCCAGGGGTCGGGCTTGGGGCCAGTTTTGTTCAACATCTTCATTATTGCTTTGGATGATGGGATGGATTGCACCTTCAGCACGTTCACAGGTGACACTAAGATGGGGGAGAGGTAGATATGCTGGAGGGTAGGGATAGAGTCCAGAGTGACCTAGACAAATTGGAGGGTTGGGCCAAAAGAAATCTGATGAGGTTCAACAAGGACAAGTTCAGAGTCCTGTTTAGGACAGAAGAATTCCATGCACTGCTAAAGGCTGGGGTCCAACTGAATAAGTGGTAGTACTGCAGAAAAGGACCTGGAGATTACAATGTACGAGAAGCTAGATATGAATCAACAGTGTGCCCTTGTTGCCAAGAAGGCTAACGGCATATTGGACTACATTAGTAGGAGCATTGCCAGCAGATGGAGGGAAGTGATAATTCCCCTCTATTCAGCACTGGTGAAGCCACATCTGGAGTACTGCATCCAGTTTTGGGCCCCCCACTACAGAAAGGATGTGGACAAATTGGAGAAAGTCCAGTGGAGGGCAATGGAAATGATTAGAGGCCTGGGGCACATGGCTTATGAGGAGACGCTGAGGGAACTGGGCTTATTTAGTCTGCAGAAGAGAAGAGTGAAGGTGGATTTGATAGCAGCCTTCAACTACCTGAAGGGGGTTCCAAAGAGGATGAAGCTCAGCTGTTCTCAGTGGTGGCAGATGACAGAACAAGGAGCAATGGTCTCAAGTTGCAGTGGGGAAGGTCTAGGTTGGATATTAGGAAAAACTATTTCACTCGAAGGGTGATGAAGCACTGGAATGAGTACCTAGGGAGGTGGTGGCATCAACATCCTTAGAGGTTTTTAAGGCCCAGCTTGACAAAGCCCTGGCTGGGATGATTTAGCTGGGGTTGGTCCTGCTTTGAGCAGGGGGTTGGACTAGATGACCTCCTGAGGTCTCTTCCAACCCTGATCTTCTATGATAAGAAGCTGAGGAGGAGGAATAACAGGTGAGGGGGTGGATGAGCAGGAAGAGGGGCATTGGGAGAAAGTTGCTAACGTTGGTTGGATGTATTCCTAGACATAACGACACAATCCTTAATTAAAGATTCATTTTAATTCCCGGAGATTCCAGGACAATATGTACATGCATATGGGCTGGAGGAGCACAGTGTGGGACTGTATGCACATATATATATATACGGCTTGAGGAGCAGACTAGGAAGGTGGAGGGAACAGAAGAGCAGATCAACCCTGGGTGCAGAAAGATGGACAACAGCTGCCTCTGCACCTGATGGGGGCTGGCAAGCAGATCAGTGGATTAACCCTGGATTCTAAAATGATGCTGAACACAGTTTGCCTTTGGTTATGCTTGCAGTTAAACCATGTTCAGCAACGTTTCAGCTGCACTCATTGCTGACCCCTGGGTAGTTTTCATAGTGTAGAGTACAGATGGCACAGTGCTCCAAGTTCAGTGCTGTGGAGGCTCGCCAGTTACAGTAGGCCTAGTCGTGGTGTCACACTGCTCCATCATCACGTTTCAGCTGACCCATATGAGGAACAATCTGTGTGCATAATCCCTGTGGTCACATATGCCATGTTATACTAAAGACCTGTTAGGGAGCAGAGCTGGCACAGAGCAAAGCATCTATTTATTGTGCTCTTATCTATTCCTTTCTCATGAGCTATGCACAGATCTTTGTAGATTTGAAACATGCCTTTACTGATAGTCACACAATCTTTAATAACATTGCATAATCAGAATCTTATGCAATACAGTTATTTATTACTATTCACAATATTCTTCACATGCTCTTCTCTGCAGAAATAGTAGTTTTATTATTCCTGAACAAAAACTTCCATTTTCACAACTTCAGACCAAAAGGGTAAAACAAAAATTAATGAAATAGAAAATAAATAAGTTTGACTTCCACAATGTTACTTGAAAGAGATTTAATAACCTTATTCTTAAGGCTGTAAATGCCCAATTCAAGTTTATTCTTTACATTCCAGTAACATCTATAAGGTGCTAGTATGACCGGGGTCCCAGGGGAGCCACACTGAGGTCACTTAATTAGGGTAAACTGCAAAGAATGGGGCAGACAATCCCCAAAGCTAGTGGATATTCCAATACATAGATTTACCAAGCCAGCACAAAGAGCTTCTATAATACCTTACTAGTTACCCAGAAGCCAACAACACAGTTCCCTTAAAGCAACCCAGCCTCAGGCCTCTACCTAGACACCCAAGTCAAATATGATGAGGATTACTGAATATCTTATTCATCATAAGAAAGTTCTACCAATCCCAAAGGATCGGACACATTACCTCCCACATTAAGAAATATTCCAGATCTTACCCAAATACACACTTACAGCCAATCCTTATTAACTAATCTAAAATTTATTAAAAAGGAAAAGAGAGAATGAGACTTGGTTAAAAGATCAGTATACATACAAACATGAGTACAGTTCTGAGATCAGATTCATAGTAGAGATGATGAGCTTTGTAGTTGCAAAGAGTTATTTCAGAAATAGTCTATACATTATAGTCCAATGTTCATATTTCAGGTGATCCAGATGGAACTGGAGATCTCAGTGTTACAACTCAAGCTTCCCCTGGATAAAGCATCAAGCAGATCTGAGATAAAAAGGATCAAGACCCAAGGCTTCTTTATACAGTTCCAGGCCTTCTCTTGACAGCTCGGAGTCCGTAGGCGAACAATAGGCAATCATGAAGACTTTGAAATAGACCTGTTTCCTAAGCATCACTGGTAATTAGTTATAGGGATTAACGTAAGGCAATTGCCTGTTTTCCACCATTCGGAGGTGATTGCTATACATTTCAAAGAAAGATGAATACAGTGATATCACTATTTATAGTTCATTTAAATATTAAGATTTCCTTTTGATCTCTGAATTAACAGGATACAGCATAGGCAGGGACTGTTTGATTACATTGTTAACCTCTAACAATATATATGTAAACATACAAAACACAAACATTATCTACCAATATGTCCCTAAAGGTTGAATTTGGGTCATTTATCCTGCAGGATGCTTAACCCTTTCTGGCCACTTGTCATAGCTAGGCTTTGTCCACACCCACATACAAATACACAGTCCTTGTCCCAAGCCATTAAGAATCTAACTAAATAAAGCTTTCTAAAAAGTTTCTCAACAGCTTGTGCAATTTTTCATTTTCCAGCTTCATGCTGTAATGAGTGTTTTTAATAATTATGGCTTTTTCTTATATAGATCAGTAGATTTCAAAGCACTTCACCTTTTAATGTATTTAGCCTTACCACGCCTGTATGAGGTATGGAAGCATTATTATTCCCATTTTAATGGTGGGGAAACTGAAGCAGAGAGGCTAAGTGACTTGCCTAAGGAACACCAGATGTGCATGATGGAGCTGGGAACTGAACACTAGTCTCCTGTACCCAAGTTAGTGCCCTAACCAGCAGACCATGATTCCTGTCAAAGGGCAAACCACACACATAGGGAACTTTTTCAGAAAGATGACCACTCTTATTTTGGTTTCACATAGCTAAATTGCCAAGAATGTCTTGAAGATTCATGGATCCAATAAGAGACACAACAGAGGACAGATTAACATGTCTGCCCTCTGACTTCAATGGAGCTCCTAATACAAGTACTAGATTTGGCAGCAAGCGTTCCCGGAAGACATATACCAGATATTAATCATGTTGCTTAGTGCACTGCTGGCACATGCTCAGCTACTATGGTGATGAGGCTGGTGTAAGAACCTGAATAAAATAGGATTGGGCAAATAGGTTGTAAATTGATTGGGACAGGGACTTATCCGTATTCAAAGCACCATGGACATGTAAGGTGTTCTATAAGTAAATAATAAAAAAGAGAGTTGTCCTCATTCTTTCCCTTTGCACTTATATACTTATGAAATTAGGCTCCGTTCTGGATTCTAAATTGAAATGAAAATGTAGATGCAAAAACTGAACAATTGTCCTTATGTTAAAAAAAATGTAGATTTAATTTATAAACTGCACAAGATATTTTAATACAGTTTCAATTTTTCTGCCTCTTATCTCCATCTTTAGCAGTGTACTTTCAATAACCACTATAAAAGTGCTTCTATATCTTTGACACACTTTGGTGTTAGGATAGTTCCTAACTATGTGTATATACAGCAGCTAGCATAGTATGACCTTGTCCTTGATTATGGATTTTAGACATTACTGTAATACAAATGGCTAAATAAGTATTTAAAGCAGGCCTGGTAAAATGTTGGTAAATAATTCAAATCAGATAGAAATTATAATTTGTCACTGCATAGGACACAGCTGATACAAAAGTACTTTGGATACTGATTTTGAAAGAAGATTTAAACCAGAGGAGCTGCCAGCATGGGGCTGCCCAGCAGCTCCATAGTCTGCTCCTTTCGCCACTGCAGTTCCCAGGAGAGCCCTGCAGTTGAGGGCTCCCCCGGGAACCACAGCAGTGAAAGGAGCAGAACGTGCAGCTCCTCTGGCATGGCTGTACTGCCCCTCGCCCTTCCACGCAGCCACGCAGCTGCGTGCCTGTGTCTCCTGTCTGGGGTCTGTACAGCAGCTCCACTGGAGGACAGGGCTGGGGGTGATACAGCTGTGCCGGAGGAGCTGAAAAAGATGATACAGTGCATATAATGCACTTGGACTTTCAGAAAGCCTTTGACAAGGTTCCTCACCAAAGGCTTATAAGCAAAGTAAGCAGCCATGGAATAAGAGGGAAGGTCCTCTTGTGGATCAGTAACTGTTTAGAAGCTAGGAAACAAAGAGTAGGAATAAATGGTCAGTTTTCACAATGGAGAGGTAAATAGCGGTGTCCTCCAAGGACCTGTACTTGGACCTATGCTGTTCAACATATTCATAAATGATCCTGGGAAAAGGGAGTGACCAGTGAGGTGGCAAAGTATGCAGACAAAACAAAATTACTCAAGACAGTTAAGTCCAAAGATGTCTGCACAGAGTTACAAAGGGATCTCAAAAAACTAGGTGACTGGGCAACAAAAAGGCAGATGAAATTCAATGTTGATAAATGCAAAGTAATGCAAGCTGGAAAACATAATCCCAACTATACAAAGAAAATGTTGGGGGTCTAAATTAGCTGTTACCACTCAAGGAAGAGATCTTGGAATTATCATGGATCGTTCTCTGAAAATATCCACTCAATGTGCAGCAGCAATCTAAAAAGCTAACAGAATGTCAGGAACCATTATGAAAGGAATAAATGATAAGTCAGAAAATATCATAATGCCACTATATAAATACATAGTAAGCCCAAACCTTGACTACTGTGTTCAGTTCTGGTCGCTCCATCTCAAAAAATATATATTAGAATTGGAAAAGATGCAGGAAAGGGCAACAAAAACAATTATGGGCATGAAACAAGCTTCCATATGAGGAGTGATTAAAAAGACTGGTGCTGTTCATCTTAGAAAAGAGACGACGAAGAGGAAATACAATAGAAGTCTATAAAATTAGGAATGGTGTGGAGAAAGTTAATATGGAAGTGTTATTTACACCTTCACATAATACAAGAACTAAGGATCACCTAATGAAATTAATAGGCAACAGGTTTAAAACAAACATAAGGAAATATTTCTTCACAAAACACATAGTCAACCTGTGGAACTTGGTTGTGAGGCGATGTTGTGTAGGCCATAAGTATAATGAGTAAAAAAAAAAAAAATAATTAAATACATTCATGGAGGTTGGTCCATCAGTGGCTATTAGCCAAGCTGGTTGCAGGTTCTCCTAAACCTCAAACTTCCAGAAGGTGGGTTTGGACAAGAGGGATGGATCACTCAAAATTTTTCTGTTCTGTTTATTCCATTTGAATCATCTGGCACCGGACACTGCCAGAAGACTGGATACTAGGCTAGCTGGACTATTGATCTCACCCGTCATTTATACCTTGGTATTTCACCTTTGGCATTTACTCTGCTGAGCTCAAAGAGTGGCAGAAAAGAGGCATGACACTGAGGCATCTATGGTCTCAGTCCCACTTTTAGACTAGCCCAGAAACTGACCTCTCCCCAGAGACAGACTGCAACCCCCATACACAGTCCTCCACCACAAGCCCAGCCTCCCAGGAACGGCGAGTTATATAGGCCTGTGGTGCCCATGCTTCAGAAATATTCAGGGCAAGGCTCCACCAACTGCCCCTGTGCGCTTCCCCCAGATCATCTCCCAGCCCCGCCTGCCGCCCCCAGGTGATTTAAAAGTGCCCAGGGGCCACCACCACCAGCGCAGTGGGACCAAGGCGGCTTCCTGCCCACCCTCACTCCGCATCACTCCTGGAAGCGGCCATACGTCCCTGCGGTCCTAGGGTGGAGGTGTCTCTGCATGCTGCCTCCGCACCCCTCCCACACCCCAAGTCTCTCCCAGAGCCTTAGGCAGATGGGAGGGATGGGGCAGGACTTGGGCCCATTCTGGGCACCACCAAAAAATATACAAGCCTGCCACCACTGCCAGGAACCCCTCAGCACTGAACACCCTTCCACAAGACATGGCCACCCTGACTCTTCCAGCCCATGCACCCCCCCCCCCACAAACTCCACACCCTATTCCTTGCACACACTCCACCCCACAGCCCATACCCACTCCCCATTCCTACCCCACACCCTGCCCACTGCCCGTACTCCTCAGCCCCATTCCTCACACACACCCTGCACATACCCCTCTTCAGCCCCACTCCTCGCACGCACCCTGCCCACACCCCTCTTCAGCCCCACTCCTCGCACACACCCTGCCCACTACCCATACCCCTCTTCAGCCCCACTCCTCGCACACACCCTGCCCACTACCCGTACCCCTCTTCAGCCCCACTCCTCGCACACACCCTGCTCACTGCCCATACCCCTCCTCAGCCCCGCTCCTCGCACACCACTGCCCACACCAACTCTAAACAGCCACCACGCCCCAGCTCTCGCCCTCACACACCGTACTGGACTAGACCTCTCCCCTTTCCCCCGCGTCACAAGGTTTCTCCCGCCAATCCCCGCGGTGGGGCAGTGACGTATACACACAAGGACAATAACTCCGCCCCTCCCGCAGTCGCGGAAAGGAGACCTCCAATATCCCAACAATCCCTGCGCAATAACAGTGACTGAACAAGCCGTGGCGCAGGCGCAGGGGGTGCGATGGCGGAGCTGGCGATCGGGCAGCACTGCGGGGCGGAGCACTGCGGCCAGCTGGGTAGGCGAGGGGCACTCGGGGTATTAGTGTAGATGGGGCTCGGATGTTTTCCTATTTCATTGTCCGCAGGAACCACTTCCGCTTGGGCGGTGCGGCGAGCGCGAGCTGTCTGCGGCTGAGCTCAGGAGGCGGGACACGCCGGAGAGGGGCGGGGCTTGGGAGTCGGGTGCTGTGAAGGGGCGTGGCCTGTCTCGAGGTGGGCACGGCAGGTAGCAAGGGCGTGGTACCAGCTCCGAGAGGCGGGGCCTGGCGGGAGGAGGCGTGGGCGTGACTACGTGCGAGCCGCTGACCCTTGGTGGCCCACCTCAGCCACGCTCCCTGTGTGTCCCTCACCCCCATACCCAGAACAGTTCAGTCCGGCCGCTGGGTCTGAGGCCGTCCTCCCTCGGCCCGCAGTAAGTGTCACTTTCACGGGCAGTCTAATGATCCTGGGGGTGTCTCTCCTCTGGGTGAGGTGCTGCGGTGGCTGCCTCCAGGAAACCCTAGTATGGTTCAGCCATCAGCAAACCCATCATGCCCATGAGGGGCAGTGAGATGACAAGAACAGGGCTGAAGTAGTGTGTGAGTTAGAACATCAGGGTTGGAAGGGACCTCGGGAGGGTCGGGAGGTCATATAGTCCAAATCCCCCCCCCCAGGGGACCAATCACCAGACTGATTTTTGTCCCAGATCCCTAAATGTCCCTTTCAGGGATTGAACTCACAAACCCTGTGTTTAGCAAGCCAGTGCTCAAACCACTGAGCTATCCCACAACCTGCCAGCTTTTGTCCACAAGAGGTTGAGGCTCCTTGCAGCTAAGTTGCCAGTGTCAGCATGCGAAGGAATTTTTTTTGGAGAAACATGTTAAAACCATGTTACTCTTAAAAGGTGGCATCTGAAGCATCATTAAGGAAAGGATGCCTTCACTGGATATAGTTTTTGTTTCATTTACCAGAATGTTTTCATTTACCAGAATTTCCAGTCTCATTTGATGGGGATTAGAGCAGGTGCACTGAATTGTGTAGTGGGCCAGAAAAAAAACAGTTTACCTTAGCAGATTCATTGTTAATGGGGCTGATGGCCCTTTCCCTATTCCTCCTGGTCTGGCACTTTGAAATCAGTGCCATTCCAGTGCCTAATGAGATGTGTAATAGTACCACACAAGTTAGGAGAGCCATAGAGAGCTTTGTGGCCGCACTTTCTGCAGTTTCTTTTAGAACTGTGGTACTTATATATGTTTTGTTTACACCAGCATTTTTTGGGAAAACTCTCACTGTTGCTGTGTTAGTGTAGATGGGGCTCAGATGTTTTCCTATTTCATTGTCTAGCTTTGTTCTGAGCTGTGTTAGATGACACATTTGTAAAAACATCTATCTCTGTTTGCTCTAGTGCTACTACCATTGGAGCTGATGTGGTATGGTGGCAGTGCAAAACTGGGAGATTTTCTGAAAAATGCTAGTTCAGGAATAGCCATAAAGACAGCGTAAGCTGTGAAGAGAAGTACACTCTTGTTAAAGGTTGGCAAAAGGTCAATTTGCAAATACCAGATTTCATGGGTAATATATATAATAAGACCTTGCATTCCTATAGCACCTTTCATCAAAAGTTCTCATAATGCTTTACAAAGATAATTAGGGAAACATCACACCTCTGTATTATGAAATCACATTTGCGGATGCGGAAACTGATAAATAGAAAGATATGGGGTGCAGTTGTGCAACCCTTATTCATATTGTAATCATTTACTAATACGAATAGTCTTGTTGAAGTCAGTGAGACTACTTTCTTGAGTAAGTGCTCATCATTATGAGTAAAGGTCACACTGAACTAAGTGACTTGCCTGAGTTTATGCAGGAAGTGAGCAGTAGAATCAGGAATAGAGCCCAGTAAACCGGACTGATGCCCAGTACCATGACCTAAGTACTAGACATGGTTTCACCTCTGTAAAATATAAAGCATTCATATATGACTGATTGCACCAGTCATTCTACGTAATAGCTTAAATATCTAGATTTGCCACAGAATTAAGGGATGAATATATATCAAAAGATGAGATTGGTTTGTGCATCACCTTATAATAGTTGTACAAAAACAAAGATTCCCCCTTGTACTCCATCAAACTGTAACTGGGATACTGATCAGGGTGATCTTGTCATAAATTATAAATTGGCTGACACTGATAAAATACAGCTTGCTTTTTTGTACAGAAGTACACTTTAAATTCCTACTCCTAGAATATACATGAATGCACTTCATTTTACCTCTTATTTTTTTAGTAGCAGTAGCAAACTAGAATATACTGTGCATGTTTTAAGATGTGCTACAAAAAAAACAACAACATTGTTAAGTAGATTTAACTTTTTAAAGTCTTTTTGAGTCTGTAGAATTAGCAAATTAGACTTGGTCCAATTTCTTAAATATTAATGCAGGCACTGTATGAAGGGCTGAATGTAAATTGGTTTGAATGCTTTGGTAGGGAAGACATTTTTGCGTTTATTTCTTGTGGGCATTGGTACTTAACCATATACATATTTAGATTAAAAACTATTAGCTAAATAATTACCTTAGGTAATTAAAAAAACTCTCTCTTTTGGTTTCAGATTTTCTGCCCTTTGTATGTGATGGCTGTTCAGGAGTTTTTTGGTAAGACATCATATAATGTATGATCTTAGACACTTAAACTTGAATCCAACTACCAAAAAGGAAATGTTACAGTATTTTAAGCTGAATAGAAAAATCAAGGAGGGTGTCACTGTTGATTTAGTAAAAAAGGAGATAAAAAGTTATTTGTAGCATAAATTCAGGAACAGATATATCATGAATTCTTATTACTGTCCTATTTTATTTCTCTGGGTCTTTTGTGAATGAGGGCAGTTAGACAAAGAAGATGGCCATACTCCATAGGGCATATTTGGTCTTCAGCTTGTGCTTTTGGTACCTCCGATTTAAGTCAACGGGAAGACTATTTTTGTACGCAGCCAGATCAAAACAGAGCTATCTCGCTTAGAGTTCCCTACGTTGGAGTTAAAATTCTTGGAATGTATACTATAAATTTAGCTCTTTTCTTTCCCAGTTAAGTTGTCAGATAAAGCAGCTCACTGCTTATAGGCTTCTTACGCTTCTTATTGCTTTCTGGTAATATATGGTCAAACAAACTCGTTTAACTTTCTGCTTCCAGTTCTGAGAATCTTTATAAATAAATGTTCTGTATATATATTTGATGTGACACTCAAATTAGATTAGATTCTGATGTTAGTCTTCCTCAGTCTCTCCTGTTGAAGATGTTCTACTTTGGAGAAATAATTAAATAGTCATTGGGTCAGAGAGAGGAAGTGAGACTGTCTCTCTAGCCTGGTAATTAGAGCACCCATCTGGAAGATTAGAGACCCAGGATCCAGAACCTCTGCTCTGTTGACTGGGTCTACCACATCCTGGGTGAGGGCTCTAGCCACTGGGCTGAAAATTATAAGGGAGGCACACACCTCCAGCCTCCTTCCTGGATTTTGAATGTATCTCAGGCTGGTAGGCATGCTCAGAGGGTGCTTACCGGATTGGACTATGCGAGAAAGATAGGTGCTTCTCCATTACCCCCCATTTGTGGATTGCGCTGGGGTTTAGGGATGAGATTGGATGCACATGTCTAGAGGCAGAAACTTAGGCGGCCAGGGAACTTTTACAGCAAAAATGTAGGTGCTGAGTGAGTTTACGGTTAGGTAGTAGCTGAGTGGGGTTTTATAGATCACTGAGGGGCTTAAAATTGGGACTACTTCTGGGGCTTAGCCAGCTAAGTTGATTTGTGGATCTGGGCCTTAGTTTTAAGCATGTGAGTAGCCCTTTTCACTAAAAGTACTTTGCTGAATTGGGGCCTAATTTTTGAGAACTAAACCTTCATATGCTGTCAAGAGCAATATGACACTTTTAGTTTTAAAACCAATCCCCTTGGTGATAAAAATCTATATGCCAGTACAAGTTTTGTAAGAGAATGGTAGTTATTAAGTTGAAAATTGATCATAATGAAAGCCATGCTACATTATAACTTATCAAACACTTATATGGGCTCATGTTTTCTTTTTGCTTTTTTGAAATTTGGATAATGATGGGGACTTTTTTTCTTTTAACTCTAAGCCTTCAACATAGAAGCCGGGATTCTCATGGCTGTTCTGAGGTAAGTTGATAATTTGTGATTTCTTTGCAAGACATCAGAACCTCACCAAACCTGGTTATTGAGGATGTTCAATTCACATAGCTGCAAGTGGAGAACTTTTGTGTTTGTTTAAAGCTTGCAGGTCTCCCTTAATGCACTTTAAGTTAATTTACTGTTTTTCTGTAATGTCAGAATCAAAGCACTAAAGCAAGTTGATAAGGATGCAAGTTTTTTTCCTTACATATGTGTATCTACACTGCATGTTTCTTAATAATGTTTAGGTGAATATAAGAAGCGAGAGCATGAAATCGGATGAACATCGATCTTACCCATGCACTTATAGGGACTGCAATGGAAAAGAGCTTTTACCAGTTTTATGCCCCTACTGCAAGAAACAGTTTTGCTTAAGGTTAGCAGAGCAAAGTGTTGAAACACCTGTGCTCCGTTGATAACATATGGAACATCTAATGAGAGTTTGCTGTTCTATTGTTTATAGACACCGTCATCAGACAGACCATGAGTGTGAGAAACTGGATACCCCTAAACCTCGCATGACTGCTACCCAGAAGCTAGTTAAAGATATTATAGGCAAGTACCATAGGATATTTATTGTATTACACCTCTACCCCGATATAACATTGTCTTTGGGAGCCAAAAAATCTTACTGCATTATAGGTGAAACCACGTTATATTGAACTTGCTTTGAGCAGCCGGAGTGCGCAGCCCGCCCCACCTCCTTCACCCCCGGAATGCTGCTTTACCACGTTATACCCGAATTCATGTTCTATCTGGTCGTGTTGTAGCAGGGTAGAGGTGTATTTTCTTCAGTGGGCTGTTTGAGCTTTTGTATTAGTCTAGAGGTCCAGGCTTGTCAAAAGAATGAAGATACCTTGAATGGACAATGCCTGCCTGTGAGTGCCTATGTATAGCCCTGCTCCTATATTTGGAGACATTATATAGTATGTCAGATGTCCCTCAAGTGTGCCCTGAAATCCAGATGTGGCCCAGGCTGCCCTTTCCCTGCAAATAGAGGATGAGGACAAAGCTGAGGGAGACTGGATTTTATTGCTAATCAAGTCTAAATAGCAGTTTCTGTTGCAATGAAAGGTAAGTATTGTGATTGTGTGGATTAGTAAAAATATTAGGTAAAAATATATGCAGATTGGGTGCAAACCTTAGGCTGCTGGCATGTTGCCCGGGCAGCCGTCATAGTAGCAAAGTTTGGCCACAGAGTGGGCACTTATATGGCCCTGTGGGCTTGACCTACACTAAGGAGCACTGCCAGACATGGGTCCCCTGGCCACGTTATGTTTGTGTAATGGAAGGGCTGGAATAGTACCTCAGGGATGTTGTGGTGAAGCACATTTAGAAGCATCACTTTCTACATCTGTTCAGCTCATGTAGCTTATGCTCCCCCAGTGCTGCTCTGCAGCCACAGATCAGTGCAGAGGACGTGATCTCTTTCTGCTCCACCCCAGCACATTTCTCTGGCCCAGTTACTAATAGGGCTGTCGATTAATTGCAGTTAACTCACACAATTAACTCAAAAAATTAATCATAATTAAAAAAATGAATTGCAGTTTTAATCGCTCTGTTAAACAATAGAATACCAACTGAAAGTTATTGAATATTTTGGATGTTTTTCTACATTTTCATATATATTGATTTCAGCTACAACACAGAATACAAAACGTATATTTTTTATTACAAATATTTGCATGTAAAAATGATAAACAAATAGTATTTTTCAATTCACCTCATACAAGTACTGCAGTGCAATCTCTGTCGTGAGAGTGCAACATAGAAATGTAGATTTTTTTTTTTGTTAAATAACTGCACTCCAGAACAAAACAATGTAAAACTTTAGAGCATACAAATCCACTCAGTCCTACTTCTTGTTCAGCCAATCGCTAACATAAACAAGTTTGTTTACATTTACAGGAGATAATGCTGTCCTCTTCTTATTTACAGTGTGACCAGAAAGTGAGAACTGGCATTTGCAAGGCATTTTTGTAGCAGGCATTGCAAAATATTTATGTGCCACATAAGTTAAACGTTTGTCTGCCTCTTCATGCTTCGGCCACCATTCCAGAGGACATACTTCCATGCTGATGACGCTAATTTAAAAAAAAATGAGTTAATTAAATTTGTGATAGAATTTATTGGGGGGGAATAGTATGTCCCCTACTCTGTTTTACCTGCATTCTGCCATATATTTCATGTTGTAGCAGTCTCGGATGATGTCCCCAGCGTATGTTCATTTTAAGAACACATTCACTGCAGATTTGACAAAACATAAGGAAGATACCAGTGTGAGATTTCTAAGGAAATGCTTTCTAAAGCACTTGACCCAAGGTTTAAGAATCCAAAATCTGAGAGGGACGAGGTGTGGAGCTTGCGTTCAGAAGTCTGAAAAGAGCAGCATTCCGATGTGGAAATTACAGAATCCGAACTACCAAAAAAGAAAATCAGTTTTCCGCTGGTGGCACCTGACTCCGAGGATGAAAATGATATGTGTCAGTCCACACTGCTTTCAGTTGTTATCGAGCAGAACCCATCATAAGCATGGATTCATATCTTCTGGAATGGTGGTTGAAGCATGAAGGGACATATGAATCTTTAGTGCATCTGGCACAAAAATATCTTGCGATATCGGTTACAGTGCCATGCAAACCTCTGTTCTCACTTTCAGGTGACATTGCAAACAAGAAGCAGACAGCATTATCTCCTGCAAATGTAAACAAACTTGTTTGTCTGAGAGATTGGATGAATGAGAAGTAGGACTGAGTGGACTTGCAGGCTCTAAAATTGTACATTGTTTTGGAGTGCAGTTACAGAAGCAAAAAAATCCTACATTTGTATGTTGCACTTTCATGACAAAGAGATTGTACTGCAGTACTTGTAAGAGGTGAATTGAAAAATACTATTTCTTTCATCATTTTTACAGTGCAAGTACTTGTAATCAAAAATAAATATAAAGTGAGCACTGTACACTTTTTATTCTCTGTTGTAATTGAAATCAATATATTTGAAAATGTAGAAAACATCCAAAAATATTTAAATAAATGCTATTCTATTATTGTTTAACAGTGTGATTAATCGTGATTAAATTTTTTTAATCACTTGACAGCCCTAGTTACTAATTCCAGTAGGACTGGCCAGACTCCCTAGTACTCAGAGTACCAGCAACTCTATGATGGTTGCCCAGATGCATGGAAGAGAAGGGGATCCACTCACAAAAGGTATGTCTCAAACTTGGGACAAGTAGGCTTGAGAGTCTGAGCTGTAGTCCGAGCTGCCATGCCCATTCCACTATTTTAGTGTGCTAGCTCAAGCCCTGCTATCATGAGTCTGTCTACCTTGACTGGGAGGCTCGCCCCCGCTGCAGTGTGGGCACACCCACAGAGGCAGATCTAAATTATTCCACTGCACTGAACTCTAAACATTTTGTGACAATAGACACAATGGTAATTTCATTTGTAACAGAGTGAAAGAAAACGTGACTTGCAGTAACATTCAGAAATATTTCCCTTAGATTCTAAAAAAGAGGAGGCAGTAAGAAGCAAAAGACGGAAAGGAGCAAAAAACAGTGAAACAGTAGCAAAGGTGGCACTAATGAAACTGAAAATGCACGCGTGTGGGGATAAGTCCTTGCCACAGGTCAGTCATTCGCAGTTGCCTTCAAACCGCATCCATGTTTCTGATTTACTCTGTTTATTTAAGGATATAAACAGATTTTTAGACTTTCTTTGTTAATTTTACTCTCTCATTTAGAGTAAAACAGAATATTAAAAAAAAAGTATTCTGTTTACTTATTTTTGTTTCTGAATTAGCCCCTGAAAACACAATCATTTACACTCACGCTTAACTTCACACACTGGAGTAATCCTATTAAACGCAACTGAGTACTCGTGTGTAAAATTCAGCATATGCAGGAGCAGGGCCTGAATCTCCTGTCTGAAAGCAAATCCTCTTCTGTTGTGCGTGAGAGAGAAAATGAACTTGTAGTTTTCTATTTAAACAGCATATTAATCTGGGACACTAACCATGAACAAACTGCAATCCAAAAGAAGGCCTGGTCTGCACCACTAAGGGCTGTGAAAAATGTTGTGCCCTGTGTGACACAGTTAGTTCAGCGTAATCCCCACTGTAGACATAATTGACTTAGCTACTGCCTCTCAGAGAGATGGATTACTTACATTGATAGAAAACCCCTTCCAACAATGAAGGAAGCATCTATGCTACAGCGGCACAGCTGCAGTACCATAGCTGTGCCGCTGAAGCATAGACACAACCTAAGTCTTAACGCCCATAACCCCTGAGAGAGGTTCACAATTGAAGCACTGCCTGCCCTCTCATGTGGATGCAGTGACCCTGATTGGTGCATAGAGGGTGCAATTTACATATCTTTGTGCCAGCCTGGAGAAATCTAGCTCATACTTGGCCTGAACTTTGAGTGATAAAACAAGATTTGTTCACACTTCTGCTACAGTTTAGCTGAGCTACATATTTCACCATAGCCAAGGTCAGCAGCATCCATTACTTCAGAGATTCTTCATTGTTTCTCACTATGATCATTCAGAACAACAGCTCCATTTTTTTTTTCCAAACCAGGGTGATTTTTAGTTTGTAAATGTCTTTCTGTTTCCCTCTTGCAAGATTTCATTCTAGACCAATTTGTAATTTTATATATTGGCCATATCATATACAATGCATTTCATCATTTTTACTATTAGGCTTTGTCTTGTTTTACATTTAATTACTGTAAAACAAATGTAGCTCTTCCCTCTCTGAATCCTATTATGGCTTTTTCTCTACTACAAATCTCCACATGCTTGGAGTACAAATTAAACATTCCTGTTTAGGTAGCAATCTTAATGTGAAGTCCTTGCTTGCTGCATAATCCTTAGATTATGCCATTTTAATAGATGTACAAATGGAGACAGTGATTAACATCTTGAGATGCAGGAGGAAACATAATGAGTTTAGGTTTTTTTGTTATAAGGCAATTAAATTGCTGCTCCCTAACTCTAAAGATTGTCACCCACAGCACAAATGGCTCTATGTTAATTCCTTTCATTATTCATTTGCTTAAATGGAGTTTAATTGTTTAATCATGTAGAATAGTGATAATCTATCACAGATGCAATTAAGCTCCAACCCACAATTCTCCTCTCTTTTCAGTTCCCTTCTCAGTCTCTCTTCCCAGCCCTCATTCTGTGCTATTCTCCCCAACTATCTCTTCAGCTTAGTGACAGATGTCCCTTGGATCCCTCTCTGCTGCATCACTTCTCACAGCTGGAAAGTTGGTCTAGTTAAGCCCTCAAGTTTTTCTTGTCGAACTCTTTCTAAATTTGTAGGTTTTTTTCTAAATTGTTTCCCACGATATGTCTTGACTTCACAGTAAACTCAAGTTACTCCTCTTGAGTTTGCCTGGCTTGAGTGAGAGTAGCCATGTTGTAAAATAACAGTCAAGTTGCTATGTCTGCTCTGGCATTGTACTTGCTCAGGTATTGCAGTGAGACTTATGGAGGCGCATCTCATGGTTAGTATTACTGTATGAATTCTGTCCCAGTGAATTGTGAGAGAACTTGTCTGTCCTTTCTGGACACACAGTAGGAATTGTGGGAAAGCATTGGAGGACAATCGGCAGTAGAGTGGCACTATCCTGCATCCAGTTATAGAGTGGTCATGTTAGTAGGTTACGAGTTATGCTTGTTTGAGTTTCAGCCTATGTCCCCTCTTGGGCCAGGTAACTTGAGTTAAAAACACCACCACACTTGAGTTAAAGGTTTTTGTGTGTGGATGGAATTCAGGGTTAGGGTCAGTGCTCAAGTCATTACTTGAGTTAACTGCAGTGAAGACAAGCCCACAGACTTAGGGGTGGTTTGGGTAGGGAGGTATGAATTCTTTCTAGGGGAAACCCAAGTAAAACCAATGAAAAGAAGAAATATTTTTATCTTGCTTACTTGCTTTCAGCTGGCACCTGGCAAAGGCGAACCTATCTATTATGTTTATAGAACATAAAATAGAAGTTGATGAAACCAGGGAAACAAGTATGAAGGGGAAACAAACCAGAAAAAAACAGGTTGTCCCTACTTCATATTTAAAATATACATCTTTTAGGCAATAAAGATTGTAATAGTACCCTCTCTTATAAATGCTTCAGTCATGGGAAAGGCCACAAAGCTTTTGGTACCTATAGGGAGGAGGATGAAGGTTGAGAAGCTGGCCTTGAAAGAAGTGCTGGCAGGCATCTCTGATATCACTGATTGCTCTTTATCATCAGAGCTCTATACATCGGCTCCCCAGTGTACATTACTACCAGCAGCCTTCTGTTTGCTTTCCAGCTTGGGACTTCCACAGTATTGTGACATATTGTATTCCTGACAAACACCAGCACGGGAGCCCAACCAGCATTCTCTTTAAACTACCTTCTTCCTCTTCAAAGCGATCATTATTGTCTTGATAGCCAGGGCAGGGACTTTCTCTTCATAGGTATTTGTAACTGCATCTAGCACAATGGGAGCCTAATCTCGACTGAGGCCTTTGGGGAGTACTGCAGTATAAAGTGATTAATAATAATAATTAATAATGTACATGTCAGCTTAATTCTCTTTAGACCAGCAAAATTAATTGATGTGTGTTTGTGCTTGTTCGTTTCTCCTGAGTTCATCTTTCTCTGTTTCTTACTATAGACAGAAAGAATTTACTTTCAAGTATTTTTACCTAAGGGAAGCAAGGAGAAGAGCAAACCCATGTTCTTTTGCAGTAAGTGGAGTATTGGCAAAGTAGTAGATTTTGCAGCTTGCTTAGCAGACCTTAAAAATGACAACAACAAATCAACAGCCAAGGTAAATCAGTGGTAGCAATTTTCATTTAATGTTATAATTTTTTTCTGTCTTTCATGCGCGAATATGAATTAACAGCAAGATGTTTTTGCGGGGGGCATTTCTTGCAGAAATTAAGGCTGTGTCATACTACATCTGGAGAAGCTTTGCCATTGGACCACACATTGGCTACTTGGCTATCCAATCAAGAGTGTCCATTATATAATGGTGGAAACATTATTCTGGAATACCTTGATAATGAAGATCAGTTTATAGAAGATACAAATTCATATTTAGAGTAGCTAATTGGTGAACTGGATGGAAACAAAGATCATCAGAAAAAACACTGAGCTAAATCCAAGCACAGCTTACGTTTAGAATAGGTTCAGGCCTGATTTGGCCCTCAGCCACCCAGAAACAATTCCCACCAACTTCAGTGGGAGTTGCATCTGCATAACTGTGGGTAGAATTGAGCCCAATCTCTAAAAATAAATGTATATATTTAATGTAGAACAGTTGTGGTTACTTGAAACAATAGTTTAACCCACTTAATAAATATTTGATGTTGGTGAATTTGAAATATTTATAAGACAGAAAGTGTTCCAGTCACAACTGGCGCAGGATGCCTATGGCAGTAAACTAACTAATCCACCAGCTACCAAAACTTGGGAGTGGTTGATACTGCTAAAAGAAAATGGATTGGTAAGCGGACATCACCTCTGTGATATGACTCTTTCCATTTATTTTATTCTATTGCCATTATGCAACCAAATGAAATTTTTATCTTTGGTTTTGTATTTTAAAGTATTCTTTTTTGTACATTACAAAGTATTGATGAAAACAATAAATGAATTAATAATGTAAACCAGCAGAGTGAACCGTTAACTAAAGAGATAAGAAGCTGCTTATATTGTTGGAGGGGAAACCTGGTTTGACCTAGAGCCCTTCTTCATTCTGCACCTCCCTCTTTTGTGGCTAAACAGAGTGACAGCCCTACAGAACAGAACAGTCCAGTACCTTTCTAAAGCACGACAATAATGTATTTTTTATTCTCTATTTCTTCCTTTTAAGAATGTACAGGACAGAGTTTGGAAAAAAACAACCCATGTTTTACAAGCTCGCACGTGAGGCAGTATTGTTCAGTGGTTAGGGAGCTAACCTACAACTTGGGAGATCTGGCTCAAGTCCCTACATGGTCACAGACTTCCTATGAGACCTTGGACTTAGTCTCTCTGTTCTTCAGTTTTCCATCTGTAAAAAGGAGATAATAGCATTTCCCTACATCCCAGGGGTATTATAAAGATAAATATATTAAAGATTCTGAGGCACTTAATTACTACAGTAATCGGGGTCATATAAGTACCAAAGACAAGCAAGTTTTCATAACATGTAAAATCCTATTTATCTAATGATCGTAGATATTTGAGTTTAAACAGATGTCCTCTCCGAGACAGGGACCCATGTCCCATGCAGCACATTCAACACAATAATGTTACAGGCAGGCACTGCAAGTTTATGCAGCAGAAAGTTCAGCTTTTTACATTTTCATACATATTGTATTGTGTTGTAATTGAAATCAAAATGTATATATTATCTTTGTTACAAATATTTACACCGTAAAAATCGTAAACAAAAGTAATAATATTTTTCAATTCACCTCATACAATCTGTAGTGCAATCTCTTTGTCATGAAAGTGCAGTTTACAAATGTAGATTTTCTTTTTTTTTGTTTGTTACATAATGGCACTCCAAAACACAACCATGTAACACTTAAGAGCCTACAAGTCCACTCAGTCCTACTTCTTGTTCAGCCAATTGCTAAGACAAACAAGTTTGTTTACATTTACAGGAGATAATGCTGTCCTCTTCTTCTTATAATGTCACCAGAAAGTGAGAACAGGCATTTGCATGGCACTTTTGTAGCCAGCATTGCAAGGTATTTACGTGCCAGATATGCTAAACTTTCATATGTCCCTTCATACTTTGGCCACCATTCCACATCACTATAATAACAGAGATACTCCCTGCCTCAAATAACAGTCAGCGTGAATTGTTGGATGTG
Source organism: Gopherus flavomarginatus (assembly GCF_025201925.1). Taxonomy (NCBI): domain Eukaryota; kingdom Metazoa; phylum Chordata; order Testudines; family Testudinidae; genus Gopherus; species Gopherus flavomarginatus. The sequence continues at coordinate 248,744,792 of NC_066618.1, read as the reverse complement.
TGCAGGGTTTATGCATGGGTTGCCGTGCACTGGCAGAGCCGTGGGATGAAGAGTGGTTGGTGTGCACTGGCAGAGCTGAGGGTGCAGGGATTTGGGGTGCACCAACAGAGTTGTGGGGTGCAGGGGATTGGGATTTATCTGCAGAGCTGTGGGGTGCACTGGCTGAGCTGAGGGGGAAAAGGGTTGGGGTACATTGGCAGAGCTGTGGGTGCAGAAACAGAGCTGGAGTGTGCCATGCTTCCCTCACCTGATCCCCCAACCTCTCTCCCCCTTTACCACTCATCCCCATGTAGCCCTCTGGTTTCATGAACAGTAACTTAAAGCAGCTCTCTTGATAAAACCTGTACATTCTAGATCTCACAATTTCGTGTTGCCTGCTTCCCTGACCTATCACTTCTTCATCCACTATGAGATTTACTGGATCTATTTTGACTTTAATAATCCACATTGTAAGGCCCAGATTGTGAGCAAGAAGCTGCTTCTACTTGTATGGCTGTGCTGGGGCAACTCACAACAACCACCTCTGAGCTCTCCAGATTGCTTGTTCCACACAGACACCTACTCAGACCAGTAGCTGAAAAGCCACAATCTGGTATTAAGGGCTTGATCCTGTTTCCACTGAGGTCAGTGGCAAAACTTTCACTGGCTTCAGGAGATATAGGACTGGTCCCCAAATTACCCATACAATGAACTATATATTAGAGCTGTCAAGTGATTAAAAAATTAATTGCAATTAACCGCATTGTTCATAATAGAATACCATGTATTTAAATATTTTTGTTGTTATAACCGTGTTGTAAAATATTGGAGCATACAGCACACGGCTATAAGCATAGGATTTGTGAAAGGAATAGGTTATAGGCATAAGAATACATAAGCATAGGAATATTGTCATCGGCCAGGTCCAGCCTCCCATATAGGCAGCACCAGCAGGCCTTTAAACTGCCAAAAGCACACTCAGCAGTCATTCTGCACTTGCTCAGCCTATTGAACCACTCCTTGCTGCTGTCAAGGTGCCCCATGTATGACTTCATAAGCCACGGCATTAAGGGGTAGGCGTCTCCCAGTATCACAATGGGCATATCAATTTCCCCTACGGTGCTTTTCTGGTCCAGGAAGAAAGTCCCTGCTTGCAGCTTCCTGAACAGGCAAGTGTTCCGAAAGATGCATGCATCATGCACTTTCCAGACCAGCCTGCGTTAATGTCTGTGAAATGCCCTCAGTGATCCACAAGCACCTGGAGAACCATTGAGAAATACCTCTTCCGATTAATGTACTCGGTGGCTAGGTGGTCTGGTGCCAGAATTGGAATATGCGAGCCATCTATCACCCCTCCCCAGTTAGGTAAGTCCATTTGTACAAAGCCATCCACAATGTCACACATGTTGCCCAGCATCACAGTCTTTTGGAGCAGGATGCGATTAATGGCCCTGCACACTTTTGTCAACACCAGTCCAGCGGTTGACTTTACCATTCCGAATTGGTTAGTGACCGATCGATACCAGTTTGCAGTAGCCAGCTTCCACAGTGCAATCGCCACTTGCTTCTCCAACAGCAGGGCAGCTCTCATTCTAGTGTCCTTGTGCTGCAGCGCGGGGGTGAGCTTATCACACAGTCCCATGAATGGTGGCTTTCCTCATCCAAAAGTTATGCAGCCACTGCTTGTAATCCCAGATGTGCATGACAGTGTGATCCCACCACTCAGTGCTTGTTTCCTGAGCCCAGAAGCTGCATTCCACTGTGATCAGCACTTCCATGAATGCCATGAGCAATCTCGTGTTGTAGCTACTATAGGTGGCAAGATCAATGTCGAACTGTTCTTGTCTTTGTAGTTTAAGGAATAACTCCACTACCACTCATGATGTGTTAGTGAGAGCGAGCAGCATATTGGTCAACAGTGCGGGATCCATTCCTGCAGACCGAAGAGGCAGAGCGTGCAGTACACAAACCATTGAAAGATAGTGCTAAATGCAGACGGAAGCACAGGGATTGCTGGGATGCGAAGCAATGCATCATGGGGCATTGGGACAGGAACCAGGATGCCCTGCAATCCCATCCGCCTTCCCCCAACTCTTAGCGGCAGAAGAGGAAGAGATGCTCTGTGGGACAGCTGCCCAGAGTGCACTGCTCCAAATACTGCTGCAAGTGTGAACATGCTATTGCACAGGCAGCTGACAGTGTGAACACACAACAGCGGTTTCCCTTCAGCAATCTCTGAGCAGTGCTGTAACTCTGCCAGTGTAGACATACTCTTAGAAGTTCATTGTATTCAAAAGGCAAATGTTCGTTGTGGGAATATATGTAATGTCTCCACAGAGGAGACCTGACTAATGTAAACCCTAGGAAGTGTTGTGAGCTTCAGCTGTTTGAAACTGTGAACTTTTAAAATTAAGTGAGTTTCTTAGGAAATACCTGGAGGGAGGGAATGTAAATTTCTCACCTCTGAACCTAATCTTTTGATGCTACCTCTTCAGGAGGGGACCTTTTGTCTTCTTATCACTTGTTATGTGAGACCAGATCAAATACCCAAAGTGTATAAGGAAGGGACTCCCAGATTCATGGGCATGATTGTTCTGAGGTAACAGTGTTATGAACCTGTGACCAAACAAAACCACCAGTCCTTCGACTGTTCACCTGCTAGGGCGCTTGTTGAAGTTGGGAGTGATCTAGCTTACTGGCATGCATGTAGTTTCTTTTATTGTTTTTAATGTGTTTTCTCTCTGATGCTTTTACTTTAACAATAAATGTGTTTGCATAGAAAAAAACTGTGTGGTAAATTAACTGTAGGCGATTACATTGTTTGTTATCTCTCAGAAGGCAAAGCAGGCCTGCTGAGGCAGTCTGATTTGCTGGGGAATTCACCTTGTAGGCAGGGAACTGTGCAGCATGGAAATACCCTGATCAGGAGGGAGAAAGAGACATGGGTCTGAACCCAAAAGAGGTGCTAGCCGGGGAGCTTACAGTGGGTGCCATTACTGGACCATGGAAAGGGAATACAGCAGCAGCATCCCTGAACTGGGATGGCAATGAGGTAGGTAGACCATGGGAATGCACCACAGCAGTGGTGAATTAGCCAATGGGGCCTGTGCCCAGGGGCCCTAGCCAATTAGAGATGCCCTTGTGCCTCAACGCACTTCGCCCGCCCAGACGCCTGCTGGGGAGCGGGGTTGGGGCATAGGGGCTGGCCCCACTCCTGCTGGATTGGGGTGTGGGGGCTTGCCCCACTCCCTGGCAGGAGTGCTGGGTGAGCAGAGCAGGGTAACCCCCCATGCCTCACCCCTCTTCCCTGGCAGGAGCGCAGGGGCCCCACTTGCTCTGGGCCTGGCTCCATTTGGGGAAGTGGAGTACAAATCTGGGGATTGGTCCTGCTTTGAGCAGGGGGTTGGACTAGACCTCCTGAGGTCCCTTCCAACCCTGATAGTCTATCCTAAGAGGCGAGGCCCGCGGTGAAGGAGCACAGCAGTGAGGCTCCGCTGGGCAACAGGGAACAGCGACAGAGCGCGCTGGATAAATGCCCCTGCAACAGCCCCAACACTAACGTTACAGGGAGACCTGGACTAACCTCCCCTCGGCCTCCGTCACAGAGGTCACCCCAAAGGATGCGAGGCGAAGAGGCGGGAAGGACGCCTATTGGCTGGGTGGTGTAGCCTCGCGCAGGCGCAGAGGGGCAGCCGGGCAGCCAGAACGGAAAGGAAATCGGGCAGAGGGGAGGGAAGGGTTAATACTTAGTGCGGGTGTCGCCGAAGGCTTCTGCTTGCGCATGCGCACTAGTTCGGGATGGTTCTGCGAGGGTCACTGACTCACCGGCAGCACTGACGAGGACCCGGCGCGGGCTGTGTGAGGTAATTGGGGGAGGCTCCCCGACTGCCGCGGCCGGGTCGTTGTCAGCCGGCGCAGGACCCGGCCCAGCCGCGCCGCCGCAGGTCCCCGCTAGCGACCGACCGAGCCCGTCGCGCGGGGAGGCGGGTAGGGGTGCTGGGGCCCGAGCGCAGGCGCGGTCCGGTTGAGGTTAAACTAGCGGGGCGGGTAACGGGCCGGGCGGGGGCTGCGGCGCGCCGGGGTTGTTCCGTAGCCAGACCCAGCCGGCACTCGGGGTTTGAAACCCTTCGGGCTGCTGCCATCGGGAGTGCGGCACCGCGATCCGGGGTGACTCCGGAGTGGACTGAAGTAAATCGGAAGAGAGCGTTCCCATTGCACAACAAGTGCCCACGCCGGGACTTGTGCCGGGCTCGTTATTCCAGAACAGCTGTTTTGGTCAATGTGCATTTGTAGGCAAGTCCTCGCTCCCAGTAACACACGCACCCCTCTAGTGTCTCCCCAGATACCCCCTCCAGCTGCACCCTGCCCGCCCCCGCCCGTTCCTCTTTTGGGGAACCTGAAATATGGCAACTTCACGCATCATCGTCATAGATCTTTACTGGCTATGTAACTTTATTCTGCCTAATGCCGTTCCTACTAAATCCGGTAGTCTAACATGATTGTTTTTACATTTCTACAGCTATCGTTATTATAAGTGCTGTGATATTTAACGATGTTGACAGCATGCTCTTAATTCAACAGACCCTTCTGCCATGGAAAGAATACTTTGTATTGCATTGCTTTTTAGCAATCCCTTTCTCATTTTCAGGAGCAGTATTGATGCAGTGCAGTGGTGGATCTGTCAAGTTTAAAGAACTGTTCTCCAGAATAGGTTTTGGAGTACTAGGACTCTACTTTCTGTTTTAAATAATCCCTGGAAATACCAGAGGTTCCTGCAGTTCACATAATATAGGGGGTCATAAGATTAATTTTAATGACATAAAATTAGTGTATCTAAAAATACTGTCTAGTACATTGTATAGTACACTGCTTGTGCAAACTTACCTAAATTATAATATTGATTATGTGTTTTCATACTGGTGCAGACTATCTTGAGGATGTAAAAGCATCTGTGTACTAAAATAACTGCAATAATCTGTAAATTTTTCTGTGTGGAATTTTTGAGGTGTCTGAGAGTGAAGTGTATCTCCAAAATAGGCCAGTTGCTTGTTTTGCACTCTGGTTTTAAAATGTCTGAAGCAATTTAACCCAAAGTTGCCTTAAAAATCGGCAGTTTTTCATCCAAAGCAGGTTATAGTGAAAATTTTAACAATTTGAACTGAGCATTCGACATTGTCTAAAAACATGGTCTACATAACACCACTATGGCCTTGATCCTGCAAAGCCATATATTAGTGCTTAAGTTTACACCTGGTGAGTACTGCCATCAAAGTCGCTGACTGCCCACCGTATGTAAAGTTAAGCACGCATGTATGTCTTTCCAGTTTCAGGGTCTGTGCTTAATAACGTCTTGGATTTAATCTTGCCCGCTTGTTTTTAAAAGTATAGAAAAATAATAATGATATGAACTTTAAATTACCCGACAATACATGAACAACACAAAGCTTTAGTGTTTTTATGAATTAACCCCTGTATTGTGGCAAGGGAACAGGCAAGCTTTCATTGTCTAGCATTTTCATATGAGCATAAATTCCAGCAGAGAGGGGATGCTGAAGTCAGAAACAGGGAAAGTAGTGAGCTGTTGGTCAACAATTTTTGAGGATTTGTAAAACTTTCTATATATTGTAAAAGCTTTATCTGGCACGTTGGGGGAATGGCGGGTGCTGGTTGGTCAAAAATTCCGGTTAACTATGAGTTATGCTTACCAATGGAAGGAGGGAGTTTGGATGTGGGAGAATGCTCAGGGGTTGGGGTTGGAGTGCAGAAGAGGTTTCGGGGTGCCAGATCCAGGTGATGCTCACCTCAGGTGTTCCCCCGCAAGTGGCAACATGTCCCTATGCGGAGGTGCGGCCAGGCGGCTCCGTGCACTGCCTCTACCCACAGGTGCCACCCTCACAGCTCCCACTGGCCATGGTTCCTGGCCAGTGGGAGCTGCGAAGCCAGCGCATGGGGTGGGGGCAGCACATGGAGCCCCCGCAGCCATTCCTCTGCCTGGGAGCAGCAGGGACAACCAGACCTCTGGCAACCCCATTGAAGATTTGTATTGGGAGATATCAGAAATGCCTATTTCTAGAGCTTTCCGGTTGATGAAGCGCCAGATGACACAGCTTTTACTCTATTAAGTATTTGTGTTAACAAATCTACCCAGTAGGTACTGTATCTAGGATAAGATGGCTGATCCTTGGCAACAATGCATGGATTATGCAGTTACTTTAGCAAGAAAGGCTGGAGAGGTATGTAAATTTACTTACAAATTACTGTCTGTTTCTAGAGAAACTCATGTATGTCTTATAGGGGAATTTTACTTTTGGGTTTGCCCACATATTCCACCACTATATTTTGTCCTAAAAAAACCAAAAACATTAGCGTAATCTTCTAAAGCAAAATGGCATTATGTTTGAAACAGGAAGGTATCCTGTTCTCAACTGGGCTAATTTAGGAAAAAATCTGTGCAACTCCTCAGGCTGATACTGAGCAATGATTTGTGGTTTATCCTTTCTCCTTGTTGCACAAATGCCTTTGGTACCTTAAATTTGGTTAAAAGAGTTTCCCTTTAAGTTCCCTTGCTGCTGTAGCAGGCAACATCTCAGTTGTCTCTCATACCACTGTCTTTTTGTCTGAACAGTTTTGTAATGTACTTCAGTATGCATGGCTACCGGCAGCATTTTCTCTGAGTGGTTTTTCAACAGTCCTGTGTCTCTTCTCACAGGAAGCCTGCTTCCACTATGGTGCCTCTCTAGCCCTTGGGCAGACAACTTTCCTTCTTCTTCCCTCCTCCCGCTTTCATTGAGGCTCTCTCTCTTGCCAGGAAACAGTTCCTGCTCTCTCACTATAGGTGGTTTGCCCCTCTGACTGTGGTCTAACATGGCCAGAGAGCAAGAAAAAAAGCTAGCAGATCTCTGAGGAGCCATGGGGTAGGGTGGATGACCAGGTCTCCATTTCCTGCCTCTGCTTCTATACAGTAGTCTCTTACAGTGCATGCAGGCAAGGGCATATACCAGCCACACAGTCTTCAGAATCACAGAATATTGAAGTCCTTCAACTGCCTCAGTAAACGTTCCCTCAAACAAAGGTTCATCTCATTTCATTAGAAGTCCTCAATAGGATTTTCTTGGCTGGGAGGCAGAGATTCAGTCACATGTGCATGGCCTTGCCTGGAAATAACTTACCTAGGTGCAGCATTTAGTGTTTCGTTACAACTTTGTAGCATTGTTAATGCTAAAATATTGTAAGAGTAAGAAATTTTAAAACAGCTCCTAAGAAACAGATGTTCCATCCTTAAATGAGATTACTTGCAGTACATAAAGTTAAGCATATGTGTAAATTAGGATCAGATTATTACAGTCAGAAAAGAATAATGATGTGTTGGACTTTCCTGGAAGCCAGAATAATTAGTATTTTCCTGAAGTTTCTTATAAACAGAATGATATTCCTTACAGGTAGTCCGGGAAGCACTGAAAGAGGAAATATCCATTATGGTTAAAAGCTCGCCAGCAGATCTAGTGACAGTCACTGATCAGAAAGTGGAAAAAATGATTATTTCTTCTATAAAAGAAAAATATCCTTCTCACAGGTAAAACTTCTGTTGATATTTTAATTGCTACTCATGGGAGAAGAGGAAATGGTGGATGAAGGGATAAAGTATGGAGTCTCTTTTTTTTTTCTCAAGGAAATTTAATATGAGATTGCCGGGAAGTTAAGGAAGAACTTCATAACTTCAGGTGTTAAATATTTAAGTGACACTTACTATAAGGTCCATCAAAGTACTTCTGACTTTCTACTTCTACCTGACAGTGTGTAGTCATAGTATACTTTGTCACAGGAAAAGGCCTTCTGGTCATACATGACCAAGAGTTGCACATATTCTCTAAAGAGTTTTTAATTATATCCCAGTTCTTCAGAAATGAATGGGAATTTCATATATTTTGCTTAATTGACGATCCTCCCCAAGGCAGCCTCCCAGTTGACTTATTACTTATGTTTAGTACAGTTTACATAAAACAATTTTGCCAAAATTCCCTGTTGTCCTTTAGTTTCTTACATCCTTATGTGGTACTATGACCTCATGATACTGGACATATGGAAAAATGGTAAACCAGAATTCTCTAATAAGAAGAGAAACTTCAATGTTATGTCTAAAATAATGCGAAATTTTGTAAACTAATATTAAAGGAAATAAACATTTTTACTGTCTCTACCATTGTGCCCCCTTATCTCTAGTACCACAAATATCATTCCTCAACAGGTAGCCCTCCAGTTTGCTTAGATACCAATTGCAATTTAGCTGTTTTCAGATAAATTTCACAATAATTGCTGTTTAATTTTAAGGTTACATCTGGTTTTCTTTTAAGAATGATAAACATCACCCACTGCAAAGTTAAATTCTAGCCTCTTTAACTATTTATGTTTTAAATATATTTTGCCTACTCTAGTTTCATTGGAGAAGAATCTGTTGCAGCTGGAGAAGGCAGTACCTTGACAGATAATCCCACGTGGATTATTGACCCTATCGATGGAACTACTAACTTTGTACACAGGTATATCTGTTTATTTTGTCCATGATTACTACTTAAATTGGGCAACATTTAGACTAGAATTTTTTTTTGCTGTTTTCTCTGGAACCATTTAAGTAACCATGTTTAATAGTGTTTTCAATTGTGTTCATTGCATCTCTTTATATAGATCTTGAATTTCTTGCTTATATTTGATTAGAAACAGCCAGGCAAGTATTACCAGAGTAGCAGTACTTCTGCAAGTCCTATAATGCTCCCAAATAGAATTCTTTCCAGCTGTAACCAACAGTTGGCATGCCTTGAGAGACTAGCATTATGTAGTATAATTAGTAGAGAGTTAGAAGAAAACAGCCATTTTGCTGCAAATATCAACCTGAAAGTTTGAAAGCAAAGGATGTAGTATTAACAAATAAACCCTATGTCAGAGGTAGGCAACCTTTGGCACGTGTGCCAAAGACGTCACGTAAGCTGATTTTCAGAGGCACTCACTGGTGGTCCTGGCCACCAGTCCGGGGGCACTCTGCATTTTAATTTAATTTTAAATGAAGCTTCTTAAACATTTTTAAAACCTTATTTACTTTACATACAACAATAGTTTAGTTATATATTATAGACTAACAGAAAGAGACCTACTAAAAATGTTAAAATGTATTACTGGCACGTGAAACCTTAAATTAGAGTGAATAAATGGAGACTCGGCACACCACTTCTGAAAGGTTGCCGACCCTTGCCCTATGTAATTACAGTTGGCATTGCTGAGCCTGTTTGGTGGTGAAGGGCAGTAGCTGAAAAATTCAGAAGACACCCTGGATAGCTTACACCTTCCATATTTCCTCTGTTATTACATGGATGGAGTACAACTAGGACTTTAAAAAATGTATAGTAACAAAAGAAACATAATATCTCAATTATAAATTAGTAAAATATTTTGTTTTGAAGGTTTCCATTTGTGGCGGTTTCGATTGGCTTTGTTGTCAACAAAAAGGTATATTTGTTTTATTACTTAACATCCAACAGAGAAATAAAATTAAATTCATAACATATTATTAATCACCACTCTCTTTATTTAAAACTGGCATTTCCACACTAATGGAAAATAAACCTTTCTTCCTTGCAGATTGAATTTGGAGTTGTATACAGTTGTGTGGAAGACAAAATGTACACTGGCAGGAAAGGAAAAGGTGCATTTTGCAACGGTCAGAAGCTTCGAGTATCAGGACAAGAAGGTGAGTTGAACTGATTAGCTTATTTTGGGAAGGGGATGGGGATGAGGATGGAAATTCTTACGTTTATTTTTTCCAAAATTATAATTATTAGAAACCATTGATGTATAATGTCTCCTTTTCTCATAGCTGTTCCTCACTCCATCCCTGCACAAATGTACACTTATTTGCCCATAGAGAGTAAGCCCTTTGAGGAAGGATCCCATATTTTGTTTTCTTTGAAGCACATAACATGCTTGTGAATGTTATAAAATAAAAATGAAATTTAGAAATTTGGAAGTTTTATCGCCTATATTTGTTAAACTGGTCTGTTTAGAAACAGTGACAAATCTACCAAAAATTTAGTCTTATCTCTGCCCTGAACCTGCAAAACATTTAAATGTAGGCCTAACTTTAGTTGCACCACTGTTCACCTGTTTCTCAGTTTACATGAAGTTAATTCCATGTTTAAATACTTGGCTGCATCAAGACCTTAACGATTTGAAAAATGTTGTGATTCTTACCAAGAATCACAATTTGCGACATAAGTAACCCCAGTGAACGCATACACAAAGTGAGACTGGATAGTGCTGCCTTTTTTTTTTTTTTTTGGCTAAGTTTTTCTTCCTGTTAGTGTCTAGCCAAAAGTAGTTACTTCTATGCTATATTGAATATAAAGTGAACATGTGAGATGAATGTTTATTACAATGAGCATTCAGTGAAAGTGCATGATATACTTAAATGCTTAAATATTGTCCTTATGTAAGTCAAACTGTTGGGAAAAAAAATTCTCTTTTTCCCTTCCCAGATATTACAAAATCACTTTTAGTAACAGAAATGGGATCTAACCGTGAACCAGCGACTTTAAAGATAGTTCTTTCTAACATGGAAAGGCTTCTCAGTATTCCTGTTCATGGGTAAGGTATTTTTTAATTTGTTTTTCATCCTCTGCTTGAAGCTTGCATCAAACATGATTTTTAGGAAGGAAAATGGCAGTCAAACTCAGCTTTCTTTGCTGTAATTTTTTTTTTTTTAAAAGGGATGATACAATTTAAATCAAGCTGTCTTGTGGCTTTTACCAAGAAACTGTACATAAGAGACAAGATTTACACAACATTGTTGTTTATCCTGATGAGAGAGAGGCATGGACATAGTTTGACATCTATATTTGGAGGGGGAAGGCAGCTCCAGTCAGTCCAGTGGGATTGTGCGTAGACAGGGAGCCATTTCAGATTAGGTGATTACAGGGGCTAGTTAAGCACATGTATATTCTTACTTTGTTACTACTCTTGAATACAACAGTTGAAACAATTGTAGAAGAATCTAGATTATTTTCTATCATTTAAGCTACTTACTTTTTTGCAGTTCACCAAGCTTGGAATAGATAATTTAACTTTTGGAAACACCCTACGAGGGCAAGGCCGTATGATTTTATACTGCACCTACCTGGGGCTCTAGATGTGTTACCCTAATACAAATAATAATAGACTAGAAACTGAGTTTAAACAGGAGTGAAACTGACATTTTCACGTCATTTTCACTTCAGTTTAAAGTCAGCTTACTTTCCAGAGGCTCTTAAACACAACACTACAATGATTGAGTTGCAGTTCTCACAGGAGAATATATTTAACCCAAACACTGAGAAAATTCCATATTTTAAAGTTGAGGAAAAAAGGTCTTGTTTATTATTTAGAGTTTGTGTATGTGCGTGCATATGTGTATATATTTTGTTTGTTTGTTTTTTGAAGTACCATTCTGTGTTTGTGCCTCAGTTCCCATTGCTGTAAAATGGGAATAATAATACTTGCCTGAATGCCATATGAAATTTAAAGGATTAGATTGATATCTGTGGAGCAGGAACTGAGGGGTCTTATGACAAAGGTTTTGTATGATGCCTAGCACAATCGGGGACTCCTACTGATTTAAGGTCTTTGGGCGCTACTGTAACATTAGTCAGCATTTGAGATACCCATTGGTGGTAGCTGAAGGGAATTTACATGGTGGGTTGGATGTCGGCGGAGTACATGCCGATCTCTGGATTGGCTAGAAGCACAGCTTTCATCCCCCATGAGCTCAGCACCTACTGGCAGAATTTGCAGCACAGCATGGACACATACATGTCCTTGAAGCTGCAACCACTAGTGGACTTGACAGCACTGGACCAGTAGGGTCTGTTCCTGGCCTCTTCCCATGGAGAGGAGAGGTTAATCCCTGCTTCTCTGAGGGCAAACTGACTCCAAGACCCACTTAGCTGCTCCTAGCCCCCCAGCCTTCTACAGCTCCCCCTCTCTCAGAATCCTTGCACTAGGGACTGTTCCCTCTCAGCTGCTCCTCCCTCAAGACACAGCCCTATGCCCTCTCCTCTCCCTTCCCCCGAAGATTGACTCCACTTTCCTTGCTCCCCCCAGGCTCCAACACCCGCACCACTAAGGGCCCTGTGCTTTGTTTCCTTCCCACTGCCACGATGGGGGGACCCTGTGCTCACCCACCACCACCACTGCTCTCCCCAACCCATCTCCACCATGGGGTGTACTATGCTGTCCCCCACACCACTAGGGACCCTGTGCTCCCCCTCCTTGCCTGCCCCACCCTCAGAGGCCTGCTCACTGCCCTGCTACTATTGGTTCAGAGGATTGTCATTCCATATAGTCTCAGCTGCTGATTGGTGGAGGGGGACGGGATGGGTGAGCTAGTGCGGCAGAGGAGGAAACTGACGGGTGAATCCCCAGCTCCTGGAGGAAGTGACCTGACTGCACGGTGCTGCAGCGAAGAGCTCTTCCTGTGGCTGGGGTGTGCACCGCGAGCAGACCTGTGGCACAAAACTCAGGGGTGAGCAGGAGCCCCATCCCTCTAAACGGTGGAAACAGTGGCCCTGTGTGGAGGAGGGCAAATTATGCACCTGCCTGATCTTGCAGTTTCGGGGGGACAACCCTCCCCCGCCCCACACCTCCCCAAATTATGCCCCTGGAGTGAGGTACTAAACTTAGTAATCTCAGCTATTCTTACAGATCCTCGTGGCTTTGTTTAAACCCAAGGCCTTGAATGAAAAAAACATGAATAGGAATTTACCTTGGAAAACCTTCTTAATTGATTATTATTTAGAAAGTAGGATATATAGTACAAAACTATGCCAATCAAAACAGCATTGCGGATTTAAAGACTTTGGTATATGGTTTACACTAAACGTTAGTTTCTCTGATCTAAAAAGTATCATTTTATACTGGATTCTAAAAACTAAGTCTTTTATTTTTTTTTCTGAAATCATGTCTCTGTACCAGAAGGTAGAAAACATTTGAAAAAGTCATGTGAAATCATAGAAACTAGATACAAGGATGATTTATCAGGTTCTCTAGGTTCCCCTTCTCTGATGTAACTAGAGAAAAATCAGGAGGTAAAAAACTAACTTTTACGTAGAGCTTTTCAGATTTATTTTTTCCTGCGGACAAAAAAAATTCAGCCATGGACTGTGGGTTTTTCTTTTTGGTTTTTGGTCAAAAAAAATTTCCACAAAAATTCCACAAGCCAGTTTTCCACAGCCAATTTTTTTTTTTTTTTATCATAAACACAGTTTCAGTGACAGGTTTCAGAGTAGCAGTCGTATTAGTCTGTATCCACAAAAAGAACAGGAGTACTTGTGGCATCTTAGAAACTAACAAATTTATTTAAGCATAAGTTTTTGTGGGCTACAACTCAGCCCACGAAAGTTGCTAAAATAAATTTGTTAGTCTCTAAGGTGCCACAAGTACTCCTGTTCTTTTTACAGTTTCAATGGATACTTTTTGACCAGTAAAAATCTGGCTTAAAGGGTCCAGTCATGCACAGTGCCGTAGCCCAGGTGGGGCGAGCAGGGCAGCCATGCAGGGCACAAACAGTGGAGGCAGAAAAATGATGATGAAAAATGGTAGGGGTGCAAATATGCTTGCTCATCCAGGGCACTAAAATGCCTAGTTACAGTTCTGGTCATGCAACTTTTATTTACACAAGTACTCTTACTGAGTTTAGTGGGAATATTTACATGAGTAAGGATTGCAGGATTGGGCCCAGAGTACTGACCAGGAACTATCCTTTCTTCCAGGATTCTTAGGCTCCTTTCTGATTCCTTGAGCACATATGCCATTCATACTTCCACAAAGATTTTTGATATCATGAAACAAGGTATCATCTGTCTGCACTTGAATACAGATCTTAGGTTTTCTGTGAAATGATAAGTTAAATTACCTTTGCTCAGGGCACAGTCGGCTCTATGAGCTCAGATCAAGTGTGAGTAGTCTTTTGGCTTATCCAAGGCCGTGATCAAGTGTCTTGATGTTTTTGGTCTTTTAGCCTCAAGATGAAAACCTTGTCTGTGTCTCTGGGATCTTGAAGTCAAAACATTTTCTGTTCAATTTTGAATCTTCACTTTGAAGTTCTAAGCTGCCAGCTATATGCCGTTTGTAAATCAAGGGTCACAAAGGATTAAGCTCTTGCCGTGACTTGAGCTTTATATAACAATTCAATCTATATTTGATTGATAACTGTCTGATATATGAAAATATGTGATATCTGACAAGTTCACTAAAAGGTAATTGTACAACTTGTTCAGGGGCAATAATGCTCATAAGAGTACTGTGAATATGAAACAGAAAAGAATATTGAAAATGTCCTCTTTATAGTTGATTTACATTGCATAGTTGTTTTTTAGTGAGAATTACATTGACGTATTTGCAAAAGTCAAGAAAGCTTCTTATTGACTCAATTGTGAAAGCTAAGTAACGTTTCCAATCAGACAACAATTTAAATTGCGCACTAATTAGCACTCACAAAGCAAAGTGGACTATCCATTATTTCAAAGGTGGATATTTTTAATAATGTTTATCTTGAGTTATTTAAACATACCTCATGTTTTCGCCTTCAAAGCAATTTTGAAAGTGTTTTAAAGGAAACTACTTAATTACTCTTTCTTTTTAACACTAGTTAACTGAAATCTGAGAATGAATGCATGCACACTTGTTTGCAATTAAGATAAAAAATAAGCAGGAGAAAACAGGAATGAATATATACTGGATTATTTCTCACAAATAATATGCTTTCACAATAGCCTTAGTTTCCTTCTTTGCTTTATTCACGCTGGCTGGTATACACTGTCTGATTAGTTTTAATATTTTGATGTTCCTGTAAACTATTGTCAGTTAATGAATCTCTGTATCTGTTTTAGGATTAGAGCTGTTGGTACAGCAGCGGTAAACATGTGCCTTGTGGCAACTGGTGGAGCCGATGCATATTATGAGATGGGCATTCATTGCTGGGATATGGCAGGAGCTGGAATTATCATTACTGAAGCAGGTGGAGTGCTGCTGGATGTATCAGGTAAATGAAGGGAACCTTCAGGAAGGTGGTGGGCTTTTTGTTCTTTTGTTTTTGGTTTTTTTGGGTAATGTGGATACTTTTGAAACTGAGGTATGGAGAATACTGGAGTGTATGGGTGTTCTCTTGCTCTTTTTTATCAACCACCTGGCAAACCATAATGAGGACCCATATCAGTAAGATTTTCAGCCATTCTATCATCTGGGTGGTTCTTAAGTCTATTAAACAGTGTTTCCATCAAATTAATGCACAGTTATAGTTGTCACTTGTTTTATCCTTTAGTTCACTTAGCAGAAGTTCTTGCTTACTAGCATTGAGTCTCTTGCAGTAGAATCATTCCCTGTTAGGATATGAAAGTAAATAATAAGTCTGAATTCTTCTCCCAGGTATTAATGTTAGGTACCAGCTGAACTCAATGAGACTTGTGCATGCTTATCCAGGGACAGAACTTGATCTGAACTGATTACATTGGCTAAATACACCTCTGCCCCAGTATAACGCTGTCCTAGAGAGCCAAAAAAATCTTACTGCATTATAGGTGGAAGTGCGTTATTGAATTGCTTTGGTCTGCCGGAGGGCACAGCCATGCCGTTTTCCCCCCCCCCCCCCCCCCCCCCCCCCCACCCCCCCCCCCCCCCCCCCCCCGGAGCGCTGCTTTACTGCATTATATCCGAATTTGTGTTATATCGGGTCACATTATATTGGGGTAGAGGTGTACTTACAATTTTTCTGTGCCAGTAACTTTTTAATTCTGCCAAAGTGAAATGGTGCTATACATTCAACCACAAAGACAGTAAAACCCTTCCATGTTTGGGTAGGTGATGGCAAAAAGAGGCTTCAAAGAAAGTGAAGAATGTCTAGACCCACACTAAGGGATAGAAGAGCTCCAACCCACCTCCATGGTCATGGTGGTCCCTATTTCTGATGGCCATTCCTGTGAAGTGCAAGGGTCAATTTCTAGTTTTACCTCAATGATAGGGTCAAATTGGGGGCATGCAGGATTTACACCAGCCAAAGGGCTGAAGTCTCCCCAGTGAAACATCTCTTAGCCACTCTGTGGGTTGCTTGGAGGATCCTTCCTAATTTCCTTCAGCATACAGCTTTATTGTTCTGTCTTTTCCCTGATTCATTTCTCACCAAATCCTTTACAGTTCCTCCAAACTAATAATCAAATGTATGTGGTTTCTAAGTGAAACATGTTAAATGTCTGCTGCTTCCCTTATGCAACCATTAATATAACACATTTCTAGTATTGTTAGGGGGTGCTCAGTATAAGCCAAGTAGAGTTAGGACCCCATCTCCTTTGATAACATTTCCCAAGGTTGGGTAGCATGGAGAATTTGGTTGCTATATACATGAATGAGCCACTGGATCGTGTTTTACATTGACAGTGTTGAGAATTTGATTTTACACATTGTAATATATATATATTTTTTATATTTGGATCTGTTAACACATTTTCTGCTAGACTAAGTATTGCATTTTGATAGTTGATCTTATGGCTTATTTTTTTCAAGATTAAAATTCTTCTAAGACTACGAGCCAATTACGTTGTTGACTTTGTTTCTAGGAGGACCATTTGATTTGATGTCACGAAGAATAATTGCTGCAAGTAGTCGAGCCATAGGAGAGAGAATAGCCAAAGAGCTTCAGATAATCCCCCTACAAAGGGACGATGCCACAAACTGAATACCACAACTACACTTAAGTGTGGTAATACTAAGTTTGTCAACAGTTGTCACATACTCTGGGAATTTAGAAAATAACTTCCTACGTAAGGTCACATGTTGCACTTAAATGAATAGTAATATACTTCTACTGAATATAACTTATTACAAATTGATTTCTAAATAGAGTTTTGAAATCAGACCCATTTGAAACTGTTATAGAACTGGTTCTAACAAAGTTTGCAGTTTGTGTAAATAAAACATCAGTTTTATATTTCCTATATAGTATTGTAGCTGCTTAAATGAGTTCAAGGAAAAAAGGACACAATCCCATAAAAGTAATATTTAAAATTTATATAGCACACTGGAAGAGAGCAACTAATGCTCTAAGTCATATGTTACAAAGAGAAAGTTGATTGCTCCTAGTTCCAATTTTCTCATGGTTTCCCCCAGTGTGATCAAGGTTGATTGTTGCTTATGAGATTTTCATCTGAAGCCTCTAAATTCTTACAGTGCTATCAGTCTGTCTGGAAGTTCTCACTGGTGAAGGAAATGTAGAAGTAGATCACATGATCCCAGACCTCCCTTTGGAGACAGTCACATTTAGCTTTAGGCACACTTCGGGACACTTGTATATTATCACTGTGGAAGAGTGATTCAACAGTGATTTCAGTTGCTATCACAGGGAAGGTTTAGAGAAATATCTAAAAGACGACACATTTATTTTTTAGACTTATGTGCCCTTTACTTCTATAGACATAATTGACTGCTGTTCCTAAAAAATAAGATGTAATGTGGAAGAAGAAAGCTCTGTACGCACCTCCTGTCATGCCTTCAGGCAAAAGTCTGAGAAATGAAGTGGGTTTTATGCTAAATAGTTAAAAGCAAGACCATAAGCTGAATGGGTCCTTTGGTTTCAGTTGATGCTGCCACTTGCATATTCTCTATTTGATGTGTGTGTAGCTCCCATTAATTATTTAGGGGATTTACTCATACATTTCCAGGGGAGAATCTACTTCAATGTCTAAATACAATTTGAAATCCAAAAGATTCTCATAACTCATTAACTCACCTCCCAAAAAACCAAGCCTCCCCACCCATTTTAATTAAAATTAAGCCAGTAGTCCAGATTTTCATCTTAATTATTATTTGATAGTTATGACAGTAATGACCAGTCAGGATCAGGGTTCTGTTGTGCTACATACTGTATAAGTACATATGAGGGCATAGGTCGAGCCCTAAAATTTACAGTTAAAGAAATTACAGTATTTTAAATCTTAATGCTAATTTTTCAAAGCCTTAGGGTTAGTTGTTCTTTGCAGTCTGAGTTATTTTTAGAATTATGTTGATATCAGTGGGTACATTGAACAGTTACTGTACCTTTTAGAGTAAAATTTGGTCAGTTTGGGGACCAATTAATAACTAGGGCCAAAAATTTCAGAAGTGTCCTCTAATTTTGGATGTCTAATTGAGACACCCCAAGTTATGATCACTTTTGAAAATATGTGGTTCTTTTTTATTTCTTAGTGTGGAAAAAGGTGTGTTGTATCTTAAAATACAAGCACCAGCAGGTATCTTTACATTTCCTTGGAACTTGTACCAGTTATGTTTTGCTAGTTTTATGGAAATGTTTAATTAGAAATGCCAGTGCCATGCCAACTTTAAACAATTAGCCCTAGTGAGAAAAAGAATTGCATGATAATTCAGGGGCTAAGCAGAAGGAACTCATTAGAGTTTCATTTCCTGGGGGCCCTGTAGGGAAAAAAAATAATCAAAACCTTTTGAACTTCACCACAGCTTCATTGTTTTTAAATCTAAGATATGAATGTGATGTCTTAGCAGGTCTGCCCAACATATTATCTCTCTGGGTTTTTGTGAGGAATATGAGTTTGAGTGTGAAATATGAACTGTGCAGAAGATCTGATGTTAAACTGATTTGTTTTGTAAAATGGAAATGTATAAACTAGTACTTGATGTGAGAAATGTATGCAATAATAAAAGAAAAAAGATTGTGGTATTAGTGGATCATCTGAAAAGGTTCTGTACATATTTGGTTTGTTAGATATTTTCTTTCTGTCTTTCAAAATGCCAAAGGCGTTTAGATCATATTACAGACAAAATTGTTGCTGGCCAATTTTGATTAATATTAAAACTCTTTTTAATTATTAAAAAAATAAAAAGTCAAACTAGCAAACTTTGTATTCTGAAAAAAAAACAATGAGGACTCCTTGTGGCACCTGATGAAGTGGGTTATAGCCCACAAAAGCTTATACCCAAATAAGTTTGTCTCTAAGGTGCCACAAGGTTTCCTCATTGTTTTTGCTGATACAGACTAACACGTCTACCCCTCTGAAATTTGTATTCTGATTATACCTTTAAAACTTACATGGCTGCCGTGTGTGTGTGTGTGTGAGTGAGTGAGTCTGCCTACTTAACAATCTATCACATATTTACAAGAAATAGCAACTACCAGATTTGTGATTCCATTTCCTCACTCTTAGTTAGAAGGAATACCATTCTGTTCCCTCACTCCCTGTCCAAATGTCCCAGTTGCAGACATAGACTTTCAGTTAGGACTGCGTGACTACTTCTTCTTGCAAATAGTTACATCTGACCATGGGTGGGTTCCTACACAGTTGATCAGTTAAGCATAATACCAATCAAAATCATGTTGTACAGCCCGTGCTTTTTTATTGGGTAACAATTTCACTGTGGAGAACAGTAAGGCAAGTGAAGCATCCCTTACACTAGGGTTTCCCATGCCAAATGTGATCCTGGGTGGGGAATAAGACTTCCTCTCTCACAGCTGGGCGAGAGGAAGGGAAAACCAAAATACAACAGCAACACTGAGGTGTAGGAGCAAATCTTTTCTTATGAGAAGGGATGGAAGTAGTTTTTATTTGAATATTCCTGGTTGTCTGGCTCAATGAGAGCCATTCTTCTCTCATGAGACAATGTAGGGGAAGTTGCTCAATCTTCTGAAGTGCTGCCTGCTGGAGGTGGAGAGTATAGAGCTATGTACAAATTCCTTGTGTTAAATAATCCACTTCCCTATTTTCACTTGGAGGGTAGGCGGGTGCTGTTCAACCAGCCTGTGTTGTTTTTTGACCTCAGAGGTGATAAACATTTTTTCTGGATTGGGTCATAAAATGACTTGCACCTGAAGAAAAAAGGAAAATCTTGAAAATATAACTCTAGCTCATGCTCTTTGTATACAGTATTTAAGTAATGTATAGACAAATATGTGTTTCAATGTGCCTGCCTGAACGCTAGATGGCAGCTGGACCTAGAAAATACACTATAGTGCAGGGTACCTTTTGAAAGACAGGTTGTTCCTATTTCTGTTATCCTTAAAGTGGATGGCAATAAGAGCATTTCTGAACCCGGACCTGAAGAAGAGCTCTGTGGAGCTCAAAAGCTTGTCTCTTTCACTAACAGACCGTTCAATAAAAAATATTACCTCACCCACCTTATCTTTCTCATGATAGTTATTCAAAATACCTAGAAATCATCAAATAAATGAAGATTTGGACCACGTGTGTTGCTGAGGAATATGGAAAAATAATTCTTCCACAATACTGGCATGAAGACACACATCCCCCTCCCTGTTTTAAAAAAGTACATGTATTGATATAGGGGAAGATAGTGATGTTTTTGCGAGTAATCAATTTTAAAATAAGAAACACCTTTGATCTACACTGTATGTACATAACCTCAAGACATAGATCTAGGACACAATGCAGATATAAATTATCAGACTCAATTCATTATATCCCATGTGGAGATGTACCTGTTAAATTGCCCAAAGGTCAATAGAGAGCATCAAACTCGATGAGAAATATTTAGCCAAAAATATGCTGTAATGAGTTAACACTAGTTCCTACTATCCTTGTCTGTGCCTTCATGTACCCTGTTTCTCGCTGGGTTGTCCCAGGACTATGTCTTTGGGGTTTGTTGTGAGCAATTTTAGTCTCCCCCCATGCTGTAGTTCACTCTGAAGTTCAAGCCTCTGCAGCTTGTAAACATTTCTCCGTGGCTATTTGAAAGCTTATGAGGGAGGAGAGATGGGCTGGGGTTTGTGGGCTTAAGACCGCTTGGGTTCAATTTGCCATGGTATCTGTGTCTGAGTGAAGAAATGGGCACAGGGGGCTAGTTGTGGCTCCCTTATCCTGCACTGCCCGGCCTTCCTTGAGTTAAAGCTGCTCAAGAGCTACCTACATGACTTCAACCCAGTGAGTATCAGCATAGTGGAACCCTGTTCCACCACAGCCTCCCTCTGCCCCTAACTCTTCCAACAAGACTCCTATACTTGGGGGTGGGAGTGTAGAGCTAGCACAGAAGGCAACTGAAGTGCTCCCATCAGCTTTTCTCCAGCAATGAGTGCCCCTAAGATAGGGAAATTAGTCGCTATTTCTTTCCCCTTTGCTCTTATCCATGCAAAGTGTAGATAGTGAATCAGAGGATCTGGCCCCTGGACTCAGCAATTGAGTATATTTGGCTGAGCAAAGCATGGCCCTAAATTCAACTTGATGGCATTTGTGTTTGTCTGTATGTGCGTAACAAAATACCTTTTAAAATTACCTGTTTCTGAGTCACTGACAATGCATAAGAAATGCTTATGAGTCAATGTCCTAACAGATAATGCACAAGAAGGGAAACTCTTTTCTGTCTTGCCACTGACCACCAAATCACACTGAGAAATAAGATGACCAGTTCCATAGGGGAAAAAAAGCTGAGTCACCATTGGGGACTTTAATCTGAGTGATATATGTTGGAGGTCTCATGCTGCCAGTACTAAAACATCCTTGGAAATTGTAAATATAGATGCCAGTGTCCTAACTCAAAAAGTGTTACATCCAACATCGGGGGTTTTGATATTAGACCTCATCTTGACAAATAAAGAACTGATCATAGTGGTAAATTAGTAGTAGCTTGTGTACAAGAGATCAGGACATGTGAACAGAATAAAGTCCCAAACCGGTAATATATGTAGAGAGAGAGAGAGAGAATAGGTGCTTTCAAAATGCCAATTTCATAAAGGTGAAAACAACTATGAGCAAAATCATAGAGAGAATTTAAACAGAAAAATGTGAATGATAATTGGGAATTGTTTAGGAACGTTTTACTAGGCGTCTCAAAAGCTAGAATCAAGAAGGAAGGTCGCACTGGTTAAAAAAAAAACAACCTGGCTTAGAAGACAGTTAAAAAACAAAAAACCCATGCATATATAACAAAAGAAATGGGAAATTAATGGTAATGAATATAAATCAGAAGCTAAGTACTAAACCTAGATACTTAAACAACAGATACTAAAGATAGACATTTTAAAATCAGCATATCTGGATAACTTATGTCCAAGAGTTTTACAAGAGCTTGCCAAGGAATTCACTGGACTCTTAATGTTGATTTTCATTAATTCTTGGAACACTTGATCGTAGTCTTTAAGTAGCTACACGAAGAACAAAATTTTGATAATGTGCTCTTCAGTCTAGCAGAGAAAGGTGTAGCGTGATCCAATGGCTAGAAGTTGAAGCTAGACAAATTCCGACTGGAAATAAAGCACAAATTTTACAAAGAAGGGTCCTTTCTCATCGGAACAATACACCATCAGTGGCAATTTTAAAATCAAGAGTGGATTTTTTTTCTAAAAGATGTGCTGTAGTTCCAACAGGAATTAATTCAAGGTTATACAGGAGATCAGATGAGATGATCACAGTGGTCCGATCTGTCCTTATAAACTATGAATGGATCTATGAAAACACCATTTGTTCAATTCCAAAATTTCAGGCAATGTTCTAGGTATCAATGGGCAGAACCCCACTGATTTTGGTGAAAGCCTGATTTCTGCTAAATTCAGGCCCACTGAGTGTCCATTTGGTGCTGCAGGCCAGTGGAGCTTTGTGGTGCCCTCTGCTGCTGCCTATACATATCACAGACAGCAGATTCCTAGAGGATTGCACTTTTCATTGTTCATGTAGGCCAAGTGCTGTGTGTTATCCAACTTTTTAAGTGCAAATGGATGCCTGGCTGGACGGGGCAGGATGGAATTGGGAGCAGGTGTGAGGGGGCAAGGGCGAAGTTGGGAGTAAGGGGCTGACTGGAATGGCAGTGAGGATCCCAGCTTTCGGGGAGCAAGGTAAGTATGGGGGCCTAGCCAGAAGAGTGAGTGAGGGCCTGGCTGGTGGATCTATCGGGTGCAAAAGGACCAGCTGGGTGTATGGCTCAATCTACATAAGCAGAGAAGCGTGTGACCATCTAGCCTTAATAGTCCCCCCATCCCTTCTCAAATCTCACCCTATTAAATGATCATTGAATAGATCAGGAGAGATCACAGAGGTGTAGTGTAAGCTCAGCATTTGCCAGGGCTCCATCATAGGTAGGGAACGTAAACAAGCCTCAGTGGAACAAAACCAAAAAGAAGTTTATAACTGTGAATAAATCAAGAAGGCTTTACCAGTCTTGGGAATCTGTTATAAATGAGTAACAGACTCCGATTACTAGGGTTTTGCACAAGCCTCTGTGAGCAAAGGACAAAAATGTTTGTTGGGTTTGCCCCAGTACCGAAAGGTGAACATTATAAAAGTTCCCTTTACTTCTGCTTCATTGTACATGTAATTACAACCAGCATTCTGAACTCTCACATCGGAAAACACATTTAGAAGATAGCAGTACCTAATAGTGTTAGAGGTTCCTGTTTCAATATTTACTCTAAGGCCATTAGTAATATATTAGCACAGAGGGGCCAATTGTACTGCCCTTTATTCATGCACCTCAGTTGGCTAAACATGTATAAACGTGATTGTTAATGACAAACTACTGTAGCAGAGAGAGAGAGAGGATAAAAGCCCTCATTCTGTAGATACTTAGCTCTTAATATGCCTTTTTTTGTTGGAGACAGAACAAACTCTAAGGTAAATATTGCCCATCAAAAGCCATTTAGCTGCTTGAAACTGAAAAAACATTGGCATTCAGTCCAATAAAATATCAGTTACAAAAGAAAATAAAATTTCCACTCTCCGGTATTTTTGTCTATATAGTCAACTGGGCCTCTTGCTTCCACTGTGACCAGCCACCCTCTGCCAGGCCCTCATCCCCTACTCTTCCCAGCATCCCCCACCTCCAGCTGTGACTTTCGTCACAATAGCTAAGCACCATGGAAAATGAATAAGTAGTGGAGTCTATAACAACAAGGGTGTTCTTTCTGTGCTCCAGTGTCTGAAGTGTGTAGTGCCATTTGGCACCTCCAGAAACTGCAGCCTAGTTCTAACCTGAACCCAGCCCTTCCTTGTTCAGCAGATGGCATTGCCAGTGGAACTGGTAGGAAATTCTGCAATCAGATGGTTTTCCATCTGCAAATGCTGATTTGTCAAAAGCAAAATCTTTCACGGAAATGTGCCAATTTCGATGACTCTTCTTACAAATCACAGACAGTGTTTGAAACTTGCCTGCCTGGTTTTCTGCCAGCTTGCCTGTCATTCTTGGCAGCAACTCACCCAAAGGATTGTCCCAGGATTAGAGACTCTGGGGTTTCTAGGATCTACAGCTCTGTGGCAGCCCATCATGCCAACTGCTTTGGGGTTGGAGTCTCTAAAGCTTCTAGGGCTCCCTGCTGTGGCTTCTAGGCTCCCTGCTGAAGAACTGGGAGCTTGGGTATAACAGATCCCAGGCCTGCAGTTCAGACATAACTCCCAAGACATTCAGGCTCCCTTCTGTGAAGCTAAGAGCCAGGAAACCTGGGGGGGCCCACCTGCGCTTGGGTTCCCAAGTTTGTGAACCCAACTGGTATTTCATTTTGAAATTTTCAAAATGAAGCATTTTGATTTTTTTGGAAACATTTTTTCTTGCAACTTCTCTTCCCTGGGAATTTTAAAATTGCTACTTTTTGTTCTGAAATAGAACATACTATATTTCAGAATTGCTTGCAGACTGGGAATATAGCTCCATTAACATCAATGGAGATGTGCCAGTTTCCACCAGCTGAGGCGCTGACTAGAATCTTAGTTCATTTCAATCCATTTGGCATTTGTCAGTGGTTGTAAGGAAATAGGGTGCACATCCTAGAAATTAGAGATGGAAAAGATCTATACAGTCATTATTCCCTTACCAATGCAGAACTGTTCCCCATATTTTTCTAGTGTTTTCCATTTGTAGGCTTGGGAACGAATACTGAATAAATTCCTGACAGGAACATCATTAAAGTAATTTATCAGTTTGCACACTTTTTATGCTGATGATATTGAAGATTGTGTAGACTATCCAAAAAGGATCTGAGGATCAGTTTAGAAATACTGTGAATGATTTTGTGCTTTACTGCTACTTTACATATTTATTTTTCTAGCCGTTCTGAACGAGGCATAGAACATGAAATGGGAAACTGCCTTGGGTATCTAGAGTCATTTCACCAAAGTTTATTCCTCAGCATTCTTTATCCACTAGAGCAGTAGTGCTTAACCTTTACTACCGCCTGCACCCCTTTGGTTCTCAAAATATGTTCTCACACCCCTTATCAAAAATCATTGAGGTAGGTCAGTTCTTTAAACCTAGATATATTTTTTGTTTGTATATTACAGTAATTGTTTAAAAATGTATAATGTTAATAAATACAGAGGTTTGATGAAACAAAGTAGTTGTACTTAGTGCCTGTGCTTAATCTGTAGTTTCAATGATTTACCTTCTAAAAAAATCGAGCATGTCTCGCATCCCGAGAAAGAGCATCTCGCACCTCCAGGGGATGCGTGCACCCAAGGTTAAGAACCACTGCATTAGACGGAGTCAGGTCACTACATTAAATTTTGATGTTATACCAAAATACAGTTAGTAAATCACACCAATGCAATGCTATCATCTTCACATTTATAAAACTGATAACTTCAGTGAAAGTACAGCAAATCAATCTCCTTGATTAGCCAGTAACAACCAGCTTGCCAATAGCATCGGGATTCACATGCCAAGACAGATTTGCTTCCTTCCACTTATATAAACAAGCAGCTGTACTGAGTACAGCAAAGATGCCTACACTGCCACTCAGTGGTGCAGGTAGAGTATTATCTGTACCCATGGTTTGCAGAATAAATATAACATGAACTGTGGGATGGTGGTAGGATGACCAAATGTCCCAATTTTATAGGGACAGTCCTGATTTTTGGGTCTTTTTCTTATGTAGGCTCCTATTACCCGCCACGCCTGTCGCCATTTTTCACACTTGCTGTCTGGTCATCCTATCTGGTGGTGGGGTTTTTTTGTTGTTGTTTTTTTTAAATGAGATCACCTATCTGCTGGGAACTAGAACGAGATCACTATTTCAGGGCTTGATCCTGCATCAATGAATTTAATGGGAACTTCTCCATTGACTTCAATGTGCACAGGCCTCACTCTAATAAAAATTAATGCACATGCTTAATTTAAAATAATGAGTATCCTCACTGAAGTCACTAGTGCTACTCTCGTGTTTGAAGTTAATGTGCATAACATTGCAGGATAAGGCTCTTGTTTTATGGACTAGTGGTCTATGTGAAATCTCTTGGGAATTTTGTTGTTATTTAATTTTAACATTTATATTGCAGTGGCACCTAAAGGTGCCATTGTGCTAGGTGCTGTACCAGTATATACTAAATGACAGTCCCTGCCCCATGCACTAAAGTTTTGTTTTAAAAGTTGTAGGGTTCTTGTTGTGTTTCAAATTTTGGTTGGAACTCAGAGGAAGGATGAGCACCAGAAAAATACAATTAAAAATAAAATGCACAGCCATCAGAAGGTAACAACTATTCAGCTCTCATCCTACAACAAAGCAGTCCCTCTACTCAGGTACCTCAGAAGCAGTGTTCTAACCATGTTATCTAATCTTGGTGTCTAAGACATTTGTAGAGTGTCAGGATTTCACCCACAGTCACCTTAGTATTTAATGTTACTGCCGGGTCCTGAGTGGCCAGACCTAGTAGTCAGAGTTAAAGTTCAGGGTGATAAGACAGGAGTCAGCTAGGTCAGGATACCAGGAGGTCAGAAGCAGGAGACAAACGGGAGATCAGAACCATGAATCAAATACCAGGAATCATATTAGGTCAGGATGCCTGGGGAGCAGGAGACCAGAACAGGGTGGAGCCCAGTTATTCAGACAGCTTCCTGTTCCTGCCACTGGCTTCAGTAGGGGCAGCCAGCCAATCAGCTGCTCCAGGACTCTGCCAATAAGACTTCAGGAGGCGGCACCTCAAACTGGGGTTAGGCTTCATGGATGCCAGGTAAGCAAGCCTCAGTACACTGCCAGATAGATGGTTGGAGCATGGTTGCGCCTACAGACTCCACTTTGAGACCCATGGGTCATGGCATCACCCTCTCCCCTCTGGGTGACATGGGTCCAGGTTTCTCAGGGTGGCGCCTATTGAAGGCGTGAACCAGGGCAGGAGTATGAACAAGTGCATTCCTCTGGGCCATAACTTTCCACATTGATCAGGTACCATAATTTGCCCAGTTACACTGATAGACCAGGTGTCAGCTCCTGCCAAAGCCCCAGGCCAATTCACTTGTTTATTAGTATAGATCACAGTGATTGTTAATTGTATAAGAATGTATTTTGTGTTAAAACTTCATGAAAATGAATGGGATGTTACATGCCCGGTTTTCACTTTATTCATCCTGTTATAATGTAATAGCAAACATTTACATTGTATATACATCTGTAAATAAATAACCCATCAAATGAGAAAGAAGCCTTGTGTAATGCAGATGAAGAACTTTAGCAGGAAAGTGCTAATTGGTGTGCATTTGAAGGCAAGTGGTCACTGTGTGTGATGATCAGAGATCTGAGGCCTTGTCTACACTGCCACTTTACATCACTGCAACTTTCTCGCTCAAGTTTCAGCACTGGAACATGGCAGTGTAGACAGTGCTACAGCACTGGTAGCTACTCCCCTCATGGAGGTGATGTAACAGGGCTTCTTCTCCACCTCAGTGGGTCCTGCGCTTCCTTCTAGTGGTGGGTCAGGATAGTGTCTTGTCTCTCAGAATTTCCTCCTCTCTGTTTATAGTGGTGGGGAAATTCTGTCTCCAAGTGGCCTTCCCATTTCTGGGCCCCTTTTCAAAAATAATTGAAGTAGGTCAGTTCTTTAAACCTAGATATATTTTTTGTTTGTATATTACAATTGCCAGCTTGTCAGATGGAATTCCAGAGACAGAGATGAGTGTGAGCAGGTCTTGGGAGTAATTTGCTTTAAGAAAGTTATAGCATTTGAGACTGTGGTCTGGTTCCAGACTGGAGCCTTCTGGATCAGGCCCATATCTTTGGGACAAGGCACTGGCCTTGCCATTCCTGATTCCAGGGTGGCAGGTCAGGGTAAATTGAACTGGGAGAAAAATTGGGCCCATTGGAGCTGTCATTGGTTTAAGGCCTTAGCCCTGCAAAGGTAATCCAGGTTCTTGTGATTTGTAAACACTTGGACTGGATGATGGGCCATTTCCAAGTAGTGTCACCGCTCTTCAAAGGCTGTCTTAATTGCCAGGAACTCCTTGTCCTGGATCTCATAGTTTCACTCAGCAGGTGTGAGCTTCCTTGGGTAGTAGGCAATGGGATGCAGTATTTGCTTGGGTCCCTGGCTTTGGGAGAGGACTGCCCCAATCACAGTACGAGAAGTGTCTGCTTCCACAGCGAAAGCTTGAACCATGTCAGGATGGGCCACTACTGAAGCGGTGGTGAAGGCAAGCGTCCGTCGCTCAAATGCTTGCTAGGCCTTGGGTGACCAATGGGACTTGGCATTTTTTTGGAGTAGGACAGTGAGGGGCTTGGCTTGTCTTGAAAAATTTGAAATGAACCCCTGGTAGAAGTTTGTGAAGCCTAAACAATTTTGTAGGGAGGTTGCCCAGTTGCAGACAGACTAGACCTTGCGTGGATCTTCCATCTTGGTGCCTTCTGGGCACAGGACGAAACCCCGGAGCTCTGCTGAGGTCTGATCAAATGTGCACATCACTAGTTTAGTGCAAAGACCGTGTTGTCATAGTCTCTTCAAGTCTGTGCAGACATGAGTGGTGTGTTGGTCCAGATCATCTGAGAATATCAATAGGTCATCTAAGGACACTACCACAAACTGGTCCAGCAGGTCTCGTAGCACATTGTTAATGAAATGCTGGAATGTTGCTGGAGTATTAGTTAGTCCAAATGACATAACTAAATATTTGAAGTGGCCGTAGGGGGTCTCTTGCCATGCTGCCGGCAGAGTTCTGATGGGAAGGTAACTATGTTCTTGCCAGTAAACAAAGAGGTCATGAAGGGTCAGTCAGGAGATGCCAAAGATTGGTGGACAATGCGGGGAATGGATCAAGCCAAATTGTATCATTTTTCTGTGTCCCTGAATAATGGCTTCAGGGAGACAGTCCTTCACAACTGGACCTGAGGACAGAAGGGAGCTGTCAACAGTTTTGGTTGTGTCAGGCATGGTCTTGTGTAGCAAGGGGAACTGTAGAGCTTGAGCTGTAGCTGCATCCATGAAATTGTCTGTTGCTCCTAAATCGATGAGGGTCTGTTAGAAGGGAGTCTGTCAGGGAGTCCCCCAGGACGTACAGCTGGATAGTCACCTGCTAATGGGAAGCCTGTGGATGTGTCTCAGAGAGAACTAGGGACCTTCTTTCAAGATCCAGTCTGGCTCCCCACACCAGGCCTGGGTTGGTTGTTTCCCCATGCTCTTTGGCATTTGTACTGGGCAGGCCAAGATGCCATGAGCAGTTTCACCACAGTAGAAGCACAGGTGGTGCTGTTGGGACCGTTGGTTTTTTCAGGTGTGAGTCATTGGCAAGCTAGATTGGCTTGCATGAATTCAGTGGGCGATACAAAAATTGAGGTCATGGTACATGATAAGGGAGGCTACAGGCAACCCCCTTTCTCCTCCTTTTGTTCTCACAGATGATTATCTATGTGAATCGTGAGGTGCACAAAGGCATCTAGGCTCGTTGGCATCTCTATATGGGCCAGTTCATCTTTGATTTCTTCCCGCAAGCCCTATCGGAACCAATATAGCTGTGCTCCTTCGTTCCACTCCGTATCTGCTCTGAGGTAGCGGAAGTGCTCTGCATAGGAGGCCACTGTATGTTGCCCCTGCTGGAGTCCCATCAGTGTGGGTCATTGAAGATGATGGACATCAATTGGAGAAAAGCATCCCAGTACAACAGAACTGGCCTATTGCCTTCCAGCAAGAGGGCGACCCAGTCTAAAACATCTGCTGTCAGTAGGCTGCTATAAATCAATCGTAAAACATTGTATTAGTAAAAAATGTTAGGATGGATTTCATTTCTGCCAAATGATCAATGACAGGGTAGCTGGAGAAGCTAAAATTCGTGTAACAACAAGACTGATGAGTAATGGTTTCTGAGCTGTGGCATCGTATGACATAAAACGCTAACCAGCCCATCCTCTTTTGACAGCCTCCCATAAACTTACCAGCGGGAGTTACTGAATTTAGTTGCATGTCAAAGCTTTGTTTGGATTGGAGAAATGCTGTGGAAGCTTGGTTTTACTGCTCTTGCTCTTCTAGGCTCTGAAGCATATGCGTGAGAGTTTTGCTGAGTCAAGGCCCTACTGCTGGCTTGAGATCACTTGAATACAATTCTGAAACATTTTTCAGATTGAAATGTTTAGCCATTAATCTTCCAGATGTGCATGGTGGATTCACAGTAGCCATTCCCAGGAATTTTTGCTTCCTTTGGTGCTAGATATTTTTATCCAGCTATTACTCAGGGTTTGTCTATACAAATGCTTAGTTCGTGACAAGCTGGGATATAAATCTCCCCTGCACTAAGTGTCTGTATGGAACCTGCTGCTGCACATTAGAAGTTTCCTAGTTCACTTTAATCAACTTCTGTTTCAAAGCAGGGTAGCTCAGTGCACACTACAGAACTTTTTACAGTAGATTTACACCCCAGCTTGCTATTAATTGTTTGTAGAGACAACCCCTTAGTAGCTACCATGGAACTGCTAAAACCAATAGCTTTTATTACATAAGATAAGCTTTAAATAGGCTAGTGAGTGACCTGTTGCTGCTCCACTGAAGTCAGTGAGTGTATTGTCATTGACTTCAGTGGGAAGTCATTATTAGTTATTATTTGTTCAGCTCTATCTTCAAACTGTAGATAATTGAGATTTTGATTTTAGAGGTTGACCCGCCAGCTTTGCACACAAGTTCTTTGCTGCTCTCCAGGGATTAACAGCTTGAAGACAGAAGGGGACAGACTTTGTTCACTGACCCACTGTTTTCTTCTTCACTGATTTCTGAGGGTAAGATCCCAGAGTATACAAGCCCCTGTAGCCCTGACTGACCTTGGGAGCAGCTGCATGCTTACCAGCCAGTCACTGCTTTTCACTGTGCTCCAGGTTTGAGTGAAGAAGAGCACAGGACAGTGTCAGAGCGTGCAACTGACTTTTGAATAACAGGGGGTTCAGTTAACAGAAATTATAGTGTAAAATATTTTTATTTTGTTCTTTTCACCTGGATCAGCAAAGCTGCTTGTGAATGGGCCATATTCCCTTTTTAATCATCACCTGGGCCCTAGTCCAGCAAAGCATTTAAGATCATGTTTAATTTTACTCCTGAATCATCACATGACTTCATAGAGTGTTCTGTGGGACTACACACATGCTTAAAATTAAGCATGTGTTTAAGTACCATGTTAAATCAGGGCTCTTCGCTTGACACCCAAATGGAAATTCTGGATGGGCAGCTTCACTGAGTTTTAGGACCTCATTAGATGAGACAAACATTATTTTAATAATTGAGTTTGTTGAATCCTCCTTTGTCTAATTCAGTAGTTAGGAATTATGTTTTCAGCAGCTTTTGTGGCTAACAAATCCCTCCATTTTGCTGCAGCATTTTCTCTCACACAAAAGCCATTTACTGCCTTTTATACTTCTCCGCCACAAATGTTAGCCTTGTAATTAACAAGCTTTTGAGACTGATTAATGCCTCAGCTAAGATTCAGAGTGTAATACATCTCAACAGCTGTTTCTGGTACTGCAAAGCAAT
Organism: Gopherus flavomarginatus; assembly: GCF_025201925.1. Taxonomy (NCBI): domain Eukaryota; kingdom Metazoa; phylum Chordata; order Testudines; family Testudinidae; genus Gopherus; species Gopherus flavomarginatus. Next base: position 248,713,089 of record NC_066618.1, on the reverse strand, counting down.
GTGATTTACCTTAATCCATGTACAGAAGTGTTAAAGGTTAATTGCAATCACCATTAAGTTTGCTAGAAACAAACAAGAAAAATACACAATATAGATTAATAGATGAGTTCACAAACATCACTAGTATTTCAAGCAATAGAAATGATTATGTTTAGTATGTTCAGCATATCTAGCAATAACTCATGCTGGCTTTTCCTGGAGAAAAGTCTGTAGCAAACGATCAAGATTAGATAAAAATTCTGACGACTAACAGTACAAGGTTATTTTAATTAAATTGTGTCATATGCACAAAGATACAGAATAAGAATGTTTTAAGTAGTGCAACATGCCTATGCTATATTACTGTATAACAGAGCAATGGGAGTGTTGTGGTTAAGACACTGGACTGGATTTTGGGAGATCTGGGTTCAATTCTCAGTTCTGCTACAGACTTGCTGTCTGGTCATGGGTAAGACATTGACTCTCCTTGTGTCTCAGTTCCCCACCTGTAAAAAGTGGGGATAATAATAGTTGCTTTCTCCTATCCTAGATCTTTCTTGTCTATTTAGATTGTAGAGATTGTCTCATTGTATGTGTATATACATACATCACCCAGCACAATGGGGTCTGGATCTTGGTTACAATGCAATACAAAACTATTGTATCATTTGTAGTTTCACACTTCACTATCAGCTTGAATAGAGAAGTTTATGTCTGGTCAACAGGACTGTACTGAAGAGCTAATCTAAAATCCCCATAACAAATGGATGTTAGTCCTGGGTCCAGGGAGCACATATAGCCACACCGGAAAAGATAACTAAATCTGTTCAGCACTGGCAATGAAATTTTCAGCTTAGTCAGAGAAATGCAGACAATAAACAGCCACCTACACCTTGATCTAGCTGCTAGGGCTGTTATCAGCCTTTCACTGAACTGACTGATTTATTTCAATGTACACGTTTCCTTTATCTGAACTCTAAGCACATTGCAAATTTTTACAACTTTTGGGCCATCAAGAGAAAACTTCCAACTTCACTCAGTGTGGTCAGAATAAATGTACTCACTGTGACGAGGAAATGCTGGACTGCTTTAAGAACATAGCTGTCTCTATGTGGAATCTCTGCTATTCCCCAGATATATATTACAGGATCAGGCTGAAGCTGTAAAATATGTCACCAATTCAGGGCCTAATCCTGCAGCCGTTACTCCCACAAGTGATGATTCTTATTTATGTGAACAGCTGATTTCCAACTGCCACTGAATGTCATTGTGTGTTTATAAGACTTCAGAAGGACTCCTCACATGTGTCCAGCAATCCCAGAGTCAGAGGCTTACATCTTCAGTGGTATTTAAACTCCTAACTTCCACTGAAATCAAATACTTGAGAATAAGTAAACTATAGCCATAGTCACTCTGACCATACAGTTAATGCATGAAATGGAAACCTGACTCTCCAAATCCCCTTTCAGCTTCCTGATAGTGATTCTATTTCTCCTTCCTACTTCTATGGGACAGTTTATTTTTTCTCTGACAGATTTAAGACAATGATTCTTCGCTTTTACATCCTATTAGCAGGGTTAGGAGCCCAGGCATAGTATTGCTCTTCTTTCTTAAATTTGTTTTTAAATATATGGAGAGTTAAGGGTGGTGGTGGAAAGAGCCATTTTCCTACAGCGAGGATGACAACATAAGTACCTGGAAAGAAAGATACAATAACCAAGTCAGTAGCAATCACCTTGCTTAGAAATGTTTACACTCCAATTTAAATTCAAGGGCCGAGCACTCTGGTTCAGTACTTTGCATGCTCAAGCCTGATATCATAGAATCATAGATTATTAGGGTTGGAAGGGACCTCAAGAGATCATCTAGTCCAACCCCCTGCTCAAAGCAGGGCCAATCCCCAAATGGCCCCCTCAAGGATTGAACTCACAACCCTGGGTTTAGCAGGCCAATGCTCAAGCCACTGAGCTATCTCTCCCTCCCTATGATATGATTTAATAGCATATTAAATACTGACAATTTGCTCAACAGTGACCAAAACACAAATTAAAGATAAACTCCTCTAGGCAGGGACTATCAGCATCACTATGTTTGTGGTGGGAAGGAGTTCCCCCCCAGGCCAGTTTTCACCTTCCTCTGCAGCATGGGGCATGGGTCACTTGAAGGTTGGCAAGTGCAGGGATTGGCAACCTTCGGCACGTGGGCCAATGGGGAGCCTCAGGACCAAGCCCTTACATATTAGATAAGATCTTGTAAAACTTTGAACAAAATGGGTTGAATTGAGACAATATATGGTACACAACATCCAAATCTTTTACAAGGGCATCGTGTGTGATCCAGTGAATTGTCTTTAGTCTGGTAGGAGTTGTCAAAATTTTTGTCAGTTGTTCAGAATGACAGCCTCAGGAGATGCACATGTTTTCATAGATTTCATTCTGATCTGTTAAACATGCTCTTGATAGAACCAGCTAGGAGCTATTAGAGCTCTTAGTGCTGCTGTGAGTCACCTTTGTAGTTGCTGCACGGTTCGTCTCTAAGTCTATAATAAACTCAGCTAGCCTGTTGAAACATGCACTGTCATATTCTGATCCCAGCCTTACAGATATTCTCACAGATGCTCTTTTCTCTCTCCACATTCAGCACAATCTGCCCAGCCCAAATATTTCACAGTGCACTCAGCGCGCTTCCTGCTTTGTGGCCACGAGAAGAGTAAAAGAGAGGTCTCAATTAAAAAGAACATATTTTGACCAGCACAACACTCATTTGAAAAATACACTTAGCTATTTCCTGTTGGTGGCACCATTAGTATTACCAAACCGCTGGGATGAGGAGGTTTCATGCTGCTCTTCCCAAAGTAAACAATCCGAGAAATAAGAAGCAACATACAGAGAACTGCATGGACTTTTTCAAATATGCAAGGAAAAGAAAAAGTAGAATGATTTTGAAACCACCCTGTAGAATTCTCTCTCTCTCTATATATATATATAGCTGCAGTATAATCCTCTCTTAAACTGTATAGGTGGATTTTAAAATTCTAAGAAAAGGATATGATTGCTACTAGAGCTCAGTATTGCTGCCCTCAAGCATGCAAAAGTCATGAGTCAGACCCCATAAGACTGACTTAAAAATGAAGAGATTTTCAAAAGTAATAGATTTGGGGTTCTTTTATTTCCCTGCTGGTTTTTGAGCTTTTAGGGTGTCCATTTTCCAACTTTTCTGTATAACCATTAGGGCTAGAAACTTTGTTTTAAAATGAAAGCAGAGAAGCTTATGGAATCATAGAAACATAGGGCTGGAAGGTTCACATGAGCTCAGGCTTTCAGAACAACACTAGATATTGTGAGATTTGCAATAAAATCATAGTCAGCAAACTGCAAATTCTAGCTGTGGTAGAGATATTCCTTAAACATATAATAGGAAACTGGAACTGATAGACCCAACAGAAACTGTCAAAATGGAAGAAACTTTTAAAGGATACGTACGATAAGGATCAAATCTGTTATATTTGTAGTGGTGTCATGAACCAGTTTTGCATTGTGGAATAATTTGCTATAAGAAAAATAAACAGGATTAAATTTCAGTTTATATAGCATAAGAAAATTGCATATACTGTTGCATCTGTAAACTGGACAAGGAAGTTATAAAGCCAGCAAATTTGCCTTACTTTTGCTATTACCATGGTGGATAATCATCTGTTATTATGAATAATACCTGGCAAGATATTCCTGTCTTTTCTTTTCCCATCAAGTATTCACTGAAGAGGCTGGCAGAACATGTTAACTAGATGCAGTTGCCCAAACATAGAGACACCCAGCAATAGTTTAATTTTGCCAACAACATTGTACACATTTTTAGTTAAAACACAAGCCTTTAAAATGCATCCACTAAATTTGCAATTGTATCAATTCTTTGTGTCTCAGGTGCCAACTTTCCAAAGTGCAGGTGGGGTGCTCCACCCCCAGCTCTGTCCCAGACCCCACCCCTGCCCCACCTCTTCTCACCCCTGCTCCACCCCTCCTCTTCCTGCCCCCGCTCAGTTCCGCCCCCTCATCGAAGCACACTGCATCCTTGCTTCTCCCTCCAGCCTCCTGTGTGCCATGAAACAGCTGTTTGCAGTGGGCGGGAGGCTTAGGGAGGGAGGAGAAGGAGGGGCTGATCTGCGGGGCCTGCCAGTGGGAGACATTGGGTGGTGGGGAGCTTATAGGGGGGCTGCCGGTGGGTGCTCAGCACCCACACCCCTGGAGTCAGCACCTATGCTCTGTGTGTGAGAAAGAGAGAGAGAGAGAATCTGTACTTTGTGCAATAATGTCATGGTGGCAATTACTGGTTTTGCATGTACAAATGTGCATTTTCACATGTACTATGATGAATACACACATTTTGCAGTTACATTTGTGCGGGCATACTGGAAATACATTCAGCTAAAAAAATCAAATCTTTATCTTTAATAATACATCATTATCTTTGCTGCCCCCGTCAGCCTGCAACTGAGCAAGATCTCTCCATGAATGTGTGCAATGTCCTGTCCAGAATGGGAGAGTCACTTAGGATTTTTTTTTTTCAAAATAAAGGATATTTTGCTCAAAATAATGTGATCCTGTGACTTTCTGTATTTCTGTCTATATATTTGAGGCTCTCAATTTTTTCATAATTTCAGATGCCCTAATAATGATTAGCCCCATGCACCCCAGCCACCTTTTTGACAGTTTTCAGGCTCTACTACATGGATTTTTAGAGCATTGTATTTACTATTAATCACAGCCTTAACTGTTTCTCACTTTTAAATTCTCCATTGACCTTGAGTGAGCTCTTAAGCCTACAAGCCCTTTCCCACTAATGGTACTTGCCTCCATAGCAGAGTTTCCCAATGTCTCAGACTATCATTTTTAATCTTTAATAAATATTAGATGACATTTTAAATATGCCTATTGCGACTTGCTCACCCATACACCCTCTTGATCAGATTTATTTTAGAAGTTCTTTGGTTTCAGAGCAGTCTTGAATAACTTCACCAGGTCTCTCACACTGCCTAAAACTAAATCTTTCATTATGTAGATCTCATTGGTGAGGAGGTGGGGGAAGCCCTAGATAAAATATTTGCAGATTTTCAAATGTGGATCATTTTTATCCTCTAATCCTGGTCAGAAGTAAATCTGAGCCTTTGTGACTCTCATATGTGTGAGATATCTTCAGTTTCTTCAGTCTCAGTTGGTTCATACACTCATTATTTTAATCCTGCTCTACCCAGTACCATTTTCTTTCCTAAGTAATTGTTTAGGAAAAGGATTTAGTGAAAAGATTAGAGAAATGAAAAGGCACTGCAGACTGTGCCACAATAAATTATACGTTTTTAGCCTGCATAACTGGCTAATAATATCGCCAAAGAGGTATAGAGCATATAGGTTAAGCTTCAATGCACCCTAGATTCCCATGTCACCTCACAAAGAGTCACGGGGTGACAGTCCTGCAGCATGAAGTGTTAAACTGTTCAACTTGTTATAACAGTTCTTATTACATGCCAGAGATCCTACACAAGCCAAAAGCACAGGCATGAGAAATATGTTGATGTACTGACATTGCAGAGTAATTACTGAACAGACCACCCACCCACAGCTCCCCAGTTACAAAATTAACACAAATTCCTAGAGCTCAGAGACGCCAGACCAAATTTGTCCTTGCTGTAACTCCACCAAACTCAAGGTGTTACAGCAGGGTTGGCCTGATGTGGTCTATGTGTTAGAGTGAAACGTCAAGGTAATTCCCAAGAAAATAGCACTGTAACAACAGCCTCAGTTATTATAAACAACCCTGCAGATTCAATATAGCATATAGGGAATGATAGAGCTTCAATGGTAGCAGAGAGCAAGGATGAATAAACAGCCTGATAGCAATAAAAGAAAAAAACCCTCTGGATGTCTTTAGCATTCTACCCCTAGTCTGGAATGACCCCTTGAAAACATGGTTATCAATGTCAAACTTTAGGATGCAGCCATTCTGGCCCAGTGGTGTACTGTTACCACTGTGGCTGTCTCCGCTTTCCACACTGGCGTTGGTTAGATGTGTAGTACATCGGAGGTTGAGGGGTAGAGTTTCAGGTACTCTGATATTATATCTTGTGTCAGCGGTCCTAGAGAGAGAAAAAACGGACTGAAGAGTTGCATGTGATGATGGTAAAGAATCACTGAGTCACTTTTTCCTAACGGTGAGCAATAATTTAGGCTAAAGAAAATAAAACAAAGGGTAGTGTAGGTAGCTGTATCTGGCAAATTTAATTTCCCTTCAGTCTGTTTTCATGAATCTCACTCACAAACCTGCTTCACTCGCCTACTCAGCAGCCAGACGAAAGGGTGAAGTTAAGAAGCATTGTGACTTAGAGTGCAGTGATTGGCTGGAGAACACCAACTGCTTGCCAATCCCATTGTACCACTGCCATGGCTAAAGGCTCGTTGACAGTTGTCAGTGCCAACTGCCAGCTGCAGATGGAGGTGAGCCAGCACTCTCGTACCTACTGGTCAGTGGAGTTGTAGGCAGTTTCCCTGTGTCTTGCCCCTTGGATGCCTGCAGGGAAAGAGAAGCAGGCTCAGAACCCTATATCAAAACACATTAGCAAAAGGTAGGTCCTGCTGTATTATTTTTTTTAAGCTTATTTTAAATATTTCAACCCTCAGCAGCAGCCTCTCCAGGAACTGTGCAAAGCTGTCTCTCAGACTGGCCTCTACTGGAATAAAAGGCCCATGGCATGGCTGACTTGAGCCCATGGGGTCCAAGCTGCAGGGCTAAAAATTACTGTGGACCCAATGTGAGGGTCACAAAGCTTGGACTCCAGACCAAGCCCAAATGTCTACACAGCAGTTTTATAGTCTCACAGCTCAAGCCTTGCAAGCCTGAGTCAACTGACCCAGACCAGCTGTGGGTATTTAAATACTATCTAGACATACCCTCAGACTCCTCCTTCATTGTCACCCATGGTGGGTCCATATCCTTCCCCTCTCATGTTCTGCCAGTGATCCACAGCACTGTGACCTCCTTCCTCTTCCCTATCTAAAGCATATCCATGAATTACCTCATCTGTTTTGGGGCCTTCAGGCTCAGATCCTCAAAGGATTTCAGGATCAATATCAATGGGAGTTAGGTATCTAAATAGCTTTGATTATCTGGGCCTCAGCTACCATCTCTACCACTCTCTTTCCTCTCCTCAGAGCTTTCATCCTCTGTTCACTCTCATCTGCCACTGTCTTTAAGACATTTCTTCCTGAATGTCATCAGCATGAAGTCAGTATTTCAAAAACATAACTTCTCCTTTCTCCCACTTCTCATTTCTACTCCTGCCCTTCTCCTCTGCATCACACCTCAAACTTTAAGACCTGATATACCACATCTAAACTCACAAATACATGGCACACCAGCATCACCTCCACTGTCCGTTCACTAAGGCCCTCTTACATTTTCCCCCTTTCCAGGGTCCTTTCCTCAAGGTCTCTCTTAATCCCCTCATTTCCCTGGGCCACCCAGGTCACAGATCCAGCCAGTGTAAATTAAAACAGTCCTGCGTCTACTCTAAATTACATTCAGCCCTATGACCAGAGGAGTACTTACCTCTGCTGAGAATCCAGCCCAATATATCCAACTCCCCAAAAGCAAATCACAATTAACCAATAAGACCAGACAAATGTGTGTTTCATTGTGAGATTTAATGCCCTTTGGAGTGAAGTGAGGAAGCAGATCCATTCCTGTTGCAGAATCTTTACTCCCTTTTGTTTTTGCAGCTGTGCTTCATTAGTGCTCAGGCAGGCTGCTTTTCCCTATTGCATTTGAAAAGTTTATTATATGATGATGATTGTCTTCACATGGAAATGCTGGGATAAATGTGAAGGGATAGTAATGGGGGTTTCTGAAGACACTGTTCTGCCCTAGTTAGCACATATTCAGGGCATATTAAAAACAAGTTATTATTCCCTGTGCATTACACATCACATGCTTAGGGGCTAATCCAAAGCCCACTGAAGCTATTGTAAAGACTCCCATTGACTTCACTGGGCTTTGGATCAGGCCATTTTAAAACAGTTGGGTTTTTTTCCCCTTCAGACAGAGCAGACAAATCGGACAAAATGGTTGATCATCTCCTGGGAACCTGGAAATCAACCTCATGTGAAAACTTTGATGCATACATGAAAGAATTAGGTGAGAAATATTACAGGGTTTTTATGCTTTTTCTTTTAATTTTAAGTGTTCTTTCTCTCTTTAATATACACTGTTTTTAAGTAGAAATAATCTGGGGATCTATTGCTTTCTTGTCACTTGCAAGCACAAAGGGGTGACCTCTATGAGTCAGTAGAAGAGACTATGGGCAGTGGTGGCACTCTTTTTTGCTTAAGATTTCACTGCTATAGTGGTCTCAAAATGACACTGCAGGTACTGATCCTCCTTTGCCTGGGAATTGCCCAGATAATCTGCTACACCTGAAAAAAGCCTATGATATGTATAAAGTAACTTAATTAGTAATTCATTTATAAATATTCTAGCTAGAGGTGGTTGTGTTAAAGATGATGCCCACTCCCTGATACTTTTCTTGAGATAACATAAAAAGATGTGGGGTTTTTGCATTGATTTTGTTTCAATGACTAAATTTTTGCTTTTCTCCTGGAAAATTGAATTCAGGATACTGAGCAATGGAACCAAATGCTATACTTGTAAAATGTGGACATGATAGTACCATCAAAACCCCAAATCCTGGTAAAATACCAAGACGTCCTTCAACTAAGCCAAGAGTTGGAAGAAGCCACCACAAATAAGAGGCAAAGTGATGGTACATGTTGTTCGGTTGCCAAATAGAGCCAATCAATTAAAATTAGCATCATTTTTGCAATAACATAATCTTGGGTTCTCCTTAATAGTACAACCAAACACTTTTCATACCTCCAATATGACAATATCGTGACAGTGACATCACTGATTCCCTAGTACCAATTGACAATTGCTGGCTTGCTTCTACAGTCTGCCTCCAAGGCTGCTGACACCATTCTGAGACATGGCTGTTAGCTCTAAATAAAACTTTATTAAAGGACTTGCAATTATAAGCCAAGCCCTCCCCCAAAATGTGGTGATTTAGGCACAGTGTAACCCAGATTTGAACAAACCTGTACACTCCACCTCTGATTACCCTTTATATTTTTTCTAGGGATGTCTCAAAAGCTCACCAGATCGCTAATAAATTGTTTCAGCTTGTTTTGGTGCTGCAGTCTTTCTCAAACACAGGCTTTTTGAGGCATAAACTCTGAAGGGATCAGTTTGGCTCTGTTCTTTGTGGGAACAAAGGGCTTAACTAATAATGGTTCCCCCCAAAACACACAGCCTCATTTGTGTTCAGTTTTCCATTAATTGATCAGTCACTGGCAGAGCTTTATCCAACATAGGTAAGACTGCATGCAATGAATAAATGAGCTCTTACCATGATCAGGTCACACAAAGGAGACTGTCTAAGCCATACTTTTAATCTTGCCTCATAAAGTACATTCTGAAGTGCAAGGTGCCCATGTCTATTTAAAACTTTTTCTGGGCACCTTGTAGTAAACTTTATGAGGCAGGTATTAAAAGTAGTTTGTGGGGAATGAGGAAGATGTTTGTATTATTTCATATGAATATATGTGCCTGCGTTTACCAGCTGGGTATTATTCTGGCTGACTACACAGAGTTAAATCACAGATTCATAGAACCATAGATTCTAAGGCCAGAAGGAACCATTGTGATCATCTTATATGAGCTCCTATGTAACACAGGCCATAGAATGTCCTGAAAATAATTCCTTAGGCAAATCTTTTAGAAGAACATCCAATCTGGATTTTAAAATTGTCAGCAATGGAGAATCCACCTTGGTAAATTTTCTCTAATGGTTAATTACTTTCACTGTTAAAAATTTACACTTTATTTCCAGTCTGAATTTGTTAGCTTCAATTTGCAGCCATTGGACTAGGCTATACTTTGCTCTGCTAAATCAAATAGTCCATTATCAAATATTTATTCCCCATGGCGGTACTGGTAGATTGTAATCAAGTCACCCCTTAACCTTCTGTTTGTTAAGCTAAATAGTATCAGAGGAGTAGCCATGTTAGTCTGGATCTGTAAAAGCAGCTAAGAGTCCTGTGGCACCTTATAGACTAACAGACGTATTGGAGCATGAGCTTTCATGGTGAACGACGAAGTGGGTATTCACCCACGAAAGCTCATGCTCCAATGCTCCAATATGTCTGTTAGTTTATAAGGTTCCACAAGACTCTTTAATGCTTAAGCTACTTAAAATAAAACTTAAAATAGTTTGAGTTCCTTGAGTCTATCACTAGAAGGCAGGCTTTCTAATCCTTTAATCCAAGGGTGGGGAACCTATGGCATGTGGGCTGGAGCCGTCCCATTGCTTCATTTAATCTGCCCATGACAAGTTTCTGCATCGCCAGCCAGAGGCCTCAAGCCTTGGTTCCCACCCCCCCATTGGGCTGGAGCCGTGAACGCTGCCTCGCTCCGCTGTGGGGGGACATTAGAGTTGGCTCCAGCTCTCGGAAATGACCGGCATGTCCCTGTGGCCCCTAGGAGCAGGGGTAATCAGGGAAGCTGTGTGTGCTTCCCCCAGCGCCAACTCTGCAGCTCCTATTGGCAAGGAACCGCGGCCAATGGGAGCTGCTGGCACAGGCAGTATGCACCGCACAGAGACCCCGGGCCCTTTTACCTAGGAGCTGTACATGGCGGCTGCTTCCAGGATCAGCGTGGAGCCAGGGCAGGCAGTGAGCCTGTTTTAGCCCTGCTGCACTGCTGACGGGGAGCCGCCTGAGATAGGCACCACCCAGCTGGAGCCCACACCCCTCATAGCCCAATGCCCCAGGTCAGAACCCCCTCCCGCTCCCAACCCCCTGCTCCTTCCTTGAGCCTGCTCCTGCACTCCAAACCTCTCGGCCCCTGCCTGGAGCCTGCTCCTACACCCCAAACCCCTGATTTCTGTCCCCACCCCAGAACCTAGGAGAAGCCCCGAGCCTCCCCTCCTACATTTCCCCCCACGGGGCTGTCTGTGGCCTGTGACTGATTTTTTTCTGTGGGTCAATGGCCCCTGATGGAAAAAAGGTTCCTCACTCCTCCTTTAATCATTCTCATGGCTCTTCTCTGAACCCACTCCAATTGATCAACATCCTTCCTGAACTGTGGACACCAGCACTAGAAACAGTATTCCAGCAGCAGTTGCATCAGTGCCAAATTCAGAAGTAAAATAATTTCTCTGTTCCTACTTGAGGTGTCCTGTTTATGCATCCAAAGGTTGCATTAGCCCTTTTGGCCACATCATCACACTCGGAGCTTCTGATCAGCTGATTATCCACCATGACCCACAAATCTTTTTCAGAGTCACTGCTTCCCAGACTTGAGTCCTCTATCAGGTAAGTATGGCCTACATTCTTTGCTCCTAGATGTATAACCTTACATTCAGCCATATTAAAACACACATTTTCCGAGAGATACAAATCGCTCTGTATCAGTGATATGTTCTCTTCGTTGCTTACCATTCCCCTAATCTTTGTGTCATTTACAAGTTTTATCAGTGAGAATTTTATGTTTTTTCTGAGTTCATTAATAAACAGGCCTGCCGATGGGGGGCAGCCAAGGGGGCAATTGCCCCGGGGCCTGGGCAATTTAAAAGGACCTGGTGGCCCAGGCCCTTTTAAATCACTTGGGCAGGCCTCAGGGCTCCTAGACATGCATGACTGCTCCAAGACCCAAGCTTTTGGGCCCTGTGGGCCCACGCAGTTGGCCAGCACGGTCAGTGCTGGAAGTGACAGGACAGTCCCGGAAGTCACTTTCACCCCAGGCCCTGCACCCATGGGGCCCAGAATTGCTGTCTGCAGGCCTGTTGATAAAAATGTTAAACAGTGAAAGGCCAAGAACCAGTTTCTGTGGGACCCCACTAGAAACATACCTGATGATTCCCTGTTTACAATTACATTTTGAGACCTATCAGTTAGCCAGCTTTTAGTCCATTTAATGTGTGTCATGTTAATTTTATATCATTCTGGCTTTTTAATCAACAGGTTGTGTGAAACCAAGTCAAATGCTTTACATAAGTCTAAATATATTATGCTAACACTATTACCTTTATTAACCAAACTCGTAATCTCATAAAAAAGAAATTAAGTCAGTCTGACGGGTTCTGTTGTCCATAACCCATGTTGATTGACATTAATTATATTACTCTCCTTTAATTCTTCATTAATTGAGTCCTGTATCAGCCCCTCCATTATCTTACCCAGGATCAATGTCAGACTGGCAGTCCTGTAATTACGCAGATTATCCTGTTCACCCTTTTTAAATACTGGCACAACATTAGCTTTTCTTCAGTCTCCTGGAACTTTCTCAATGTTTTTTTTAAGTTGCTTTCACCTCCTCTCTAAGCCAAGGGAATAAAATCAAAGAAGGCTGATGGTGGGTGCAAGCAGGAAACAACACAATGACAGAGATAAGGTCTCTCCAGGGAGTATACCGGGGGTCCTTAAGAGAAACAATGGTTGAGCTAGTTGTTGGAAAACTCTTGCCTGCCAGAAGGCAGGGATGCCAGAACAGGAGGGGCCAGAGGGCCACGGCCCCTCACTTTTTATCAGTCGTAAGGGTGAGTGATAGAGGGGAGGGGGCAGATAGGAGTGAGCAGGGGGCTAGGCTTTGAGGGAAGAGACAGCACAAGGACAGGGCCTCAGGAAGAAGGGGTGGTGTGAGGGCGGGCCCCCCAGTGGGAAGGGGGAGTGTGAACCTGCGGGTTTGGGAGGAAGGGGTGGTGTGGGGGAGCAGGGCCATGGTTCGGCCGCCAGTGGCCTCCCCACTTTTAGGGCACTTCCGTCACTCCTACTAGAAGAATGATGTCCTATTTTTCCAAGGCCAGAGACTTAGATTAAAGGAACGTCATCATTAAACACGCATAGTCTACTGAGGACCGTTCTGCTAGCTAGGGTGGCCATAGTTGATGGCATTACACCAGGCATCATGTAGTGAAGTCCCCAGATCTGGTTAGGCAGAACATGCAGCAGACTGGGGACTTCCAGAAGCAGGGGCTCTGCAGGAAGTGCCTGAGATAGCTGAGCTCACCTAAGCATTGAGAGAAGTGATGGGCTGCAGGCAAGCCCCAGGCGTGTGGGCCTTTTGTGAGTTTAACCTTTACCTCTGCTTGCTGTGTACCTTTGGGTGAATGGGCAGTACATCTGTTTACAAGTAGCTGATTTGAGTTTCTTTAGTCAGGCACCTGAGAAGGAGCGAACCAATTGCACTTGAGCCTGTTGTGTTAACACAGTTGGGGACCAGAGGTGCTGCTGCCCTAGGATCCAGTGAAAGTGTGGTAGAACCATGGGATTTCACCCAGAGAAAGGTGTAGGTAGCACAACCTGTCCCTTGAGGGGTTCATTCAAGAGGTATTGCAAGGGGGTATAAGACACCACTTGTCCTGTAACTGTGGGAGGAAGGTAGGAATAGTGGGGGTAGCCTGCAGATTCAGTCTAAAGTGGGGATGAACCTGACAGTTCCACTCTAGAAAGAGTGCAGGGAAGTACAGGTAAAGGCCTGGCACTGGAAAGAGTGCTTACTGGGGAGAGATCATAGGTGCCAATTGCTCCTGAGCCATCACATATGCATTAAAGTTCTTCATTGTGGTCATGGCAGTTTTTCTTGCCTAATGTATATGGCCCTGATTTAAAGCCCATTGATTTCAGTGAGCAATACACTGAGCCCAGTCCTCACTAGGAAATTGTTAATGACTTGAAATATAAAGACCTATGTAAGCATCTGAGGATGTTTGCCGTTCCCATCAATGCCACTATTCTCCTTCCTGAGACACTGAAATCCATAATGTTTTTTTTTTCCTGGTAGTTTAAGAGATCTGAATTCTCTTGCTTACAGGAGTGGGCTTAGCCACAAGGAAACTGGGCAAGCTGGCCAAACCCAGCGTGACCATCAGTGCTGACGGTGATGTGGTAACCATCCAAACCAAAAGTGCCTTTAAAAATAATGAGATCTCTTTTAAGCTTGGTGAGGAGTTTGATGAAACCACACCAGATGACCGGAAAACCAAGGTGAGAATTAAAGCTGTCCTTCACAGTTCTCCCAATCTGCTGCAACAGGCACGGACAGTTCTTTTCCACACGGTAGTAACACATCTGCTAATTATCAGAGTGGATAATTAGATAAACACACCTGGAAAACTCAATGCAACTTAAGTAGAGCTTTTATATCCCCAGAAAAGGACAAGAGACAGATTCCATGAAGAACACTAGGAATTTTTTCCTTAGATTTATAGAGTTTAAGGACAGAAGGGATCATTAGATCATGTAGTCTAACCCAGTTACCTCTGTAACTTTGTACCCAGCTCAATAACTTATAGGTTAAAGCGCATCTAGAAGAAAGAATTAAATGTCGATAAATGCAGAGTAACGCACAGTGGAAAATATAATCCGAACTATACATATAAAATGAAGAAGTCTATATTAGCTGTTACCACTCAAGAGAGACATCTTGGAATCAGTGTGGATAGTTCTCTGAAAACATCCACTCAATGTGCAGCAGCAGTCAAAAAAGCAAATCATTAAGAAAGGGATAGATAATAAGACAAAAAATATCATATTGCTGCTATATAAATCCATGGTTTGCCCACATCTTGAATACTGCATGCAGATGTGGTCACCCCATCTCAAAAAAGATATTGGAATTGGTAAAGGTTCAGAAAAGGGCAACAAAAATGAATAGGAGTGTGGACTGGCTTCTGTATAAGGAGAGATTAATAAGACTGGAAGTTTTCAGCCTGGAAAAGAGACTACTGAGGGGGGGATATGATAGAGGTATATAAGATCATGACTGGTGTAGAGAAAGTAAATAAGGAAGTGTTATTTACTCCTTCTCATAACACAAGAACTAGGAGTCACCAAATGAAATGAACAGGCAGCAGGTTTAAAACAAACAAAAGGAAGTATTTTTTCACACACCACACAGTCAACCTGTGGAACTCCTTGCTAGAGGATATTGTGAAGGCCAAGACAATAACAGGGTTCAAAAAAGAACTAGATAAATTCATGGATAGGTCCATCAGTGGCAGGGATGGTGTCCCTAGCCTCTGTTTGCCAGAAGCTGGGTATGGGCAACAGGGGATGGATCGATCGCGTGATGATTACCTTCTCTGTTCATTCCCTCTGTGGCACCTGGCATTTGCCACTGTCAGAAGACAGGAAAGATGGACCTTTGGTCTGACCCAATGTGACCATTCTTATGTAAGATATTCAATCTGAATTTGAAGACATCAATAGATGGAAAATTCACCATTCCCCTTGATAGTCTGTTCCAATGGTTAATCACCCTCACTGTTAATATGTTCCTAATTTTTTATTTGAATTTGTCTGGCTTCAGTTTCCATCCATTGGTTCTTGTTACACCTTCCTCTGCTAGTTTAAAGAGCCATTTACTATTCGGTGCTTTCTCCCTGTGAATGAGCTTATACATTGTAATCAAGTCCCTACTGGTTTTTTTTATTTATTATTTTTTTTTTAATAAACTAAACTGATTGAGCTCTTTAAGTGTTTAAGTATAGAGAGGTGAAATCACCTTCTGACTCATACTCACTAATTCTCTGTTTATACGCCTAAGGATTGCTGTTACAATCCTAGTCGTTCGCCCTTCTGGACACTCAGCAGGCTGCTGCGTTTGGGTCTCAACATGATGGTGCCATGTGCTTTAAGCTTCCTCTGGCTCTGGATTTTGAGGCACACTCTCAGGATGCAGATCCTCTGTATAATACCTTTCTTGAGATCCCATGATCCAGCTGCCTAGGTCCTGAAATTAGTACTGGCTCCCTCCATCTTCCCATTATCTTAAGCACACCCTTTCCAAGGGCTCCTAGCTTGTGAGCACTCTGGTTTACAGTGTCCAAGGACACATGATAGGTGAAGCACACAACACAAAGACTTAGCTAAAGGTTCTTAAACCAATCATTCTTTACTTTAGACAGCACAAAAATTACACAGCTCTAGACAATACAATAAAATATCTGTATGTCATTCTTGCCTCAATTTCCTCATTACTCTGGAGTATTCTTCAGGAATTGAGACAGTGTCCTTTCAGCATTCCAAGTCCCATCTCTTGGACCTCTCTCTTCCATTCAGCTTCCTTTGACCTTGGCTGGTCCTGCAGTAAAAAAAAAAAAAAAAAAAAAAAAAAAAGCCCTCTTTCCTAAAGCCTGCTCTTTCGCTTTTTAACCCCCTGTTCTGACAACTCTGCACATTTGTTCTCCTGTTTGGGGATTTTCCACTCTCCGCTTTCCCCTTTCTGCAGATAAACTTGGTTAAACTAGTTTTCTTCCAGCTCAGGCATCCTCCATAACATACCCATAGCCCTGTCAGAGCACAGTCATCAAGGTTAACAAGTTCAGCCCCGCATGGTGGGGTTCGGGCTTCAAACCCAGGCCCCAAAAAGTCTAAGCCAGCTCTGACGACCCCATTAAAATGGGGTTAAGACCCACTTTGGGTCCTTACCCACAGTTTGAGAACCACTGATCTAGACCATCCATGACAGGCGTTTGGAGATTTTTAAGAGCAGGCTAGACAATGATGGAGAGTCTACAACCTCCCTAGGCAATTTATTCCAGTGCTTAACCACCCTGGCAGTTAAGAAGTTTTTCCTAATGTCCAACCTAAACCAGTTGCTGCAATTTAAGCCCATTGTTGTCCTTAACCTCTGAGGATAGGACAAGAGGCAATTTTTCTCCCTTCTCCTTGTAACATCCTTTTATGCACTTGAAAACTGTTGCATCCACTCAGTTTTTCAATCTTCCCTCATCAGTCATGTTTTCCAGAACTTTAATCATTTTTGTTGCTCTTCTCTGGACTTACTCCAATTTGTCCACATCTTTCCTGAAATGTGGCACCCAGAACTGGACACAATACTCCAGTTGAGGCCTAATTAGCATGGAGTAGAGCGGAAGAATTTCTTTTCATATCTTTCTTACAACACTCCTATTAATACATCCCAGAATGATGTTTGCTTTTTTTGCATCAGTGTCGCACTGTTGACTCATATTTAGTTTACGGTCCACTATGACCCCCAAATCCCTTTCTGCAGTACTCCTTCCTAGGCAGTCATTTCCCATTCTGTATGTGTGCAACTGATTGTTCCATCCTAAACAGAGTACTTTGCATTTGTCCTTATTGAATTTCATCTTATTTACTGCAGACTATTTCTCCATTTAGTCCAGATCATTTTGAATTTTAATCCTATCCTCCAAAGCACTTGCAACCCCTCCCAGCTTGGTATCATCTGCAAACTTTATAAGTGTACTTTCAGTGCCATTATCTAAATCATTGATGAAGATATTGAACAGAACCGGAACCAGAACTGATCCCTGCAGGACACCACTCATTATACCCTTTCAGCATGACTGTGAACCACTGATAACTACTTTCTGGGAACAATTTTCTAACCAGTTATGCATCCACCTTATGGTAGCTCCATCTAGGTTGCATTTCCCTAGTTTGTTTATGAGAAGGTCCTGTGAGACAGTATCAGAAGTTTTCCTAAAGTCAAGATATACCACATCTTCCCCCAATCTACCAGACTTGTTATCCTGTCTAAGAAAGCTATCAGGTTGGTTTGACATAACTTGTTCTTGACAAATCCATGCTTACTGTTACTCATCACATTATTATATCTAGATGTTTGCAAATTGATTGCTTAGTTATTTGCTCCATTTTCTTTTGTTTTATCTTTGTGTTTGTTCTGTAGCTGATTCCAAAAGGGGAGGGAAGGCATTGATGTGACAGGGACCTTGCCAACCTCTGGCTGACTCATTACACATTGAGGCATTCAGTCACATGCAGTAATTTCACAAAATTAAGCAGAATTCATAAACTGTACTTAGATTTCCACAATCACATTAACTCTTTTTGCCATAGCATTGTACTGGGAGCTAATGCTGAGTTGCTTGCCCACTATGAGCCCTAAAATCCTTTTCAGAGTCACTGCTTTCCAGATGCAGTCCCCTATTCTGTAGTTAAGGCCTACATTTCTTCTTCTAGGTATATCATTTTGTATTTGACTGTAATAAAATGCATTTCGTTTTAATGGGCCCAGTTGACTAATCAGTCCAGATTGCTCTGCCCTCATTAATTACTACTCTGGCAGTCTGTTTCATCCATAAATGTTATCAGTAGTGATTTTATATGTATTGTCAAAACATGAATAAAAATGTTGAATTGGGGCTAGTACCTATCATTGCTCATCTATCTTACATGAAAGATCCCCAGATACCCAACATGATGAGCTGCAGGGATGGGTGACAGGGGATGGATCACTTGATGATTATCTATTCTGTTCATTCCCTCTGAAGCACTTGGCACTGGTCACTATTGGAAGACAGGGTATTCAGGTAGATGGACCTTTGGTCTCACCCAGTGTGGCCGTTATGTTCAGTGTAAAACCCCAAGATAGAAAGTAGGACTTTCTGAGTGTTGAGTGAATCACTTCTTTAACCAGCATGACAATCAGCTCTTCTGGACCGGGGATATCTTTTAATATATGTTTGTACAGAAACTAGCATAACTGAGCCCCCAGCACACTAGGGTATTGTGTGTGCCTCTGCTCTATAAATAATAATAATCTGGGCAGGATACTCATGTTTTGCTTCTTTATGTTTCTTCAGAGCATTGTGACCTTAGAAAATGGGTCATTAAATCAGGTCCAGAACTGGGATGGCAAAGAGACCACAATAAAGAGACAAGTGGTAGATGGGAAAATGGTGGTGGTGAGTGAATTCATTCTAGTTATCTGATCACTGAGTAATGCAAAGCTGTAGAGACCATCTAAACAGTTATAGTTTAATTATACATTCCATTTTCTCCTTAAATAAATGTGGCTTATGTTAGAAATGTGATTGGTTGAATACGGCAGGAAGAGAACATTAGAAAATAGGTTGAATCAAGTTATTTATTGTAGAATATGGGAGAAGAGGAAAGATGGCCTGGTAGTTAGCATAGAACCCAGAAGACGTGTTCAAGTCCCTACTCCACCACACATTTCCTCTACAACTTTGGGCAAGTTACTTAGGCCCAGACCCTCAAAGGTATTTAGGTACCTAACTCCTGTTGATTTCAATGCGATTTAGGCACCTAAATACTTTTAAGGCTGTGGGCCTTAGATTCTCTGTGCTTCAGTTCCTTCAACTGTAAAGTGGGGATAAAAGTACTTCCATATCTTAGAAGGAGGTTGTGAGGATAAATTCATTCAAGATTGTGAGGTGTTCACATACTGTGGTTGTGAGGGCCATATAAGTAAGACAGAAATGAAGAAGCTCAAAAGATGGCTGAATTCATATTAATATTAGTCTTTAACACAGGGATTGGCAAGCGTTGGCACGCAGCCCACCAAGGTAAGCCCTCTGGTGGACCAAGCCAGTTTGTTTACCTGCCGCGTCCGCAGGTTCAGCCAATCGTAGCTCCGACTTGCTGCGGTTTGCCGTCCCAGGCCAATGGGAGCTGCGGGAAGTGGTGCGGGCCGAGGGATGTGCTTGGAGTGGTGATCCGTGGCCACTGGGAGCTGAGATTGGCCAAACCTGCAGACGCGGCAGGTAAACAAACCGACCCAGCCCACCAGAGGGCTTACCGTGGTAGGCTGCATGCCAAAGGTTGCTGATCCCTGCTTTAACATATATTTTGATTTTTTTGTAAGCTGGAAGAAAATATGAAAAGGGGAAATACTAATACCAATAACCTTATAATATAATTCAGTGCACATTTTTCTTTGCACAAACAAAATGGGTGAGAGGATTTTTCTTCTCCCTCTTTGTATTTAAAGTGGGATTGTCTTTACAGTTTTGCTGTGAGAAAGTACAACTGTTTCAGTGAACTCCTCTTTTGTCTTCTAGGAATGCACCATGAATGACATCACCTGCACTAGGATCTATGAGAAAGCCTGAAGAAACTGTGTTAGTACCCTGCTTTACTGAAAATTGGAGAACTAGAAACTTAACTGTTGTAGGTATTTAATAAAAAGCTTACACATGCAGTAAATACTTATTGCCTATATACTGGCATCTATAGGCTATTGAGTGGTTTGGTTTTCTTAAAAAAGGTTGACAGTTCCTGATGCTAAATTTGCCTCACTAGAAGAATCTGCCCCATGACACCACTGATCCTAACAGCATTATGTACTTGCCACCAGCCACTTTTTTAAAAATTCCATTTTGAAGAGAATTGTATGTGAGCCCTGAAAAAGTTTTCTAATTACTGGGTAATGCACACTCATTTCAGTATTTATAGAAGATGCATAGTACCTTAGACACTGCCATTACAACTGGACCAGCTGAGGGAACAACCTAAGAAAGGCCATACTGGGTCAGACCAATAGTCCATCTAGCCTAATAGCCTGTCTTCCGACAGAGGCTGGGGTCAGATGCTTCAGGTAAAATGAACAGAACAGGGCAATTTATCCAGTGATCCATTCTGTCATTCAGTCCCAGTTTCTGGCAGTCACAGTTTGGGGATACCCAGAGTATGTGGTTACATCACTGACCATCTTGGCTAATAGATGAACTTATCTAATTCTTTTTGAACCCATTTATACTTTTGGCCTTCATAACATCCCCTGGCAGCAAGTTCCACATGTTAACTGTACATTTTGTGAAGAAGTACTTCCTTATGTTTGTTTTAAATCTCCTGCCTATTAATTTCAATGGGTGATCTCTGGTTCTTATGTTATGTGAAGGGGTAAATATTATTTCCTTATTCACTTTCTCCACACCATTCCTGATTTTATAGACCTCTGTCAGAACCCACTCTTAGTCATCTCTTTTCTAAGCTGAACAGTCAAACTCTTTTTAATTTCTCTTCCTATGGAACCTGTTCCATACCCCTAATATTTTTTACTTTTCTCTGCACTTTTTCCAATTCTAATGTCTTTTTTTGAGATGGGGCAACCAGAACTGCATACAGTATTCAAGATGTGGGCGTATCATGAATTTATGTACTGGCATTGTGATATTTTCTGTCTTATCTCCACCTCTTCTAATGGTTCCTAACATTCTATTACCTTTTTTGACTGCTGCTGCACATTGAGCATGTGTTTTTAAAGAACTGTTTATAATGACTGCAAGATCTCTTTCTTGAGCAGTAACAGCTAATTTAGACCTCATTTTGTATGTATAGTTGGGATTATGTTTTCTAATGTGCATTACTTTGCATTTATCAACACTGAATTTCATCAGCAATTTTGTTGCCCAGTCACCCAGTTTTGTGAGATTCCTTTTTAATTCTTTGCAGACAGCTTTGGATTTAACTATCTTGAGTAATTTTGTATCCTGTTCACCTGTGGCTCTGATAACTCTATTCTTTGCTGTAGTTTCAAGCAATTTACCCACTATTGAAGTTAGGCTTACTGGCCTGTAACTGTCAATCACCTCTGGAGCCTTTTTTAAAAATCTGCATCACATTCGCTGTCCTCCAGTCATCTAGTACAGAGCCTGATTTAAGTGATAGGTTACATACCACAGCAAGTAGTTCTGCAGTTTCATATTTGAGTTTGTAGAACTGGTGACAGCAGCCTCCCATGTTATGTCGACACCCAAGGCAAAGCTGGAGTACCTCTCCAGAGCGCAAGCCTGGGCAGATGATATGGAGGCCCTGAGTTGCCCATGAACCAGGATATCCCCTTCTCGGCATCACCAGTAAAATCCAGAGGAGAGGAAAAAACAATATGTCTGGTACCTGATCCGCTGCAGCAGTTGCTAGAAAGATACTAAAATATTCATACCTGACCACCTTCGGTGCTCCACTCCAGAATTTCTGTCTGAGTTTACTCTCATAGTCTTACATTCTCCTGAATTCACCCACAAGGCAGTGGGGCTTTTCTGTAATAGTTTGCTCCCTTAGCCTTACAGCCTCCTGGACTACCCAGAAGGCAGTGGGTTTGATGAGTTGAGAGTAGTAATGTCTACTCTCATTAGGGTACCAGACATAACCCTACTCAAGTCAGGCTACCATGTTTCAGGTTCCCAAAAAGAGACACTGCCAGAGAAGGGGAGGTTGTGGGGGAGCATTTGGGAAGTGGTGGAAGGGGGTGTGTTTGTATATACTGTGAGGAAATATTTGAGGGGTGAGTGTACTGGGAGGGGGTATTTGGGGTGCTAGAGGTGCATGTGAACTGGGAGGGGTATTCAGGGAGATTTGTGGGGGTACTGTAGGAGTGTTCATACTGGGATAGGGTTTTGGAGGGTGCTGGTGGGGTGTGTGTGTACTGGGAGGGACCCTGGGGAGTGTTGGAGGGCCTCACTCTCAAGGTGGGAGCCAGTGTCACTCCTGTGACAGCAGCAGGGTGGCTGGCACAGGCCCCAGATACAGCATCAGCCAGCACCTCCCTGCAGGCTCCCTCCCCAGGGCTGGGAACTGGGGCCTGGGTTGGCAAGGTCTGGCAGAAAGGGACCAACTGAGGTATGAAGACAGCTCTTTCTGAGCTGCAACATTTGCTCACAAAAATCCCAGCCATTGCCTCTTATTTGCAAAATCCATCCAGACAGAGGATCAAAAGTGAGGTCATGTCTGGGGAAACCTGGACATATGGTCACCCTATATTTGAGTTTTAGAACTTGTGTGAATGCCATCTGGTCCTGGTGATTTTGATTAATGTATCGATCTGTTCCAAAAGCTCTTCTGCCAACATCTCAATCTGGGGCAATTCCTCAGATTTGTCACCTACAAAGAATGGTTCAAGTGTGGGAATCTCCCTCACACAATTTGACTTCCACTTATAAGTCATTTTGTCTTTTAATCTACTAAGAAGAAAGATTTTCAATGGCGAGTAGCCTTATAGCAACACACAGTCATTGCTTTGTAATATTCTACAGTTCAAGTAGAAAGAATTTTAATAGGTTACTGCAGACCTTAAATACACTTCAGTCTACTTGACTTGTTTACACAGTTCACTATTAAGTACAGTAGAGCTAAGAGGTTTGGTTTGCTTAAACATTAGATACTAGATCCCTCATGTATTCTAACCCCCTCTTGAAGTCTGTGGGCACAGTAGTCTCCTCCACTCCCTATAACAATCACAGAAATGAGAGATTTGATAATTATTCAAAGATGCCCTCTTTTCTCATGATCCAGAGTTATACTGAGTTAATGGCTAAGCAGAACTGAGAGATTAGTTACTAGTTGAGATCACTAGCTTAAAGTTCATAGAATTAGAGTTAAGGCCAGAAGGAAACATCTAATCATTTGACCTATATACCACCCCCTCCAACACCAATTAGACAAAAAGTATTATAGCCCACAGCAGGCTAAAGATCCGTTTAGAGCAGCATTTTTCAGAGTGGGAGGTCAAGGTGGACAGTTATGATACAATGACAAATATTTCCAAAAACCAGCAGCTTCTAGGCTCTCAGAAACATGAAACTCTATTCACTCCTTTCGTGGTTGTACTTTGGCCTTTCCTTCCTAACTACACTGCTACAGGGTAACACAGCATAAGACGAGGGGAGGAACCAGATACTATAACCCCTTGGCTCCCTACTACAGCATGCACTCAATTGCTTCCTCACCATCTTTATTCTTTGGTTTAAAGAAAGTTCCAGTTCATCGATGCCTTGGGGATAAGAAATAAGCCTTACATCATGCATAGAAGGTGGACTCTACCAAAAACTGGAGGATTGAAGAGATGAGTCAAGCTTGCTTTAATTAAGAGACCTTCACAGAGAAAGGACCTACTCTAAAGCCCTCATGTAAAGGTGGAGAAGCTCCAGTTTAGTGCCTCTACTGACCACAGCTGTAACAGCTTAGTCTAAAGAGCTAGTCCTCTCTCTTATGACCTAAATTCCAAACCATTCTGGGATTGGATAAGTTGGAGCCCAGTAGTAAGAGAGAAGGTGGAAATCTAGTCTCTTCTCCCACTTTTCCCGAAAAACTGACAAACTTTTTTGCAGTGACACTGATCTCACTGCAAAGGATTGGGAACATAAGAAACAGCTGTTTTTGGAAGTCCTCTTTGGAGAAAGCTTGAAGGCTTCTAGGTTAGAGCTCCAGTACTGAATACTGGTTCAGGTTTCGGAAAGGAGATCTTATCCTCACACTCTGAATATATAAGACTAGCACACCTCAATTAAGGCAGAAATAAAAACATCAAAGTTTTTTTTATAAGATTATGTCCCTTCTGTGAGCTATCTAGCTTTCCAGTAGATCCCCTATGAAGTGATTGACTCCATAAACAGACAAGGAGTCTTATGAAACTTGGAAGTTAACTCACCCCAGCTACTCCTGTTGACAGACTAAGTCCTTTCAGCATTGAGTTTTTATGTAGGCAAGTCTACACTACGCGTTTAAACCGAATGTATCAGCGTTAAACTGATTTAACGCTGCACCTGTCCACACAATGAGGCCCTTTATATTGATATAAAGGGCTCTTTAAACCGGTTTCTGTACTCCTCCTCGATGAGAGGAGTAGCGCTGAAATCAGTATTACCATATCGGATTAGGGTTAGTGTGGCCGCAAATCGATGGTATTGGCCTCCAGGCGGTATCCCACAGTGCACCATTGTGACCACTCTGGAAAGCAATCTGAACTCGGATGCACTGGCCAGGTAGACAGGAAAAGCCCAGGGAAATTTTGAATTTCACTTCCTGTTTGCCCAGCATGGAGCTCCGATCAGCACAGGTGGCGATGCAGTCCCAAATCCAAGAAGAGCTCCAGCATGGACCATACGGGAGATACTGGATCTGATTGCTGTAGAGGGAGACAAATCTGGAACGGAGCTCTGATAGAACAGAAGACGAAATGCCAAAGCATTTGAAAAAATCTCCAGACAGAGGCCACAGCAGGGACTCAGTACAATGCTGTGTGACAAGCGTAACGGAAAGCCAAAGAATCAAATGGACGCTCATGGAGGGAGGGGGTACTGAGGACTCCAGCTATCCCACAGTCCCCAAAAAGCATTTGCAGTCTTGGCTGAGCTCCCAATGCCTGTAGGGTCAAACACATTGTCCAGAGTGATTCAGGGTATAGCTCGTCAATTTACCACCACCACCACCCCCCATGAAAGAAAAAAGAAAAAAATGGTTTCTGACTTTTTTCAATGTCACCATATGTCTACTGGATGCTGCGGCACTGAACAGCAGCATCCTCTCCTCTCCCCCGTGGCAGACAATACAATATGACTGCTATCAATCGTCATCAGCAGCCCGTGAGTGCTCCTGGCTGGCCTCAGGTGAGGTCGGCTGGGGGTGCCTGGATAAAAATAGAAATGACTCCTGGTCATTCCCAGTAGATGGTACAGAATGACTGGTAATCATCTGCATCATAGCAACCGGGGGCTGAGCTCCATCAGCCCCCACCCTTTCATGTCTAAAGAAAAGATTCTATACTGCCTAGACTATCATAGCAGCAGAATGCTGGGCTCCTCTCCCCCGCCCCCCCACTGTTTAATGTCCTGCCTGGGCTATCATAGCAACTGGAGGCTGCCTCCCCCTCATTTTATTTCATTAACAAGTCAGTGTTTCTTATTCCTGCATTCTTTATTACTTCATCACACAAATGGGGGGGACATTGCAACGGTAGCCCAGGAGGGTTGGGGGAGCAGGGAAGCAACGGGTGGGGTTGTTGCAGGGGCACCCCCTAGAATGGCATGCAGCTCATCATTTCTGCAGGATCTGACATGGAGCGGCTGTGCTCTCTGGTACACTGGTTCTCTAGCACACTACCCCATATTCTAGGGGGGACTGACTATTTTTAGATATAACATAAGGAGGGAATGACCTGGGGAGTCATTCCCATTTTTGTCTTTGCGCCCCCGGCTGACCTCAGTAAAGGTCAGCCAGGAGCACCCATGACAGCAGCAGATGGTACAGAACGACTGATAACTGTCATCTCATCACCAATTTACAATGGCACAGCAGATGGTACAGAACTGATAACCACCTCTGCTATCTTGCAAAGGCAAATGAATGCTGCAGTACCACCTCTGCCAGCAGCATCCAGCACACATACAGTGACAAAAGGCAAAATGGGCTCCACGGTTGCCATGCTATGGCATCTGCCAGGGCAATCCAGGGGAAAAGGGCATGAAATGATTGTCGTCACTCATTCCTTCCTCCATGAAAGCAACGCAGACATTTACCCAGAATCACTCGCGACACTGTTTTTGCACCATCATGCATTGGGATCTCAACCCAGAATTCCAGTGGGCAAGGGAGACTGCGGGAACTATGGGATAGCTACCCACAGTGCAATGTGCCAGAAATCACCGCTAGCCTCGGTACATGGATGGACACCACCAAATTAATGTGCTAAGTGTGGCCGCATGCACTCGAGTTTATACAATGTGTTTTACAAAACTGGTTTATGTAAAATTGGAATAATCCCATAGTGTAGACATACCCATAAAGTGGTATTACTATATCTGTTACACCTCCAAGAAAATAAACCACATCATTTATAGTTTAAGTGCAGATTGGCTGTGCACAAAAGTGACCGTGCATATGTAGAATTATATTACCATTGTAATCTACAACACATTAACATTTGGTCAGAGAATTATTTTGGAAGATTTTATTGAGAAACCACATTAACACTTCTGCTTACATTACTGTTTGGAATTAGGATTTTGCATCCATTAGGCTTTTTCTTCAGGAAACAAAACTAAGAAGCAGGAGAAGTGTAATAGTTTCCTTGACCTGAACTCATTCTCAGACCAAGTTAGATGCACTTCTGGACATGGAGTTCACTCACGCTCTCTCATAGACTCTAGTGCAAGTGATATTGTTCATAGTGTATTCCTGTAATATAAAGGAGTTTATTGAAACTCATGAACTATCAGTGAGATTCAGACTGCTGTTGAAATAAGAGCCAATCTTTTCTCCCTCCTCAGAACTATAGTAATAGTACTTAAGTAATTCCCCTAGATACATATTGGGGTTTTGCCTCTCTCCCTCACCCCAATTTATGCAGAAGAGGGAAGGACAATTTGTCCATTATTGCAATAAGACAATGGAGCTCACTACTTCATCTCAGCCTTGTCCATCCCAAAAAGCATGTCATGTTTAAGTAGTTCTCATTTGCTTCCATTTTGTTTATTTTAACCCACTTCCATTGGAGCATAGGTGCTTTTTGACTATGCAATTCAAACAGGTTTTTTTTTTTTCAGGTTACAGCAGCAGTGTGGACAGTGCTGCCACCCATTCACCAGCTAATTCTTCCACACATGGGACTGAGCTTTGCTTCCCACCCGAGCTGGTATAGAGATTTGAAAAAGATGGGAAATAGTTCCACACTAAGTCAGTCTAGGCAGTGAGAAGGAATGCAATTAAGTGGCTTTTTAGAAAGCCCTGGCTTTGCTTGAATCAGCCCTGATGCAATTCCATTAAGATTTAGTTAATACCACTAGCCAGTAATCAAGTGATCTCACTCACCACAATCATCTTCCCATCTGCTAGTTTTCTCTTTATTGTGGTCTCTTTACCATCCCACTTCTGCACCTGAGTTAATGAACCTTCTTCCAAGGTGACAATGCTCTGCAAAGAGAGTAATTGACCAGAATCTGAGAATTGGGGGAGGGGGACAGTCTGAAGTTTAGAACTAGAGAAATCCCCCAGATGTTTCCAACTCAGCTATTTGTTTATGTTAATACAAGAACACATGCTAGCAAAGTTGACTGCTCCCATTCTTGTTATCCAACATCAGGCATTGATGGTTAAAAATGAGTTTAAGAGATTTTAATGGTATTTAACCCAGAACCAAGTTTCACATTTCCTGAACCCTTTGTTTAAGTAGGGCACTTTCTCCCCCAGTGGAGTAATGGGAAAGAAGAATGCTTTAGTACTCACCTTGGTTTTCCGGTCATCTGCTGTGGTTTCCTCAAACTCCTCCTCCAACTTGAAGAAGACCTCAGTATTTTTGAAAGTACTCTTTGTTTTGATGGTTATCACATCACCATCCATGCTGATGATCACAGTGGGTTTGGCAAGGCTACCCAGTGTCCTGGTGGCTAAACCCACACCTGCAGAGGCACAAGACACTTATGTTCACCATCAGGAACCAAGACATTTCTTTGAAGAGTCTATCCTCTCTGTGTGGTACATTCAAGACATGTTGGGAGTTGAGGCTCAGTGCCTCATCTCATCTGAATGTTTCTAGCCACCTGACAACCAGGTTACATAGACCTTTTATTTAATACAGATGACAGGCCTGGAAAAAGTTTTACACTTATACATACACACACACACACACACACACACACACACACACACACAGCACAGTTCCATCAGCAGCCAACAACCCCTGTCCCACATGGAATCTAGAATGAGCTGGTGTAGGGAGGTCAGCTTTATGGGCTTTGCATTTTCAGTTTAAAAGGTACATTCTGCTGCTACTACAGTTCTCTCAGCAAAGCAATAATCACAGGATAGATGTCTTTAACCCAATCAGTGAACCCCAAAGTTATACAGGTTTTAGACTGGAATCCTAAAAGAGGGTAAAGTATAGCTCAGCTGTTACCCATCCACTGCTTCCTCTAAGCAGTTCACTCTGGTGCCAGGAATAGTAAGTTATTGGTGATATTTCTGTTTCCGATACCAACATCCACATTTTGGTCTGTTACAAGAGAGAATCTGAGACAATGCCATTGACTCCCTCCAGATGTACACTAACATAGATCAAAACAAGATTTAGCCTTCAGTTTTTTAGTTTACATTGCTTTACAGTGGTAGAGGCTAGGAGCCTGAGTCTGCCCTTTTATGTCCCCATTATCAAGACAGAAAGTGGCCATCCAAGATTAATTAAGACTTTCTCTACACATACTACTGAACAAGTAAATTACACCTACAAGGTCATAGCAGCAGCTTCTTCCCTTTCAATCCTAATCCCCTGCCTAAAATGATGCAAGGTCAGAATCTCAAAAGTCTAGGAAGACAGTAGGTATTTCTAGTTAACTGAAGCAACATTTCCTTTTTTAAAAGGAATTTAAACTCTGATACAGCTTCATTTTTTCCTTATTGAGTACTAAGGAACTATATAAGCAAGAGCCCCTAAGAACAATGAAAGAAATCCCAAGACATAGTATGTAGCTAGTTATGCTTTCCTAGCTGAACAGTGGGACATCCTCAAATATCACAGTATCATTTTTCTTACCCAGTTCTTTCATATAATCTTCAAATTTTTCACTGGAAACAAACTTCCAGATTCCCATAAACAGGTCACACATTCTGTAGAGCTTGTTAAGTAATACTCCACAGGGAAAAGTCAGCAACTCTCAATGAAATGAAGTAAAAGAAAACAGAAAAAACACCTTAGATAGCTTCCTTATAAAGCTGACCTGAACATGTGATCATCTGCAGCTGACCAATGGGAACTGAAGCATTTTTGGAGACTTCATTCCAGGACCAGATTACACTGGAGGCTCCATTTCTTTTAGCACAAACCCCAATCAAAACTGGTAGCAACACCCTAAAGTTGAATGAATTATCCTAACAGGATCCTGACATTTCGATACATCTTAAAGTCCAAACACACCATGTTTCAAAGCTTCAAAAAAAAGTTTCCCAACAGAAGAACTTATTACCTACTTTGCTAAATGAGAGCAGTAGTAGTTTTAAGGAAAGCCAAAATTAACAAAGAAGGCTACAGTCTGCCAATAAACAGAAAAATGGGTGTTAGCGGGTCTTTCCTGTATCAACATAATAACAAAAGAACATGGGTATTTGAAAAAAACCCACAGATATTAATTTTAAAACTACATTGTCTGAGATTATTTTACCTACTACAGAGACAATTACTCCTAAGATTCTTATAAATGAAAGAGGTTAAACTAATATTTTCTCTGTTTATTGTTTGATTGTTTTGTTCATTGGACAACACTTTATGCATAGTCTGTTCCATTTGTTGTTTGTGTGCATCTCTCACAAAGCACCAGGGGAGAGCAAGATATTTAAAAAACTAGGGACATGTGGCTTTAAAAGTACAAACGTGGCTGGGTGACCTGGGAATACATTATAGCTGTGACAAATTTAATTTATTGTCAAGTAGACATTGTCCTTCCAACAGGTGACAAAGTCTACAGCAGGAGGCATATAAGGCAAAGCAGAGCGATGGGATCAGACAAACCCATTGACTGCTTCAAATGGAGACTGAGGTCCCAGGGTGCCCAAAAAGAACACAGGTATTCATATCTTTGGGACTGGAGACAGGGACCATAAAGATGCTACTGCTCTTGCAGCCATATTAAGGGAGCTAGTGACTTCAGAGTTAGGCCCCCAAAAGGCTCTATGGAGGAGGCAGATAGTACTTGGGGCTGAATTATGGTGTTTACTTCTGAGATCTGGAGCAACATCACTGGCAAAACTCCCATTGACTTCAATGAGGCTAGGATTTCATGCTTGGTGTCAACGAGCTGCCTGTATTTCTGGCCCTGGTGGAAGGAGTTAGTGGGCATGAAGATGTTTGATTCTACTATATTTTAAAAACAGTTTTCATTTTTATGGGTGTCTTAGTGCAGGATTGATGGCTTTCCCGCAATATACACATGAGGAATAGCAGATGAGATGCTGCAAAAAGTAAAAGGAGTAAGCAGTGGGATTTGGCACACATCTTGCTA
Organism: Gopherus flavomarginatus; assembly: GCF_025201925.1. NCBI lineage: Eukaryota > Metazoa > Chordata > Testudines > Testudinidae > Gopherus > Gopherus flavomarginatus. The sequence continues at coordinate 248,682,494 of NC_066618.1, read as the reverse complement.
GATCTGTGCTTTCTTTCCTTATCTCTAAATCTTTTTTCTTTTAAAATATATTCTATCACCAGTTTTGTGATCACTTTCCCAAGAAATTGAGTGATCTTTGCAGTTGCAGATGGACAATTTTTCAAATCACATCTAGGTGTTGTATGTCTCATGGCCACTCCTCTACAGATTCACATATGAGGAGATTCTTGCTGTGTCATCTCCTGGTAAAATCCAGCATCAGGGTGAGCTGAGATAACACACTATTGGTTGCTTTTGGTGTTGGAAGCACCTTTCCTGCCTTGTACAAAAGGCAGAAAAATCATAAGAGGAAAAGGCGAGGGAGGCCACTTGCTATCAAACAGCTACTAGATGAGTGCGTATTTTTTTAAAACAAAATAAAGCATTAATGTGTAAGGGTGGAAGTAGAATCCAAGCGGTGGACTATAAAGGGAACAAAGGAAATTGGAGAAGCAGGGAACTGAAGCCTAGAGTTTGTGTTCTGCATTACCTCAGGAAATTTACTTCTGGCCACTCTTTTATAAGACAGCTAGGAAAGTAAGTCATAGCCTACAAGTTATCCTATTACCATAGTGGAATGCTCTGCTGGTAAGGGGTGGGGGAATGAACACCAAGAAACACCCCTAAACAAACTTCTCCTATGATCCAAGTATTTTACATTTAGTTGAAGTGTGATAGCTAAGAATCTTACAGTCCCTTGACCTTTTCAGGGTATTGAGTAACTCAAGATGTAAGAACAAGAGAAAGAATCACATCTGATTCAGATATAAATGCCAGTATTCAAAGAATGGGAGGTATGGAATTAGTCAATGTACATTTCTCTTTCTACAGCATTTTGGAAACTGATTTTGTTAGCTTTAGGGGATCTTGCTGCTCTAGTTCAGTTTTGGTTTGATCTAAGCTGAGCTGCAAACTGTTGGAATTTTTACATAGAATCATAGAAGATTAGGGTTGGAAGAGACCTCAGGAGGTCATCTAGTGCAACCCCCTGCTCAAAGCAGGAACAACCCCAACTAAATCATCCTAGCCAGGGCTTTGTCAAGCTGGGCCTTAACAAGCTCTAAGGAAGGAGATTCTATCACCTACCTAGGTAACATTCCAGTGCTTCACCACCCTCCTAGTGAAAAAGTTGTTCCTAATATCCAGCCGAGACATCCCCCACTGCAACTTGAGACCATTGCTCCTTGTTCTGTCATCTGCCACCATTGGGAACAGCCTAGCTCCATCCTCTTTGGAACCCCCCTTCAGGTAGTTGAAGGTTGCTATCAAATCCCCTCTCACCCTTCTCTTCTGCAGACTAAATAAGCCCTGTTCCCTCAGCCTCTCCTCAGAAGTAATGTGCCCCAGTTCCCTTATCATTTCTGTTGCCCTCCACTGGACTCTTTTCAATTTGTCCACATCCTTTTTGTAGTGGGGGGGGCCCCAAAACTGGACACAATATTCCATCTGTGGCCTCACCATTGCCAAAAGGAGGGGAATACACTTTCCTCGATCTGCTGGCAATGCTCCTACTAATGCAGCCTAATACGCTATAAGGAGGGCTTTGGAATGTTGATCGCCATAATCTTGTCACACCTTTGTTGCCCTTCTCTAGAAACAGGCAGAATCCCACTGAAGATCACCTGAACCTCTATTTCCTTAAGCATCTTCCTCAGTCTGGCATAGTCTCCCTTGATACGTTCCAGTGAGAATCTAGCCGTATCATTCGTTCCCACATGAAAGACATCAGCGGATTCTTTCCTGCTCCTGTTAGGATCCTTTTCAGCCTCAGGTCCACATCCCATATCTTAGCACCCAGCAGACCCTTCTGTTCTCCGGATCAGCTCTAGTTACAGGCCTGTCTATTCTTCTCAGTAGAGAGTCCCCAATCACGTAGACCTGCCTTTCCCTGGTGACAGTGCGATTATCCAGTCTATCCCCTGTTCCCTCTGGCTTCAAGTCCTCTCGATTTCTATTGTCCCTTGCAATCCTCCGCAACCCATCCTGTATCCTCTTGGGACTCATATTTGGTGTTATCTCCATTGACTCTTCACCTCTTCCTATAGGACTAGCTGCTCTTCTCTTCTTCCTTGCCCTCTCACCTTCAGCGACCACCTGCTGTGCCCGGTCTTCATTTTCCAACTCTGCAAACCTGTTCCTGAGTTCTATTTCTCCTTCACTGACCCGTCTTTTCCTCTGCCTGGTTCTCTTAGTTACATGCTTCCACCGTCCACTTTCCTCATCCAGCAGTCTCCCCTCAGAATTCTCTGGTTCTGCTTCCATCTGCAAGTCTGAGTTTTTCCCTTCAGCCTCCTCATGTCTTGGCTCCATAGACAGGAGTTGTAGACCAAGCTGGATGAGCAAGCACCTCAGAAAGGTGATTAAGAAAAAGGAGAAAGCCTACAAGGAGTAGAAGATGGGAGGGATTAGCAAGGAAAGATACCTTATTGAGGTCAGAACATGTAGGGATAAAGTGAGAAAGGCCAAAAGCCATGTAGAGTTGGACCTTGAAGAGGGAATTAAAACCAATAGTAAAAGGTTCTATAGCCATATAAATAAGAAGAAAACAAAGAAAGAAGAAGTGGGACTGCTAAACACTGCGGATGGAGTGGAAGTTAAGGATAATCTAGGCATGGCCCAATATCTAAACAAATACTTTGCCTCAGTCTTTAATGAGGCTAATGAGGAGCTTAGGGATAATGGTAGGATGAAAAATAGGAATGAGGATATGGAGGTAGATATTACCACATCTGAGGTAAATGCTAAACTCGAACAGCTTAAAGGGATGAAATCGGAGGGCCCAGATAATCTTCATCCAAGAATATTAAAGGAACTGGCACATGAAATTGCAAGCCCATTAACAAGAATGAATCAGTAAACTCAGGGGTTGTACCGTACGACTGGAGAATTGCTAACATAGTTCCTATTTTTAAGAAAGGGAAAAAAAGTGATCTGAGCAACTGTTATTTTAACATCTGCAGTATGCAAGGTCTTGGAAAAATTTTTGAAGGAGAAATTAGTTAAGGACATTGAGGTCAAAGGTAATTGGGACAAAGTACAACATGGTTTTAAAAAGGTAGATCGTGCCAAACCAACCTGATCTCCTTCTTTGAGAAGGTAACAGATTTTTTAGGCAAAGGAAAAGCAGTGGATCTAATTTATCTTGATTTCAGTCAGGCATTTGATATGCTTCCACATGGGGAATTATCAGTTACATTGGAAAAGATGGGGATCAATATGAAAATTGAAAGGTGGATAAGGAACTTGTTAAAGGGGAGACCACAACGGGTCATACTGAAAGGTGAACTGTCAGGCTGGAAGGAGGTTACTAGTGGAGTTCCTCAGGAATAGGTTTTGGGACCAATCTTATTTAATTTTTTTATTACTGACCTTGGCACAAAAAATGGGAATGTGCTAATAAAGTTTGTGGATGACACAAAGCTGGGAGGTACTGCTAACACAGAGAAGGACCAGGATATCATATAGGAAGATCTGGATGACCTTGTAAACTGGAGTAATAGTAATAGGATGAAATGTAATAGTGAAAAGTGCAAGGTCATCCATTTAGGGATTAATAACAAGAATTTTGTTATTTGCTTATAAATTGGGGACACACCAGTTGAAAGTAACAGAGGAGGAGAAGGACCTTGGAGTATTGGTTGATCACAGGATGACTATGAGCCGCCAATGCGATATGGCCATTAAAAAAGCTAATGCAGTTTTAGGATGCATTAGGCGAGGTATTTCCAGTAAAGATAAGGAGGTGTTAGTACCATTATACAAGGCACTGCTGAGAGTTCATCTGGAATACTGTGTTCAGTTCTGGTCTTCCATATACAAGGAGGATGAATTCAAACTGGAACAGGTACAGAGAAGGGCTACTAGGATGATCTGAGGAATGGAAAACCTGTCTTATGAAAGGAAACTGAAAGAACTTGGCTTGTTTAGCCTAAACAAAAGAAGGCTGAGGGGAGATATGATTGCTCTTTATAAATATATCAGAGGGATAAATATCAGGGAGGGAGAGGAATTATTTAAGCTTAGTACCAATGTGGACACAAGAACAAATGGATATAAACTGGACACTAGGAAGTTTAGACTTGAAATTAGACAAAGGTTTCTAACCATTAGAGGAGTGAAGTTCTGGAACAGTCTTCCAAGGGGAGTAGTGGGGGGTGAAAGACATATCTGGCTTCAAGACCAAGCTTGATAAGTTTATGGAGGGGATGGTATGATGGGAAAGCCTGGCAATTAATTGATCTTTGATTATTAGCAGGTAAATAGGCCCAGTGGTCTGTGATGGGATGTTGGGTGGGGTAGGATCTGAGTTACTACAGAGAATTCTTTCCTGGGTGCTGGCTGGTGAGTCTTGTCCACATGCTCAGGGTTTAACTGATTGCCATATTTGGGGTCAGGAAGGAATTTTCCTCCAGGGAAGATTGGCAGAGGCCCTGGAGGTTGTTCACCTTCCTCTGCAGCATGGGGCACAGGTCACTTGTTGGAGGATTCTCTGCACCTTGAGGTCTTTAAACCACTATTTGAGGACTTCAATTACTCAGACATAGGTTAGGGGTTTGTTACAGGAGTGGGTGGGTGAAATTCTGTGGCCTGCACTGTGCAGGAGGTCAGACAAGATGATGATAATGGTCCCTTCTGACCTTAAGTCTATGAATATGCCATTAGCCTTCTTGGCAACAAGGGCACACTGTTGACTCATATACAACTTCTTGTCCACTGTAATCCCCATGTCCTTTTCTACAGAACTGCTCCTTAACCTGTAGGTCTCCAGCCTGCAGCAGTGCATGGGATTCTTCTATCCTAAGTGCAGGACTCTGCACTTGTCCTTGTTGAACCTCATCAGATTTCTTTTGGCCCAATCCTTCAGTTTGTCTAGGTCCCTCTGGGCCCTCTCTCTACCATCCAGCATATCTACCTCTCCCCCAAGCTTAGCATCATCTACAAACTTGATGAGGGTACAATCCATATCACCACCCAGATCATTAATGAACAAAACTGGCCCCAGGCCTGACCCCTGGGGCACTCTGCTTGATACCAGCTGCCAACTAGAAAAATCAAGCTGTTGATCACTATCTGTTGAGCCCGATGATCTAGCCAGCTTTCTATCCACTGTATAGTCCATTCATCCAATCCATACTTCTTTAACTTGCTGGCCAGAATATGGTAGGAGACCGTATCAAAAGATATGTCATGTCCACCACTTTCCCCATATCCACAGAAGGCAATCAGGTTGGTCAGGCATAACTTGCCCTTGTGAATCTATGTTAACTGTTCCTAATCACCTTCCTCTCCAAGTTCTTCAAAATGTATTTGCTTATTGCAGCAGAGTTATACTTGCTTTCCAGTTAGCACCTTACAGGTGTAACTGTGCTGGACTATTTGCATGATTACACTATTAAACTTCTGTGGCTAGATACTGTTTAGAGTAAAACAGATGTCTGATCCCACAGCTCAGGTACTATGGAACTTAACTTGGAGGAGCTTCCCCACTTGTAGTTTGGGGAAATGATCTATTTGACAACTGCCATCAGATAGCTCTTTGATAAAGGGGACAGTTGCTGAAGAAGCAAGTGTTATTGCTTTAGCTAGAACAGCAGTGTCAGTCATTGTAATATTATCTGCCATTACTAGAATCACAGGGTTTAAGGCTATAGGATCCACCAGATCATCTGGTCTGAGCTCTGCTCTATCACAGAGCACCACTCAGCACCTGCATACTTAACCCAAAAACTGAATAGTTTGGTCTGGTTTACAGCCCTGGGGAGACTAGATTTATGTGCCACAGGCAGAGAACAGGAGGGACAGAGGCACACCAATGCCTAACCCAGGAAAATGATTAAGTGAGATATACCCAAATAATCCTGGCAAGTGACCTGCTGCAGAGGAAGGCAACCTTCTCCTGCCAGCCCCCCAGGTCTGTGCCATTCTAACCTCACAGTTATCAGCTAGACCTTGTGAATGTGAGCAAGAACCAGCCAGCCAAGCAGAGAGGCTGCTCATCAGTGCTTCCTCAGAGCCCTGGCCCTCCCCATCAAGCATCCCATCCCCAGTGTCCCCTGGCCATCCCTGAGGTTTCAGAGGAAGCAAATTAAAACAAAACCCTCTCCAGAATACTTTGGGGGAGTTGTGGGGGTCGGAGAAAAAATCCCCTTGGAGTCCTGCAGGCAGCCAGCTAGCTAAAACCCTGCAGCATGAGTTTAGGAACATAAAACAAACTGGAAGTGAGCCTGGGGCTGTTTATTCCCCACCTCTCTGCCATCACTAGCAATAACTGTGATGGGTTTCTGGTCTTTATATACAATAAAGAATCCCCCCTACAGAGCTAAAAAGCCACCCCTACACCAAACCTAAATCTACTACTGCTGGATAATGGTGTTTGTATTTCAGTGCTATTTTAGGCTGGCAGGGAGTCAGCTAAGAGTAGATGATTCCACCATGTGTTTGAAAGTGATTTATTTAGTAGCCATAGTCACCAATAGCTCAAGTTAGTTACAGAACTGCTTTGAATGCTTTTGTTTCTCAAGGTGAAGCAAGAGGCTTGCACAAGCAGACAGAGTAGTGCAGCTACAGTCCTTGAACTGATTCTGAGCAGCAAGTTCTGACCCGGTATGGAGATGGGAATGCCTCAGGCCCTCTCATAGACTCTAGTGCAGGTGACATTGTTCATGGTGCATTCCTAGAGGGGGGAAATAAAATTGATTGAAACTTCTGAAATATCACACCAGAATTTTATGAGTCTAAGTAGGGCAAGGATGTTTGTCATTTCTCAGAGTCAAAGGTGTTTATTTAGTGCCCATCACTATGATATTCATGTCATCAGAAAAAGAAACCAGACATTTCTTGCCTCTAAGACCTCTTTAGTGCTAGCTGATCCCTAAGTATACTCTACTTCTCTGCCTAGTGCAATTGAATGGCAGGGCTCTCATCTTCCCCTATCTTTCTGTTCATCACTTAGCACAGAGGTGGGCAAACTACAGGATCCTCCTGCCCAGCCCCTGATGTGGGAGGCTAGCCCCCCCAACCCCTCCCCCGCTGTTCCCCTCCCCCCACAGCCTCAGCTTGCTCTGCTGTCAGCACAATGCTCTGGACAGTGGGGCTGCGAGCTCCTGGGGCAGTGCAGCTGCAGAACCAGTGCCTGACCGGTCTCTGTGCTGTGGCATGGCTGGCTCCAGCCAGGCAGTGTGGCTATAGTGCTGCAAGCCATTGGTGCTCCAGGCAGTGCGGAAAGGAAGCAGGGGAGAGGTTGGATAGAGGGCAGGGGAATTTGGGGTGGTGGTCAGCAAACAGGGGAGTTGAATGGGGGTGAGTCCCTGGGGGGAGGCAGCAGTCAGGGCCAGGGGCTCCATAAAGGCAGCCAGGAATGAGACCGGGGTTGGATGAGGTGGCGGGGGGCCAGTCAGAGGCAGGGGTTTGGGGGCTGTCAGGGGACAGGGAATGGGGAGGGGTGTTTGGATGAGACTGGAGTCCCAGGAGGCCATCAGGGGGTGAGAAGCAGGAGGGGGTCGGATGGGGGCAGGGGTTGGGCCACGCCTGACTGTTTGGGGAGGCCCCTAGCCGGCCCCCCATACAAATTTTGGAAACCCAATGCAGCCCTCAGGCCCAAAAAAAAAAAAGTTTGCCTTCCCCCAACTTAGCAGCTAATACTATGACAGTCCATAGGTGCTGGAAGTAGGGGTACTACTGCATCCCCTGGCTTTAAGTGGTTTCCATTATATTTGGGGTTACAGTTTGGTTCAATGGTCTCAGCACCTGCACTACACAAATTGTTCCAGAACCCTGATATAGACCTTGATTTTTGGTCTCTTTAGGGCTTCTCCACCAGTTTTAATTTCAAGTGAAACTTCCCTACATTGTATATTTTATATTTCTTACTTGTTCACCATCATGTGATGAGCATCATTTAGTCTGTGCTTCTCTATTTCAAAAGCATTTAGTGCTCAGATGAGGGGGTTAAAGAAAAAAATTGAACCAACCACAACCATCTTCCCATCCACCAGCGCTCTCTTTATTGTGGTCTGTTTGCCATCCCACTTCTGCACCTGAGTCAGAGAGCCATCATCCAAGGTTACAGTGCTCTGCCAAGAGAAGAGAAGCAAATGGACTCTGGGATATTCTGATGGGACACTCTGTCTTGTTACAGCTATTCCACTTCAAACAAATATTAATTGGACCAAATGAGACTCACTCTGTTTGCCTTAAGTACTTGGGGCACTCACCTGAGTGGTGGGAGACACCTGTACAAAGCCCTTCTTCTCAGGCCAGGTGGGGAGGGGATTTAAACTGAAATCTCCCACATCCATAACTCCTGGGCTACAGAAGGCTGTCACTTCCTCCCCCACCCCCAAAACCATTCTGGCAATAGATGGCTTAGGCACCTAGAGCTCCCTGACTTTGGGAGAGGGGTTCCAGCTGTGGGCTGCAAGCAGGAGATAAGCACCTCCCTGACCCAGACATAGGCACCCAATTCGGTGAGAGGGAGTGACTTTACAACACACTCCTCTCGATCATCATCTCCTCCCATTGACTAGCTTAGGAGTTCACTGCCTAGCATGCCAGTTTCTGTGGACCCCATTCTGAGGTGCCTGTCTCTGCTCATGCATTGTATAGGGAGCCCGGGTACTTAACTCAGGTTCTGCGAATCCCAGGAATTTTCTGCTTGCCTAGACATTAGACCTGGCTCCTCAGAGACTTAGATGTTGCAATGCCTTAGAAGAGGGGTGGGATTTAGTTTGTGGGTTCACAGTGGGCACATGATTGCCCTAGAGTCAGCCAAAAGAGCCAGCCATGGGATCCCTCATACTTATGGGGATTGGGGAAAAGGAAGAAAACCGTATCAAGATAAAAATAAATCATGAGGCAAGAAAGGGCACAAACCCAGGTGTCCTTTGCAGGACATCCAGAAGGATTAGCCCTCACCATGGTTTTCCTGTTGTCTGCTGTGGTTTCCTCAAACTCTTCCCCCAGTTTGAAGGAGATCTCTGTGTTTTTAAAGGTGCTCTCTGTCTTGATGGTTATTATATCCCCATTGATGCTGATGACCACACTGGGCTTGGCCAGGCTGCCAAGTTTCCTAGTAGCAAAACCCACCCCTTGAAAAGAAAAGCAAAAAAGAGTTAACAATTTGGATTTTACATGCACATCTAGAAGGGAGACATAGCTTCTAGTACATCCACAGACCTCTTTAGCAAGTTCCAGTGAGCTCTCACTAACACCTGAATGGGATCTAACTGGAGTACAAAGATGATCACGGAGATTAGAAGAAATACAGAAAGAGGGGAAACCTGTGTGGTAAAAAACTGCCATTGTTATGGTCAGTTTGGAAATTGACCCAGTCACTAGATTAAAGTGTGCTGGTCACTGCTAGAGCCAAACCCCAGCTATTGAATTTAAATTCTTACCCTCAAACTTTCTAAGTCATCAGGGATGACTATTTAGGGCAACATACCTGGGTATCAGTTATTCACATAGTTACATTAGGGCCCTCATAACTTTTATTGAGTATTAGTGAGCATTAACCCACAGGTTCCACAAGCAACTCATTCAAAACACTGATAGTCAAGAAGGCATTATCAGTAGGTAACAGCCCCAGGCAGATCCAAACAGTATCTTCCCCTTATTAGGGAAAGGGAGAGAACATCAGCACCTGAATCATTAGCTAGAAAGAAATATTTGTAAAATATAAAGAAAAGCAAGGAACTATATTCTGTTATCCCAAATCCAAATAATTATCAGCAATCTAAAGTGAAGCTACCATAAGTAGAAAACTAAGTTGAGTAAATAAATGGAATTAAATACATTCTCAGAATCATCTATGAGGAGAGAGATTTTCTACTTGAATTATAGTATATTCCTTACCCAGTTCTTCCATATAGCTGTCAAAGTTTTCACTAGAAATGAGTTTCCAGGTTCCTAAAAATAACTCACACATGATATAGACTGTAGTTGATACTATTACTAGCCAAAGAAGAAATTATTCTCACTAGAAGACCTGAAACTATTATGAGCTACATAAGTGCAGTAGCTTCCTTTTAAAGATGCCCTGAACATGCGATACTCAACAACATCCAATCAGGAGAGGCAATGCAAAGACACCAATCATTTCCCTTTTATTTCTTTGAGCATAAACTAAAATTCTTACAGCTGGCAGAGTACACAAGGGAAGTTGTTCAGTAAAGGATGTTAGTCCCAAAGGTAGCTTCTAAATAAAATTGAGCTTTTTCAATAGTGAGATGAAGTTGAAAAAGAAGAATCAGCTTTCCCCAATTAGAGAGGGTTCAGCCGTAAAGAGACCTGTCAGTTTGTGTAGATTTAGGAAGCTTGATTACTGCTGTGGTGATGCTTCCTGACCTACTTCCTTCTAAACTGATTAAGTTCTGATTGCTCACAAACCTGGCTTCACTGATATCTTATATTCTCCCCGCCATGAGTACAGTGCTCAAACGAAGATGGGGAGTGGAGACTGACTTCAACTTTTTGTCCACTTTTCCCCCACCTAGCTGCAGTGAAGAGGACTGCTCTGCCATTACCACATGTGACCCTCAATACCCGCATCTCTTAAGAATTCTCCAATCTCTCCAATTCATTCAAGAATTCTCTCCAATCTATTCCATCTGCAACTCCTAGCTCCTACTAATGTCCTCCATAGCCCCTGGCAGTCCTGATTCGTCTTCAGCTGGTGTGTCACAGGAGAAGTGGGGGTGGTTGCTCATTATTCAAGGATTGTTTGGGTTCCTTAAAACTCAGATGATAAAGACTGAGGTAGGAGGTATGCTAGGCAAGGTGGAGAGGTCAGAGCAGAGTGAAATTTTTAGGACAAATAATTTATTTGTCAAAAATGCACTTTTGGTCAACCTAAAACTCATGGTATTTGCCATGATTTCACTGAATAGTTCTGACCAAAATAAAGTTTTGTGAGGAAGTGAGTTGCCATTCACAAAGCAGTGAAGGCAAGGAGGGAGGTGGAAGCAACAGCAGCAGGAAATATCCAAGTTGGAGCTTTTAGGCCAGTGATTAGAGCCCTCACCTGAGATGTAGGAGATCCAACTTCAGTTCCCTGCTCTGCCTGATATGGAGCAGGGATTTGTACATGGGTCTCTTCCATTGCAGGAAAGTGCCCTAACCTCTAGGTTATAGCATAGTCTGGGGTAGGTCTCTCTCAGTACCTCCTGTTGAAGCTGTTCCACTTTACAGAAAATACTTGACTAACCAGTGGACCAGAGAGAGAGAGAATCTCTCTTTACCTAGCAGCTGGGGCACTGCGGGGGGTGGGGGGGGAGGATTTTTGGTTCACCAATTTTTTTGGAATTTACAGTTTAGGTTGAACCAAATTGGTTTTTTGGAGGTGGGGAGGGGGAATGGACAAATCCTTTGGCTGTTGCAAATGGTGACTGGAGTCCTAGTGCATCCAGAAAGATGACAGGTACTGATGTCTGTGAGGGTGGAGACAGAAACCATGAAAAGACTGGTGCTACTGTGGTCACATTAGGGGAGGTAGTGACAGATAGTACTGGGAGCTTAATTATGAGTGTTTGCTGCTGAAACTTGGAGCAACATCAGTGGCAAAAGTCCCATTGACTTCAACAGGGACAGGATTTCATCCCTGCTGTCTTGTCAGTGGGTTGGTAGCCTCTCTGGCCAGGATGGAGAGAGAAAGAGAGAGTGAGAAAGAGAATGAGTGTGTGTGTGTGTGTGAGAGAGAGAGAGAGAGAGAGCACGAGAGAGAGAGAGAGAAGAGGCTCTTGGTTCTATTATCTTTTTAAAAACAGTTGTCACGTTTATGGGTGTCCTAGTGCAGGATCAAAGGCTGTTCTGGCAACATACAAATGAAAGATGAAGAATGAGAAGCAACAAAAAGCAAAGGGAATGAGGAGTGGGGTTGGGAACACAACTTGCTAGTTCTGGTGTTCTTTCCTTTTTTCTTAGTCTTTTAGCAATATTCTGTCATCAGGTCTGTGAACTCTTTCCCAAGAGCTGGGCAGATTTTTTGCAGCAGCTGATTAAAATCACTTCCAGGTATTTTATGACTCCTGGATATCCCTGTCTAGATTCATATGTAGGAAGATATATATGGTCATTTGGTAAATTTCAGCATCAGAATGATCTAAGTTGAGCTAACTGGGCTGCTTTGAGAGGATCTGCAGCGATGGGCTTCTCTGTAGCAAGGCTTATCCCCAAGGGTCCTGAGACCCCCAGACACACTGCTCCAGAGCATCCAGCCCATGAGGCTCTTCTCCCACTGCATACCCTAAATAACCTGCAGTTTGTAGACAAGAAATACCGGCACTTTCACATAAGGAACCTGTATGGTGGTGCAGCTTCACTGGTCTGGGACCTGAGCTAACTGTCATGATTGCAGTTTAAGTAGATGTACCTGGGATTTCAGTACAGACAGGCCCCGAATTTCACCCTAATTAAATTTTGCTTCTAGATTGATCAACATAGGAATGACCCAGAGCTTATTATCCATTAATTTTTGGAGTGTTGATTTGAGATGTGTGATAGGGCCTCACTCCTACCAATTTCATAGCCATGAAAAATGTGTCACAGACCATGAAATAAGCCCCTCCTTATGAAATCTGATCTCCTCAGTGCTGCTAGGAGTGCCCCAGCTGGAGGTGGGTCTGATCCCTCTCCCCAAGAGCAGCTATGCAGGGGAAAGAGCAAGTCCTGTCCCTCCCTAGCCTGGCCAGGACTAGCAGATAGGAGGCCCAGACTAGGTGCTCCTAGCAGCATGGGGATATCAGATCCACCTCCAGGATCCTAGTAGATGCAGCTGTTCTCAGGGGGATCAGCACAGAAGTGAGGGTGGTAATCCTGTAACATCCCCTCCCTCCACAGCTCCTTTTTGGGTCAGGACCCTCATGGTTACAATACCCTGAAATTTCAGATTTAAACATCTGAAAATGGTAAATTTACCAATTTTCAAATCATATGGCTGTGAAAATTACCAGAATAGGTCACAAATTTGGTAGGGCCCTAATAATAGGCTTCCACTCACATACCATTTCAAGTCCTGTGTTAGTAGGAAATTGAAGATCTAAACAAGAGGCAATGATATACAGTAACTCCTAACTCAATGTTGTAGTTATGTTCCTAAAAAAAAAATGTGACTTTAAGCAAAATGGTGTTAGGCAAATCCAATTTCCCCATAACAATTAATGTAAATGAGGGGGTTAGGTTCCAGGGAATTGATTTTTCCTCTGGACAAAATACTATATTGTATGCATACTAAGTTTTAAACCAATAATTTAATACTGGTACACAGTGCCGACAATTGTGAAGCTTGGTTGCAGTGGAGGAGTCAGAGGGTGGGATCTTTCCCAGGGAATGCCTTACTGCTAAATGATGAATTAGCACTTAGCTGAGCCCTCAAGGGTTAACTCTCAATCTACAAGGCAGTAGGAATGGAGGGAGGGGAGACAGCATGGCAGACAGAGACACACCGTGTGTGTGAAAGAGACAGAGATGCACATTTCCCCTTTAATTATACTGCCTTGTCAGTTAGATCAGCTTGCTGAGACTGCAGCTACTGCTAGCAAGCTCCCTCCAGCCTGAGCCCCCTGTGTGTGTCCCCACTGCTCTATGAAAGATGAGGTAAGCAGGAGGACACCCTGACATTAGCTCCCTGTCTTTCTCCCCCACCACAGCAAGTAGGAGTCTCAGGGAGCAGCTCCAAGGCAGAGGGCAGGAGCAGCACATGGTAGTGGGGCAGGGGGAAGGGACAGCTGCAATTGCTAGCCTGCTGGGCAGCTGTTGCACAGGGAACTGACAGGGGGGCTGCCTTGCCATGCTGGTTCCAAGCCCTCACCAGCTAGCTGCAACAGGCTGCTCTTCCTGCAAGCAGTAGACAAAGGAGGCAGCTGCCAAAGGACATTAGAAGGGAGCATTGCACAACTTTAAATGAGCGTGTTCCTTCATTGATCAACAACGTTAACGGGGATGACTTTAAGCAAGGTGTATATATGCCACTGTTCAAAGAATGGGAGGTATGGAAGTGGTTAGTGTGCAATGCTATTTACACTGATGTGTAAAAAACCAGTTGTGTTAGCTTTAGAGGGTCTTGCTGCTTTAGTTGAGTTTTGTTCTGATCAAAGTTAAGCTGCAAGCTGTTGGAATTTTTACATGTACTTGCATAAGCCAGCAGCATGGTAATACTTGCTGCCTAGTAAAACTAGAACATGGACCATGGTCAGTTATTTTCACAAGGCTCTATTAGATTTCAGGGACTAGATACTGTATTAAGCAGGGTTCTGGGAACATCTAGCTCTTAAGTACTGTGGAACTTAAAATAGAGAGACTTCCCTACTTGAGTTTAAAACTTGATCCATATCCTCAAACAATCACTCTGCAGAAGCAGCTGTAGTCAGACAATTGCTCTCAAAGCCTGTGTTATTCCACCACCACAGAGGTAAGTATTAGAAAGTTACCCTTCCTTTGGCAAAGAATAAACCAAGATTAGACAATCCCACTATGTGTTCAGAAATGTTTTATTTAATAGCCACAGTTAGTGACTGCAGATTAGTTACAGCTTTACTAGGCATATGCCTGTATCTCAAAATGATTGAGGAAGCTTGCAGAATTGGACAGTAGTGTTGTGCAGCAATGGTCATTGAACGGATTCTTAACAGCAAGTTCTGATCCAACATGGAGATGGGCATTCCTCAGACTCTCTCATAGACTCGAGTGCTTGTGACCTTGTTCATGGTGCATTCCTAGAAGGCAAGATGATTAATTCAATTTCCAAACTATTACAGCAGAGTTCTAGGAGCCTAAGTGAACAAGCTGTCATATTAGAGTCCAAGGTGTTTAACATTAAATATCAGAGTGACAAATACTAAATAGAGTAAGAGTCAAGCATTTCTTGCCTCCTGGAACACATTACAGAGTGATCATGATATCAGCCAGCATTAGTACACTGCAACAGCAGGCTATGTGTCTGCTTCTAACTGTCTGTCTGGCACTCAGATTGGTCGTTAGTACAAGAATACAAACTCTTGGGTTTTGGTCTCTTTAGTGGTTCTCCACTATTTTGTTTCAAGTGGAACTTTCCTATTTTGTATGTTATGGGTTGGGCTGAACCTTGTTTAAAATGGTGGATATAACATTCCCCTTTCATTTGTGATAAAGAAATAATTAACTGCCTTTTGGGAACCAGATAGCTGAAATACTAGAGCCTCCACCCAAACACAGCTTTATCACCACTTAGGAACAGAGGTACATGTTGCACAGTCCAGGCTCTTGTTTGGTGGAGGTTTGCATCTCTGTGCATGGGGAGATGCAGAATTGGCAGAGAAGCAGAGAGCTAAGGATACAGCTGAAACCTCAGAACCTAGCCTTGAGAACCTCAAGAGACTGCATACTTTTGGGCAAAGTACTGGCAGGAGAGGGGCTTGGAACTGTGAGCAAAGGTGCTGTCTGTTCAGGGAAACAGGACTTTGTGCACTGTAAATACTGGATGTCAAATCAACTCTTCCTCCTAAGAAGAGACAAAACTAGACTAAGTTTTGCCTATCTGCCCAGGCAAAAGAAGGGTAACCATATTTCTGTACTTCACTTTCTTCTTGCATGCACCTGCAGCTTTCTTAATGAGCATTTCTGTTTCAGCTAGAGCCTTTAGTGCTCAGATGAGGATTTGGAAAAAAAAAATTGAACTCACCACCACAAGCTTACTATCCACCAGTTCTCTCTTTATTGTGGTCTCTTTGCCATCCCACTTCTGCACATGAATCAAAGCACCATTGTCCAAGGTGATAATGCTCTGCCAAGACAAAAGAAGCAGAAGGCTCTGGGTCAGACAGTCACAGCACACAGTCTTTTCATTCATTTAAGAAATCCCATGTTCACAGCAGATATTCAAGCTGGCTTTCAGGAAGCTTCCTGGGAAGACCCAGGTTTCAGATGCTTCTTTACACTGCTTGCATAGCTCCTGAGAAGGCCCAGATCCCAGTGTACTGTGGCTGTGAGCCTTGACTAGCATGGGATACATGTGCCACCACAATACATCCATTTTGTCAGCCCTCCTTCCCCCCACTGCTGGAAGAAAAGGGGTCAGGAGACACAGGTGGGGCTTGGAGTTGGGCAGGGGTGAAAGTAACTTAAAGGACTTACCAGTACACCTGAGTCCTGAGCAAGGGGCAGGGTCTCAACCTGAAGGAGTATGGCCTTTAGAGCCCCAGGCCCTTTAAATAAAGATTTAAAGGGCCCAGGGCTCCCAGCCACCACTGCCAGAGCCCCAGGCCCTTTAATCACCACCAGAGCTACCAGCTGCTGAGGTGGCTGGGAGCCCTGGGGGCCATTTAAAGGTCCCAGGGCTCCTGCCACTGCTACCACAGTGGAGCCCCAGGCCCTTTAAATTGCTGCCTGAGCTCCGCTGTCAGAGCCCTGGTGTAGCAGTAGTGGCCAAGGGCTCCAGCAGCAATTTAAAGGGTCTGGAGCTCTCCCAGCCACTGCTACCACAGTAGAGCCCTGACCCTTTAAATTGGGCAGAGCCCCAGGGGCTCCTGGCTGCTGCTGCTATCTCAGGGCTCTGATGGAGATTTAAAGGGCCCGCAACTCCACTGCAGTAGCTGGGAGCCCCTGACCCTTTAAATCACTGCCAGAGCCCTGCCACTACTACCCCAGGGCTCTGGCAGTGGGGTTCAGACAGCCATTTAAAGGGCCAGGGGCTGCCAGCTGCTGCTACTGCAGCAGAGCCCCAGGGGTCCCAGCCACTTCTGCTACCTGGGGGCTCTGGCAGCAGGGTTGGGGCAGCAATTTAAAGGGCCCGGGGCTCCAGCCACTGCTGGGAGCCCTGGGCCTTTTAAATTGCCACCTGGGGAAGCAGATCCAGTATGGTGTACCAGTTCACTTTCACCCCTGGAGTTGGGGCGAGTCCCCACTACCTTGTGTTATCACTTGTGATTTGATGTAGTGCCCCATCAGATATGCATCCCTGTAATGCATTAGGGGTACCATCTGTTCTGGCCCACCATATGAGCAACTCCAGTAGGCACAGCTGCATAAGAAAGCATAACAAAGAAGGGGAGTAGAAATTCTAGTCTTATCTAGAGAGAAAAGCCCTGTTCCAGCCTGACCAATGAGAGGGTGATTAGACATAGTCTAAGATGCCACTGCCAGAACTACTACATAGCCCTCACCTCACCCCAGAGGTACTTGGCTTCCCAAGTAATTCTGTGCCTCAGGAACCTTGAATTCAGTGAAAACATCCTGATATTGACATTTTGCAGTTAGTCCCTTTGAAAGAAACTCCTATTTGACACCATGCAGCAGGTAAGGAGCATTTGCTAGTCAGCCTTTAGAGGGAAGAGCTGGGCTTGTGCTCATTTTCTGTTTTATACTGTATGAAGGAGGACTGGATGTGGCCAGTTTATGTTTTTAGTTAAGAGTGTTCACAATTCCCATCTCTCTTACCCAAAAAGGCTATGGCAACTGAAGTAGTCAAATTACTACTTTAACAAAGCATTGAAATCCAAGCCATATATAGGAGGGCTTTTTTAGGAGTAAGCATTTTATTTACCATCTGTTAGTTCCAGTGACTAGTGAACACTTCAGAGTAAGGAAGTTGTTAGACCTTGCAGGACCACAATGGGCAAGAGGATTGCCCCAAAGCCAACCAGAAGTGCCAAGCATGACATCCCCAGTTCTTATGAGGCAGGGGCAGAAGGTAACCAAGTCTAAAGGAAAACATGAAGCAAGAAAGGGCACAAACCCAAAAGTCCTTTGCAGGTCACCTTTAAAGATTAGCCCTCACCTTGGTTTTCCTGTCATCTGCTGTGGTTTCCTCAAACTCTTCCCCCAGCTTGAAGGAGATCTCTGTGTTTTTAAAAGTGCTCTCTGTCTTGATGGTTATTATGTCATCATTGGTGCTGATCACCACACTAGGCTTGGCCAGGCTGCCAAGCTTCCTGGTAGCAAAACCCACTCCTTGAAAAGAAAGGTACAAGATAGTAACTTGGATTTTACATATACCTCCAGGAGAGAGAACTTGGTAAATAGGTCTGCTGTGGATGTACTAGAAGTCATAGCACTCTCAACTATGTAGGCTCTGCAGTTCTAATAGGAGTACAAAAAGAGACCATCAGATATTATACAGACCTCTTCCTTCTATATGTTGGAAGAAGGTGCCATTTTAGGTCACCTTAGAAGCTGAAACAGTAAATTGAGTTATACTAGTATGCTCTAGGAGACAGCTAGATACAAGCAATAGATGTGGAGTTAAATCTTAGTCCAAGCTTTCCTAAATAGTGGTGACATTTGGCTACATACCTAGTATCAGCCATTTGAGCCCTCATAACATTTCCTGCTTATAAATGATCATTAGTTTGCAGATGCACAAACTATCCATAGTTAAGAATACAGATCAGTAAAAGCTCCCTGCAGATATAAAATAGCTCTTCCTCCTAGAGAAAGGAAGATTAGCAAAATTGATTATTAGTTAGGAAAGATTTGTCATATATAATGAAAATGTTCCAAATTCAAACATCAATATGACAGAGTTATTCCACTCTTATCAGAGATAATCATTCACAAATAGAAAGAAAAAAACCCAAATGCACTCAGTATCTTCTATTTTAAAGGAAAAAACACTGCTTCACTCATAATATAATCCTTACCCAATTCTTTCATATAGCTCTCAAAGTTTTCACTAGAAATAAGTTTCCAGCTTCCTAAAAATAGCTCACACATGATGTAAAATATAACTGGAAGAATTACTAAGCAAAGAAGAAATTAGTCTTCTTCTAAGACTAGAAACTGCTATGAAATATAGGTGCTCAGTCACTTCATTTTAAAGATGCCCTAAACATGTGATACTCAGGAACAACCAATCAAGAGAGGCAATGTAAGGACTCCAATCACTTTCACCGTTATTTCATTTAGCACAAAAGGGCAATTAATAAAGGTCACTAATCCCAAATTAATCTACTATTTAAAACTGAGTGTTTTCAATGGAGAGACATAGTAACTCTGAAGAATCAGCCTTCCCCAAACAGAGAGGGATCAGCTGTAAAGAGACCTGTCAGTTTGTGTAGCTTCAAAGAGTCCCTTCCTGATTTGCCTGTCAGGCCCTACACAAGGCTTGATTACTGCCTGTGGTGATGTTTCCTAGCTCCTAGCAAGTACTGACCTTTCCCCTAAACTGAGCAAGTTCTGACTGCTCTCAAACCTGGCTCCCTAACATCTTATCTCGTCTCCCCTCCCCCCCCCCAGTACAGTGCTCAAATTGGGGGACAGGGAGTGGTGATGTACTTCAACTTTTTGTCAACTTCCTCCTCCCTGTCCCCCCCAGCTGCAGTGCAGAGGGCTGCTCTGCCATGACCACAAAAGTCCCTCAATACCCACATCAGTTAAGAATCCTCCCAATTCATCATTCCACCTGCAATTCCTAACCCCCAATAATCATTATGTGCCCCAGAGCTCCTGAAGTCCTGATTTGGCTTCTAGGTCCGTTGGCTCAGCTGTTGCTGGGAGGGTAGAGAGGCAGTTCAACTCAGAACTCAAGGATTGTTGGTTTCTTTAAAATACAATATTATATGCAAGGTATCATAGAGACTTTAGGAATATAATCCACTGTTTTTTAAATTCCACTTACTTTATGGGGGCTTAAATAGTTGACCCTGTCCCTTTAAGATAGATGCAACTCTTCTTTTGGGTGGCTAATTTCTTTCCAAATGATCCCCTATAGTGTCAGGTGAAAGCTAAGATCATTATCCTGCAAATATGTACTTAACTTTAGAAACACTGAAGCAAAAGGGAATACTTAGCACATGCATAAGTACTTGCAGAACCAGGGCCTGAGTTTGTGGATTCTTTCTTCTCTTATGGTTTTTACTGTAAGCACCTTGAGTTTTACTTTGTTACAAGAAAAAATACAAATGCATTACTGTAATTAGAGGGCCTGACATAATTTTCTCCCATTGGTCATCCCCCAGTATCACATGTCCAGGAAATCTTTAAAAAGAAGCCCGGGGGAGAGTTATGATATACTGCTGGTTGGTTTCTTGGTGAAAATTTGGGTTTTTTCCCCTCTGAGGATCATTGTCTAGTAAATCCCCCTAGAATGTGTGATCAGTTCTTAGGAACCTGGAAACTTGTCTCCAGTGAAAAATTTGAAGATTATATGAAAGAATTAGGTGAGAAATACTGTTTTCTTAATGAATAATTTTGTGATGCTTTTTCTCTTCAGATAAAGTGTAGTGGGTCTGGAGTTTACCCAAGTAACTTAAAAACAAACAAACAAACAAAACCTTATACAGATTTTTCAGGGGCTGCCAGTTAATTGTACTCAAGGGTGTTCTTATTTCTTGATACTGCATTGCCTAGAGTATGTAGTTTGTGTAGGGATCAGATACATACAGGTGCAATCTTGTAGAGTGCCAAGGTATACAACATAGTTACTTAATTAGCTCTCATCAATATCACTGTTCAGTCTGAAAATGACAATATGCTACTTATAGTCTTAAATTGCCACACTGGATGGGGTGGGGAAGAGTTAAAAAGGCATTATAGAGATCCCTCATTGTATTTCAATAACTCCATATCTAATGTTCTTAGCCTACAAGTAAAAATAAAATTCCTTGGTACCAAACTCAAGTTAGGTTCTGAGAGTTAAGGTGGATTTTTTTGTGTGTGTATTTTGTACATGATCAGCAGTGATGAGGGTCAGACTAGGCTTTCTGTGGCCGCTGTACAACTCTGCTGCATTCAGTGGGTTCATAGAGGTGTAAATGACTGGAACTTGCGAACCCATCTTGTGTAAACAGGACTGCGTAAAGTCTAGCTCCCTGATTCATGTTTGTTCTGCTTCTGTTGGGTAAACAGAGTCAAAAGAAGTAACAGCTTCTTTTTGTCACTAATATAAGCAGCAATGACTAAATCTACAGGCCACATATCTACTGAGTAAAAATATGCTTTCCTGTGGGTGCTCTTCAGACTATAAAGACTCCTTGAAGGATATGACTTACTAGGTAACTAACACGCTCTACAGTAAATTCCCTGCTCCATTGGTGAACCTGTATTCAAATCAGTTGCACAAGTGTCACTGAGACATCTATTCAGTGGCTTATATAGGGAGTTGTAAATGAAGTCTAACACATGTAAATAGGTGAGATGGAAAGGGGCAAGACTGCAGACTGGCTTGCATAATAATCCTGCTATTTAGTTAGACTTGTAGACACAAAACAAAAAAGCATGTATGGCCTACAACTAAAGGTAAAATGGCAGCTGCCATGATGTAGTAACACACAATAATAATGAATCATGGGCTCTTGTATAGTAACTTTCATTGGTAGATCTTAAAGTGCTTCACAAAGGACTTCAGTATCATTATTCCCATTTTATAGATGAGAAACTGAGGCATGAGCGGTTAAGTGACTTGCCCAAGGTCACCCGGCAGCCCAGTAGAAGAGCTGGGAAAAGAACCCAGGTCTCCTGACTCCTGCTCTAGTGCTAAATCCACTAGAGAACACTGCCTCTGTCATAAACAGATAGCTAAGGGTTAATGTCTCTTTCACCTGGAAAGGAGTAACCTGAAACACCTGACCAGAGGACCAATCAGGAAACAAGACTTTTTCAACTCTGAGTGGAGGGAAGTTTTGGGTGGGAGTTCTTTGTTTTTGTCTTCTGCCTGTACTCTCTCGGCTATGAGAGTGATTTTTCTATCTCCAGCTTTCTAATCTTCTGTTTCCCAATTGTAAGTACAGAAAGGACAGTGGTTTATGTTTTTTTTTTATTTACATGTGTGTAGTTGCTGCAGTGTTTTAAATTGTATTCTTTTTGAATATGGCTGTTTATTCATATTTCTTTTAAGCAATTGACCCTGTATTTGTCACCTTAATACAGAGAGACCATTTTTATGTACTTTTTCTTTTTATATAAAGCTTTCTTTTTAAGTCCTGTTGGAGTTTTTCTTTGGTGGGGAACTCCAGGGAATTGAGTCTGTAGCTCACCAGGGAATTGGTGGGAGGAAGAAGTCAGGGGGAAATCTGTGTGTGTTAGATTTACTAGCCTGACTTTGCATTCCCTCTGGGTGAAGGAGGGGGTGGGGGGGGGAGCTTGGCTCTCTCTCGGTGCTTGTGTTTTCCAGGACTGGAAATACAGAGGGTGGTATCCCTCTGTTTAGATTCACGGAGCTTGCTTCTGTGTATCTCTCCAGGAATCCAGGGAGGGAACACCTGGAAGGGAGAAGGGAAGGGAAATGGTTTATTCTCCTTTGTTGTGAGACTCAAGGAATTTGGGTCTTGGGGTCCCCAGGGAAGGTTTTGGGGGGGACCAGAGTGCCCCAAAACACTCTAATTTTTTGGGTGGTGGCAGCTTTACCAGGTCCAAGCTGGTAACTAAGCTTGGAGGTTTTCATGCTAACACCCATATTTTGGACGCTAAGGTCCAAATCTGGGAATTATGTTATGACAGCCTCCCATGACTGTGCCCCTCTGATTCTCTCCTCTACCTGCTCCTTCAGTGTTTGGTTTGACATGGAAGATGGGGAAACCTCTTGACTCCCCAAAATGCATGGATTCCTCACATCTTTAATAAAGATATCTGGAAATATTTTATCAAAAGGAAAATTTCTCTCTGAAGTAAGAGATGGTCAGCTAAGGATCCTTTAAGTCTGCTGACTATCTGGTGGGTGGGGGGAAATGCACTTCTATACTTCTGATGCCTTTTCGAGGGGACAGGGTGTTTATCTGTGCATGTCCTCCTAATTGTCCCACTCCCTGTTTCCAGGCCACCCTTCGTTGCCAGACAGAACTCCTGTCTTTCCTTTGTTTTCAGATCAGAGTGAAATCTTAGATGGTATCTTGTGTGTCTTCTTCAGGAGTGGGCTTTGCCATGAGGAAACTGGGCAGCCTGGCAAAGCCTACTGTGATCATCAGCGCTGATGAGGATAGGCTAACAATCAAAACAGAGAGCCCTGTTAAAAATACAGAGATCTCCTTCAAGCTGGGCCAAGAATTTGAGGAAACCACAACAGATAACAGGAAAACTAAAGTAAGGAGTTGGGGTGGGGGGAGTGCTTAGTGTTACTGATCAGCTTGTGATATGTGGATTTTCTTACTCTCTTTTGGGTGGAGGGAGGTGTTGTGTATTTGGTTGTCACGGTTTTTGTTCCTATGGCAACTGAATTAGATTATTAGGGGATAGCCCAGCCAGCTTCCGCTGGTTAGGTGAGCTCCGTGTCTGTACATAAATGGTAGCTTTGTTAGCTGTCTGCTCTCTGGCCTCAAGTGATTTCTTCCTAAACTGGCTGCCCCCAAGGATGTAACAGGAGGGGATAGGATAATCTATTTGAAAGCTCTACAGTCTGAAAACCATCAGATACAGCTATACCATGGATCTGGAATTTTGGTTAGAACACAGAGCTGAGAACATGGTATGGTACACAGGAGGTAAACAGCCCCTTTAATTTGCAAGGTGCTGGCAAAATCGCTCACCTTGCTGCTATGTCTTTCCAGAGTGTTGTTACCTTGGACAATGGCTCAATGATTCATGTGCAGAAATGGGATGACAAAGAAACCACAATAAAGAGAGAGGTGGTGGATGGGAAGATGGTTGTGGTAAGTGAGACAGTTCCAGCTATCTGATCAGTGAACACTGCTCTTGTTAATCTCTGTATTTTGGATAACGTGGATCAGTGTTTTTATTAACAAGTGAAAACCCTTCATGTTGTATCTTCTACGTACTGCTTAAAAACCATTGCTGTGCAATAACTTCTTCTAAACTAAAATTGAGACTGGTGGATTACTAATGTAATTCAATGCTAAGTGTGGTGCTCTCTACCTTTAGGTGCATGCTAGACTTGCAGAACAGCTTTGTTGAGACATTTCTATTTTTGTCATGCTATTGTAACTTCACTGAACTCCTCTTTATCCTTCTAGGAATGTACCATGAAGTATGCCATCTGCACTAGAGTCTATGAGAGAGCATGAAGTAACTATCTGCAGTTAACTGCAACTTGCTGCTGGGAACTGGCTCAGTTCCACGAGATAAAGGCTACTGTTTTCCTTCTGTTTGTAAAAGTTTTGAATAGTCACGTGCCCGCAATGTACCATACTTCAGCTTAGTTGCTATTTGTTTGAACTGGGGCTAGTGAATAAAATATTTCCAGACTAATGACCTAGAGTATTTGTGTGGTGGTCACGGCTGATCCCTTGGAAAGATATACTTATACTGCAATCAGGCCACAGTCTGGGCCCCTCCCATCAAAGTGTCCTAGAGCCCAGGGCAGCCTGAGCCCAAATGTCTATACTGCAATTACACAGTGCCTTAGCCTCAACCCACATCAGCTGGCACAGGCCATCCACAAGTGTCTAATTGGGGAAAAGATATACCTGAAGTGGCCTACTTGACTTTGATTAGGGCAGGAGTGCCCCAAAAAGCCAAACCATAGGCACAAGATTGGCTTCTCCCCATTCTGGGGGGTTAACAAAAAGAAATGGGGGTAATCTAATTGAGGGACAGACCCAAAAATGTATGAATGTTAGGGTCAGAGGAATATGGTAGAGAGAACACCAAGTGGGAAAACCCCATGGCTTCAGGAAGAATGCTAGAAGTGAGAGGTCTAGAATGCCCTGGAACTCTGTCCAAGTGGGAGAAGGAAGGGGTAGGCAACCTATGGCATGGGTGCCAAAGGCGGCATGTGAGCTGATTTTCGGTGGCACTCATACTGCCCAGGTCCTGGCCACCAGTCTGGGGGGCTCTGCATTTTAATTTTAAATGAAGCTTCTTAAATGTTTTAGAAGTCTTATTTACTTTGCATACAACAATAGTTCAGCTATATATTATAGACTTGTAGAAAGACCTTCTAAAAACATTAAAATGTCTTACTGGCACACAAAACCTTAAATTAGAGTGAATAAATGAAGACTCGGCACACCATGTCTGAAAGGTTGCTGACCCCTAGAATATAGTCACAGAACTTCCTGGGGAGGTCTTAGAAATGAACAAATTTCCTAAACCATTATTAAAAAATCACTTATCTTCTTTTCTGAAACTTTGTTACTGATGTTTCCCTCTCCTGAGATGGACACTCAGAGATGAGCACAATGCTCAAGATGAGGGTGCTAACTATTTTATATAGTGGCATAAGAAGTCTTTCTGCCTTCAGTCCCATCTCAATACATTCTGGTTTCTAACTGCTGCACCCTTTCAGTGACACCTGTCTTTGAGTAATTATTATTGACTGAGAATTCTGCAGTGTGTGTAAGTAGCTCAAATTGATTGGTA
This sequence comes from Gopherus flavomarginatus, assembly GCF_025201925.1. Lineage (NCBI taxonomy): Eukaryota > Metazoa > Chordata > Testudines > Testudinidae > Gopherus > Gopherus flavomarginatus. The sequence continues at coordinate 248,657,276 of NC_066618.1, read as the reverse complement.
TAGTAGCAGTTACCTTTCACTCATCACCAATGATTTTTACCTGCATTTGTGCTGCTCATTAGCCTGCTCTCCAATTCCTCAAAAGCAAGGCAAACAATCTTCCTTAGTCACACCTAATCAATTTTTAAATTACTGGCAAATTGCCACATCTCTAAAACCCCCTGTTCAGGATAGTTAACAAACATATATAAGACCGGTCTTATGACCAGTGGAGCACCCCGGGGATGTGTACTACTTTACAACATTAAAAATTGCATAACCTTTCTCCTTTACCGGTTGCCAATTATTTGGCTTTCCCCTGAGACTAATTATATTCCACCATAGTCTCTTGAGAGAGACTTACAAAAAGGCTATTTTCAAAAGACAACTGTCTGTCTTCAACTATTTTAGCTGGCATGCAATGCTACTGGGAAGATAATTTACCATTTCAAAACAGGTTCTGGCTTGTTCCTTTTACTTTCACCTCTGGCTTTTAGAACTCTGCCTTTAGTTGTTGTTCTGGTGCTCACCTTGCCAGATGCTGAAGTAAGGGTTGTTGGCCTGTAACTTCCTAGATGGCCCCAGTGCCTCTCAATTTAGGTACAACACTGGTCTCCTACTATAGGAATGGACTGCATGTCATCTTTTATTAGAGACAAGGTGGGTGAGGTAATTTTTACTGGACTAACTTCTGCTGGTGAAAGAGAGAACGCTTTTGAGTTTCCAGTATGTAAGAGTTCCAGTGGTGCATTCTAGACCTCTAACAGGGATGGAGCAATAGCACAAGAGTTGGAGAAAATCTCATTCTGCACCCCTTTCTGATACAGAGAAAGTGCATGATATGGGAGTATCACTTAGCCATCAGTAGTAGCTTGAGTATTAAACAGATAATTATGATATTGCCTTTGGTGCTGTCTGGCCCATCTTCACCCCTAACTTTTTCCAGAAAGTTCTGCTCTGTCATTGAAGAGCACTCTATTAGCTTCCTATTTCTGAGTGACAGAAACCTAGATTTCCCTTTCCTCTTAATACAGGATGTTGACTTTAGCAGAGCTTGATAAGATCCAGTGGTGCAAGCAGAATTAATTTCTTACCGGTACGCTGCACCAGCTAAAGCTGGGGGTGTGGGGGGCATGACTCCTCACGTGACCCCAGTCTAGGGCTCTGTCCTGTCCTCTTCCCTCCTCATGATCCATCCCATGTTACTTGCAAGGAAGAGCACTCCCAGTGGGTGGACATGGCACAGCTGCTGTGTGGGCTGCTAAGAGAAGAGGGCTTGCTCTCTGGAACAATAGCCAGTTCAGTCACATCTGCTTTGGGAACTGCCAGCAGAAGAGCTCCAAACTAGCTCCCTCTGACAGCAAAGAATATTTTTTTCAAACCTGCTGGTAACCAAGCCCCATGCCGGTAGCTCCTCTGGTGCGGCTGTACAGCCCGCAGCCTTGCCCCCAGCCCTTCCACGCAGCTGCGTCTCCTGAGTCCTGTCCAGGGTCGGTAGAACAGCCCCACCAGAGGACAGAGCTGAGTGGGGGAGGCTGGGACGGTACAGCCATGCAGGAGGAGCTGCCGGCGTGGGGTTCTGCTCCTTTCACCGCTGCAGTTCCTGGGAGAGCCTTGAACCACAGGGCTCTCCCAGGAACCGTTGCAGTGACAGACGCACTGGCAGCCCCACACCAGCAGCTCCTCCAGTGCAGTTGTACCATCCCCGCCCTGTCCTCTGGCAGGGCTGCTGTACAAACTCCGGATAAGAGACACAGGCGTGCAGCTGGGTGGAAGGGCTGGGGGCAATACAACCACGCTGGAGGAGCTGCTGGCATGGGGCCGCCTGGTGGCCTGATGTTCTGCTACTCCTGTCCCTTTCCATATGCCATACTAGCTATAAATAGCTTACTTGTATGGCGGACTGGACTGGACCGCCCTACTTCCAACACTGATAAAATCCAACATAACTCCCCCTTTTACTTTGTCCTTGAAATATATCATGGTGATTATAGCTAAAGAGTCCCTACAGCTGGACTCATCATCAGGTGCCATACCTATGGGAGTTATTTACAACAAGTGCAAGATACAGCAGCCAGTAGGCTGCTCAAACCTGTGCTAGGGACCAGGCCAGTGCCTGGTGGCCCCAGGATCAGCACAATGTGAAGGTGAGTTAGTCACCTTTCCTTCCAGCCCTTCTCTGGATGTACACCAAGTACAGCTGTGCCACTTCAGAGAAGCAGAGGAGCAAAGGACAGACTCAGCACCTTCTCTCTGAAGGCAGACACTTTTCCAGTCCCCTGTCAAAATAATAATGTCTCACCCAGTTCTTTCATGTATTCCTCAAAGTTTTCACTGGAGACGAGTTTCCACGTTCCCAGGAAGAGCTCAGGAGTTGTGGGAGTTTGCTGGGCATTGACAAGAACAGCTGCTGCTACCATGGAGAAAAAAGAAGGCGTGAGACATGTAAACCCTGACAGCTTCTCTTTAAAAATGGCTTGAATATGTAATACTCAAGGCCGACTAGTGACAGATAGTGTAGGGATAAAACAGTGCTAGGAATCAGATTCCAGTCACCAGTACTTTTGTCTCCTTAGCCACAATACTGAAAGCAGAGCTAATCACAGTAAATGCCCTACAATTTTGTAGTCTCAAACTCTATCACCCATCAAAAATATAAATCTTGTGCTTGAGGGCCATATTTAAAAGTGGGGACCAAAATGAGCAAGATAAAAAATTACCTAATCTAAGTAGCAATGATATTGGCAGCTACAGATCCTCCCAAGCAATCAGCCAATTGTTTTTTTTAACCATGACTTACTTATTTGGAAATAAAGCTCAACAGCTGTCTGTCCTTTCAACAACACAGAAAGCAAACATGCTAAAATTCAGTCAGGAATCCCATTTCTCTGCAGCCTTGTCAGCAACTCGTACGGCTGCAGTGCTGCAACCTGACAGACATCTACCAGTCCCATAATTATTGTATCCAGGGGCGGCTCCAGGCACCAACGCAGCAAGCATGTGCCTGAGACAGCAAGCCAGGGGTGAGCGGCGGGGCGGCGTGCCAGTCGCTGTGCCAGTCGCCATGTGGGCACCCGTTAGGCAGACTTCGGCAGTGTTTCTGCGGGAGGTCTGCCAGTCCCGCGGCTTCAGCAGCAATTCGGCGGCGGGTACGCCGAAGGTGCGGGACTGGCAGATCACCTGCAGAGCCACCGCTAAAGGCTGCCTGACTGCCATGCTTAGGGCGGCAAAAAACATAGAGCCGCCCCTGATTGTATCCATGGAATACTGTGCGGCAGCTTGGATCTTCAGTCGTCATTGTGGCAAGCTGGACTCAAGTATCAACTATGGCCTTCGTATCAACTAGTGCAGCCCAGCCAACTCACATCTCCACCCTTCCACTCCCAGATCCCATTGCTGCCCCAGCAATTAGGTGTGAGGGCAGAGCCAGGGCTGCATTGTTGCGCAGAGTCAACCACCAAGAAAGCTTAAGTCACAATTTCATCTCAGAGCCACATCCAAAATGCCAGATAATGTGACCACTTTTTTGAAGCCATTGAGCTTCCCAGACAGTACCTTGGGAAAAACTTCCTAAGGCATGGCAGCAACAGGAGGCTCAGGACTATATTTTGCATTGATGTAGCATTTCTTGACAGACAGACAACTCATATCTGCAGCCTCTAGTGTCTCTGCACATGCTCTTGCATGCCCTTTAGGCAACCATATGAGCCAAAAGATCCTTCTTTGTGACAACAGGATATGTTGCGGTCATGGGCGGTTTAACTTATATCTTTACTGTTAAGCTACTTGAGCTCCCCATCCTGCCCCCGTGGAGCTCCAGAACAAATAGCGTGCTATCTGATGATGCACTGCTCTCTTTATCATCTTGATAGTAGATGGATGTGTTTGATGTCTCTAGATAATGCTGCTGTGATAGAGTGGCTACATCACTTAACCAACCTCTAGTTCATTGTTTGTGCAGCCAGAAGCCATATGCCAGATGTAACAGTGGATCCAGTTTCTACCATCCCATCCAATTTACAAAGTTTAAAATGTTTTTGAATTAAATCAATTCCTTTGCTCCTGCCCCACCCAAACTTGGTGTGTGTCTGAGAGAGAGAGGAGCACTAATGGGCCTATGCAAAGCTTCTGGTAGTGTCTGGTTTAAATCTTCATTTTCTGACTTTCTTTTCCGACTTATGTTTTTAATCAAACAATTATTTCAAGAGCCTCGTTTCTGTATGTGTAATATTACTGACATACAGATGCTCCAGAGATGCTTCTAGACTTTGCAACAGCGGACATACATTTTCCCCTCTTACATATCTTTTGTCATGAGTAGTTTGTTGCAATAAACCATGTTCATTTCTTAAATGCAGATAAATTAATACCCGTGGGAAATTCTCACTGAGTTTTAAAGCCTGCTTGCTGAACTACATGCTCATTAGGGCTGTGAAGTGAGAGGTAGGGCCATGTCTGATCCCCATTAAAGATTTCACACCTTAAGAAGGGAAGGGTTTTTAGTCAATTATACTTTGGCTTCTCTTTATGGGCCTGACCCCAAACCCACTGAAGACAAAGAAAGACTCACATTCACTTCAGTGGGCTCTATATAATTTAGGCTAGAGAATGCCTCTGTCTGTGAAACATTCCTTTCCAACAAGGTAGTACAGGAAAACTGGATTGCCTGGAGAGACCCACTGTGACCATCAGCAAGGACTGGCTCATTGAGGAGAATAGTGTTTCAAAGATGTTCTCAGTCTGGATAATCTGTCCTTCAAACTGGCATAAGAGTTTGAAGAAACCACACTAGAAAACTAGAAAAACAACCTGGGAGCTAAAGTTTTCCTGATCAGCTGGAAAGGGGGATGGGAGCATTTTTAAAAGCAGCGGTAATAAATCTTCAATTCAGCAGAACAGTCTGTTCTGCTGAAATCCAAAAGTAGCTGTGGGGTGAGGGATGAATCACCTCTAATCTGCAAGGCCCTGTGCCACGCTATCACATACATAACCGTGGGGGACAATTCAGCAAGATAGTTAAGGGAGAAAAGATTACTTCAGCTGGGAAGAAGTTGGGACTTGCTGGGGCAGGAGTCTGGATATACTGGAGAGTCAATGAAAGAGGTGAACTAAACTGGGGAGAGGAAACAGGAGTCATAGATTAGTCAGTGGATCTCAAAGTTTTGTACTGGTGACCCCTTTCACATCACAAGCCTCTGAGTGTGAGCCCCCCCCCTTATAAAATTAAGGACACTTTTTTATATATTTAACACCATTATAAATGCTGGAGGAAAAGCAGGGTTGGGGTGGAGGTTGACAGCTCACGACCCCTCATGTAATAACCTTGTGACCCCCTGAGGGGTCCCGATCCCCCATTTGAGAACCTCTGGATTAGATCATACTATGGAAGTGAGTCTGAAGAAGAGCTGCACTGGTGATAGAAACCAGATTACCACAATGCCGGGGAAAGAGAATTGGGCCAGAGAACTGGAGGTTGGCAAGGAATTGGCTCATTTGACTGTGTACTATGATAGTAATTTAGGAACAAAAATAATTAGGAAACATACCATCAATATAATATCTCATTAATGTCCACACTACAGTTAATAGAGTCAAATATCTTGTCAGTTACACCCATGCTAACTTAAAGTCAGTTGGGCTGCACTGGTGTAATTGATAGAATTTGCCCTAATAACTTTAATTACATATTACATTTATTGAGTCTTCTATCTGATGATACAACAATTCAACTGCCAGGAACACTGGAAATAGAAGAGAGTTGATACAGGCTTCCAGAATTAACATGTACATGGAAATATAGCATGCTTGAGTCCAGCAGAAGCAACTGGAAAACCAGCATTTCAGATACAGTTATCACTGATGGGGTAATTAGTTGGGACATAGTGACCTTTTAATAACAATTAATGAAAATGGACCATGGTATTAAAATAAAAAGTCTCCATTTTCACAATTAGGAGAAAAAAATGATATGCAAACTGATTGCAGTTTCATTGGTATCATAGATGCAGGGCCACTGCAACCATTTAGGTGACCTAGGCGGTTGCCTAGGGCGCTAGGATTTGGGGGGCAGCATTTTTTTTGGCAGCGACCGCAGTGGGGTGGTGCCTCAGGGCGGAGGGGGAGAGCTGCCGCGGGGGAGGGGTGCCTCAGGGTGGAGCTTGGGGACAGAGGAGGGTGCAAGGTGGAAGTTTCGCCTAGGGCGCAAAACATTCTTGCACCGGCCCTGCATAAATGCTTTATACACAGCAACTGCCATGGGGTAAAATAGTTGAAGTGTTCCTTGGAATACCATACCAGCACTCCACAGAGGATGAAACAAGTTCATGGTGGAACAGGTATCAGAGGTCAGGCTTCTGCTCAGGACCAGAGTTCACCCAGGCATAAGCAGGGATCTTTACGGCCACATCATCTGTTGAGAAATAAAACCGAGATATCAAACACACAGCATGCTGTATTTCCAAATACATAGTCTTAAAAGGCGCAACCAACAGCTCGTGATAGCGTTGCTGAGACTGCAGCTGCATGACTTTTCCCCCAGCTATGCTGCACAAAACATTTAGCTTCTTTAAAACAAAATAACTAGAAAAGCTGAAACGCACACATTTTGCTTTGGCCATGATCCCGTTTTCCAAAGCCCTTGGAGTCATGAGATCCAGGTTCTATCACAGCAGTACCCCGGAGGCCCTGTGTTAATCTCTTTATCCCACATTTTCAGAAGTGGTGGCTATTTCTGGGTGCCTCGGTTTTTCAAAAATGCGAGGCACTTACAATTCAGTCTGAAGCCCGTCGGACTGTGACTGCTCAGCATCTCAGAAAATCAGGGCTCAGGTGTCTGAAGTTGGGGAATCACCCCAAATTAGGGCCATATTAGCCCCATTAATTTCTCAGGACCCCACTGTGAGTCCCTTACTCACATTGCTGTGTGATTACTTACACGAAGTGTCTCACTGACATCAATGGAAGCATTTGCATGCATGGTGCCTGCTCCCACCAGAAGGCATTCCAAAGTGGCCCTCTGTAGCTCTGGTCCTTCTCTAAAATGGGGACAATACATACCTTCCTCACAGTGACTGCATAGCTAAATTCACTCCTCTCGGTAATGTGCTTTCAGAGCCGAAGATGGATGCCCCGATCTAGAATTCTTATGTTCCAGCAAACCAGTTCTAAACACACCGTACTTGAAAATGCTGCTGCTCAGCTCTCCAGAATCACACATCTTACCTACACAGGGGTCCGCACAAAGTGAGTTACCCTCCCTGAGCAGGGTTTAAACACCTTTGAGACATAGAAACCAAATATTAGTAGCACAGAGTTTTATATTCACAGCTGCCCAGTGGGCTAAATGGTACACCATGTGTATTCAGTCTCAGCTCACAAACAAAAAACATTGGACATTTAAAACAAGAGTCTCAGCCTTTTCCCACCCCTGCAGCTTGCTGACATTTGCTACATTCCTCTGACCTATTAAGTGCTGATTCTCCAGCTCCAGCAGTAGGTGGCACTAGAGAACACTGACCCCAACGCACTGGAGCAGAAAAGATACAGCAGAACATTCACACTGTAGACGTGCCTGTTCCACTGATTCCGGGGTGAAGTTCACACCACTGAAGAAGCATCAAACTTTACAAATCAGGTGCCTCAACTGATTCTTAAATTTGCTGTTGTTATGGATGCGGCTGCTCAGCTACTGCTCTAACCAGCTGCCCTGTTCCAGTGAGGTACCCTGGGGACTCTAATTAATGAACATCCTGAAGTTCACTAAAGCACAGAAGTCTCATCAGTTGCAGTTCCATGCTAAGTAGTACATTGAAAGCCTATAGTTAAACTATCGCACAGAGCCTACACACCGTCATATAGATAGATTATATAGAATGAGCTGAGTTTATTCTGATAAGGGTGGTACTGCAATTCTGCTGTAGGAGCTGATGTTGGTTTGGACCCTTGTAATTTAAATAATAAATGAACTGACTAAGCGTCTTGCTTCCCCCTGCCCCCCAGGACAGTTCCAGTTTTTCAGTGGTCTTGACTCTGTTCTGGAAATTTGCATCTTAAAGGGGACAACTGAGAGTGTCCCATTTTATGCACAACATCTCTCCTCACTCCTTTACGTAGCAGAGGGCACTGCTTCAAGCTGTGGGAAGCCATACTCCCCATCCCCTGCCTATTGGGAAAGCAGCAGCAGCAGGCAGAGGACCATGGCAGTGGCACCAGATCACCCTCACAACTTGACCATCACCAAATCCCAGCCAGTGGCACCACCACCAGGCCAGCATTAGCAGAACCACCACCGAGGCTGCAGCAGTGGAACCCAGCTGGTGGCAGCACCAACCCTTAAGGTGAGGGAAGACGATGAGTGTGAGAAACTGGCTTCTCAAAAGGGTGGGGAGTAGGGTTGCCACCTTTGAGGTACAAAAAAATGGGACATCAAGGATTGTTCTGAGCCTGTAAAACTGGCAGTGTGACTGAGCACCTTTACAGATTTCCCAGGCAATACCACAAAAAAGGGAAGATCCTGGGAAAGCTGGATTGGTGACAACCCTCATGGGGAGTAATGACAGTTTTATTTTTTCTGTGTTGGGTTTTTCCCCCGAATTTTGTGAATGTGGTCACTTTAATAACAAATAATAATAATAAAACTGGCATAGGCGCTATCTATAGTGCTGCCACCTAGTGGTGACTTTAGTTCACATGTTAGCAGCCTGTGCTCTTTGAACGGAAGGGAAGGAGTTCAGCCCTAACCTCAGGGTTCATCCTGAATGTCGTGTCTTGTTGACTGTGGTATCAACGGCAAGGTTCCTCTGAAGTTATTATCCATTATTTGGGCTCCCCAAGGAACAAACTGCTTCGGGAGAAGCTAATTTGTAGGGGTGACTCCTTAAGAACCTTCTGTCTAAGGTGAGATCCAGTGGGGGTGGATTACAACTGATAGAACTGCCAGCTCTGTTTATGTAGTGTTTCTGCAAAAGACCTGATGTTCAAGAGTAAAATCGGGACTGCTTTGTTCCTGGAAAACTCCTTCTTACTGGGGAGGTGTAGAGAAAACTGGGTCATGCTTGTTGGCCTGTGGGCTGAGGGTCTTGATTCAGGGATGACAAACAAGTAGTGACCTGCTGGGAAAACATGGTGTGTTCCAGTGGCACAGACACTAAAGATCTGATCTTTCAAATTCCTATGCATGTGGATAATTTTACTGGTAGGATTGGGGCCTAAATCAGGAGAGGAGCCACAGTCCCCTCCAGCACAAACACATTGGCTTTACTCTTTTGGAATCATTCAAAGAATTTAAAGAACTATTCCACATATAAAAATGTATACAACTCAGTTCATTTCAGTGATGCTGTATTATTGAGGTCTGTTTGAGCCTAATTTTAAAGGATCCTAGATCTGAACCCAACCTGGACAGAGCCGACCTGAATTCGATCCAAGGGGGCATTGAGCCTTTTCAAATCCAGCCCAGTTTGGACCCAATACTTTCCCCTAGACCCATATCAGAGCTGCCACCTCATCCTTGGGGCTTGACCTGCTCTGGGCTTCCTCCCCCATGCCCTGTGCCCACAATCCATCTCTAGCCACCTCCTGCCCATGAGGTGGGCAAGGCAGCAGTTGCATGCCCCAATCCATGCCCCAATCCCACCTCCCTGCACTGTGAGGATCCAGGGGGGAGACTGGCAATGGCTGGGGAAGGCCAGGAATCAGTGGAGTAGGAACAGGTAGCGCTGGTAGCTCAAGGGTATGAATAATCCACCCCCATGAGCAATCACTGGTCTAAAGACAGCACTGTGTTGGCAGGAAAAGCTACCACCTTTCAGGGAGGCGGATTAACTGCACCAACAGGACAGTTCTCATCTGTTCGCTTAGAGCGTCTTCATTAAAGTGCAGCTGTGCCAACACAGCGGTTTAAGTGTAGACCTGTCCTTAGATAGGGAGCTCCATAGGGCAGAGCCATTTTCAGGGATGACTGATAAGCACATTGAGCACTATCATAAATGAGTGATAGCAACCCACTTTCCGAAAGCCTTACTTCCACCAAGGAGTGGCCTTCTCCATGGCCTATGTCAGGAGAGAAGGAGTAGGGAAGTGGGCCACTTTGAGTACAGAAATAGAGAAAGGAACTATTATCTCCTTACTTTGTACATAACCTCAAAATGTCTTTCTATTCCCTCACCCTTACCTCTTCATGAGGCCTAATTCCCCTTGGATTTAATTAAACACAGAAGCCACTGCTTTGACAGTTCATTTAGTTTGTCTTTTTGAAGAAAGATCTTTTGGAAGCATCATCGCTACCACGGCTTTTGTCAACCCTTACTGGCTATTGGGGTAGAGGTTTAGAGTGGTACTTTTCTCAAACAGTGTAGAATTCATATGAATCTGAATGTGAGTTACCAGTGCCTTTACCCTCAAATTATGGAAGATAGAGGAGTATACTGTTGAGTTGAGTTCTTGTTTCCTCATGCCTTACCAGCAGCAATTCAGTAACTATTAAAGAACTAGGACTAAACACAATCTTACTCAAGGGGAACTGGACCTTAAACTTGTGATCTGGTTCCTGTACCCAGCAAATTAACTGAAGATTTAGATAAGAAGCACCAGTGTGCAGAAGATTTAAAGTTCACATTTGTTTAGGTAGTTCAAGAATTGGCCTCTGGGGTGTAATGCAATGGGATGGTTCCTTCTGCCTAGCTCGGAGGAACATACTCTACTGCTGCCTCACTAGCTTTTCCTGGTGTTTAATTAAATAGGTGAGGAAATGAGGCTTTGTTGCAGGTTTCCTTTTCAAGAATAACTATGGAAAGTCTGACACGGGCCGGGTAGCTAGACCTTCATTCCAAACAAACCACCCTCTTAGTGCTCACTATACACTACACATGATTTGTAGCAAGTTGCTACAGATCTGCCTTTTTGTTTCTCCAGAATTGAAACTTGGGAAAGACTTTACCATATGGCTCAGAAAGGAAATTATCAGAAGACTGTTTCTTCCTGATTTTGTGCAATCCCTCAGGTACTACAATGATGGATAGTGGTGCAGAACCCTGGAGGTAAAGTGTGTCCTACAGGAAAGTTAAAAACTGACCTGATGAATAGCAGCGGATGAAATGTTAAAGACTCTGTATTTCTACTTTCCAACTTGATTACAGAATATTGAGTAAATAGAGATATCTAGTGCTTGCCAGTCCTCAACATTAGCATTCACTCAACAGGACTGCTTTCCTTCCCACGCAGCTATTTGAGGTTGTTCATTCAGATCAATAGCTGTGATGAAGCCCCTGTGACTGCCGATATCTGCAAGCTGTTCCTCCTACACACTGAGCTATCCCACAGGAGCAGAAAGCCACAGGCAACGATGCTAACTTACAATGTGTTAAACCAGTTCCTTGCTTTAGTGTTTTCCTACAAGCCACAGAAGAAGTTTCCCATCTAGCTCAGCTTTGAACTATTTAGGAAAGCTCCTACCTGCTCCCTCCCTTAGATTTTGGTGGTTTAGAGAAGATGGGGACTGACTAGTCACCACATATTTTGCAAAACCAAACCATGGCCAGTGAAGTTTTGCAGATTTAAAGCCAAGCCAAACCAAGGTTAGCTTCTCTCTTACTGAACCCCCTCATCCTCCTTCCCCTTTCTTTCCAGCAATGGCCCCACGCCATCTCCCGCCTCAAGCCATACATTGCCAACTCATCAGTCCTAGTAACAATGCCAGAGAGATCATTTGAGCCCCATAAGGCCAAGATAAATTACCAGAAGGTTTTAGTGTTACCAGTTTCCGGAATTTAGGTCTTCAAATTTTTAGCTTTTTCATAATTAAGAAAAACAGGTTTTAGTAAGCATTTGTGCACCCATTTTTCATGCTCAGATGAAGTCTTTTCTGAAGCACCAACCCTCCCCCTCCACATATGAGAATGAATTCCCATCAGCCACTTCCACAGATAGTTGTAGAACTAAAAGACACAAGAAGGTTCAGTTAGTCCCATTGTGACTTCTAAAATCCCATCCTCAAGTATTTGCTTCCAAAAATGTTTTAACCAGTTATCCTAAAACCCCTATTTCTAGTCAACAGGAATAAAGCTTCATTCCCCCTCACTAATGAGCTGCAGAGCAGAGAGTCCCAGAGGCAGCAAGAGGTTGTTAATTTTTGTTACAGCCAAGAGCAGACCTTAAAACCAACATTAACTTTTAAAAAGAAAGTGAGAGACATTGAACTCACACACATTTCTTACCCAGTGCTTTCATATAACCCTCAAAGTTTTCAGTGGAGACAAGTTACCAGGTCCCTAGAAATATGTCACATATGTTTGAGAGCACATAGCAAGAAACAAACAGTTGGAGTGAATTATGTTTTCACTAGTTTTGCTTTGATCAGAAAACCAAAATCTAAGGCACTGGCAGTAAACAGCTCTAAGACTGGCTGTAAGAAAGTGAATGCCCCCACCCCCCAGGGTAATAAAGTTGCAAAGAAATCCACGCAGAGCTGGGACTAGAATCCAGGACTTCAGGCTCCCAAGCACATTTTCTAGCCCTATGAAGATCTATCTTTGTTTGCAATTGTGACTGTATGAACAAATGTCCAATCCTAGGTGGAACAGGTTCATAAAAGAAAGGGATTATGTTGTGATAATTGGGCCTACACATTTATCGTAATTGTGATCTCAACTGTGAAAAGTGAGTGAAAGTTCATAAATTGTCACAATAACCTATGACAACAAATGTAGATGAGCAAAGGCACAAAAGGAAAGACTGAATTAGAACAAACAAAAAGGCCTACTGGATATAATGCAAAGACTGTGTTAATATCATGCCTGGAAACAAGAAAAATGTGGGACTGGCACTCAATGAATCAAATCTGGTGCATCAGAAATTACGGCAGTGGAGGAGTCAGCACACACGTGATTTAGCCTGCATCCCCTTTGTAAAGTGGGTGATTTCCAGCCCAAGAGTTCTGGATTCTAATCTATAACCCCAGCCAGGTAAGCTAGACTGGGTTTTAAACACTTCCTGGGTCAGAGATTGTGTAGTGTGGACAATAGGAGAGTTAAGATAAAAACCAGGTAAGAGTCCCGGTTAGCTGTGTCATAAAGATATACCCTGTGTTCTAGCACTCTGAGGGAATCACTCTATACTGGCACAGATGACTCCCCCAGTTTGCTGTCTGTGGTCTGGATATGGCTGGAAATTGTATCCTCCTTTTTGACATTGGGTTCCTTGGAACCAGTGCTATCCATTTATTATCTATTTTTTTCTCTAAAGGTAGAGATTATTTTTGGGCCTAGGTTCAATTAGCACTTGTAACCAAAGTCAGCAGTCAAATCCAGAATTATGGGTCAGATTCTGCTGCTCTTACTCCTGTGAAGTGGTACCTTGTTCCTTACCCTTTGCAGTCAGTGAACTACATGAGGAGTCAGGGTGGCAGACTCAGGCCCCATCATGGCATTCATGCAAAATACTGTATGTTTAAGCAATAGAAAAAACACTTTAAAGTGCAGCCTTTAAACTTAGCTTGCCTGGGTGTGGGCTTGGACAAGCCAAGCTGGAACAGATAACTTGCTTCAGGAACCCTTGTATCTGCAGTTCTCAGCTGAGAGAAGAAATTCACACCATTATCTGCTACCACAGCTTGTCCTTCGAGCCTGTTTGTATGTGCTCCAAAATGCCTGCCTTCTCCTTCCAAGAGTTCAGGCTTCCCGGCTGGAACTGAGGCTTTGTTTTTCCCAAGACACCTCCACCCTCTGCTGTTTTTCTTGTCACCGCCCCAACATGATTCTTTTGATGACTCATTTTAGTCTCCTCTATATAGCCCACCACTGTCATCTTCAACCCTGTATAACGGGAGCCTCATCCTATCTTTTCCTTCACCCCCTGGAATGCCAAATGGGCAGAGTTTTTCTGATGCTGCCAGCTGTGTGCCTGGCTTTTTAACTAGCTAAGCTGATGCTGCTTTCTGCATTTTGAACCATACAGACAGTAGGCAAGATTTACCCCCTGGAGCTCAAGCATGTGCAATAATCCCCCCCTTTTCCACTGGCAGGAAGACACCTTTAGACGCTGATGACCAGGGGCAGCTCCAGGCACTAGCGTATGCCTGGGGTGGCAAGCCAGGGGGTGGGGCGGCAGCCTGCCAGTTGCTGTGGGGGCAGCAGCCAAGGAGCCTTCAGCAGCATGCCTGCAGGATGTCCACCAGTCCCACGGATTCGTCGGCAGGTACGCTAAAGTTGCAGGACTGACGGACCTCCCGCAGGCATGCCGCCGAAAGCCACCTGACTGCCGTGCCTGGGGCGCAAAAGACACAGAGCCGCCCCTGCTGGCGACGGTGAAGACTGCCCATGAGATCAGCTGAATCAGCACATTCCAAGCTGCCCTAACCTCTGTCATCTTGGGCTGATGACTTTGCAGGCTCTGCAAGCCTGTCTCCAGGCTGCCTGGATAGTAAAGTTATTAGGTAGCTACTGCAAGGGTGCACCTTACTTGAGATGGACATGTTGGTGGTAGGGCTTGGGTGCTGACATCTACAAACAAAAAAAGTCATCAAGACCCAAAAAGCAGGAGGAGGTGGGAAAATAAAATGGTAGGCTCCCTAGGGGAAGTGTATGAAAAGTTAAAAATTGGATCCATCCTACTGTCTTAGGGCCTAAAAGTATTGATGTAAAGACTAGGTATTAGTGTTATTTTCTCCCCTTTTTATGTTTACTTATGGCAGTGGAATTGTTTGTTGCTTTTTTAGTAATGGGATTGTAAGAAGATGCAGCTTCTTAACTGTCTTGTGTAAATTGAGTGACTAGACTAGCACACACCTGTGTTCTTCCTCCAAGAACTGATTCATACAAGAGAAGCTATAGTGCACACTACTGCATTCCAGAGACAGGTCAATTCTCTCCTCTGTACATTACAGAGTGAGTATAAAACACTAGCAGATCAGAGTGGCTTCATTGTAAACACATGTGTAAATGACTAATCAAGGTAACAGAAAGAGCTACTGTGCTTAGTCTCCCTTAGGGTATCATTTGTGCTGTCAGATTTATCCTCAAAGCAAAGCTGGCTGTGAATGCTGTGCTAAGGTTTGATTTCACTGTGGATTACATTTTCAGATAGAGCAATAGCATTCAGGGCTTGAGGGGACCACCGGCTCATCTAGTCTGATCTCCTGTATAGCCCAGGCCAGCAGGCTCACACTAGATCCAAACAACTGAAATTAGAGCTAAGTATTACAGCCTGTAGGAAACTAGACTATTATATTCCACAGGCAGAAGATAGGAGGGACTGAGGTGCACCACTGCCCATTGCCCCCACTATGGCAGGGAAATGATTAAGTGAGATATACCCAAATAATCTTAGCAAGAGACCCACCCACATATGCTGCAGAGGACAGCAACACAGACACCCTGCTCAAGGTCACTGCCACTCTGACCTAGGGGGAAATTCCTTCCAAAACCCACATCTGGTGATCAGAGAGAAAATGCTTGCTGCCACCCCAGAACCCTGGCCCACCCCTTCCCATGTGCCAGGTCTAGTCATGGCCATCCCTGATGCTTCAGAAGGAGATCAAAAGTACTTTTCCTCCTTTGCATCAATATCATTCATTTCTTTAACATGAGTGTTTGAGAAAAGCAGCTGCCTCTATCAGTTGGTATTTTCACTTGAGGAAAAATAGATAGGAAATAGAGGAGTGTACTCTAAAGGGAAGCATTGAAGAAATGCAATGTACAACAGAATATACAGAGTAGCTATAATGGCATCCAGCCCATTCATGCATTAAACATAAGAGACTTTAGTGTGAAGTATTGGTTTGTGTATTACGAGCAATGTGACCCATCCTATGAACTGATCAGAGGTAATAGTGGAAAACCAGCATACAGAATAGAGAGGTGGGGGGGGGGGGAAAAGGTTGCACCCTGTCCCATCAAGTGAGGATCCATGTTAAATTTGTTTAATCTCTAATATAGTCAGTTAGAAAAGGAGATACAGCTTTTAAGATTACATTAATATCTTAGTTCTTGTCCTACCCACTGTTGTAGTAGAGTTATTTCAATGTCTGTGGGGAGATGTTCATGGTTTAGGGTAGATCAAGGGGATATAACTTGAGTAATGTTAGAGAGACAACTTAAAGCTTTCCTATAATATTAGGATGGAGTATTCACAAGTCTCAAGGGAGTTGGCACTTATGCCTTTATACACCTTCCAAAATCCCAGCCTACATTTATAGGAAAGCTTTCTAGAAGTGGCCTTTCACTAAGCTAGATCTATTGACTAGCTCAGAAAGAATTAGCGGAATTATAAAGCATTTTAAGCTTAGAATAGACAAGCAACTTGGAAACACTATTGTTCTACAAGAATGGAGGACAGAGTAGGCTGGAGAAGAGATTAGACACCTTCATCTCATCTCCATTTTTACAGTTCTGAAGGTCAAGTCTCCATGAATAGTTGCAAGCTAATAAAGAATATGAACTCCAATATTCAGTGTTTGAAAGCTTGTTTAATACATTACATGAGTACACTGTTTCTCTGAGACAAGCCTGTACACACTTGAGTTGGAAACAGAAGCTTATACTGAAGCTTTCTTGTCAAGAGCCATCTCAGTGAGTTTCTAGTCCAGTGGGCTGGGATTAATGTCCTCTTGCTTTCTCATATATTCTGATGCATGTGATGTTGTTCATGGTACATTCCTAAAAGGGGAAAGTTATCACAGTATGATTTTAAAGTGCCACCATATGCAGTTCAACAAATACTATCACATTGTTTTCAGAGAACACTGTGGGTAGGTCTTCACTACCTGCCAGATTGGCAGACGGCAATCAATCCAGCAGAAATTGATTTATTGCTTCTAGTCTAGACACAATAAAAGCGACCCCTGAGCACTCTGTCAACTACTGTACTCCACTGCTGTGCTAGGCACAGGCGGAGTCAACAGGGGAGAGCAGCAGTTGACTCACCATGGTGAAGACACTATAATAAGTCAATCTAAATATGTTGACTTCAGCTACGTTATTCACGTAGCTGAAGTTGCTTAACTTAGATCGATCTCCCCCCAGTGTAGACCAGGGATTAGAGAAGCAATGATGCAGTGCTGACATAAGATAGTGTTCTTTGCCTCTAAGATTTTCCTTAGAGTTTAAAAAAACCAAGTAACTTTTTTTGTCATCTTTGCTACAGTTCAACTCATTCAGCATTTACTGTGGAGATACTAGTTTCAGTGATCAGATGCAGGAATGAACTCACCACCACCATCTTCCCATCCACTAATCTTCTCTTTATTGTAGTCTCCTTGCCATTCCACTTCTGCACCTGAGTCAGTGAGCCATCATCTAAGGTTACAATACTCTACCAACAAACAAACAAAACCTCACATAAAGTAAAGTGTTTAGCCCACTGTCCTGCAGGTTAGAAGTGATTCAGTTTGCAGGGAGTTAGGAAAGATTGGGGTTTTACTTCTATAAGGCTTGTCACTTTGCCCCCATTATTTAGCCCTCACCTTTGTTTTTCTGTCATCTGCTGTAGTTTCCTCAAACTCCTCCCCAAGCTTGAAGGAGACCTCAGTACTTTTGAAAGTGCTCTTGGTTTGGATTGTTAGCACATCCCCATCAATGCTGATAGTCACAGTGGGTTTGGTTAGGCTGCCCAGTTTCCTGGTGGCTAAACTCACACCTGCAAGTTAACATAAGATGTCTCAGATACTTCAAGATAAACATTAAGGTCATGGGATAAAAGTTAAAGGAATAAGAGTAGGACTAGTTTACTGTGCTCTCTGTACCAGCAGTTTGTTACGATAGTGTTTAGACCCTTTAGTTCAACTGAGGTGAAGTAAGATGTATATAGTAGTTTTACTAAGAAAGAGCATCAGTGTTACAAGCACAAGTGTATCATGTCTCACAGAGAAGTCCTCTCATGTACAGTTTGAGTTAAATTACAGAAAAGCACAATTAGTCAATTTCCTTGTTGAGGTAGAGTCTCTAAGTCAGCAAGATATTCCAGTTCACTTGTAAGGTAAACAAAGCTTTGTTGAAACAATGCTGTGGGCTTAATTCTTCACTAGTTTGCACTTTGAATCATTCATGCAGAGTGACAAAGAAAGACCAGTTAAGAAAGGTAGCATTTGATAGCCACTTTGCACAGGTGCAAGTGACTACATGAGATGCAATGCAGAGGAGGTCTAGGCCCCATGTTATCTAGAATTTAAGTTTCTTAATGTTTAGTTACTTCACCCCTGCTATTCTCTTTTCAGTAGTCCACTCACCTCCCCAAAAGACATAGCTAATCTTCCATTAAGAGCAGCCCTAGGGGCAGCATTTATGAGAACAGTTCACATCAGAGAGCCACTTCCCCTTGTCAGCTTACAGTTCTCAAAATAAACCCCTCATTTCCCTTCTGAAGAAATGAGCACTAGGAGGCTGCAAAGCGAAGAATCCCCAGAGCCAAAGAGAAGAAATGTAGGAGCAGAGTTCAACTAGAGCATATCCTTTCTAAATCCCACACATTACATTACTCACCCAGCTCTTTCATGTAGTCATCAAATTTTTCACTGGAGCTGAGTTTCCACGTTCCCAGGAACAGGTCACACATTGCGAGGGTTTTCTGGGTAGACAAACTCAGGAAAACAACAGCAGCTCTGAGAGAGCTGAGAAAAGAGCACAAACTCTATAGGCCCTGAAAGTCTGTTTTTAAAGCTGATCTGATCATGTGACATTCTGAGACAACCAATCAGGAAAGATATCATGGACTCCAGTCAATAGGTAATTTTAGTTTGATTTCTTTCAGCACAAGTCCACAGTCAGTAAATACAGCAAAGGGTAAAAAAAAATCACAATTTTAGCCCCAATTTAAAACAGCTTTTCCAGAAATAAAAAAACAAAAAAAAGAAAAGCACCATTCCAAGACAAGAGCAGCACAGTCTTAAAGGGATGTGTGAAGGCTCAAGAAGTTCATTGTTTAAAAAAACTCCTAATATCCCATTCATAATGTTATTTATAAAGCACTTGGGCCCATAGGTGTTGGAACTAGAGGTCCTGGGGGTGCAGCAGCATCCCCTGGCTTGAAGTGGTTTCCATCACATACAGGGTTTACAGTTTGGTTCAATGGCTCTCAGCACCCCCACTATACAAGTTGTTCCAGCACCTCTGCTTGGGCTCAGATGCCCAAATTTAACTTCTAAAATGGCTCTACACCAGCAGAATGTTCCCACTGTCAGGAGCTGATGCCACTGCCTTAAGGGCTGCTTTTTGGCACTGGAACTTCAAAGGCAGTTAGGAAGAGGGTTGAGCAAATGGTGCATTGGCCACTATAGTAAAAGCTCAGTTGCCTTCTAATACTAATATTAGTTATTATTTGTGTTAGGCATAGTGCCTAGAGGCCCAATCAAGATCAGGGCCCCATTGTGCTAGGTGCTGTACAAACACATAACAAGACAGTCTGTGCCCCAAATAGCTGACAATCTAAATACATAAGGCAAAGGGTCAGAGAGGAAACAAAGGCACAGTGACCTGTCCAAGATTACACATCAAGTGAGTGCCAAAAGCTAAGAGTAGAATTCAAGGTCTCTGGGTCCCACTCTAGTGCTCCAATCACTAGACCACACTTTCCCTGATATAAAACACAATAGTGGAACTTATAAAAGTGGGTGTTGCCAGATACATGCCAGGAGGGTGCGTGGGTGGGGTGGGTGTGAGTGTTAAGTCTCAAATATCACTAAGCCCCTTCCATGACTTTAAAAATTAACAAGACCACCTTAAAATGAATCTGTTACTTTATAGATTGCCCATTTAAGATTGCTGGTGATTGTGATCATCACAACAATGCTCAATCTTTACAAGCTATAAGTAATGAAGACTTGCTGGAAGCCCCGCTAAAGGAGATGTGCAGTAATTGACTCTCGGCATGTCTTGGAAGGCACATGTTGAGAAGAGTGCAGCCTGTGCATGTAATGCAGCTGGAGGGAACATCTAGTCAGACACATGGATTTCCTTGGAGCCCCCTTACAGCATCAGTGCTTAAACCAACCAAGAGCAGACACTTCATTGGAGAACCCTTTTAGATACTCCAGTACAGCTTCAGAAATTTACCAAGTTTAACTGACCTGAAATCTCCTCCCTGCCCAAGTATACCACACTTTCTGCTACCCGAACCTTGACAGAAAAAAGATCTGCTGCCTGGTTTGCTCAGAGAGGTCCGGCTTTAATAAGAATCTCCTCAGTGAGGTCCCTCTCCTCAAAACTCACTTCTAACATGAAGCGTAGGAGTGCTGGGTATGTTCTGGTGTGTTGTGTGTGAAATCTGTTGCTTGTGTTCTGCAGGAGGTCAGATGATCATAAAACTCCCTTCTGGTCTTAAAATCTATTACTCTAACTATATTTGTTTAATAAAGAGGGGAGAAATGCAACAAGAAGTAGGGAACATAAATTTCTATGATCAAACCTTCCCATGGTTCTACGAGTGTTTTTGCTGTCCATCTGTTTAGATTGTAAGGCTCAGATCATCAAAGATATTAGGCACCTATTTCCCATTGATTTCAATGAATGTCAGGTGCCTAAATAGCTTTGGGGATCTGAACGCAAGTTTCTAACAGCAGGAACATTGTCTCCTTTCCTGTCTCATTCTGCATTAAGCACACCATTGGCACTTAACAAATAGCAATAGAATTCTGGGGATAGGAACAATACAATATATTTTAATAGATGTGTAACCCTAATGGGATTAGGATAAACTATGACCCAGATCCTGCAACTAACAACAGGGTTCCACGTGGACAGAGGGAGCCACTCATGCACAGTCACTTGCAAGAAAAGGGCAAAAATCTGTTCCTGGGGTCATAGCAAGGTCTAAGCAGATGCAAGAAATGTCAGCTGACCAGAAGCTGAGTCAAACGCCAATCCTGCAAAAATTTACACGTGTGCTTAAATTTATTAAGCACTGTGAGTTGTCCCACTGATCAGGGCCTAATGCTGCAGACTTTTCTTCCTGGACAAAATGCTTTTAAAATCTTTTTCTTTAATGCAAACTATTTTTGAATGCTAAAGACCATTAAGTGCTGAGGCCACAGTGATCCATGTGCCAATGAGGATAAAGGAATAACAACACTATGACCTACTAAGAAGGAAAAAAGGAGAAATGCTCATAATTGGAGTTCCTGATATTCTCTCTCACCATTGGTCATCTCAGAGGGTCACATGGTCAAGAGTCCTTTTAAAAGAGGCTATGTGGTTTTGTAGAATTCATACTACCTTTCTGTCTGATAGTGAGAACTGTTGCCTGATTTCTGCAGAAGCCTGTTTAAAAAGCTCTACATAATGTGTGATCTATTTGTGGGCACCTGGAAACTCATTTCCAGTGAAAACTTTGAGGACTATATGAGAGAGCTGGGTAAGGAATGCTATGTGGAGTTACCTCTGTTCATATCTGTGTCTGTATAGGGAAAGACTAGTGAATTTGCATTTTAATCCAGATTTTTTTCTTCCTGGACCTGGGAACTTTCCTGTACTATTCACTAAGGGCTTTTTTAATCCTGGCTGATAAATGGTCTTAGCCAGACAATCTTAAACTGCAGAGTTCTTGGGGAAGCTAGTTGCTTGGTTTAGTGTGCTGAGGCTTCTTAATGTAGAAAGAATTGGACTGGAGGGAGTGGTATCCTGTTAACTGAATAATGCATAATTAATTTCTAGCAGAAATAATTCAGTAGTGCTATTGTCTAGGGCAGAAAAATCCATTGACCTGCTCAGTGCCTTTGTGCCTTGGAAACACAAAGCAGTAGAATGCTGAGACTATAATAAGGCCTGTAATTAAACACTTGTCTAATCTGGATTTTTGTCTAAGTACCTGTTTCATTGAAATACAATCTTATGTTGATGTTGGAGTACTAAAATTTGTGGTTCATTGGAACTGGAATTTGTTAGGTGCCCCAGGGACTAGAAGTAGTTGCTACTAGCTGGCTAGTGTGCTCTTAAATTAAGGAATTGCATATGACCCAGTCAAGACTTCTCCAGGTATCTAGTCAGGAGTCCATGCATCTCTTAAACTCCTAGTTTTAAGTTGTAGTTGGTTTTAAAGGGTCTTCTCTCCCATAGACTGGTGACTCTGACTAGCTTATTCTGAGTTAGTACTGTAATCTAACAAGTCTCATTTAGAGACTAGAAGCAAAATTCTCAAACAGACTTCTAAATCCTGTTTCTCTTAAGACTTGAGCACCCTGGAAAACTTGTTTAAATCTTATAGAGAGCACTAGTGTTGCCAGCTTCTTTCTTAAAATTTTCCTGTTTAGTGTCACTTTTCAACTGCTACTAGTTCTGTAGCAAACAGTTTTTTGGGGGGAGTGGTCTGGGGAAAGTGGTGGGGGGGGGGGGTATGCTCTTTGGAGGTAAAAGGTTGCTTAACTTGGTGAAATTGACTCCCTAGGATTCTCTGGGCTCTTAAACATTCAGCTGCATATGCCCTTGGATTTAATTTGCATTGCACTTCAGAATAGTGGCTGTACAAAAAATATCCTGCTTTTGTATTCCCTGGACTAGGCTTGGAATGCCTTTATCAGAAGCTTCAGGCATCCTTGAAATGCAGGATTACTAAAACATAAAGAGCAAGGGCAGATTCTTGTGGAAAAAAGTCAAACATTTTAAATCCCTGATCCCCTGCCTTCCCTTAGTTGAAAGCAACATTACTAGGTAAGAGGGTGTTCTGGAAGTGAATAGACTATCTAATATAGTCTCCTGTCTGATCTACAGGTGTGGGCTTTGCTACTAGGAAAATGGCTGGTGTGGCCAAGCCCAATGTGATCATAAGCACCAATGGAGATCTGATAACCATCAGAACAGAGAGTACCTTCAAAAATACAGAGATCTCTTTCAAGCTGGGTGAGGAGTTTGAGGAGACCACAGCAGATGACAGGAAAGTTAAGGTGAGTCTTCCTTAAAACCAGCTGCAGTTGTGGGAGGGGAGGGATTTCAAAATTGCCCTTGAACTTAGCATGTATACCATGGAAAAAAGTGCCACAAGTGTTCTGCAGAACCACAGGCACACCCAGTCAGCTGGGTTCAGTTAAATGTTGGACTTGTAGACAAATCTCCTTTAGTCTGCAGGACACAGACTAAATAGCAACACTGTTTCCTTGTCTCTGCAGAGCATCCTAACACTAGATAATGGCTCACTGATTCAGGTGCAGAAATGGGATGGAAAAGAGACAACATTAATAAGAAAATTGGTGGACGGGAAGCTGGTAGTGGTGAGTTAATGCCTGGTATTTAATCACTGAATGCAACGTGTTCTATATTGGCTTCTAATGAGGTGATGGGATGGGAAAAATGTAGGATATGAATTATGATAGAATGTGGGTGGGGATGTAACTTCCAAACTAGTGAGACTTGCACATTAAAATTCAGGAGTGTTAAAGATGGAAGATCTGCAGAAGTCTTCAAGGTATGTGCATTCTTGCTACCCTTCCCTCTGCCTATCCCAAACTGAGGTGGAGGAAAAATGTGCATATAAAGCTGTAACAATGAGTGGGTGAAAGTCCCAAACTCAAATTCTCATTAAAAGGGCCAAAACTTTCATGAAAACGATGTCTTGACTAGTTGTAATAGAGCCATTCCAGCTTTTACAGTATTTATCTAAATACTCCCCACAGAGCCATGGTCACAGCATGATAGTCTAACACATTGACTGGCAAGTTTGCATCATTGCTCGTCAGTCAACATACCACAATGACGTGATCTGTCTCTGCTGAATTGACAGTGTGATTCTCTGCCATATTTCTTCCTGCTCTTCTTGGTTCCTAGGGTGCTGGAAGAGAATTTTTGTAGCAAATCTAAACCCAGGATGTTGCAGAGAACATATAGAAGCTGCTCAAGCTAAGTAAATGGTGCCTGTGCTCACTCCCTCCCCAGGCTGTCTAGCATATTAAAAAATGCTCCTGTCAGGTTGGCCTCCAGCTGAGACCAAACAGTGATTGAGAGGCCTATGTGCCCCTTAGGTACAGGGAGTTCTGAATAAAAGCATGAAGCTCTCAGCCTGAGTTGTTCCATGCCTCCCTTCAAGCAAGCTGAAAGGGAGGCATGGAAGTGTTATCTACAGTTTGCTGTTGGTAAAAAAAAAAAGTGAGTTCTTGACATGCTGCCTAACATGCATTTGTTCAACAATCTGTCCTAGGAATGTACCATGAACAATGTTACCTGCACAAGAGTCTATGAGACTGCATGAAGAAACTCTATCTCCACAATGGACTGGGGATCTAAGTTGTGGAGAATCAGCTCAGTTCCAGGAGTGAAGCTCCACAAGTCTGCTTTGTGATGGAACCAGACTGTTTACAGACTTTATGCCAAAGCAGTGTTATAGCCAATCTGAACTCTCATGGTTATACAATAAAATGTTCAACTGTCTAGAAATGGTGTTGGAATTTGTACAACATAGCACTAGTAATGGGTGGTGGGTCTTAACCTGGGACCAGGGTGTGCACTAAGTTTGGACTCCATTACTATGGCAAGAGTAGGTAGACATAACATTAACAAAGATCAAGCAGTCAAGACATGCACCACTTTGTCAAGCACCTATCCCTAAGTAGGGGCTTCCTGTGTCCACTCTCAAGGCCTAATTTACTCTAGCCTCTGTTCCTATAACAATTATCCTCTAGATCCAAAACAAGTGAAGATCATTTGCTCCTCTGTCTTGGTAAAGTCCTACTTATTTAACTAGTTCAATCCCTATAATAAGGTAGCTTGCTCTATCATGATCCTCTAAAGTTAATTCTCACTTTAACACAGTCTTTTATGAAGTTTAACTTTTCCTGGTCAAAAAAGGCACTACACAAATCATTGTAGAGGCTTGCAGAGGTGAAAGTAAGCTGGTAAACGCTGGTATGCCATACCAGCAAGAGCCAGTGTGCTGTACCAGGGTAGATCAGCTTCCCCTGGCAGCAATTTAAAGGGCCTGGGCTCCCAGCAGCAGCTGGAGGCCTGGGCCCTTTAAATTGCTGCTGGATCCCTGAGGAAGAGGCAGGGCTTGGGTAGTGATATAAAGGGCTCAGGGTGCCTGCCACAGCTACTGTGCTGGGCCCTTTAAATTGTCCCCCAGAGCCCTAAGGTAGTGGCAGCAGGGCTCCAGTGGCTGTTTTTAAAGGATCTGGGGCTCTGCTGCTACTGCAGCAGAGCCCCAGGCTCTTTAAAGCTCCACCAGAGGCCAGGGCCCCCTCTGGGGCTGATTTAAAGGGCCCCAGGGCTCCCAGCTGCTGCTACCACAGCCCTGGGCCCTTTAAATCCTGATGTAAAGCACCTGGGTATTTAAAGGCCATCTCTCTTCTGGTAGAGGCCCCACCCCCTCATAAGGACTCTAGAGTACCAGTAAGTGGTTTAAGTTACTTTCACCCCGTCTGCTAGCTTATGCGCTGGTATACTGACCAATGCTTAAATCCATTAGCTGTATCCCTGGGAGTGGGGGTGGCAAACATCCAGTGGTGACTTGTATGCATATATGAGAGGGGAAATAATCTGACAGCTTTGTATAATAGCTGTGTGAAGTCTGCTGAATTATAATGGGTGTAGTTCTGCTACCTTACTCTGCCTAAGTACTACCTTACTCAGGTACAGACCCCTTACCTCTAAGGGCTGTCTGCAGACAAAGATACTTCACTACATGAGTAGAGAGAGCAAAATCTGGCCCAATCCAAGCAGCAATCATAAAATCATGATTTAAATGAACTTGTTCCACTTCTGGATCACTGACCAAAAAATACTAATGTTAGGTCACTTTACTAGTGTTTGCTGCTAGGAGGCTACAACTCTTCCTGATATGTTTCTGTCACACACCCAGGCCCTGAATGACTTTCACTCTCCTCTGCATTATTCATGGCATCCACTGACAGTTTCTGAATAAGTGTTCTCAGCTGTATTCTATCATGTGTGCCTTTCCTTCTCCCCCTCCAACTCCCTTGGGTGTGATCTGGTTTGGTGGGAGGTAAAAATCAGGAAATGATGCAGACAGACTTGCTGGGAAGTGTGGGGGGGGAGGGGGATGGTCATGTTGATGGAGCAGTTTCAAGCAGTAGTGGGGAGAGGAGGCCCAAAGCACTGGTCGCTTAAAGTGAAGCACCTCCTTCAGGAGAAGAAATCTGCACTTGTGTAACATCAAAACAGGTGTTTTAAATTTCTAATTTAAAAGTTAAATCATAACCACACACTGATAGCAGTATTGTTCAGGATAATACTGCAGTTCAGATGGCAGAAGCACTCTTCCTTAAGAAATGAAAAACAGCTGATTCAGGGGTTACAGCAATGGTGACAGCACCTTTGTGTATCTGGCTATAATTCTCAAAGCTCTTCTGACAGAACTCATTTTCAGTATGCCTGAAACAGGTAAATAGTTACAATTTTCTAAAGGGGAAAGGTGACACAGGACTGGAGTGACTCCTCCACAGATAGTCATCTTGTATCAAATAATCCTCCTTTCTTCCTCCAATTTAATATTGGATCTTTGTTTTCCATACTATGTGAAATGGAAGTTCTTTAGACTGAGAAAAAGCACCTCTGTCACTGGGTGAGGAGCAAAAAAACCTTAAAACAGGAAGAATATCTTTAGAAATAGAAAACATTCCAGGGCAGGAGCACTAATACAGGCAAGCAGTGTACAAGTGTATAAAGGGATGGTGAATTCAATATAACACAGTGCCCTCAGAATGGCAGGCAGCTACTTTAGTCAAGAGGTGGGATAGGTCTCAATGGGTCAGGTGTGCTAAAAATCCCAGGGTCCACAGGTGGGGCCATATTGCCAAGAGCTCAACTTCACTTAGCCCCTACATAAGGACCCCATTTTCCAATGTACTTGGTATCCAATGTACTAAGCTCCTTTTGAAAATCAAGCTGCTTATTTTGATGCCAAAATGGTACTAAGCTCTTTTGCATGCACTTAGGCCTAGATTATCAGCATAAACAGGGTACTTAAAACTTCATTTATTATAAACTCCAATACATTGGCACTATAGTGTGTTTGGATGTTTTAATTCAACAATTCATAGTAGTGATGCTGCTTTCTTGAAGAAAGAGCTGCATGGAACTTTCTTAACTTAGCCGGAGTTTATCTGGTGTACAGAAAGATGGCATTGTCTCATATGTTCAAACCCTGCTGGAGGGAACATTGCATATCCCAAGGAGATGAAAGAACAATGAATATAATGTACTAAATGTCACAGTAGAATTTGTGATTGGTAAATAGTCTTTATAATTAACAAGCAAAGCCTCTTTTCTTGTATCAGGTGTGATATCTTGTATTGACTCTGTTATGATCAGTCTCTAATTGACTTCTCTATGAGGGCACGCAATGGCAGAAAGTAAGGAAGTCAATTAGAGAATGACCAGAACAGAGATCCTGAACACAATCACCATTATGTTTTGGGGATGCTGAGATCCAAAGCTCTAAACTGACTCGTCTTCAGCCTTCTCAAATTGCTTTTCAATTTAGGGCAAATAAATCATAATATAGCAGCATATTGGTTTCTAGTGTTGTCAGTTCATTATGGCTTCTCCGTTTCTTTGTCAACTTTCCAGCATCTACTTTTTCCTTCTTTTCCAGGGTTCCTTCCCCACCTCATCCCTTTTTTTTTGTCATAAACTACATCTAAAAGCCTAACTACATACAACATGAATTTCACATGAAAGAGCTCCAATATCCTCTGTAACTGTGTAGCACTCAGGTCCAGATCGTCAAAGGTATTTAGGTCAGGGCTGGTGCTTCCATTTAGGCAGCCTAGGCAATCGCCTAGGGTGCCAGGATTATTGGTGGGCGGCATTTTGCCAGAGGGGGCGCCGGCGTCTCCGGTGGAGCTGCCGCAGTCGTGCCTGCAGATGGTCAGCTGCTCCTGCGGCTCCGGTGGACATCCCGCAGGCACCACTGTGGCAGCTCCACTAGAGCTGCAGACCAGCGGACCCTCTGCAGGCACGACTGCGGCAGCTCCACCGGAGCTGTGGGACCAGGGCGCGGGGCGGCGAAATTGCCTTGCGCCTAGGGCGCTAAAAACCCTAGTGCCGGTCCTGATTTAGGTGCCTAGCTCTCATGGAAATCAATCAACCTCCCATTGATTTCCATGAGAGCTAGGCACCTAAATACCTTTGGGGATCTGTGCCCCCAATAAATTGGTAGTGGGAAATTAAATCACCCCCATATTTTTTCCTATCTGTCAGCTTCCTGTAGTCTCTTCTCCATTCCACTTCTGCACTTGAACAAGTGAGCCATTCTCTAAGGTTACAACATTCTGAAGAGACACAAGGTTGGAAATAATGAGTATTTACCACCAAAGTCCTTCAGTTTAAAAATGAAGCAGCTCACCTAATTCTCAACAAGTCCTGTGGTCTATGTACCTAGTACATGAGGCACCTTTCAGTTCCAGTAGGACATTTTCTCCAACTATTTTATTTGCCTCATTAATCATTTGCAGATTTCTTAATAAGTGACATTGAGAAAAAGCCACCCATTTATACCAATATCCAGAAACTATTTTTTACCTTGATTTTAATGTCACATGCAGTAGTTTCTTCAAACTATTTGCCCATTTCTAAGGAAATCTCAGTATTTTTTACTGCTCTTGGTTTAGATTGTCATTATATCTCTGTCATGGCTGATGATCTCCCACTAGATTTTTCTGACTTCCTAGTTTCCTATGGTGTGGCTAAACCCATTTCTTTGAGTCAGACAAGATACCAGCTCAGGCTTTGAATATCATGCAAAAGTCATTGAGGGGTGAAAGAAGGAAGACCAGGGTTACTTTTCTGCTGAAAATCTCTACTTCAGCTCCTCCCCATTAGTGTGACCAGATGTCCCAATTTTATAGGGACAGTCCTGATTTTTGGGTCTTTTTCTTATATAGGCCCCTATTGCCCCCCAACCCCCGGTCTGGATTTTTCACATTTGCTGTCTGGTCACCCTACTCCCCATATACAGTTGATGGTGAATATTTAGGCACTTTGGCCTAAGTTTTCAAAACGTAGTGATTTTGGGTGTCCTGCCTGAGTGACTTAAAGGGGCCTGATTTTCAGATGTAGATGCTCAGCACTTTCTGAAAATAAAGCCCCTTTATTTTGGATACTGAAAAATCAAGGCTTCCAAAAATATTAGTCACTTAAAAATATTAGGCACTGATGTAGAAATTGGGCCTCATTCTGATCTCACTTATCTAAAGTAATTCCACTGATGTCAGTAGGGTTCACACCAGTGCAAAAATGGTGTGAAATATGAATCAAGCCTAATGTATTAAATGGTTGACTAAAATATTGCCTCCATTATATTTCTTTCACACACTCTTTTTGTTATTCTGTTTAAAATATCCAAGTTTGCTTGGCAATACTTTGTTCAAATAAAGGCATGCTTCTGGCTGTTTATGGCACTGTTACCCTCTAGGGTGCAATCCTGGCACCACTGAAACAGCAAAACTTCAGTGGGGGTCGGAGTTTCACCCAAGATTTTTTGTTTTTACTATTTTCTCCATTATTCCATGAGGAAATGAAGTTAATTTAACTGGATGATATTTGTCCAGATCTTCCTTCTTTCTTTCTTTTGTAAAATTTTGTAATTGGATTTGTTTTCTTTCAGTTTTCTAATTACATCCTCTTTGAAAAGGAGAATCTGCATCTAGACTTTACTCCTGGACTGTTCATTCATGGCTCCTGTGCGGTCTATTGTTTACTGCTACTAATTCCCCCACTCACCTGAGCTCAGAATCCTTGTCTCTTTTTAATTTGCTTAGGAGAAATGGTTTGGCTTCAAGATATATTATTTCCACTTGGGATGGTGCTGGTATTTCTTGCTATTCTTCTTTCTTGGCTATAAATCCTTTGAATGAGCTGCTGTTTCTGCATAGGGGCACAAGGATGGATGGTAGCAACATTGACACTGTTTGAGTAGCTTAAGAATGGCTTTTTGTCTGTATAATTAATGCACTGTCATCTTCGTTCTTAACGGTACTGGTACTTCAGTATAGCTGCTGTATTCTGACTAACGGCCTGCACAATACATTAGTCCATGCTAGAGGGTGTAAATTCTAGTGCACAATAATGTGTGATGCATTAACTGGCCTGTATGGACCCTTTTGGTGTGCAATAAACATTCCCTAGTACATATTAACTTAATACTGTTTGAAACGAGGCTACACTAGGGGACATTTTGTGCACCTGCAGGTTCCAAATGGGTCAGTATATGCTAGTGCACACTTGAATTCACACTCCTCGAGTGCAGACTAATACTTCAGGTAGACAAGCCTTAATCCTCTCTCCTAGCATGTCTTAGGGCCTGATCCTACAAGTTGCTGATCACTTTCAACTCCCAGTGACAGCAACAACTAGTTGCCTTGTAAAAGTGCTGCCCTTTGGATGGGAACATTAAATGGAAAAACTGAAAAATTCCAGTTGACTAACCATAGGAGGATCCTTGTATAATTCACATGAGGAAGCCTTGTGAAACAACAGAAGAATCTGATTTAGAAAAAGTGTCCTAGCCTCCTGGGTAAGGGAGCTGCCTTTGTTTATTCTTTGAAACATGTGATAAATTAATCTGGGCTTTGGAAAACGTGCCATATAGACAACAGCTGCTAAGACTAACATCAGTCTTAATTTTGTGGATTTACTCTCATGTTGGCATCTTTATACTTTTTTTAAAAATGTTCTGCTTTTGGCACTTTTCCTTCCCTGTATTTCAGATATTCCTCAGCCACTGCAGCCCCGGGATCAGGACTGTGCCATAGAGCAGGGCAGAAAATGGGTGTCCTGTCCTGCATGAAGTTTTGTGAGTTCAAAAAAATTCCAGTTTCACAGCAGGATAAAACTGAGACTTTTTGAAAATTTTCACAGCTATCAGAGGTGCAACCCCTCCCCACCACACCCCCAGTCACTCTGCTTTCCTCTTAAGAAAATAGAAAAGACTGTCTCTCTTTTGCCCATAATGAATATTTAATTATTTATACAAAGTAAAACAGCTTTAACAGGAGACTCTACCTCAGAAATAGCTAATAGCCTAGTGGCTAGGGCACTCACCTGGGCTGTAAAAGACCTGGTTTCAAATCCCTGTCTTGAATCAGGTAGTGCCGGGACCTGAACCTGGCTCTCCCATGTCTTCTGCATCCCCAGTGATTAGAAAGATGGCAACCCTAACTGGTCCTCTCATGGAAAAGTTTCAGGTTTAACTAGTCAGCATTTTGCAACAAAAAACTTGTATCAAAACATTCCCAACCAACTCTACTGGTAGTAATGGAAGCTTAACTTGACTAGCTTACTTTTGTCAATATTATGAGATACCTGATGGAATAAAAGTAGATTATTTACATATATAGTTGCATTTAATAATGTAAGGCCCAATCCTCCCCCTGCTCTCATGGGATGCCCAAAGACCACAACATGTTATCTACCATTCTTCATATCAGTTCCACGCTCAAATATGATCCCTATTTCATTGCTCCTGGATCCCACATTTGGCATCTCAATATTGGATAGCCCCAAGCTCAAGCTTGAGGGGATATAAATACTGTTTCTTCTTTCCATCATGATAACCTGAGACACAACCCCACCATCTATATTCCCAATATTCTGCATATCCTTACAGTGTAAGCCTGAGAACCCAGTGTGCTTAATATAGTCCAGAAGTATGAGCACATTATAATCATGCAAAAAAGATCATATGATCAGAATTCATCTACTTCAGGAAAAAGAATTTCATGTTTTCCAGGTAGCATAGTTCCCTGCCTACTAAGGAGCATTTGGGAAGGTGTGGCAGGGTAGTGGTAAAACCTCTTTTAAAACCCTGCCAAAATGCTGGCTGCAGCCTGCTCTCTGACCAGGAGGCCAGGTGTAGAGATGCAGGTACTCTTCAGGGAGCCCAGCTGCAAGCCCTAACAAGGGCTGGCTCAGAGGAACATACTGAGCTAAGTAGTGACAGCTAGGCTGGAGCAGAAGAGGGCTATAAAAGCCCTGGGCACACCTCAGTGAGGGGGCTAGCCTGGGAGGAGGGAGGAGGGTAGTATTGCTGTCCCCTTGCTAACAAGGAAGCCTCAAGGGCCAGGAGACCTTGGGGACAGTCTATGGGGTGCTAACTGTTGGGGATCTGGGAACTGCACAAGTACAGTAAATAAAGACACTGGGGTGATCCAACCAAAGGGTGTGGAAGACTTTTTATAATACCAGCCAAAACACAGAGTGCAGGCCCAAAAGTGGGAGAGCCCCCATGGGACCCTGTGAAGAAGATAAGAGGTAAAATATGAGTGATGTAGATGCTGGTCAAAGTTCAGGGCCTTATAGGTTGTTTCCAATAGGAAGATAAATGGATGATAGAGACAATTATTTTCTTGGATGCAATCTTGTTTGTTTACAAAGATTATACATAATGTCCTGTTTCCTGCATTCAGTAGGAATCAAACAGCAGGAGACAGCTACTTTGCTCACTATTTCAAACCTGCCTTTCCAGACAGCATTCTGTGCCCCAAAAGCTTTTTCTCTTAGCTTTTTGTCAGGACCTCATTACCAGTACTTCTGTTATATTTGTCTACCTAGCTTATGCTCTCTCTCTCTCTGTCTATGCCCCCTTCACCCCCAAACACACATACACCAATCAAAACCCTAGTCCAAGCATTTGAAAACCCTTGGGCCACATTTTTTTCCTACTCAAGCTTTTTCATGTGCTTTTGTTTTGTGCTACTGAAATTTTCAGCCATTTCTTTACATTTATCCTAAAAGAAAAGCAGTGTATACACCCAACCCATAACAACAAGGTTTAACCCAACTCACAACAATACTTTCACTTCAGAGTTCCAGAATTTGCTGTAATTCAAAGAAATACCAAAATCTATACTCCTGCCTCTCAAATGTGTTTGCTAACTGCAATACCGTAGTTATAAAATGAATGGTCCTTTTTAGAAGCTGAACTTTATATGTCTGCAAATACAAGTACATTGATAAGTTCTAAGTTACGCATCTTGGATAATGGATCTCTAAAACAGGGGTTCTCAAATCACCACTTAATGATCTCATCTCATGGTCATATCTCTGCCATTCATTATACCATGAATGACCTCTCTTCTCCACCTGTCCACTAGTCATGGGGGAAGGAA
Source organism: Gopherus flavomarginatus (assembly GCF_025201925.1). NCBI lineage: Eukaryota > Metazoa > Chordata > Testudines > Testudinidae > Gopherus > Gopherus flavomarginatus. The sequence continues at coordinate 248,624,263 of NC_066618.1, read as the reverse complement.
AAACAGCAGGGTGTTTTTGTCTTTTCTCTTAATAGTGTGATGAAAAGAGCATTTCACAGTTTGTGATGAGAGCTCCAAGTGGAAGGGTAAAAGACAGAGCAGAACAAAGAGATACATGTTTAAAAGATCAAATACACATGTCATTTTGAAGGTGATTCATGAGAGAAAGGTGGTTCAGTACTTAAGTACAGAGTGTTCTGCCTCCGGCTCTTCTCTGTCTCATAGACTCGTGGCCAGAGAGGACCATCATGATCATCTAATCTGACCTCCTTCACACTGCAGACCACAAAAGCTCACCCATCCACTTCTGTAATAAATCCATAATCTCTGGTTGAGTTACTGAAGTCCCCAAATCTTTATTTATAGGCTTCAAGTTACAGACAAGCCACCATTTACTTTAGTTCAAACCAGCAAGTGACCCATGCCCCACACTGCAGAGGAAGGCAAAAAAAAAAAAAAAACCACCCCAAAAATGCAGGGTCTCCGCCAATCTTACCTGGGGGAAAATTGCTTCCCAACCAGAAATATGGTGATCAGTTAGACTCTGTGCGTATGGGTGAGATCCACCAGCCAGACAGCTGTGAAAGGATTTTCTGTGGTAATTCAGAGCCCTCCCCATCCTAGTGCCCAGTGGAGCGATTTACTATTAGCAGTCACAGATGGGCCATATGCCATTGTAGGCAATCTGCTCATACATTTCCCTCCATAAATTTATCAAGCTCAGTCTTAAAACCAGTTAGGTTTTTTTGTCTCCACTGGTCCCCTGAAGGCTGTTCCAGAACTTCACTCCTCTGATGGTAAAAAACCTTAATCTAATTTCAAGCCTAAACTTATTGACGGCCAGTTTATAGCCATTTGTTCTTGTACCAATATTGTCCTTAACTTAAAAAATTTCTTTCCCTCTCTGGAGTTTATAGACAGCAGTGATATCTCCTTGTTAGAGTAAACAAGTCAAGCTCCTTAAGTCTCCTCTTGTAAGGTAGATTCTCTATTCCTTTGATCATCTAAGTAGCCCTTCTGTGTACCTGTTCTCATTTGAATTAATCTTTTTTTAAACATGAGAGGCCAGAATTGCACACAGTATGCCACATGAGGTCTCACCTGTGCCTTGCATAATGGTAATAACACTTCCTTATCTCTGCTGGAAATATCTCACTGGATGCATCCTAGGATTGCACTAGCCTTTTTCATGGCTGCATCACATTGGCAGCTCATAGTCTTCCTGTGATCAACCAATACACCCAGGTCTTTCTCCACCTCTCTTATTTCCAACTTATAGGATCCCTTCTTATATCAAAAAACCTTATTAGCCCCTAAGTGCATGATTTTGGCACTATTAAATTTAATCCCATTTCTATTCCAGTTTTCAAGGTCGTGTGTGATATTTCAGTTCTCCGGACTGGCAATACCTCCCAACTTTGTGTCATTCACAAATTTTATTAGCACACTCCCACTTTTTGTGCCAAGGTCATTAATAAAAATGTTAAATAAGATTGGTCCCAAGAACAATCCTTGAGGAACAACACTAGTAACTTCCCTGCAGCTTGACAGTTCAATTTTTGAGCATGACCCATGTACTCTCCCCTTTAACCAGTTCCTTACTCAACTTTTGATTCTAGTATTAATTCCCATCTTTTCCAATTTCCCATGTGGAACTGTATAAAATGCTTTACTGAAATCCAGGTAGATTTGATCGACTGCATTTCCTTTATTTAGAAAATCAGTTATCTTCTCAAAGAAAGAGATCAGGTTGGTCTGGCACAATCTATCTTTTGGCAAACCGTGTTGTATTTTATCCCAATTACCCCATGTCCTTAACTACCCTCACTTTTAAAAACTATTTTAACACCTTACGTACAACTGAGGTCAAACTAATGGGCCTATAGTTTCCCAGATCACTTTTTTCTCCTTTCTTAAATATAGGTACTATATTTGCAATTTTCCAGTCAGAGAGTATGACCTCTGAGTTTGAGTCATTAAAAATCCTTGCTATTGGGCTTGCAATGTCACATGCCAGTTCCTTTATGTTCTATTGGTTGGTGATTATTCAGGTCCTCTGATTTGGTCCCATTCATTTGAGTTTGGCTTCCATTTCAGAGGTGGTAAATTCTACTTCCATATACCTGTTCCCATTAGTTGCCCTGCCACTGCCCCCAATGCCTCATTACCCTCATTAAAAACTGAGGCAAAGTATTCGTTTAGGTTTTGGACCATGCCTAGATTATCTTTAATCTTCACCCCATCCTCACTGCTTAGCTATCTCATTTCTCTTTCCCTGATTTTTTTTTATTTATATGTCTAAAGAACCTTTTACTTTTGGTTTTAATTTCCTTTGCAAGGTCCAACTCTCAGTGGCTTTTGGCAGTTCTCACTTTTTCACTATGCTTACTGACCTGCAAGAGGTAGCTTTCCCTGCTGATCCATCCCATCTTCCATTTCTTGCAGGCTTTTTACTTTCTCTTAATAACCCTATTTGAGATGCTTGTTCATCCAGCTTGGTCTGCAACCCTTCCCTATGATTTTTTCCCCTTGACTTGGGATGCAGGCTTCAGCTAGCTTCTGCAACTTTGACAAAGTAATTCCAAGCCTCCCCCACATTCAGATCCTTGTGAGATGACCTGCCGTGTGGCTTTAGCTTAATTCACTGGCACCAGGGTGACAATAGCAGTGATGATGGTGGCAGTGGAAGATGTGCTGGTGTTGGGAGGAAGGCAGCATTAATGTTCACTGTGGGGTGGTGCTGTGCTTGGCATCATGATTTGTCTCAGATGCTACAGCAGCATCACTGAAATGTTCTCCTGGCACTGCAACAGTAACCTCATGTGCTGGCCCCCACGCCCTCCTCATTATTCTGCTTTATTCAGTGGAGGAAGCAGTGGAAGGCGCAACCCTGAGTCTTGGTACTAACACAAGTGGCTTTGGACAAGGTGTGCATTGTCTTGCCTCTGACGTTCTTTCTCCTGGTTGGTCAGTCTTGAGAATTACAAGTTCAGGGCATCTTTATAAAGAAGCTATTGAGGCATGCACAACTCACACAGTCCTTTTGCCACCCACTGAGAGCTGCTGCTATCGTTGCCTTTCTCCTGAGGGATACTGCCTCACAAAGCCAATATAATGTGTAACCGGTTTGTGGGAACCTGGAAACTTGTCTCCAGTGAAAAATTTGATGATTATATGAAAGAATTGGGTGAGAAATGCTATTTTTATAAGCTTTGCTTGGAAATGTCTCTTCTTCTATTTACTCCTGGAAAATGTCTTCTTTCTGGGCCTGGGGACTCTTCACTCTGGTTATATCTGTATTATAGTTCTTTTCTTTTCTTTTCTTTTCTTTTTTCCAATTTCAGCATCTTAAAATGAAAAGGAGAAATCTCTGGTTTGTTATAATAAATTTACTAACTAACTAATCTGCATCTCTTACTCCCATTCAATGAGAAATGGAAAAAAACGTATTTTTTGTCCCTCTTGCATATACTATTAAACTTAGAACTTGCAATCACTTACTGCATTCCGTCAGCTTGTGATGGTGCTGCTGTCTCCTGACACTGAGCTCCCTGAGGTCTAAATCCATGAATGAATCCATCTGTAACTGAGAAATGCTGGGAATGAAACAAATTAGGCATTGTTTTTTTCAGTTGAATACTGGCTTCATCATTTTGTAATGATTGCGCTGGTGGTCAGTCTCAGCATTACTGTTGCTGAGGCTTTAAATCCCTTTACTTTAAAGATTAAAGAGAGTAGCAGAATAATTCCAATTGACTAACTACAATCAGTGTTGGGTATAAATTCTGCTAGGGAGATTTTTGTGACAATACCAGGCCTTAAGAAAATATTTCAGCATTGAATATTTGCAGTGAATAATGCTGTACTTTACAAATACTTTGATCTCACTATACCTGGTACCTTTCATAGAATTTAGAAAGATGGTAACTATTATTATCAGCCTTTTACATTTAAAAAACTGAGATACAGCAAGTCAGAGGCAAAAGGAGGAACAGAAGTCTCAGAGTACAGCTCTAACTAGTTGACCAGGATGTGGGCTGTCCAGTATAGCAAACCTTGTAAAAGGAGCCTCGTAGATGGCAGTTGTATTTCTATCTTTTTGCTTCCATTCACTTTTGTATTTGAATTTTTCTCTATTTGACATGTTTATGTTTCACTGATATTTAGATGTTCCTGAGATACTTAGGTGTTGTAACTACCCTTCCGTAGCAGAGAATACTAACTAAGAGTACCCCACTTAGTCTCTTGTACATTTTATGTTGTGAAGTGCAAACAGAAATGCACTAGATTCTAGATACTTTGATTCTCTACTGTAGCTGGCTGAAAAAAAATTGAATTTTGAAATGCTTTGACTAGTAAAAAGCAAGGGGCAAATGTTTCAAACATATTTTTGAGAAAAAATTTCCATGTTTGCCACTAGCTGTATTCTCCACATAGGTGCAGTGCAGATTAATAGCTGCCTGTGTTCCCGCCTACCTAAAAATACATACTTCATGTATCAGAGGGGTAGCCGTGTTAGTCTGGATCTGTAAAAGCAACAAAGAATCCTGTGGCACCTTATAGACTAACAGACGTTTTGGAGCATGTGTAGTCAGTATATTCTGGTTTCTAACTAGACATACAGTATAATTCCAGTTATCTGAATTTATTTTATCTGAAAATCCTAATTTTCTGAATCCACAGCGTGTCCCCAAGTAGCACTATGTGAATTAGTCATCTGATCATAACTTCTAAATTAGCCTCTGAGAGCCTCTTAGGACAGGTTGATACTGCAGCTGGGATTGGCGCTCTGAGATTGATCCACAAGTGGTCCATTTAGTGGGTCTAATGAAGACCCACCAAATCGACAGCAGATCACGCTCCAGTCGACCCCTGTACTCTACCCCTGATGAGAAGAGTAAGGTGAGTCGATGAGAGAGTTTCTCCTGTCGACCCCCTGCAGTGTAGACCCTGAGGTAACTTGACCTAAGGTACATCAACTCCAGCTGTGTTATTCATGTAGCTGGAGTAGCATAGTGTAGGTTGACTTATGGCGGTAGTGTAGACATAGCCTTAGTGCTAATCAATGACTTTGTATTTTTGCAGTGGTTCTGAGGGGTTATCTGCAGTTACTGAGACCAAATCCAGTTTCAGCGGCAACAGCAGCTTGGAAAGACAAATTAAATTATGTTTAATTTGAATGAGTCAGAATTACGTTATGTACACAATGATTCTAATACCACTGAGTAAAGTTGTTTTTTTACTCTTTTATAAAGTACAAAGTATTAAGCAAACATCAGCATTACACCCTTCATTCCCCATATTTCTCTATCAGTAAAACTGCAGCTCAAAATAGCACTTCTGTTTATCTCAGTGCCCGACTATCCAAAACTTTCAGAATTACCCCCAGCCCATTCAGATAAACAGAAATGTACTGTACATACACTGGATTTGGGAATGCCTCAGCCTATGAAATGCAGCCTCTGAATCTGAGGAATTAGTGTCACATTCCAAACAGAGAAACTGTGGTATCTGTTTAAAAGGAAATTGCTCTGATGCTCTGTAAAGTGATAAGGAATTTTTATGTCTGATTTTCAGGAGTGGGCTTAGCCACCAGGAAACTAGGTGGCCTGGCCAAGCCCAATGTGATCATCAGAATGAAAGGGGATGTGATAACCATCAGAACTGAAAGCACCTTCAAAAACACAGAGATCTCCTTCAAATTGGGCCAAGTGTTTGATGAAACCACGGCAGATGACAGGAAAACCAAGGTGAGTATAGTGATTTCCTTCTGAGGGTTTCTGATCTGCTAGATGACAAATGGGAGGATTTTTTAATCCTTAAAAGCATAAATCTGCAAAGCACCGTAAGAGGAGCAAATGTTGTGCTGAAACCAACATTGCTGAGTGGGCTATGTGTCGAGAATGTGGAATTTGCTCAATGTTAAGTGAATTGTCTCTTTAACATGCAAGGCTCTGAGAAAATAGTCACATTTTGACAAATTCTTTGGGTCTTTGCAGAGTGTCGTAACCTTAGAAAAAGGGTCATTGGTTCAAGTGCAGAAGTGGAATGGCAAAGAGACCACAATAAGGAGAAAATTGGTGGATGGGAAAATGGTGGTGGTAAGTGACTAGACACAGTTTAATAGTTTAAATTTAATTATAATGTCAATTTTCACCTTCTTTTTGGTTTCATTACATTATTTCATGATAGAAATAGTGAGAGGGTACGGGGGAGAAATAACTTTAGGAAGCAAATGGGAATGAAGTAAACATTATATTCCATGCACAAAATCCCCTCTACATAAAGGTGAAGTTACAGGTAAGACTAATTCATAGATTTGTAGATGTTAGAGCTTGAGGGGACCATTGTGAACATCTTTTCTGACCTCCTGCATAACACAGGCCAGAGGACTTCCCTGAATTAATTTTTGCTGTGACAGAACTAGAGCAGATCTTTTAGAAAAAACATCTAGTCTTGATTTAAAAATCTGCCAGTGATGATGAATCCACAGCAACCTTTGGGTAAGTTGTTCCAGTAAAAGCAGCAAAGAATCCTGTGGCACCTTATAGACTAACAGACGTTTTGGAGCATGAGCTTTCGTGGGTGAATACCCACTTCTTCAGATGCATCTGAAGAAGTGAGTATTCACCCACGAAAGCTCATGCTCCAAAACGTCTGTTAGTCTATAAGGTGCCACAGGATTCTTTGCTGCTTTTACAGATCCAGACTAACACGGCTACCCCTCTGATACTTGTTCCAGTAGTTAATTGTCCTCACGTTGTTAAAAATGTGTGCCTTATTCCTACTCTGAATTTATCTAGTTTCAACTTTCAGCCATTGTATCTTGTTATACCTTTGTCTGTAGCCGCTATTATTGAATTTCTGTTCCCCATATAGGTGCTTATAGACTCTGATCAAAGCACCCTTAACCTTTTCTCTGATAAACTAAATGGAGCTCCTTGAGTCTCACTAGGAGGCATGTTTTCCAATCCTTTAATAAGAAGGGCATGATGGAACTGAAAGAGGTAGAAAGTGCTATATACCGTCTTCCCGTCCCCCAGTCTTAGGAAGCCCCTTTGTTTATTTACAACTTATGAATTGTAGGTGGTTCATCACTGCCCTTGCAAGGAAAAGTTCATTTATCTAGTGACAGTTCATGCTTGCAATCGAGTTACACTTTGAACTCTCTACAAGGAAGAGGGGACTTCTTTTTAAAATGAAAGCAGTCATGTGATCTTCTATATTAAGCTTACCAGAGCTGATGTTGGTGCCATTGCAATAATACTCCTGAAGGCAACATGTGTTCTTGAAAGAAATTTGAAATCTGTGACTAGCTATTACATCATGTCTAATTTTATGAAGTATGGTTTTCTTTAAGCACTCTTTTGAAAGTTTATGCTGTTGAAATAGAATCCCACTTGGAGGATAAAAAATAATGTTGCTGTTTGGGGATCTATATAAATTAATGAAATAATATACAGGAAATATTTCTATTGACTTCATTGGCCTTTGGATTAGATGCTTATGCACTGTCATTCAGAAGTTTCAATTAACCCTTCTTTTTTTAATCTTAGGAATGTGATATGAAAGGTGTTGTCTGCACTCGAATCTATGAGAGAGTGTGAGGAAATTCCATCTCTACACTGGACTAGAACTGGCTCTGGAAACTCAGCTTAGTTCAACAAGCAAAGCCCTACCTATTATGCACCTTTTTTTCTTATTTCCTTTATCAGGAAAACAACTAAATTATCAAATGATATTTCAAAGCTGTAGTGTAACTAATCCAAAGTATCGTGGTGATTAAATAAAAGCTTCCCGACATGTGAAATGTAGCTTTTGTCTGTGTTGTAGAATTGTTTTGATTTCCTTTATTGGGAATTGCATGCCTTTCCTTAGGGTTGATATACTGCATAGAAGATATGAACCTATTTTCCTTGATGTATGGATGAACAAGACTATTTCTATTTGAAATGGTACAGTACAGACTGCAAAGCACTATCTTTCTTTGGAGGTGGTAAGACATTTTTACCAAAAGCATCCTATCTGGAATAATCCTTATTTTGTGGCTTTGAGATTACAGTTTCTCAAATGGTTTTACTATTGAACAGTACACATAAGGATATTATCATTACCCTACAAAACTCATAAGGCTCTCCATACAATGTATAGTGGCTGTGTTTACAGAAGAAATTGCAGTACATCAGTATTACCACATTATTACTTCATTCTGAAATTCTAATCTGATCCCACATAGTTTATACCTTTAAATGTGGTGTTTTTGCCATCTTGGATCTTAATCCCAAAAAGACTTCCTGGAGAAAAAGAAGCATGTGTCTCATTCAGTATTTCTACCTGGAAAGGAATAGATTCTCTAATGTCAAATGGTTCTTTCACTGTGAAATGAAATGTGCTGTCTTGAATCCATTCTTGAAATCCCAGATCGACAAGCACTTGACCTTTGAAGGTGGTGAGCATTCGGGCTCAGATCCAACACAGGACTTAAGCATGTGCTTAACATTAAGCACAAGTGATCCCTGTGACTTCAATGAAATTACTCACATGAATAAAGTTAAGCATGTGCTTAAATGCACATTCTGCTTTGCACCTTGAAGGATCGAGCCCTAGAAGAGAAGATTTTCAGACTTTAACTGCACACATATTTTGAAGATCATTTGAACACCAACTCTTCCTTTTCACTTATCTGACTTGACTTAGAGTTAAGCGTATTGTGCTTCACTTCCAGGAACTAGCTTAAATGAAAGCAGAACAGGAAGGTAGCATCAAAACCTGTTCTTAAATATACACATAGAGCTCACATTGACTAGAATGTGAGATGCACAAAGAAAATGCAATATCCTGAACTGGGTGGTCACATTCTACAATCAGTTTACTCCCTATGAAGTTTCATTGGAGGTTTATACCAGTATAACCAAGGCTAGAATATGTCACTAGGGCCCAGATTTTTAAAGTTATTTAGGCTTTGCTGTGCTCAGTGCTGCAATGCCTTTCTAAAGGGATTTAGGTACTTAGCAGTCTCAATTCCATTGGCAGTCATGTTTGTAACTTACATAACAAAACTGTATTTAATTGAGCTGCATATTTGGCTGGTCAATACTTCTCTCCTTTAGTTCTTCCACTATTGTGATGCCAGGTCATTCAAACTGAGCACATCCAGCAGTATCTATTGACTCGTTAATCAGACTAGCCTCTGTGCCATGGCCTAGCTATGTGGGAAGTTTACACTGGACTCCATGCCTTTTCCTGCTTGGCTAGAACTGATGTGATAGAAATAAGTGTTTACTTTGGCTTGATATGCAGCATAGTACTGGCGTTAATCTTATGCTGGCCAGCTGTATGACCTTGACTATATCATTTCAAGTCTTGGTCTTGATTTCCCCATCTGTAAAGTGGGGATAATGATATTTTCCTCCTTTGTAAAATGCTGTGAGGTATATGGACAAAAATCACTCTCTGAGAGTTATGTATAATTATAGGGCTTCTATTCTGATTCCCTTAGACAAGTCAATGGGAATTTTGTCTTTGTCTTCAGTGTGAACAAGTTCCAGCCTTAACATTTGTGAAAGTGAAGTATGAACACTTATGATCTGAAGCAGATACAAATATAGACTCATTCTTGCACTACAGCAGGGTCCAATGCAGGGGCAGAACATACGGCCTGTGTTCATGGAGAGCACTAAACATTTCCATGTAGCCACCTTCTTAATACACCATGCTTTCTGTCCAGATCAGGAATCTTCAGTCTGCCATGTAGCATTAGGACACTCTCAATATAGAAGAGATACCACTGATTTTAATACACAGGAGAATGCAGTTATAAATATTTAATACCAAGACTTTCCACATTTCTAAGAGGACAATGTGTTAAAGCAATCAGTATGCGGGACCATAGATCGACATTGCTAATATCGATATCATTTAAGTGGTCAGTACTCTGAAACTGTTGGGGGGGGGGACATTAAGTGAGGCTTGTTTTTAAGGTTCAGCCAGTTTTGGGGTAGGGGAAACATATGTACTACAGCCAATTTCTGGAGTTGACTGTAAAGATATGAATTGTAGTTAAAAAAGAAGTGTGTCTGTCATTTACATGTACACTGAGGATATGTCTATGTTGGAGCTGGAAGGTGCAATTTCTAGCTTGGGTAAACATACCTGGGCTAGCTCTGATCAAGCTAGTGTGCTAACAATAGCAGTGTAGCCATGCAGCATAAGCAGCGGGAAGGGCTGGCCACCCAACTCCATACCTACAGTCTCAGATGAGATTGTACTCAGAGTGGCTAGTATGTCCCACCACTCACACCACCAAGGCTACACTTCTGTTTTTAGTGCACTAGCTCAATCAGAGCTAGCAAGGATATGTCTACCTGAGCTGGAAATTACATCTTTAAGAGATTCAAAGGCCAGAAGGGGCCACTGTGATCACCTAATCTTACCTCCTGTATAACACAGGCTATAGAATTTCCTCAAAATAATTTCTAGAGAATATCTTTTAGAAAAATTTCCCAATCTTGATTTAAAAATTGCCAGTTATGGAGAATCCACCATGACCTCTGATAAACTGTTCGAAAGGTTAATTACCCTCACTGTTAAAAATTTACACCTGATTTCCTGTCTGAATTGTCAAGGTTCAGCTTTCAGCAATGGATCATGTTATATCTTTCTCTGCTACATTGAAGAGCCCATTATGAAATATATGTTCCCCATGTAGGTACTTATGGACAGTAACAAAGTCACCCTTTAACCGTCTTTTTGTTAAGATGAATAAATTGAGTTCCTTGAGTCCATCACTATAAAGCATGTTTTCCAATCCTTTAATCATTCTTGTGTCTCTTCTTGGAACCTTTTCCAATTTATCAACTTCCTTCTTGAATTGTAGGCACCAGAACTGGACACAGTATTCCAGAAGCAGTTGCGCCAGTGCCAAATACAGAAGGAAAATAACCTCTCTACTCTTATTTGAGATTCTCTTGTTTATGCATCGCTAGGTACTACTGAAATACAAGAAGTAAATAGTAATAATGGTATAAATATATAAAATTACAGAGAAGCCTAAACTGCTAACGTCAAATTCTGACCCGGCTCTAGATTCAAACTTTTCCGAAGTTCCAGGTCATTTCAGTTAAGCCCCGTCTCTAATCTCTGCTGTATTAAACTAGACCTATGGTGATTTTACTGTTTGGATGATGAACATGAAAGCAGCCAAGGTTTCAGAGTTTCCATTTAACTATCTCCTACAGTTAATGACAGCAACCGAAGTGCATGCCTCTTAATACTAACCTAGTCACTTAACACTTCACCTAGTGCTTAAATAAGCAAGATCAGCTCTTGTGAACAGTTCAAAGCTAGTCGGCAGACACATTGACATCGTGCTGACCATACAGATCGGAAATGAAAATTCTCTAGGCTCTTTCCTCACACATCCTTCTCCAGGAAGGTGACTCAAATGTTCCATTACATTCTAAATAAAGCCAAGATGCAACAAATGAGAGTAATAAAAAACAGGACAAAAGGGGGAAAGGAGGACAAAGGTAACACATATGTGGTTATATAGGCTATTACTGGGCCCAATTCAAAGGTCACTGGAAGACTTTCCATGGACTTCAATGGACGTACCATCAGGCCTAGTGTGCACAGCCTGATGGTCCTGAATCATCGAAACTTTTTAAAGTTATAGTCTTAAAGATTCCTTATCAAATCATAAACTCTAGTGGTCCCTGGACATTTGCCGTCCATTCAGAAACACATACCTTGTGTTCACTGTCTGCCATTAATTCTTTATGGGTTTATTTGTCTTTCCTTGTTTTATCCCTTTCACTGGTATCTGGCTAACCCCTCATATTCTGCCTTGTCTGCCTAGTGTTTTTGGGTTTCATTTCCCCCAGCAATTTGGGGCCATGGTAATTGTAGCTTTAGGTCTTTAGCTCCTGAATAAATGTTACTACTTTTATGAACTCGGTATTTGGCATGTTCACTCTACACAATAGTCATTTTTAAACTGTCCTGGGAGCTGGGATTTTTCCAGAACAGGAAAAGTGCAACTTAGTTGATAGTGAAGAAAGCAGAGACAGCTGGAGCAGGTGCAGGGGTGAAAGCATCTTAAAGGACTTACCGGTACACTGGAGTCCTGAGTGGAGGTGTGGCCTCAACCAGAAGAGGCGGAACCTTTAAATCAAGCTGCAGCTGGGAGCGCCTGGGGTCAGGGGCAATTTAAAGGGCCCAGGACTCTGGCCACTGCTACCCCAAGAGAGCTCCAGGTCCTTTAAATTGCCATTGGAGCCCTGACACTGCTACCCCGGGGCTCAGATAGCGGGGCTCAGGCGGTGCTTTAAAGCGCCCACGGCTCTGGCCACTGCAGGGAACCCTGGGCCTGCCGCTGCTACCCCAGGGCTCCGGCAGCAGGGCTGGAAGGCAATTTAAAGGGCCTGGGGTGTCTGACGCTGCAGGGAGCCCCAGGCCCTTTAAATCGCCAGCCTGGGGAAGCCGGTCTGGTCTGGTCTGGCATGACGTACTGGCTCTTGCTGGTATCCCGTACCGTACCGGCTTACTTTCACCTCTGAGCAGGTGCTACATTCTATCAGTGACATGAAGAAGCATTTTATAACGCTAGTGTCCTTAAAGTAATGCTGGGAGAATCAGGAGAAACTTGTGGGGTTCTGAAACCTCAAGAACCTTTATAGAAACATATTTTTTCCACAGAAAATTAGTTTTTCTCCACTTCTATGATTCTTAAATGGAACAGGTGCTGTTGAGACACACACCATGATAGTCTCAATGAACTACATCAATACATTTTGATCTACACTTCGACCTGTGCTTACACTCAGACAAGCAAGTTTATTTGCTCTTTCCTCATCCCATGGGCCACAGTCAGGAACTTGGTTCATTCACAAATACCCTTAGCTCATTCTCGATACTTGCATATACTCACTAGTCTGTTATTCAGCACTAATGGCCGGATCCAGCACCCACAGAAGTCAGTGGAAAGATTCCCTTTGATTTCAATGGCTTTATGTCCCTTACCATGCCAACCTGCTTATCCGGTCTGTAACACTTGTTTTTTTGGGGGGCGCTGTGAGGCTCTCTGTTGCCCTCAAGGAATACCTGTGGCACTAGGGGCAGGCACATCACTGTCATCAATGCCCTCCTCTGTCCTCCCTGCCATCTCCTGCCATAGGATTGTGCCAGGGTTGAGAAAGGTAAGTGACTGGGCATGGCCACAGCTTGTGGTATTCCACTTATTCTTGGTAAGTAGATGACCCATAGGAGGCAGTATTGGGGCCACTGCAGCCAGAACATAAATTAGAGCTATCCTGAGAATGCTCTCACTCATGCCAGGGGATGGGAAGGTCCCATGTAAAGACAGAATACGAAATTAGCTTAAAGCCACCTATGCTGCCTCCGTGTCCCCTCCCCCAACCTCACACACATCTTTTTCCTGTACAAAGAATTGAGACCACTGATTTTAATGTATGGATGTGACACAGCTGGGCCTCTCCCCATCTTGACAAGCACTCACTGCTATTCTCAATGTCCTTTCAATAGGTTTATTTGTCCAAACATGAACACATAACACAGTTCCTCAGCTCACCCTTTGTCCTAGGATTTCACAGCCTCCCCTCTCAGGGGAATCTGGTAATCCTGCTTCTTGCAGCTTCCAAATCCCAGCCAGCTCCTTTCTCACAGCCAGTTCTCATTCAGGCAGCTCTGTTCCCCCTCTGGAACACCAGCCCCAGGGTTACTTCCCTCAGCACCTAGCCCCTTGTTGCAGAGACCCATCATTGGAGTTAATTCCATTCCCTGTGGATCCTCTCCCCAGGCAGAGCCTGCCCCCATCACTCTCCTTCTTCTTCTTGTATTTAATGGCATAGCAGATTCACACTGGGAGTCTATGACTGCCAGGTGCTGGATTTCATGCTCTATAGTTACAATCTCTTTCCCTTCAAATATTTTTTTAAGAAATTGTAATATTGCTTGCTTAATGGTGCCCCATTAGCCTAATGTTCTTACAAGGTATTTTAGTGTAAATTTTGTCACTTCTGGATGTCCAAGTTTGTCATACAACCCCCGCTACAAATGATGTGATAAACTATTGTTTTTACCTTGTTTGTCTCACACTGCCCATCTTTGCATTTGTTAATTAAGGCCAAGTTACTGTTTAAGCCACAGTGTCTGGTAATTACTTGAAGTAGAGCTACCTCACTCTTTCTCTCAGGTTCTTGCGGTATGTCAGCATTTTCAGTTCTAGGGCATATGTCATGAAATCTTTTCCCCCTTGTTTCTTTTGTCCAGTTCCTTCCTCTCAGTTCATGTTTTAATTAGCTTTTTAAATTCCTATTTACTTAGAGCAGTGGTCATCAACCGGTAGATCGCGATTGACTGGTGGATCCTGGAGCCTTTGACAGTCGATCACAATCTCCAACCGCTAAAAGTCTGGCAGTGCAGCAGGGCTAAAGCAGGCTTCCTGCCTGCCCTGGGCCCACATCACTCCCACAAGCGGCCAGCATGCCCCTGCAGCCGGCGGGGTGGGAGGGGCAATGGATCTCCCAGTGCTGCTCCTGCCTGCAAGCACCACCCCCGCAGCTCCCATTGGCCGGGAACAGGGAACTGCAGCCAATGGGAGCTGTGGGAGCAGTGCCTGCAGGGAGGGGCAGCACACGGAGCCACATGCACCCCCAGGGGCCACAGGGGTATGCTGGCATCTTCCAGGGGTGACCTGGGGCTGGGGCCAGGGCCAGGGCAGGCAGGGAGCCTGCCTTAGCCTTGCTGCACTGCCAACTGGGAGCTGCCCAAGGTAAGTGCCGCCTAGCAGGAGCTGCACCCCAGCCCTGAGCCTCCTCCTGGAGCCAGCACCCCACGTCCCTTGACCCAGCCCGGTTAAAGTGAGTGAAGGTAGAGGAGAGCGAGCGATGGAGGGAGAGTGATGGAGTGAGCAGGGCACGGCCTCAGGGAAGGGACACGGTAGATCCTGGGTTGCACTTAAATTCAAAAAGTGATCTTGTGAATAAAAAAATTGGAGACCACTTACTTAGAAGAATCTCTATGTCAAGTTTTTCATCTTTTACAGCATTTTTTGCTACTTTGTCAGCTGCTTCGCTTCCTGCTATCCCAACATATGCTGGGATCCATGCTGTTTCAATGTTTGACCTTGCAGCTGTGCCAATTCTGTTGTTAGTAATAGTATTTCATTAATTGTATTAATATGCTATCTGAATTTCCAGTTTTGAAAGCCAGTAGTCCTGATAGTGAATCTGACAAGATGAAAATGGAGGCAGGTTGCACATCTGATATCAAGTATAATACCAACATTATCTCTGCTAGTTCTGCTCTCATAGTGGGTACAAAATTTGATAATCTGATGTATTTCTTTATTTCAAGTGTTGGGACACAGAATGCTGTCCTCATTCTTCTGTTTTTTTCATTCTTAGACCATCCATAAATATTTGGCAATGTTGCCCAGTTTATCATATATACTGTGTATCAATCGGCTAAATTTAATACTTTAGCTCTCCTTTTCCCCTTTTCCACATTTTTAAGGGCGGGTGATTTTTTACCCTTATGTATTTTCCTATGGCTATACATGCTAACTTTCTTTTAGGTTTTTTTTCTTTTACTTCCTTTGTCCATAGTTTAATCCTATTAACATGATGCATTTTGGGTTTTTCTCCCTAAATTGTCCAGTATTCTTCATATATTTGTTTAGTGTTTCCATTTTTCCTGTTTCCTATGACGTTTGCTCAAAAGGTTAAGTCCAATAACTTCATTCTTAATGCTCCAGATATTTCACCAGCAGTTCTCTGCATTAAAAAAATGTCATGATGAAGATACCACATGCAATGTGTAATCCCAGGTCTTGGATTGAGTCTAGTTTCCTTCGGTTCATTTTTGATGCTGAACTAAATGGTTAGCATCTGGTCTCAGTGTCTGGATTTATTAATGCTCCCTAAAGCTTTACCCTTTCTGTCTCATCTCTGCCACAGGTGGTTTCGGAAATACTTTTAAGCAGATTGATTTTACCGTTACATTTTCAATGTGATCCTTCAAACGTTAGCGTGCTATCAAATGTCACCCCCAGGAATTTGTAGCTCTTAACTATGCCTATTTGCTGTCCATATAGAGACAGCTGACATTTTTTTTTAGTTTTCCTTTTAGTGACTATCATTCCTTTAGTTCTGAGAATTGAAATTTATAGCCCATGTTTCCCAATTCTGCACTTTTCCTAAGTGATCCATTAATTTGCTTCCAGCTATTTCCAGATTTTTGTTTTTAGCCCATATGGCACAGTCATCTGCAAACAAGGAAAACCCATTCCTGCACTTATCCTTTTCAGAAGATCATTTATCATTATGTTGAATAAGATAGGGTAGGTGACCCTCATCTTGTGGAGTGCCTTTTGTGATTGTATATATGCTAGAACAGGCTTTCCCCACTCTGACCTGCATAATTCTTTCTCTTAAGAAATCCTTTATCCACCAATATATTCTTAGGTTTATGCCCAGGGATGATATTTTTTGCAATAAGCACTTTCTCCATAATGTATCATGTGCCTTTTCAATATGTAGCAAAGCTGCTGTCATATATAGATTCGTAGACTCTAGGACTGGAAGGGACCTCGAGAGGTCATCGAGTCCAGTCCCCTGCCCTCATGGCAGGACCATCCCTGATAGACTCTTAAATATCTCCAGAGATGGAGATTCCACAACCTCCCTAGGCAATTTATTCCAGTGTTTAATTACTCTGACAGTTCGGAACTTTTTCCCTATGTCCAACCTAAATCTCCCTTGCTGCAGTTTAAGCCCATTGCTTCTTGTTCTATCATTAGAGGCTAAGGTGAATAAGTTTTCTCCCTCCTCCTGATGACACCCTTTTAGATACCTGAAAACTGCTATCATGTCCCCTCTCAGTCTTCTCTTTTCCAAACTAAATAAACCCAATTCTTTCAGCCTTCCTTCATAGGTCATGTTCTCTAGACCTTTAATCATTCTTGTTGCTCTTCTCTGGACCCTCTCCAATTTCTCCACATCTTTCTTGAAATGCGGTGCCCAGAACTGGACACAATACTCCAGTTGAGGCCTAACCAGCGCAGAGTAGAGTGGAAGAATGACTTCTCATGTCTTGTTTACAACACACCTGTTAATGCATCCCAGAATCACGTTTGCTTTTTTTGCAACAGTATCACACTGTTGACTCATATTTAGCTTGTGGTCCACTATGACCCCTAGATCTCTTTCTGCCATACTCCTTCCTAGACAGTCTCTTCCCATTCTGTATGTGTGAAACTGATTGTTCCTTCCTAAGTGGAGCACTTTGCATTTGTCTTTATTGAACTTCATCCTGTTTACCTCAGACCATTTCTCCAATTTGTCCAGATCATTTTGAATTATGACCCTATCCTCCAAAGCAGTTGCAATCCCTCCCAGTTTGGTATCATCTGCAAACTTAATAAGCGTACTTTCCATGCCAACATCTAAATCGTTGATGAAGATATTGAACAGAGCCGGTCCCAAAAAAAGACCCATGCAGAACCCCACTTGTTATACCTTTCCAGCAGGATTGGAAACCATTAATAAGTACTCTCTGAGTATGGTTATCCAGCCAGTTATGCACCCACCTTATAGTAGCCCCATCTGAATTGTATTTGCCTAGTTTATCGATAAGGATACCATGCGAGACCGTATCAAATGCCTTACTAAAGTCTAGGTATACCACATCCACTGCTTCTCCCTTATCCAAAAGACTCGTTATCCTATCAAAGAAAGCTATCAGATTGGTTTGACATGATTTGTTCTTTACAAATCCATGCGGCCTATTCCTTATCAACCTACCACCTTCCAAGTGTTTGCAGATGATTCCTTTAATTACTTGCTCCATTATCTTCTCTGGCACAGAAGTTAAACTAACTGGTCTGTAGTTTCCTGGGTTGTTTTTATTTCCCTTTTTATAGATGGACACTATATTTGCCCTTTTCCAGTCTTCTGGAATCTCTCCCGTCTCCCATGACTTTCCAAAGATAATAGCTAGAGGCTCAGATACCTCCTCTATTAACTCCTTGAGTATTCTAGGATGCATTTCATCAGGCCCTGGTGACTTGCAGGCATCTAACTTTTCTAAGTGATTTTTAACTTGCTCTTTTTTTATTTTATCTTCTAAACCTACCTCCTTCCCATAAGCATTCCTTATATTAGACATTCCTTCAGACTTCTCAGTGAAGACCAAAACAAAGAAGTCATTAAGCATCTCTGCCATTTCCAAGTTTCCTGTTACTGCTTCTCCCTCCTCACTGAGCAGTTGGCCTACCCTGTCCTTGGTCTTCCTCTTGCTTCTAATGTATTGATAAAAAGTCTTCTTGTTTCCCTTTATTCCCATAACTAGTTTGAGCTCATTTTGTGCCTTTGCCTTTCTAATCTTGCCCCTGCATTCCTGTGTTGTTTGCCTATATTCATCCTTTGTAATCTGACCTAGTTTCCATTTTTTATATGACTCCTTTTTATTTTGTAGGTCATGCAAGATCTCGTGGTTAAGTCAAGGTGGTCTTTTGCCACATTTTCTATCTTTCCTACCCAACTGAATAGCTTGCTTTTGGGCCCTTAATAGTATCTCTTTGAAAAACTGCCAACTCTCCTCAGTTGTTTTTCCCCTCAGTCTTGATTCCCATGGGACCTTACCAATCAGATCTCTGAGATTACCAAAATCCGCCTTCCTGAAATCCATTGTCTCTATTTTGCTGTACTCTCTTCTACCCTTCCTTAGAATTGCAAACTCTATGATTTCATGATCACTTTCACCCAAGCTTCCTTCTACTTTCAAATTCTCAGCGAGTTCCTCCTTATTTGTTAAAACCAAGTCTAGAACAGCTTCCCCCCAGTAGCTTTTTCAACCTTCTGAAATAAAAAGTTGTCCGCAATGCAGTCCAGGAACTTATTGGATAGTCTGTGCCCCGTGGTGTTATTTTCTCAATATATATCTGGATAGTTGAAATCCCCCATCACCACCAAATCTTGGGCTTTGGATGATTTTGTTAGTTGTTTAAAAAAAGCCTCATCCACCTCTTCCACCTGATTAGGTGGCCTGTAGTAGACTCCTAGCATGACATCACCCTTGTTTTTTACCCCTTTTATCCTAACCTAACACTTCCGTCTCCTATGTCCATCTCCACCTCAGTCCAAGTGTGTACATTTTTAATATATAAGGCAACGCCTCCTCCCTTTTTCCCCTGTCTATCCTTAATGAGCAAACTATACCCATCCATACCAACATTCCAATCATGTGTATTATCCCACCAAGTTTCAGCAATGCCAACAATGTCATAGTTGTGTTTATTTATTAGCACTTCCAGCTCTTCCTGCTTATTACCCATACTTCTCGCATTTGTATATAGGCATCTAAGATACTGGTTTGATCTTGCCTCCCAGTTTTGCCCTGACCCTCCTTTCTCTCTGCCATTATAGCCCACGCTCCCTCTTGTTTCCAACCCATCTCCCAGGTCTTCATGTTCCCCACTTACCTGTGGGCTTTGCTCACCTGACTCGTCAAACCTAGTTTAAAGCCGTCCTCATTAGGTTAGCCAGTCTGTGTGCAAATAGGGTCTTTCCCCTCCTCGAAAGGTGAATGCCATCTCTGCCTAGCAGTCCTTCCTCGAATAGCATTCCATGGTCGAGGAAGCCAAAACCCTCCTGACGACAACCATCTTCGCAGCCAGGCATTCACCTCCATGATGCATCTCTCTCTGCCCGGGCCCCTACCTTTGACAGGAAGAATCGAAGAGAATACCACCTGCTCTCCAAACTCCTTCACCTGTACTCCCAGAGCCCTGTAGTCACTCTTGATCCGCTCAGCGTCACACATGGATGAGTAGCATGAGGTAGCAGTCAGAAGGCTGGATAATCCTCAACAATGCCTCTATAACATTTCGGATATGGGCCCCCAGCAGGCAGCATACCTCCCGAGATGAAATGTCAGGGCGACAGATGGGCACCTCCGTCCCCCTCAGCAGAGAGTCTCCGACCACCACTACCCTACGTTTCCTATTTTCAGTGGTGGCAGCAGACCTCCCAGCCTTAGGAGTATGAGGCTTCTCCTCCTTTACTGTAGGGGGTGATTCCTTCTCTCCTGTATCAAGAAGAGCATAACGGTTACCTATTACCACGGCGGGAGGGTTCGCAGCAGGGGTGGAGCACTGCCCGCTACCAGAAGAAACCAGCTGTCAGTGTCCACCCTGAGCCAACTCCTCCTCCACCAGTGGTGTGTCAGCAGTCCTATGAACTGGGACAGCTACCTCAGCTGTCTCCACATGGACACTGTCCAGGAATTGCCCGTGGATATGGATGCTCCTCAACCTAGCCACCTCCTCCTGTAGCTCTCCCACCTGCTGCCTGAGAGATTCCACCAGTAGGCACCTTTCACATTGGATCCCCCTCCCCCCCCCGCCAGCCTGGATATCAGTAAGTGGAAATTGCAAGTTACAGTCTTTGCAAAACCACACCAGTATCTGGGTAGAAGCATCCATGCTCTGGTGCTCTGTCTGGCTACAGGCGCAGGTGGAGGAGATAGAAGCAGTGCTGCCACAGGTGTTGCTGGTCTTCCTAACCATCGTAAGCCTCCCTCTGTCAAACTCCCTCTCAAACTCTCCAGTCTGCAGCTCCCTGTCCGCTCTGCTCTGCTTTAAAGAGAAAGGTTTAGGATGTAGCTTGGTTTATAGGTTTTCAAGGGACTCACAGGTCATGGATAGGACCGACAAGGGACCCCTGCTCCCTTCCTGCTCCCCTTCCCAACTCCCTGGCGAAACTTCCTGTTAGTAGCCCCTGGTCGCAAAGCTCCCTGGTCGCTTGTGCGTGGCTTTATAAAGCCCTGGCCTGAGTGAATGTCCCGCCCACTGGTTAAGGCTCAGCCAATTACCAGAGGCTTCTAGCTTTCAAACCTTCCTTTGTAGCTCAGCCTCCAACTGCCAGCTACAGCACACAGTCCTTCAAACAACCAAAACAAACAAACAGACTGACAAACACAAGCTCAGCACTCAGCAAGTAACCCCCAAACACAAACAAACACACACACTGCAGACAGTCACTTACCCCACAGATGCTGTATTTGCTCCTCCTTCACCTGGAGAACTCCCTTGCGAAACTCCCTGTTAGCAGCCCCTGTTCGCAAAGCTTTATTCTTTATTTACTCTTACTATATGATCAGCTGTACTCCTTCCTCTCCTTGAACCCACTGTGATGACTTTCTATAAGTCCATCTCTCTCTAGATATGTGATAATCTTTCAGTCATCATTCTTTCCAAGGGCAGTGCATATAAGAAGCCAGAGGAGACTAAGTCTCCCTTAAAAAGGCCAGCCATGCAGGGGGGAAATGCTGCAGATGCAGGGTGAGTCACTCCTCTGAAGGCATGCTGCCCCACCACCGCCTATGGAGCTCTGGAAACTAAGCTCCATAGAAGGGGGGGCACTGACTCCAGGACTGTGGCCCCACCTATGCTCTGCCCCACCCCTATTCCATCTCTTCTCCCGAGACCCCCCTCCTCTATGCCCCCTCCCTCCCCCTCCATTGCGCAGCTAAGGCAGGAAAAAGTGATGGGGCCATGGCTCCATGCCCCCCAAGCCCTCTGTTCAGAGAAAGGAGTGGAGAGGAGCCAGCAGCGGGTGGGAGGGGGCTTGGATAAAGAGACAGAGAGGATTGAGCAGTGGATGGGGGGACCTCAGGGGAGGAGGTGGGGAGAACGGAGCGGCAGGTGGGCAGGACCTTGGCGAGGTGGTGCAGGTGAGCAAGCAGTGGGCAAGGGGGATCTTGAGGGAAGAGGCGGAGATTAGTGACCAATGGGTTGAGGGAACCTGGGGGGAGAGAATGCAGAAGAGAGAGTGGTGGGCAGGGCCTCAGGGGACGGGGCAGGAAGAGGCGGAGTGAGGGCAGGACCTCATGAGGAAAAGGCTGAGTCGGGGCAGGGCCATTGTCCAAGTGCCAGTGGGCCCCCCACACACTTCTAAGGAGCTTCCAGCATTTGTGGGTGAACCTCCCCAAATGGAAAACTCTTGCGCCACCTATGAGTCTTTCCATGCCTATACCCATGTAAATGCAATTGGACTGTATGCATCAGGTCTTGTTCACCTCTTCCTTGGTTGCCACACTGCAACTACAATCCGTTCCGTTGGTAGCTTATGTTTTTGCCATATGCTGTTGTATAGTCTTAGTAATATTTTCAGACTCCGTTCATCCAGGTTTTTTAGCATTTTGTTAATATGCTGCCCTGGCATGGTGCAGAGTTTTTGCTTTTAGCTGTAGATTTTTGAAGTTCTGTCATACAGAAGGTTTCATTTAATTGCATATCTTCATCTTCCTCCAACCTCCTGCAGTTCTGATGATTCTCTTTAATATTTTTTTAACCTAAGCACATTTTCATCATTCTGATTTTCATCATTACTAACACTGGAAATATTTCTGCCAGGCCTTCTGCTTCTTCTTCATTTGAACTTTTTATCCCTTGGCCTTCTACAATGAGATCTGGTATAAAATTGCTTTTACTCTGTATTCCGTTCATTTTCCTAATCTGCCTATATACCACTGATGTTTTAGTATCGTTATTTATTTTACCACAATACTTGATCCAGTTTTTTTTTTTTGCCTTTTTAATAGTCCTGTGTACAGTTGCCTTGCTTCATTTATCTTCCATTAAGTCCTCACTATTCATTGTATTTTTTGCTTTCTTAAATGTTTTGTTCCTTTTTTCATTGCTTTATTACATTCCTCATTCCACCATTGTACAGTATATGTTTTCTACCTTTAGAATGACTTGATATCTTAGGTATAGCTAACTTTGCTGCCATCATGATTCCATTAGATATAATGCTACTAAACTCCTCAATGTCATCACTTATACATTGTTCAATAATATTTTTCCTACATTTGCTTCTAAACAGTTCCCAGTTTTGCTTTTCTTATAGGCCAGATAGAAGGAGATCCAACTCTTCCTGCCCTCTGAAAGGCCTTTATAGCCCCAGGTGTGGCTGTGCCTCCTTTAAATGGCTGATTTGGGCCCACTTGGTCTGACACAGTGACACTGCGCCTGGTCTACTCAGAGGGACTAGCTACCTTGTGAGAGTAAGAATGTTTGTCTCTGCAGACATCATACATGGTAGCTTTTAATTCTCCTAACTGCTTTAGTGAAGTGAACTTGCACGTCAGGTTGGGGGCAATAGTATTCTGTCAGGGGAGAATTCACACTTGGGCAGAGGGCCAGCGCAAGATGCTGTAAAAAATTACTCAGAAATTCTGGAATTTAGATGTAATCAACTTCTTTGTTAGGGAGGTAATTACTGCATATCCTTGTTATTTCAGTGTGAAGTATCATGATTGGCTATAGGCCATAGTATTGCATATGGGAAAATAAAAGTCCTTAAAATAACAATGTAATTTTTATCTAATGGCAAAACAACATTAGAAAATGATGTAGTCTCTGAGGCAAGCCTATGGTAAATAGATACATCTGTTCATACAATATTTTGCAAGGAACAGTAAACTGCTTTACAATTTGGGTAGCAAATCAACATTTAAATATGCTTTTCCCATATATTGTTGACTTTTTTAAATTAAAATGTGTTACTAAGGAAACAAGCAGCAAAGAGTCCTGTGGCACCTTATAGACTAACAGATGTTTTGGAGCATGAGCTTTAGTGGGTGAATACCCACTTCATCAGATGCATGTAGTGGAAATTTCCAGGGGCAGGTATATATATGCAGGCAAGCTAGAGATAATGAGATAGTTCAATCAGGGAGGATGAGGCCCTGTTCTAGCAGTTGAGGTGTGAAAACCAAGGGAGGAGAAACTGGTTCTGTAATTGGCAAGCCATTCACAGTCTTTGTTTAATCCTGAGCTGATGGTGTCAAATTTGCAGATGAACTGAAGCTCAGCAGATTCTCTTTGAAGTCTGGTCCTGAAGTTTTTTTGCTGCAGGATGGCCACCTTAAGGTCTGCTATAGTGTGGCCAGGGAGGTTGAAGTGTTCTCCTACAGGTTTTTTTATATTGCCATTCCTAATATCTCATTTGTGTCCGTTTATCCTTTTCCGTAGCTACTGTCCAGTTTGGCCGATGTACATAGCAGAGGGGCATTGCTGGCATATGATGGCATATATTACATTGGTGGACATGCAGGTGAATGAACCGGTGATGGTGTGGCTGATCTGGTTAGGTCCTGTGATGATATCGCTGGTGTAGATATGTGGGCAGAGTTGGCATCGAGGTTTGTTGCATGGATTGGTTCCTGAGCTAGAGTTACTATGGTGCGGTGTGCAGTTATTGGTGAGAATATGTTTCAGGTTGGCAGGTTGCCTGTGGGCGAGGACTGGCCTGCCACCCAAGACCTGTGAAAGTGTGGGATCATTGTCCAGGATGGGTTGTAGGTCCCTGATGGTGCGTTGGAGAGGTTTTAGCTGGGGACTGTATGTGATGGCCAGTGGAGTCCTGTTGGTTTCTTTCTTGGGTTTGTCTTGCAGTAGGAGGCTTCTGGGTACACGTCTGGCTCTGTTGATCTGTTTCCTTATTTCCTCATGCGGGTATTGTAGATTTGAGAATGCTTGGTGGAGATTTTGTAGGTGTTGGTCTCTGTCTGAGGGGTTAGAGCAGATGCGGTTGTACCTCAGTGCTTGGCTGTAGACAATGGATCATGTGATGTGCCCGGGAGGGAAGCTGGAGACATGAAGGTAGGCATAGCGGTCGGTAGGTTTTCGGTATAGGGTGGTGGTAATGTGACCATCACTTATTTGCACCTTGGTGTCTAGGAAGTGGACCTCCTGTGTAGATTGGTCCAGGCTGAGGTTGATGGTGGGGTGGAAGCTGTTGAAATCGTGGTGGAATTTTTCCAGAGACTCCTTCCCATGTGTCCAGATGATGAAGATGTCATCAATGTAGCATAGGTAGAGAAGGGGTGTGAGTGGACGAGAGCTGAGGAAGCATTGTTCCAGGTCAGCCATAAAAATATTGGCATATTGTGGGGCCATGCGGGTGCCCATAGCGGTGCCACTGATCTGGAGATATATATTGTCATTAAATTTGAAATAGTTGTGTGTGAGGATAAAGGCACAGAGATCAGCAGCCAGTTGTGCTGTAGCATCATCAGGGATACTGTTCCTGACAGCTTGTATTCCATCTGTGTGTGGGATGTTCGTGTAGGGAGCCTCTACATCCATGGTGGCTAGGATGGTGTTTTCTGGAAGGTCACCAATGCATTGTAGTTTCCTCAGGAAATCAGTGGTATCACGGAGATAGCTGGGAGTGCTGGTGGCATAGGGTCTGAGTAGAGAGTCCACATATCCAGACAGTCCTTCAGTGAGAGTGCCAATGCCCGAGATGATGGGGCGTCCAGGATTTCCGGGTTTGTGGATCTTGGGTAGTAGATAGAATAACCCTGGTCCGGGCTCTAAGGGTATGTTGATTTGTTCCGGTGTTAGTATAGGGAGTGTCCTGAGTAGATGTTGCAGTTTCTTAGTGTATTCCTCAGTGGGATCTGAGTGAAGTGGCCTGTAGAATTTGGTGTTGGAGAGTTGTCTGGCAGCCTACTTTTGGTAGTCAGACCTGTTCATGATGACAACAGCACCTCCTTTATCAGCCTCTTCGATGATAATGTCTGGGTGGTTTCTGAGGCTGTGGATGGCATTGCGTTCTGCATGACTTAGGTTATGTGGCAAGCGATGTTGTTTTTCCACAATTTCTGCCTGTGCATGTAGGCGGAAGCATTCAATGTATAGATCCAGGCTGTCATTTCGACCCTCAGGAGGAGTCCATGTGGAGTTCTTCTTCTTGTGCTGTTGGTGGGAGGGTACCTG
The DNA here is from genome assembly GCF_025201925.1 of Gopherus flavomarginatus. Classification (NCBI taxonomy): domain Eukaryota; kingdom Metazoa; phylum Chordata; order Testudines; family Testudinidae; genus Gopherus; species Gopherus flavomarginatus. The sequence goes on along the minus strand of NC_066618.1, from coordinate 248,598,453 downwards.
CGTATCAGTGTGCAGTTCAGTGTTGTCCTGAAAGTATTCTTTGAATCGGAGACGGCGGAAGTAGGCTTCCAGATCGCCGCAGAACTGTATCATGTTGGTGGGGGTGGCAGGGCAGAAAGAGAGTCCCCGAAATAGGACACACTTTTCTTCTGGGCTGAGTGTGTAGTTGGATAGATTGACGATATTGCTGGGTGGGTTGGGGGTACCACAGTTGTGACCTCATGAGGCAGGTAGGAGTTTAGACAGCTTACAGTCCTTTTTCCTTTGTAGAGAGGTGAAGTGAGTAATGTAGATCTCCTGTCTTATTTTAGTGAAGTAAAAATGTAGTGGAAATTTCCACTACATGCATCTGATGAAGTGGGTATTCACCCACGAAAGCTCATGCTCCAAAACGTCTGTTAGTCTATAAGGTGCCACAGGACTCTTTGCTGCTTTTACAGATCCAGACTAACACGGCTACCCCTCTGATAAGGAAACAAGATAGCTCAGGTGACTGGAAATGGGACAAGTCACCAATTTGAATGTGGGCTAGTCAGTATTAACCATGACGTTACTGGTCAGAGTGGTTGTCTGTTAAATGAGTAAAGGGGTCTCTATCTGCTTCCTAATATACATATGTCTGTATTACAGTTGATACCCTTGCAGACATAGCTGCAGAGAGATCAAAGATGCTATGAGAACTGAGGCCATGCTTCCCACTTTACTACTAGAGCCAGTCCCTCTGTGTCAGGTTTGAGGCCCATCAGTGCAAGAGAGATGGGAAGTCTGTACTGGAGCAGTGTAAGATCTTGTCAGAAATTCCAAATCAGTGGTTGGCCTATAGTAAGTTAGATTTGCTTTAGGAGTTCACTGTGAATTTTGCACTGAGCAGTAATATAATGGGGAAAGAACTGATGTTTCTGTGTGTCTAGCTTGCTGTATAATATCAACAATAGTAAGTGAATCAGAAAGAACACAGCTTGTCTTTCTGATCCCAGGCTGAGTTATCAGGGCTGGTATCTAAAAAAAAACCAAATATATGTTTGGAAACTGAACATATTTGAGATGAAAAATCAGTGAGTGACAATGTTTGTAGAGCTCCCTGGTATCTTTTTTTACAGCTTCTTAGCAAAGGATAACAACATTTTTAATTACTGCACCACTCTTTCCTGTATTTTATACTACATATAGTCCAAGATCTTACAGTGTATTAATACTTGTAAATTTAATTTAGGCAGTTTGTAAAAAAGGCATATGTGTGTTATACTATAGTTAAATATTCTTTGACAAACTCCTCCACTATTATTTTCTGTCAGCTTTCTCAGAGAGCTTTTAAGCAACTTGAAGTCAATAGGTTCAAGGACTAGTTTATTTAAATAACACTAAATTCTGTTTTTAATTAACGAGAGGTAAAGATGTAGGCCCTATACACAAAGGTGTGTGCAGGCACGTCATCCAGATTCCATAAAAAATCTGGATTAGCAAAGGGAGTGTGTTCCTGGGTTCCTCCCTCTGTCTCTCTTTCAGTGTAAACATGAAGTCCCATTACAACTATATTATGTTGGCTCTGTTGCTAGTTGGGAAGAGTACCACACTGGGCAATAAAAATGTAATCATTATAGCTTGAAAGTATGAAGTTAGAAACATTTTGTCAGGGAAGACTGAGAAATTTCACCATCTATGTTTCTTCTTATGTCTGTTTGCAAAACCCAGGCTAATATAGGAGCAATCTGGCTAAATCATACCTTTTCTGCTGATGGCCAGAAAAAGGACATCAAAGAAGTGAGAAAAAGTTGCAACATTTTAATTTCAGGTCAAATGTGACATTTTAAGTGAATGTAATATGTGTGAAAGGTGCCAAATTCACAGCCCTGGAGCAAGATCCAAAGAATAGGTAAATCATGGGCAGCAGCAGTTCAAGCTTCCCACCCTATCTTGCTTTTGTGCCTCAAACTTGAACAGGAAGGCTCTCTGATAGAGGAGAGAGCTAAGTTCAGTCAATAAGGGTACCAATCAGATGGTAATCTGAAGAGAATCCTTCACGAGGAACTCATTTCCTATATAGTAGGCCATCAAGCAACAGCTATTTTCAGCTACCCTGAAGAACTTCATCACAGCAATCTCATCTACTCCATCAACATTACTGTTTCTCCTGCTCAGTCAGGACTCAATTCAGCAAAGTCCTCAAGCACTCGCATAACGTTTAGCACTTGCTTAAGTGTTTTGCTGCAGTGGAGCCTTAATTCTCTTGAATCTTGGCTTTTGAAACTGTTTTGACTCCATGGGTGACTACATACCATACCCCTCCAAAGGCTGACTACGTGACAGAGCAGAACTAGAGCATGTCCTTGTGCTGTCCTCGTCCGGGTAGAGTTGCCTGGGAACTGTTGTTTATCTGATATTTAGTGTGAAAGCCAACTGTTCTGCAGTTAGAGCACCTTATGTTGTTATTCTGGCAGCTCTTATAAACTAAGTAGGATTAGGGTTGATCAGTATTTGGGCAGGTCCAAAGGAACACCCAGCTCCTGCATGAAGTAATGTTGGTCATGCAATGGGGCGCTCATATGTCTCTGCCAATACTGGGCCAAGGGCACAAAGTGACACTAGTCTAGAGCTACTGGGCCAAATTCTCTGTGGGTATAAATGGGTGCAGCGCCAATGACTCCAATTTGACTTCAGTTATTTACACCAGCAGAAAGTCTGGCCCACTGTTTTTCCATGAGATGTTAAACTGTGGCCCTCTCTGTCACAGTTTCCAGATACCTACACCTGCATCCCCCTTCTGTGGTCCACTCTAGGAGTGCCCAGTCAGGTCTCATCTCCAGCCATCACCTATGTCATGGGAGGCACCCTTGCATACTCGCTCCTGAGCAGAGTTTTTTTTAAAGCTGCACTGGTCTCTGCCTTATACTGTAATATCCCCAGCAAGTCAATCTGCCTAGTGACCAGCACGTCTACTGTGCTTTCTCTCCCAGGGCCTTGACCAGTGGTGTGCCTACAATTACAAGTTACCCAACAGCTCTTTCTACGTAAGCACATTTATCCTTAAGGCAATAATGTTCCAGAGAAAAGGTATAAACAGATTTGAACACACACCAAACGCACCAGGAGTCACCCATCAGCCTTATAGGGTCCTAGTAGGCCAAAGTCTTTCCAACACTTCCGCAAGGGTTGGGGCCCCCTTTAGACAACTGGTCCTGTCTGTTTGCTGGATCAGAAAAAAGGCAACAAGTCAGTCCAAGCTCATCCTTTTATATCAAAAACCTTTTCGTTGTTTTCTGGTCTCTGGACATCTCAGCTTGAACCAGTATATGCAAACCACTCCAGGGGGTGCTACCTCTCTAGAATTGTTTAGACTCGTGATTCACCTTAATCATGTCTATTATTTTTAACTCCTGTTGGAGCTACAGTAACCATTCATAACTTTAATACAATATGGTCCCCAAAGATATTGCATGGGATTGCAACAACTGTCACGCTGATCTTTGATCATTTAACTTCCCAGGGCTCTTTTCATAGATTCATAGATTCATAGATTGTAGGGCTGAAAGGGACCTTGAGAGGTCATTGAGTCCTGTCAGCTGCCCTCATGGTAGGACCAAATACTGTCTAGACCATCCCTAATAGACATTTATCTAACCTACTCTTAAATATCTCCAGAGATGGAGATTCCACAACCTCCCTAGGCAGTTTATTCCAGTGCTCAACCACCCTGACAGTTAGGAACTTTTTCCCTATGTCCAACCTAAACCTCCCTTGCTGCAGTTTAAGCCCATTGCTTCTTGTTCTGTCCTTAGAGGCTAAGGTGAACAATTTTTCTCCCTCCTCCTTATGACACCCTTTTAGATACCTGAAAACTGCTATCATGTTTTCTCTTTTCCAAACTAAATAAACCCAATTCTTTCAGCCTTCCTTCATAGGTCATGTTCTCTAGACCTTTAATCATTCTTGTTGCTCTTCTTTGAACCCTCTCCAATTTCTCCACATCTTTCTTGAAATGCGGTGCCCAGAACTGGACATAATATTCCAGTTGAAGCCTAACCAGCACAGAGTAGAGTGGAAGAATGACTTCTCGTGTCTTGCTCACAACACACTTGTTAATGCATCCTAGAATCGTGTTTGCTTTTTTTGCAACAGCATCACACTTTTGACTCATATTTAGCTTGTGGTCCACTGTAACCCCTAGATCTCTTTCTGCCATACTCCTTCCTAGACAGTCTCTTCCCATTCTGTATGTGTGAAATTGATCCTTCCTATTGATCCTTTGCATTTGTCTTTATTAAACTTCATCCTGTTTACCTCAGACCATTTCTCCAATTTGTCCAGATCATTTTGAATTATGACCCTATCCTCCAAAGCTGTTGCAATCCCTCCCAGTTTGGTATCATCTGCAAACTTAATAAGCGTACTTTCTATGCCAATATCTAAGTCGTTGATGAAGATATTGAACAGAGCCGGTCCCAAAACAGACCCCTGCAGAACCCCACTTGTTATACCTTTCCAGCAGGATTGGGAACCATTAATAAGTACTCTCTGAGTATGGTTATCCAGCCAGTTATGCATCCACCTTATAGTAGCCCCATCTAAGTTGTATTTGCCTAGTTTATTGATAAGAATATCATGCAAGACAGTATCAAATGTCTTACTAAAGTCTAAGTATACCACATCCACCACTTTTCCCTTATCCACAAGATTCGTTATCCTATCAAAGAAAGCTATCAGATTGGTTTGACATGATTTGTTCTTTACAAATCCACGCTGGCTATTCCCTATCACCTTACCACCTTCCAAGTGTTTGTAGATGATTTCCTTAATTACTTGCTCCATTATTTTCCCTGGCACAGAAGTTAAACTAACTGGTCTGCAGTTTCCTGGGTTGTTTTTATTTCCCTTTTTGTAGATGGGCACTATATTTGCCCTTTTCCAGTCTTCTGAAATCTCTCCCGTCTCCCATGGTTTTCCAAAGATAATAGCTAGAGGCTCCTCTATTAGCTCCTTTTATATTCTAGGATGCATTTCATCAGGCCCTGGTGAGTTGCAGGCATTTAATTTTTCTAAGTGATTTTTAACTTGTTCTTTTTTTATTTTATCTTCCAAACCTGCCCCCTTCCCATTAGTATTCACTACGTTAGGCATTCTTTCAGACTTCTCGGTGAAGACCGAAACAAAGAAGTCATTGAGCATCTCTGCCATTTCCAAGTTTCCTGTCACTGTTTATCCCTCCTCACTGAGCAGTGGGCCTACCTTGTTCTTGGTCTTCTTCTTGCTTCTAATGTATTGATAAAATGTCTTCTTGTTTCCCTTTATTCCTGTAGCTAGTTTGAGCTCATTTTGTGCCTTTGCCTTTCTAATCTTCATAACAGTGGGGTTGTTAGTACCTGCATGCATTTCATCCCAGCTGCATTCTGCCTGCTTATATTCACCCTGTTCTTTCAGTTGGCTATGTACTCACATAAATTGTTGTGTAGTAGTGATGTGTGCTCTCCAACAGTTGTCAAGTTCCAAGCCAGCACTGGCTTCATCCCAATGGTGGAGGAAATTATTCTTACATATGTAGTTTGTATAAGTTTATAAGATGCTTTGGGATCCAGTGGGATCAAAGGTGCTCAATAACTGAATATAATATTATTCTAGTGACTCTCTGTAGCCCAGTATGGCATTTCCATGATGTTCTGATCTTTCAGATAAGTTGGGGTGCTTGATGGAACCAAACATCTTTAAATCTTTTGACCTTTATCCATCACAAGTTTTTGCTTCTCATGCATTTTTAAAAATAATACTGTTTTCATCATGAAATAGTAATGTGAACTATCTCTAAGGTTTTCAGGGTGAAAGTTTATATAGTAATGCAGGAAATTACTCAGTGCCTTGCAGAATACCATTGCATAGTGCTATTTGCAGAAAACATTCTCAACATTTGGGTGAAGGGTGAAAACACAGAAAGGATTTCAGAGTTCAGAAACCATGTACTACACTTCAGATCTGGGGCAGTGATTTGTTTACTGAAAATCCAGACCTGGAAATTGCTCATGAGTTTATCTTAAATGATATGATCTACTGATAATAACAGAAATAGCACCCCAGGGACCTGAGCTGAACATTGAATGAAGCCTTTTATTAACATTTGAAAATTCAGATTCGAAGCCAAGAGATTCGAGAATAGGTAATTTATCTTTGTCATTATGTTAATAGCGTCACAACCAGGTGTGGCGGAGGTATGCATGGCAGCCAAACGGAAATGAATTCTTATTCAGTTGCAGACAATTCTAAAAGCACTGCTGGGAATGTAATTGGAGCTATTAGTTAAAGGAAATAACATATAAATTATTCAGTCACTCCTTTGCAGTTTACATGCCTTTACACACACGTCCATTATTATATCACATTCACAAATATATGCACTCCCGACACCAAACAAGAGACATGTGGTTAAACTGGTTTGCATCCTCCTGGACTCATGAGACTCAAGTCTGAGTCGCATGAGCTATGGTGGAGAGGAGAACACACGTGGAAGATGGAGAATCTAGGGCCAGCCACCTTTGCATCAAAATGTGAAACTGGGTGAGTTTTGCTTTTTTTTTAGTTGCTTGGTTAGTTTTAAAATAGTGTATATTAAACATTATTGACTCATATACTATGGGTGATATGGAAGAGCTGAATCTACCTAGGTGGAGCTACTATAAAATGGATGAATAACTGGTTGGAAAAGCGGTCCCAGAGAGTAGTTATTAGTGGTTCACAGTCAGAGGTGAAAGTGAGCTGGTACAGCATACCGGTAAGAAGTGGCCACTGGTACCAGCCCATACACAGCTTTAACATCGCTGCCACTTCTCCGCCTCCCTCACTCGCAGGCTACTGACAGTGTGGGGGCAAAAGGGGCAGCTGCCCTGGGGCCTGGAAATTTAAAAGGGTTGGAGCCCCAGACAGCATGGGGCAGGCAGCGTGGAAGGGCTGTCTGGGGAAGGCTGAGCCCACAGCCCTGCCCCTTCCATCCAAGACCCCACCCCTTCTGCTGGCCCAGAACCAGGCCCCCATACCGGTAAGATGTTTATATTACTTTCACCACCGTTCACAGTCAAGGTGGAAGGGCATATTGAGTGAGGCCCAGCAGGGATCAGTTTTATGTCCAGTTCTGTTCAATATCTTCATCAATGGTTTAGATAATGGCATAGAGAGTACACTGATAAAGTTTGTGACATCGAGATGGGAAGGTTGTGACATCAAGATGGGGTTAACCGCTTTGGAGGTTAAAATTCAAAAAATTCAAAAAGACTTTGACAAACTGGAGAAATGGTCTGAAGTAAATAGGATGAAATTCAATAAGTAAAGAGTACTCTACTTAAGAAGGAACAATCAGTTGCACACGTACAAAATGGGAAATGATTGCCTAGGAAGAAGTACTGCAGAAAGGGATCTGGGAGTCATAGTGGATCACAAGCTAAATATGAGTCAACAGTGCAGCACTGTTGCAAAAAAAGCAAACATCATTCTGGGATGTACTAGCAGGAGTGTTGTAAGCAAGACATGAGAAGTAATTCTTCTGCTCTACTCCATTTTGATCAGGCCTCAACTGGAATATTGTGTCCAGTTCTGGGTGCCACATTTCAGGAAAGATGTGGACAAATTGAAGAAAGTTCAGAAAAATTATTAAAGGTCTAGAAAACATAACCGATAAGGGAAAGTTGAAAAAATTGGGTTTGTTTAGTCTGGAGAAGAGAAGACTGAGAGGGGACATGATAACAGTTTAAGTACATAAAAGGTTGTTACAAAGAGGGAGAAAAATATTCTTCTTAACTTCTGAGGATAGAACAAGAAGCAATGGGCTTAAATTGCAGGAAGGGAGGTTTAGGTTGGACATTAGGAAAAACTTCCTAACTGCGAGGGTGGTTGAGCACTGGCATAAATTGACTAGAGAGGTTGTGGAATCTCTGTAATTGGAGATTTTTAAGAACAGGTTAAACAAACACCTGTCAGGGATGGTCTAGATGATACTTAGTCCCGTCGTGAGTGCAGGGGACTCGATGAGATGACCTCTCGAAGTCCCTTCCAGTCCTACAATTCTATGATTTTATGGGAGCATGAAGTTTAGACACCTGTGCCCTTCTTCTGCACTCTCTTGTCACATCTGTCCAGTATCTGTCCTTACAGAAAAGTTTTATTGAATTTAAAAAGAATGAAACCAGTAAGGAACTATAGAAATGTAATAGTCTTCTCTAGGAATTATTCTAAAATACTATAGAATTTACTAGAGAATGGTTTCCTTTCTGCAGATTTTTAAACCATCCTGTAGAATTCCATTGCTGGGCCATAAGTCTTCATTAAGTTCCAGAGGTTGGTTTAAAAATTCGATAGGAAGGGTTTTATTCTCCATTCAGTTCTATAGTTTTTCCATAAAGGAATGCATATTTGCTCCCCTAGACAATGCAGAGCTGAAGGGAATATCTAGCCACATGATCAGTGATGCAAGTAGAAATCATTTCTTGCTGGTATGCTGTACTCATGGAAGGGAAACAAAGTGGGGGGCCGTGACCTCCCCACCTGACTCCTCCCTGCCCTGCCCCATGATCTACATCCATCCCACATTACCTGGGGGAGGGGGCTGTGTCCTCCTCCCACTGTGCCGGAGACTTCTGCTGTACAGACCACAGGCAGAAGGACTCAGGGGACACAGCTGCATAGAAGGCTGGAGGCGGTACAGCCACACCCAGTGGAGCTGTTGCCTTGAACTGCAGGGATCTCCCGGGAACCATAGCTAGGAAAGGAGCAGAATGTGCAGCTCCTCCAGCATGGCTGCTGTACCACCCCCAGCCCTGCCCCAGCCCTGTCTGTGCAGCAGCCACGCCGGAGGACAGGGCTGGAGTGGGGCTGGAGGCAGTACAGCAGTCACAAGAGAGGAGCTGCCGATGTGGGGCTGCCTGGCCAGGGCCGGCGCTACCATTTAGGCAACCTAGGCATTGGCCTAGGGCACCAGAATTTTTAGGGGGCTCTATTTTGCCGAGGGGGCGACACGCGGGTCCGGTGGACCTACCGCAGTCATGCCAGCGGCAGGTCCACCAGAGCCTTTAGACCAGCGGACCGCCCGCCGGCATCACTGCGGCAGCTCCACCGGAGCCTTTCCAGCAGCGGACCGCCCGCCGGCATGACTGCGGTAGGTCCACCGGACCCGCGGGGAGAGGCGAAATGGCCATCCGCCTAGGGCATCAGAAACCCTGGCGCCGCTCCTGTGCCCGGCAGCCCCACATTCTGCTCCTTTCCCCGCTGCAGTTCCCAGGAGAGCCCTGCTGTTTCTTTTTAGTACAGCGTACCAGCTATAACTATGTTACTGGTACGGCGTACTGGACTGTACTGCCATACTTGAACCACTACACATCATATATCCAAAAATGTGCTTTCTTGAAATCTGATAGCCATATCCATGTACCTGCAAGTCTAAGCTACGTGAAATTTAAGTAGTTGATGGTCGCTGCTACTAATGTTTTCAAGTATTCTCCCATTCCCCACCTGGTCCTCCCTATCAGTAAGAAGTAGATGCAGGAGGAGCATTTTATTAGCCCATATCATCTAGAAAATAATGTTTTATCAGAGTGTTGACATTTTTCTTAACTATAGTAAAATAATGATAGTGATTTATTATAGGGGGTTTTGTTTGGAAGTGAATGAGTTCATTATCTCAAGGGAATTATTGTATAATATAGACATTTTCACAAGGTGGTGGAGCCTGGAACCAACTTAATTCACTATTCTCCAGCAGCATTTTTTTAGGGCTTCCTGTAAACTCTGATCCAGGGCAATAGTATTTTGTTGTGTCTTCCAGACCTAGTAAATCCAAGACAAATATCCCTTCATAAATGCATTCTTTTGTCTAACTGAGGGTAAATTCTCCTGTTAGATGTGCACAGTGGATCTCTGTTCTAACATTCCATTCCACGCAACATACACACACATCCCTTCTGTGTAACTGACAGTGAACAGTGCGCATGAAAGGATAATTTTGCCCTAACTTTCCTTAGTTTCCAACTGCATCGCTGTACTCTCCACCTTTAACTCTGTTTTGTGTGTCCCTCCTCAAGTACTATTAATATTTGTTGTTATTACCACTGTAATCCTATTGCAGTAGCACTCAGAGGCCCAATCAGAATCAGGGCCCCATGGTGTTAGTACTGTACAATCACATACTACAGTGTTATATATGTTTATACTGTGTTCAGGATTTACTGCTGTATAGCAGCTGAATAGCAACCTAAAGAAATACTGAAGCAAAGCAGAGCAGCTCCATTTGGATTCACTAACTGCAAGCAAGAAACCTTATCATGTAAATGCCAGTAATTTTCAAGAACTGTACAAACACAGGCCCTGATCTTGAAAAGAAAACCACACAGGGGTCCACCTGCATTGTTCTTTCTGAGAATTACAGCCATATTTTCTTATACCAGCAGTATGTTGATTTTTTTGTACTTTTCACTTCTAACCCACACTTTCCCCTGTCCTCTCTCTTCAGGGGCAAGTACAATAGAATAGACTTTTTTTGGAGGACGTCTCTGGCTCAATAGCTTTCAATGTATAAGTGTAGAAATGTTTGCACAATCCAGATACAGTCTCTGAGTGGGTAAATATCCATCAACTAACAGTACGTAAAATATAACCTTAGTAAACAGCAATAGCTGCTATTCACAGCTGTTGTGAAATGATGCTGATAGAAACAAAACAAAAAAGGATGCTGTATAGATTTCAGCAGCAAAGTACCCTTTTCCTCTCAATTGCAGCAGTAAGACATGCTGGCATTAGTTGTTCAAGAACACAGTGATCTTCCTAAGTTGCTCTGCTATGATTTTATGCATTAACAAAAAGGCAAACTACATGCCACTTTTGCCTCTGGTCATTTTCACAGGCAAAAATTCAGAAAACAAAATCTGGTAGTTTCACTGCCCCCTACCATGTGCCAGAGGTATTAACCTTTTGTTCCTCTACAACACGATGGGAGATGACTGCAGGCAGAAAATAAAGACTAGCCTCCTACCAATACTTCTGTATGCCACACAGTTATTATATACGGTGGAGCTGGTTGAAATCTTTCATACAAAAATAATTTTGAGTTAAAAATTGTGGATTTTGATCAAAATGAAAATTATTTTAAGGGGAAAAAAGCACTTCCTCTCACTTTTTTTACTTTCCTGCCTTTTTCCATTTGGGGAAAAAGGACGGGAGCTAAATAATTAAGAAGAAAATGGGTTTTCCTCCCAATTTTCTCTCATACTTATACTCTCTTTTCCCAATGGGAAAAAGTAAAAAAATGAGAGTGTTTTTCTCTCATCAAAATAAAATGAATGTTTTAATTTTTTTTTTAATTCAGAAAATATCATTTAGATTTTTTCATTGAAAAATGTTGGAAAATATTCACAAAAATCTTATATATTTAGGAGGGTTAATTTAGGGGGTTTTGCTTTTCATGAAGCATTTGCCATTTTCTGACAAGCTCTATTATATAGTATGGTGTCAGACATAAGCAGAATCTTTGAATTCAAAGGGAGTTACTTTTGAGGATCTGGGCCCTGATTCCTTGAATTTGGGAGGGAATCTGGCAGAGAACTACAGAAGGTCATTGGGCACTTTCAAATGTTCTTGGAAGCTAGTGGTATAGAAGAGAAAACAGAGAGGTTGAAATTCTTCTCATTACCACATATGGTAGGCTCAGAGGCAATAGAAAGACTCAGTGAATTTCTGTGGGAGTATGAAGGGCACAGCAAACAACTAAACAAAGTCATTCAGAAATTTCAAGAACGCTTTTATCCATGCAGGAAGGGCACACAGGAAAGGTAGATTTTCTTTACAAGACACTAGCTGCTAAGTTTCAGAGTAGCAGTCATGTTAGTCTGTATCCGCAAAAAGAACAGGAGTACTTGTGGCACCTTAGAGACTAAATTTTTGCCCAATAAATAAATTTGTTAGTCTCTAAGGTGCCACAAGTACTCCTGTTCTTTTAGCTGCTAAGTGAGACCATGGATCATTATGAATCATTAGAGTTACATTAAAAAGTTAGGTAACATGAATTTGAACAGTTAATAGATGGACTAATAAAAGGCTGAATTATTTGTGAAGTAACTGATAACCAGGGATCCTAGAAATCCTTTTGCTATGGAAAAATGTGCAATTTGCATTTTTACAGAGAATTTTTAGTTTTTACATTTTGTGAAAATATATGAACATATACAATAGCACACCGCGCCACGAGCTCTCACAAAGGAATATGGGATGTTGACGTTTCAGCCCCAGGCAGCAGGATTCCCACTGTCAGATTTAATTTGAATTGTGGAAAAACGCAAATATTTATGTTTTTTTATCTGTGAAGTTTGGGGGTTTTATCATGAAAAACTAGGATCCCTGCTGATATCCAGGTCAGAACAAGATATTGTGAAAAATGAACTTGCCTTTGGATAGAACAGAAGATGTTTGTTGGACTCATGAAAACTCTGCTTTCCAAATGAACATGAGAGGATACAGTTGAAACTGAGTAAACATGATGACATATATGGAAGGAAAACATAATCGGAAGCTATTGTTTTTCTAAGAGATGTAGATTTTCCAAAATCCTAAAAGGAAGAGTGTTTAGTGAAAGTATGAAGCTCAGAAAAAAGAGGAACTGAGTGATCTGAGTCAGAAAAAGCAAAAAGAACAGGAGTACTTGTGGCACCTTAGAGACTAACAAATTTATTTCAGCATAAGCTTTCGTGAGCTACAGCTCACTTCTTCAGATGCATAGAATGGAACACACAGGCAGGAGATATTTATACATACAGAGAACATGAAAAGGTGGAAGTATGCATACCAACAGGAAGAGTCTAATCAACTGAGATGAGCTGTCATCAGCAGGAGAAAAAAAACTTTTGAAGTGATAATTGAGATGACCAATGGAAGGTGTGAGGAGAACTTAACATAGGGAAATAGATTCAATTAGTGTAATGACCCAACCATTCCCAGTTTCTGTTTAAACTTAAGTTAATTGTATCTAATTTGCATATTAATTCGAGTTCAGCAGTCTCTCTTTGGAGCCTGTTTTTGAAGTTTTTTTGTTGCAAAATTGCCACCTTCAAGTCTGTCACTGAGTGGTTAGAGAGGTTGAAGTGTTCTCCCGCTGGTTTTTGAATGTTATGATTCCTGATGTCAGATTTGTGTCCATTTATTCTTTTGCGTAGAAACTGTCCGGTTTGGCAAGTGAAGGCAAAGTTATTGGTGAGACAAAGTGGCAATAAAGAGCAAATTAGCTGATAGTCCTATTGACTTCAGTAGCTTCCCCCTCCAGATCCTGTTATGTTTACCCAAATTCATCTGTCCTGCCTTCACTTAGATAAAGATTTCCTGATTTAATGTTTTTAATAAACAATATATTTTAAAAGCACTTTTGTGCCTTTGTATTTTAAGGGAAAGGAAGGGAGGGTCTCTTCTTTCATATATCCTACAGGAAGCCCATTGCATAAAATTCATTTTATTAAATTCTTTTCTTCACCATTCATTTTTAGATTTTTATTTGTATTTCTTTTGCAGGAGCACTTAAAAGTAAAACATCATTTCTCCGAATTCCCAGCTGCCAGAGTTCTTGGGTCCTGTTGTCTTGCCTTTCATATATCTTGCACAATTGAGATGGGTGCCAGGACATACATTTGATTTCAAGCCATTGTTTCCCCTAGCCTAGAGAATGATATCTTTTGTATTTTCTGGCACGCTGACTTTCTGATTACATGGTTTTCAGAATTTCCTTTTTTTTTAAGTTCTGAATATTTTATAGCTTTCCACGGTGATTTAATTCAACAACTAACACGTTAAGCTGGTCATGTAGCATAACATATGGATTAATTAGGACAGCATGTGGTCTGCAGTGATCCAATTGGCTAGCACTGCCTGAGGTGCTAGAAAAGCCAATCTTGATAAAATACAACTGTATTTTAATTAGGATTCCTTTGTCTATATAAGTGTGGGTTTCAGTGAGATTTGGATGCTGATTATGCTGCGGCAGTGCTCTCTAAAACTTCTTGGACTTCTCAAACTATGCCAACCCATTTGTTAATGAAATTCAAGCTATCACATTTTTGTTTCTTACTATACAATAGGATGTGCTCAATGTTAAATCAATGCTGAGTCTGATTCACCCACTAATACAATGCAATGGTGTGTCTCAAAACATCTCTCATGCCTCGGATTTCTACTTTCCCATTGGTTCCCTTAATTCTAGTGGCAGTTCCAGATCTCAAACTTCCTTGAGTAGTACAAACTCTGAAAAAAATATGTTCAGTGTGCAGTGGCAGTCAAAAAAGGTAAAAGAAAGTTAGGAACCATTAGGAAAGGGATAGATAATAAGACAGAAAACATCATAATGTCACTATATAAATCCATGGTACTCCCATATCTTCAATACTGCATGCACTTCTGGTTGCTATATCTCAAAAAAGATATAGGAGACTTGGAAAAAGTACAAAGCAAAACAAAAATGATTAGAGATATAGGACAACTTCCATATGAGGTGAGATTAAAAGGATTGGGACTGTTCAGCTTGGAAAAGAGATGACTAAGGGGGGGATATGATAGAGGTCTATAAAATCATGGATGGTGTGGAGACAATGAATAAGGAGGTGTTATTCATCCCTTCAAGAACCAGCAGTCACCCAATGAAATTTATAGTCAGCAGGTTTAAAACAAAAGGAAGTGCTTCTTCACACAACACACAGTCACTTTATGGAACTCGTTGCCAGGGGATGTTGTGAAGACCAAAAATATAACTGGGTGCAAAAAAGAATTAGATAAGTTCATGGAGGATAGGGCCATCAATGGCTATTCGCCAAGATGGTCAGGGATGCAACCCCATGCTTCAGGTGTCTTAAGCCTCTGACTGCCAGAAGTTGGGACTTTATGACAGGGGACAGATCATTTGATAATTGTCCTGTTCTTTTCATTCCCTCTGAGGCATCTGGTACTGACCACTGTGGCAAGGCACCTCCTCAGTCTCCCCAGTCTCTGCTGCTTTCAGCCCTGGTGAGACAGGCTCAGGTAATGCGGTCCCCCTTGGGACACAAGGGAAATTTGCTCCCTGTATCTCCACTAGTCCTGGTTAGTGAATTCTTACCCCCCTTGTGGGAGAAAGTACGGCCTCTCCTCCTGGAGGGTCTCGCTGTTTTTCTGCTCCTACACTCCTGGCAGCAGGGCTTCTTCTCTCTCTACTCTCCTCCCCTCCCTTCCACAGGGAAGGGTTTAAAAAGGTCTCAGGCAGCCCCAAGTTGGAATCAGCTGGTCCCAATTAACCTGAGGTAGGTCCCCCCTCAGCTGATTCTAATTTACTACCTTGGTAACCTTTCCCAGCTGAACCTGATTGACCTGTGGTTGCCTCTCAGTTGATAAGGAGGAGGGCCTTTTAACCTTCTGTTACTGATTCCTACCCCTCCCTTGCAGCTATCTGTCCTGAGTTTATCACACCACTGTCAGAAGAGAGGATACTGGGCTAGATGGACCACTGGTCTGATCGAGTATGGCCCTTTGTATATTCTTTAAACTCAGCACATACCACAGACCACTACTTTAACAACAACAACAACAACAACTAGCCATCAAATTTTTGATGGATAATGATTGTCAAAATTCAGATTGGAAAAGGGTAGGCTAATTTTAACATGTTACACCAGAAAGTTAATTATCTACCAAGCTATTTGACACCCATTTGCGTTAACTAATAGGATCAGGGCATTCGTGTGCTCTTCATAGTCCCATATTATCCAATGAATCTATATTTTGCTTCCATTCATGACCCAAAAAGACAATAAGTGAATAGTCCTTGATCATGACCAATTTCTTTTCGAAGTCTTGCCTTCTGTTTCAGGTGATGTTTAGGAGGAGTTTTTAGTTTAACAATATTGTTTTGCTGCGACTTCTGGACTCTATCACAAACTCTTTTTAAAAATAGGTTTAAATTTAAAAGCTGTTGAAGGAAATTAGAATATTGTTCTCTGCTCAGATGCTTTAACACTGCTATATTTTCTGCCAGCTCCCTTTTTTGTATTAAAGACCTTGCATTAAAACAAACTAACTATAGAAATGCTGCTGCCACATGTTGGGGTGGGGGGTGGGGGGTTAGGGCTTATTGTAGAGCAACCCTGGTCTTAAAGTGAGCTATTTCGTCTTGCATATCTGCTTCCTACAGAGTTATGTGCTTAGCACTGCCACCCCCAAACATCCAAAATCATGAGTCGGGCCCCAGACAGTCATGAGATTAGCTTAAAAATCATGAGGGTTTTTTTAAAAAAAAAAAGAATGCATTTCTTGTTCCTTTTTATTTACCTTTTGGTTTTTGAGCTTCTAGTGTTTATGTTTCAAAGCTTTTTCTCTGCAACTAGGACCTTCCAGAAAGAAAACAGCAATTCTTAGGTATTAACATGATTCCAGAATCTGGGTTTCTAAGAAGAGCATAAATATGATGAGTCTTGTGATAAAATTGCATTGGCAACACTGTGTAGTGCTATTGTAGAGAGAAACTTGATGTAAGTCACAAACACAAATAGCAGGCAAAAAGACTCTTTTCTATTCAGTTAATGAAAGCTTACATTTATAGTGTCATGATAACGATAAAGAATTACAGGAGTTACTTTCATCTACTACTGAACAAGGAACTTTATTAGAATAAGGAAAAATAGTATTATCTATAAAGGTTCTCTGGTAATGTAGAGCTTCTGTGCAGAGACTTCGCCAACCCTTCTGGCTTTCTGCTGCATATTTAAGGAAACAGTGCACATATCATTGCATTCAGCCACTTTCATTCAAATAGATCCTGTAGTATGTAACAAAATGTTCTCTCTCTGTCTTTCAATCTCTCTTTTTGTGTGTGTGCATGTCTGAAGCAGCATCTATCAACATAATATCTATATGCCAACTGACTGGGAGATTGAATCCATTCACCTCCCACTGAAAGCCAGTAGCCCAATAGTTTAGGACAGGATGTTAAGTAATTAGATTAATACAATGTATAAATTGAATATTCTCAAGGGCGGCTCTAGCTTTTTTGCCGCCTCAAGCATGGCAGTCAGGCAACCTTCGGCAGTGCGCCTGCAGGAGGTCCCTGGTCACATGGATTTGGTGTACCCACCACCGAATTGCCGCTGAAGCCACGGGACTGATGGACCTCCTGCAGGCAAGCTGCTGAAGGATGCCTGACTGCTGCCCTCACAGTGACTGGCAGGGCACCCCCCACGGCTTGCCGCCCCAGGCACGTGCTTGGAGCGCTGGTGCCTGGAGCCACCACTGAATATTTGTGAGAACTGGGTATGTGCCAGCTGGGATAGGCTTTGGCAGTGTATGAAACATATAGAAAAAACATATAGCAAGATCAGTCTGAGAGTTTGTAGCATAATATACTGCTGCCCAAGCTCTAGTCTGCTGTACTGCAGGAGGATATGCTAATCCACAGAGAGGAGCATACAGTTGCAATGCTTTCTGGACTGATCCACTCTGGTCCTAACTGCAAGTTCTCCAGAAAGCTACAGTCACAAGAATGAGTTGGCCTTGTCTGCTGGCAAATGCAGTTAATGCAGATTGCAGGGCTATAGGACACTATGTAATAGAAGGATTTTATTTTGTAGGATTCTTTCTCCCTGTCCTTCACCCATACTGTGCCCATAGTAATTTCATTGGGTGCTAGCAAGATGGTAAGACTGCCACAGCACATTGCTCTGTTGTAGCAGATTTCCAGTTTTAACCACGTAGGCCGTCCTTGCTGCTGCTGTTCTGTCACTATACTTTCACTGATTGAGGAGTGGTTGTCTGAATATTGTCAGGAGCAGCAGCCCCTTAGAGCTCACTGGTAATTTCTCAGACACTGTTTCCCAAAAGGTTACTATGGAGTTTGTAATAAAGACTGATATTGTGCTTGCCTGATTTCACTTTTTAATACAAATGATATTGTTTACTAAGGCAATCCATATACATATCAACTATTTTATTGTTTCACTAGAAAAGCTCTGTGATAGCTTGTTCACAATGTTGTGGTAGCCATGTTAGTCTCAGGATATTAGAGAGACAAGGTGGGTGAGGTAATATCTTTTATTGGACCCACTTCTGTTGGTGAAAGACCTGAAGAAGAGCTCTGTGTAGCTCAAAAGCATCTCTCTCTCTCACTAAGAGAAGTTGGTCCAATAAAAGTTAATACTTCACCCACCTTCTCTCTCTGACATACCTTGAAATTACAGTTCAATAGCTACTTTGGGGGTGCGCTGGATTAAGTCATCAAAGAAATTTTATCCAGAAAATCATTTGCAAATTGCATGATTCATCTCAAGTCCAAGAAGATTTCTGGGTCTCTTAAAAAAAGGACCAAGTAGCTGCATATATATAATCTATAACATAGTGTCTAATTCATCACCACAGGCTGGAGGCTAAAAGAGTAAAAGAATGATCTGTTCAAGTCATTTTTCTTTCTTGGTATTTTAAATAAGTATTAAATAATCATGTGCCTGGATTGAGGGTTATGTTAATAAGTCACATGTGTCCTGAGCTAGGGACCATTTCTGGTCATATGATGCCTTTATTTTATAAAGCTCTTTGGATAAGGATGCAATTGACTAAACATGACTCATGAAGCCTTGAAAATCAATAATATATGTATAATAGATGATTTATAAAATAGCTGGTTGCATATCATTAGTACTAGATAGGAACGTGCATTGTCAAATACTGATGACACAACCTGTTATGATACAAAGAGCCTGGTATCATGCAGCTATTTGAGAGTTCTTAGAATGTTTATTACTGTGTTTCCAGTTTAGTCATATGGCCATATGTGTTCCAAGAGATTATACTGTCAGCTTATAAGGCATGCACTCAGACTCCCTGGCAATAAAATAACGTTAACAAAACAAAACTTTGGATATCAGGCCACACCTGCTTGGAAAAAAGTTGGAACTTACTCAGAATGAAGTCAGTGAGAGATCCCTGTAGGATAACTATTCTACTGCTTACGGTATCTGATGCTAATTGAGTGCCACTACTAGCCAAAGGGAGCACATGAAGAATTTTTAAATGATGTTGTTGCATTATTTGGTTTTCTTTTCTTTTTTCTTTTTTTTTTTTTGTTCTTTGTTGTTGTTGTTTTTAAGTATTTGACATATTTATAACATTTAGATGTTTGTAACTGAAATGAAGGGTTAAATCATGATGCTAGCATTTGGCCTTATTTTCTTCTATTTTACAACTCCCCACATTCACATTGGTTTGTTCTTCTAGAGTTACTCAGCTGCGTGGGCGGAGAGACAAAGTTTTATGTTTATTTTTCATTAGTCATTGACACTGGTCCATTTTCAGTGGCTTTCTTGGTATGGACATATTACTAGGATGGAAGACCAACAACTTACAAGCCATGCTTACCAAAGGATGCCTCTACATGACTGGTGATTATGAGGTCCCTGAAAGGTTTGGTAGCGTAATAAGATTGCAAATCACAGACACAGACTTAATATCCAGCCAGACCATATTAAGTACCTAGCTAGAGATCTAGTGCTCAGTCTGGAGGGAGGCTACATCTTTTTGGGATTTGCCTTGATGATGTGGGAGAGGGGTTACTGAAGTTATTTCTAAAGAGAAACATGTGTGGTGGAGCAACAATATGAAGAATTGTGTAGACTTTGCAAACTAAATTAAAAATGGTAGGTCAAATGTGTGGTGGAGCAACAATATGAAGAATTGTGTAGACTTTGCAAACTAAATTAAAAATGGTAGGTCAAATTTAGAGGCTACCTTCCCTTAACACAAGATGAAACCTCTGCAGTCTTCTTGCTGGCTTGAAATCCTCATCCGGTGTCACTATCGCTTTATGATTGACTGTCATTGCCATTTTAAATTATCTGACTGGGAATGTGTGTATGACAGAGAACAAGGAATACAGACTATTCTGCAGGCAGTAGAGAGGGCAGGTGAACATCACAGGTGAAGAGGAAATTTTTAGAAGTCAAAGGCTGGTATTAAGAATCCCAATCCCACCGCAAAGTCCACAACTGCCAAGTTTTGTGCAGCTCTATGAAAAATATTTTATGCAAATTATTGTTGTTATTATTATTATTATTTTATTTTATTTATAACTTTTAATGCGGTTAGTTCTTAGAGACTGCAAGTCAGGAATCAGGCCCCATTGTGCTAGGCACTGTACACACACACAAAGCACTTACAATTTAGAGATTTTGCGTTAATCTGCCTAATTACATATAATTTATGTAGAGTCACAAAATTCACTTTTAAAAAAATTGTATTGATTTAGTGCTGGCAAAAGGCATGCGACTGACAGCCCTGGTGAATGAAGGCTTCTGTTTAGCTATGGGGCAACAGTGAGATAAATTTCCCAAGCCCACGTCTCTGCTGGCATATGTTATCCATGATTGCGTGGGCAGGGGTGAACTCGATCAAAGAAACAAAGGTCATTCTCTCTCTATGGTCTGTACAACTCCTGGCGTCTCTGTCAAATCTGCCAGTTAGTTCAGAGCCTGGTGGTGAGTTAGTGATGTGGGACGTGGAAATGACACTCACCAAAGTGAAAGACTCTGGTTCATTATCAAGTCAAGGTCTCACTTAAGACAGGGTTTTATAGGTAGCCATATAACATGTACAAAGAATGGTATGAGTACAAAGTCAAGCACTCAGCAGTTAGGAAATGCCAGAATTCAGGTTATCCGATAACCTTATGTGTATATGCATTATGATACAATATTGAATTACAAGCTCACATGGTACTTTTTCCACATGAGCTGTCAGCGTGATTTGAATCCAGGCCCTTCAGAGGTCACAGCACTAACCTCTTCCACTTGAGCCGAATGACTGTTGGCAGCAGAGGTAGTCTATCGTCTCTGTGGACCAGCCTCTAAAGGAGACATGACATACACTTTGTCACAAGTATTTGTGAGAGAGCAGTGCAATGTTGGGAGCCAAGATTCCTGGGCTCTATTCCTAGTTCTAGAAGCAGACTGAGGTCTAGTGGCAGATGCAAGCACCTAGATTTGGCACATTCATTCTGAAAGGTATTGTGGATGAGACTTAGGTCTGTTGTAGTAGAGGGTCCAGTCCCAGCTCTTACAGAAGTGATCTTCAGAAGATCCTCTCCTTTACCTTAACCAAGGCAAATGCTAAATGCAAACTCCTACAGGAAGGGTATGAGGCCATGATCAGCACTAATGAGTGTGAACTTCACTGAAATATTAACACCAGTCAGTAGAAGAGGTAAGACCGGAGCTCCCGACTCCCAGGCTAGGGCACAACCTCACTAGAGCAACTAGTATTTCACAAAGGTTGGTGGGCTCTTTCTCTTTCTCTTTCTCTCATGAGTCACATTATACCAGAGATGCAGTTAGCTGTGATGTGGTTGCCAAAGTGAATCTAAAACACAACACTGCAGATATCCTTATGATAATTTTCTGCCCATATAGAGTAAAAATCTGCAGCCTAATTTACCAGAATCAACAAGGAAAACTTTAAATGGCCATTCCATCTACTGCTGTGACTCTGGCAAGCAATGTAAATTAAGTGGGATGGGGTGGGGTGGGCTGGGCGGGGCTACTACTCCAACCTGCTGAGGAACAACATGGTGCGGCAGGAACTGGAGCTAATTGGTGCCATTTTGCCCTTTGAATCAGCAATGGCACAACACTGGTTTTATGGCACAAATGCCCGGTCCAATATCCAAACACATGTTTTTAAAGAGAACTGTAAACCCTGCACTTCTCTTCCAAATTAACAGGAGAGAAGTGAAACGTTTAAGGTAAAAGCTACCAGAGGATCCCTATTACCACCATTATTCTCCCTGCCCTACCACTTTTCACTGCAGTCTCTGTCATCTCCTCTTGTCGGTTTTGTCTTAACCTAGGAGAATAAGGGGAATTACTTCATCTTTGTCTTTAAAGTGCCAGACACTTCTGTGGTGCTATATGTAAATAAATAATAATAATTAATAATAATTAAGAAACACTGTCCTGAAATGATGGAAGGGCTGTATGCTCTTATAGGTACCTTCCTTCCTTTGAGGTGTAAATAAGAGGCTATTGTGGTTACTGAAGGTGCCATGTCATTTTTTGTAAACTCAGAGTCTAGTATTTATATTCTGCCTACTTAAATCCCACTCATCTGCAGTGTAGTGTTTTATGCCCTGTTAAACAGTTGCTGCATTTCACCCAATGATGGATCAAGGGGCCCCTGATTACACTATGAAAACTGGCCATTTTGATAAAAGAGGCTGCTCCAGCCAAAATCTGAAATAACCTCCTGTGTGGCTGTGGAGCTTTGGCTTAGTAGCATGGGCTCAACCTTTCCCTAGTCACCCCCACCTCAACAAAGTTTTGTTTTAAAGTTTCCTTGGGTTCTTGCCATGGGGCAGCGTTAGGATGACCAGATAACAAGTGTGAAAAGCTGGGATGGAAGTGGAGAGTAATAGATGCCTATGTAAGACAAAGCCCTGAATATTGGGACTGTCCTTATAATATTGGGATAATTAGTATCAGAGGGGTAGCCATGTTAGTCTGGATCTGTAAAAGCAGCAAAAAGTCTTGTGGCACCTTATAGACTAACAGACGTATTGGAGCATGAACTTTTGTGGGTGATGCATCTGACAAAGTGGGTATTCACCCACAAAAGCTCATGCTCCAAAACGTCTGTTAGTCTATAAGGTGCCACGAGATATCTAGAGTTCATCATGAAATGCAGATTTCCTACCTAGTAGCCATTCTAATTACATTTGTAACTATGTTGGTCACTGTTTCCCATACAGGCTCAACATGGCCAAATTGTGGGAGTCAGTTATCATGGCAATGAGTGATATAAAAATGCCTGTAAATAAAGAATAACAAAAGGCCTGATCAGAAGCCCTATTGAACTCAATGGAAAGGCTCTCACTGACTTCAGTGCACTTTGCATAAGGCCCCAAAACTGTGCGAAGCCATATGTGGAGAGGTGTATGCAGTGATTGTAGTGCTTACCCTGTGTGCTGACAAGTATTAATTAGCTAATAGTCCAATGGTCTTTGGTAGCTTGGATTCAGTCTCATTCCTTACGGTTGCAGGCATGTAAATGTATGCCTAATTTTAGGTAATCCCAGGGATGTTAATGGCTTAAGTGCTTTGCAGGATCATGGCCTAGGTTTGTAAAATACTTAATCATCTACCTTGTGGGCAATGTTTCTCTCAGATATTGTGTTTGTTATCAGAATCCTAATAAACTAGCCTCAACCTGGTCCATTATGCCAGACAGTTAATACTGTGCTTGCCCTTTAAATTATACTCAGTCAATATACTAAATGGCTCACATGGTAATATATGGCTATTTGTTATTCTTTAGAGAAATAAATTTCTCCATTGTAAGGATGGTCCATACTTTACTGAACCAGATGTTCATGAAAGGAGCATGGAGCTTAAGACATTGGTCAGGAATAGAAAGTCTCACAGCTAACAAAAGAAAATGGAGGAGGGAATCAGTTTTCTGTGTGAGAACATTCTCTATCAGCCCCCCGGATGGTTATGAATATAGTCAGTTGTGTCAGATTCCTGCTGTGGCTTCCAAACAATGCTGTGTTGTGTTAAGGCAGTGCTAATGCAGTTGTGTCTCTGTGTTATATTGACTGCTAGGCTGAGCAAATCCCGGAATGATTAGGAATTCACTTGTGTGCCATTGTCTTCTGCAGCTAGCTGGTGAAGCAGGCTATTGTGGATAGAAAAAAGAAACAAAAAGTATTTTGATCAGCACAGTGCTCATGAGTTGGTATTGAATTTATTGTGATTTAAAACAAAAACAAAACCCAGAAAGAAAAAGGTCAGTATCTGATTAGCGATCAGCACATGCACGAATGCTGATGGTGAATAGTTGTAGGAATCATTTTTCAGATCCTTGAAAAAAAGTGATTTATATTTAGAATTTGCTTTCCAGAGCTTCAGAGTTTGGTTTAAAGTAAACAAAAAAAGCTTTATATTTTTGTTTCTAGCTATGCTTTACTTAGAGATGTTAGAGTTTGCCTTAAGCATAAGCAAGACAAGCTATTGCTTGGGACCCAGAATTCTTGGGGAAATGTAATAACTATTATCTCTTCCAAAAAATAAGACTAGGGGTAGAGGAGATCTCCAATGGTTGAAGTAGGGAAGGTGATTTCTGTTCCAGGCGCTGTGGTGGGGGGGGCACATTGGTCAAGAGGCAAAGAGCAGGGTAGGCCGGTGTGCGAGGCCATGGAAGGGAGCTTGGGGCAACAGTGGGCGGGGAGCCCAGGGAGGCAACAGAGGCCAGGGGGATGGTGACATGGATGGGGAGGCAGCAGGGGCCAGGGGCAATTGGGAGGAGAGCAGAGAGGCAATGGGCCTGGGGGCGATGGGGGGGTTGGGGATCCTGAGGAAGCAGCTGGGGCCTGGAGTGATGGATGGGGAGCCCAGAGAGGCACCGGGGTCAAGGGCACCAAAATACAAGTTCACCCAGGGTGCCATTATCCCTAAGGCCAGCCCTGCACTGAATCTTTTTAGGTCTCAGTTCCTTCATCCATACAATGGACATTTTAACATTAAGAATTTTTGAACACCCACTCTTCACCTCAACTATACTGTCCATGAAGTTTCGCACAGTGGAACTGTTCCAGATAGTAGATAACCTAATCTTTCACTGAGCTCTTCCATACATTCTGATGTTGCAGATTGTCTAGCGTCCAATTACAGACTAGATCATGGAACTGTAAACCCTAATGCTGCTGTTACTTTGACTCCTCCAAGACAAAGTTTGGTACCTCAGGTTAGAAGCAAATAACTAATTGCACCAAGAAAGCAAATGATTTTCTGTTAATCTTAGCCTATAAAAATCCTTCATTACTGCAAGGATGCAACACTATTGCATATTGATGACTAGGCTCATTACAATTTTTTACTTGTACATTTGAAAAGTGCTATACATCTAATTATCACAAGCTAGAAATGGTCTTGATACATGCAATCCAGCCTCTTGCAATTAAATTTAGTAAATTAGATATCCTCTATCATCCTTAGAAGGTCAATGAGGGCTTGATCTCATCCCTTTGAATCAAGGACAACATTTCCATTTACATTGATGAGGCGGGGACTGAACCTTCATGCTCCAGTAGAACCGATTGAAAAATCAAAAGAGTCCCTCACAAAAAAATGGAAGTTTTTAAATAATTGTCCCCACCCTCCATGGACCAATATTTCATTTTTCAATTTGTCTGCAGAATTTCTTATAAAAACTGTTTTTGTTTTTTAATTTTTTATTATTTTGAAATATAGCACTACGTAAAATAGCTGACCAGCCAAAATTGGCCAAAGAAAACCTTCCCCTCCCCCCAAAATGCATTCAGCCCTTTCCTTCCCAATTCACTTCAATTCAATGAAACTTTATTTGCGTGACCAGCTATACAAGTGTTGCCGAAGTTACAGTAGGAAGGATAAAAATATAGAACGATATGACCCTCATGCTTCCTGGCCACCCCTTAACTGTGGGGAGTTCAGAAGAAACTTTCCCTATAGGTAGGTTATTCTACTGTGGTGTTTCTCACACTGTCCTCTAAATCATCTGACATTGGTTTCAATGGGACTAAGATTTCACCCACTGTCGGAGACAGAGCCCTGGCTCAATGGCCCACTGATCTAACTCAGGATGGTAATTCCTGTGCTCCTAGCAACATGAATCAAAACAGGCTGATTGCAGATTACAGCATCACTAAGAACAACACTTGTTATGTTTATTCATCATATTGGTCAATTGATTAATTGCTTAGTCATATTTTAAAAATATGCACAATTGTTAAACATAGATAGTTTTGAGAATTAAAGTTGCAAACTCAGTTTTATTACAGTTTCACAGCCCATTAACTGTGCACTTCGGTATGGATAATGGTTTAATTAAATATATACAGTAAGTGCACTATGAATCATAGGGGACCTGCTGGGGTCCCTTTTTTTTTTTTACGACTCTGATTGCTGTTTCAGGGGATGGATGGGTGGCAGTAATCTTGGAGGTTGCATGGCCATCTGACAGGTTAACAGTGCTAGTTCACAGCCAAGTCAGAGGTTGCTCATATGTGACCGCTTTCCAGTTCTTTCCTGGATGATTCCTATCAGCCAACGAAGAACCCAGGAAGAAACCACCACACTACACTGCTCAAGGAGTCTTCTCTGAACTCATTCCCATAAGTAGAGGTTGGGTTGAGTCTGAGAGCTTTCAGAGCCCATGCATTTCACCACCAGAAGTAAGTGCCCTTTCCAAAGACAAAGCAGGCTCAATGGCTGCTGGAGCTGATAGGATCTTAAGGTTCAGAAACCACATAAATGAATCTGGGCTAGATTTAAGTGACTTTCCAACTGGCACCAATCTACCCCTAATTTTAGGCAGAAAATATGTGAGCATAAACAATGAAGCATTTAATTTTTGGTTAATAGACCTTTGGCCCCTAAAAGGTGGAATATGCTAAAAAAATTGCTTATACATAGAGGTCTATAGAAAAACAGACCCAAGCACCTGCCCCTATAGTGCCAAACTCTGTTCCTCTTCTTTCTTGCCCCTAAAATAGGCTCAAATTAATGCTGCAAAGGAACATCCATTTGGCCCTACATTCTATTTCCCCATGCCTGCAGCAATTCTCCTCTATTTTTCTTAGACTGACTATTCCTGTCAGGACCACGAGAAAGCTGAATGAGGAGAAGTGGGTGTATCAAGGGATGTGCTTGCTAAGATGCATGTGCCAATGTTCCCTGGCCTCGCTATGGCTATACTGCAGCTGGGAGCAAGCAGCCCAGCCCAAGCAGACAGACTCACTCCAGCACTCTAAAAATATCAGTGTGAAAATTGCAGCTCAGCCTGGAGCTTGGGCTCTCAAGCCCAGCAACCCCCTAGGTTTCAGAGTCCAAGCTCCAGCCCAAGTGCAATGTCCATACTGCTATTTTTCATGTCCTAGCTCAAGCCCCACTAGCATGAGTCCATTCAGCCCAGCTGGGGGGCTCACTCTCAGCTGCAGAGTCAACATAGCCCCAGGCTGTCCCCAGGATGCCCCTCATTACCCTCTGAGGAGCTGCAGACCTGCCCCTCCATGCATTTGTAGAGGAGTCAGACTCAGAACTATTCCAGCTGCATTTCCCTTCTGGCTATAGCATTGAGAGCCCTTAAACTCATAAGAGAGATTATGAATAACCGTCAGGATGTGGAAATGCCAAATTACTTCAAAAGACTCTTTTAATTAACTACACCAACCAAAGCAAAACTCTATATGTGAGAAAGCTAAGTGTGCTTGGCACTCATGCAGTGGGCTGGGGGTAAATGGGTAAAGGACAAGCCTAATTATGTCTTTTTTATTAAAAAACAACATCTGATTATAGCACTGTCTGTATTTAATTACTAGTGCAGATTCTAGTATTTGCAAGTGTCATGGTTTTTGCTAAATAAGTGGAGGCTTGCCATTTACTTCAAAGGCTTTTGGATCAGGCTCAAAGTACTTAAATTTTGCTAAAGACAATGTTGTGCTCTCAACTTGCATTCAAATGAAACAGTAAATGTATGAATCCCAGCTTCTGCACCTTGGCAGAAAATAAAATAGTCTAATCCTATATCACACAGTAGTGTTTTGGCACCCTGAAATCTTTCAAAGAGCTTTCAGTGTGGCCATGTGAACTCTTGCTTCCTAATTGGTCATGCAGAGACGTATTTGCATGAATATTTATGGGTATTTTCACTTTTTGCAAACAAAGCTTCACCTATATAAATATTTACCCCAAAATGAGCACCTTGTAAATATCATTGTAGTGATTTCATGGTTTTCAGTCAAATGAATCTTCACAATTATTTTTATGGTGTATTTGTCCCATTTCAAAGAAATATATATATTTTTTTAAAAGATGAAGATGTAACTATCGTGCACGAAGATGAAATTCACCCAAAGCAGATTTTCAGTTAGAGCTTGGCTTTTGACTTGAAATTTCTCGTAACTGGAAGGCAAAGCCTACTGATGTACTGCAAAATATACTTTGAATTTAGGATTCTGCCTTCAACTGAAAATGAAAGTTCCAAGCAGAGATGCAAACCAATACTGCCCCACCATAACAGAGACAGACACTTCTTTTTGTACACCCAGTGTGTATGAACATTAGTAAAATAGCACTTATTATTGTATTATACCTAGGACTCTCAGCCATGGACCAAGCCGCCATTGCCCTAGGTGCTTTACACGCATGAGGGACCTTGCTCCAAAAAGCTTACCATTTAAGTATAAAACAAGTGAAAACAGATGGATACAGACTAGGGTGACCAGATGTCCCAATTTTATAGGGACAGTCCTGATATTTGGGGCTTTTTCTTATATAAGCTCCTATTACCCCCGTCCCAATTTTTCACACTTGCTATCTGGTCACCCTAATGCAGACAGATTGATGGGAGTAGAAGGAAACAATATTGGTCAGCATGGTTGGCAATGTCCTTAGCACACCAGTGGCCTGTTGACAGGATTTTGTCATCGTGGCAACAGGGTTTTAAGGAGGAATTTGTAGGTTGATAATGTGTTAGTTTGTGCAGGAGCTCCTCCCAAGCATAAGGGGCAGCATGTGAAAAATCATGAAGCTGCTTGTTTGAAAATGTAACAAGTGGGCAGTGGAAGCTGGCATCATGGGCCCATTGGAGGCAGGAGTTGACATCTCAGCAGAGAATGAGAAATGCTAATCAGGGTGAAGATAAGCCACAATGTGCCTCTGATGCTTAATTAGTGCACAGTACAACCAAAAAAAATTGGACTGCATGAACAAGGGCACAACCTGTTTAGCGGGGTTTCAGTCAAAACCAAAAGCTGATGGAGAGTAAGACCATGTAATAAAGGTGTCTGGAAAATATTTCAAATATTTCTATTAAGATTTTTGTAAATGATCCAAAAATCAAATCAGTCTAGATTTACAGAAATATTGTGATTACTCCCTGGAGCCCAGTTGACTCCTAGACTCTTTCAATCTATTGTTTTCTTAATCTTCAAGGAGGGTAAAGATCTTGAGGAATGTCTTACTTTCATGTACCTAAACCTTCCCACTGTGAATACAAACATTTTTGTAAAAACGGCCGTTCACAGAGCTAAGTGTACTTTGTAGCCTAGTGCAAAAGGACCAGGGGGCTTGCAAGTGACACTGGAGAATATAGATAGATTAATAGAACTAGAGATTATAAAGTTACACTGTGGAAGTGAGTTAAGCCAGATGGCAGGCTTTACATTTGTTTTCAATAGCATTCAGTCACATATCAATTCTTCAGACTGGGGATTTTGTGAAAAGAGAAATAGAGAAAGTTAACTGTTTGATTGAGGCCTTGGCTACACTACAGAGTTGCAGCGCTGGTGAGGGGGTTACAGCGCTGCAACTTAGGATGTGTACACCCTTGCACAGCACGGCCAGCGCTGCAACTCCCTAGTTGCAGCGCTGGCTGTACACCCGGTCGAGCCTCGGGTGTAGAGGATCCAGCGCTGGTGATCCAGCGCTGGTCAGCAAGTGTAGACACCCACCAGCATTTTTATTGACCTCCATGGCATAAGCAGGTATCCCAGCATACCTTAGCAGCCTGTCTGGTAATCATGCAAACTCCACTGCCCTGGGCTCACCTGACCCCTCCTTTAAATGCCCCAGGAATTTTAAAAATCCCCTTCCTGTTTGCTCAGCCAGGTGTGGAGTGCAATTAATCAATCAATCAATCAGTGACCATGCCTCCACGCACCAAACGAGCCCCAGCATGGACCAATGTAGAGCTGCAGGACCTCATAAGTGTTTGGGGAGAGGAGGCTGTGCAAGCACAGCTGCGCTCCAGAAGGAGAAATTATGATACCTATGGGCAGATATCGCAGTCCTTGCTGAAAAGGGGCCATGAACGGGACACGTTGCAGTGCAGGGTCAAAATAAAAGAGCTAGGAGTGCTTACTGCAAAGCCCGTGAGGGAAATCGCCGCTCAGGAGCTGCCCCCACAACCTGCCGTTTTTACCAGGAGCTGGATGCCATACTTGGGTATGACCCCACTGCCAATCCTAGGAGCACGATGGAGAGTTCAGAGCAGGGAGAAGTGGGGGAGGTTGTAGAGGACGGCGACAGTGAGGCTACTGGCGTGGAGGGAGACACCCCGGAGTCCCAGTACACATGCAGCCAGGAGCTCTTCTCAAGCCAGGAGGAGGCTAGCCAGTCGCAGCAGCAAGAAGTTGATGGTGAGGAAGAAACTGAGGATCGTGCTCGGGGTAAGTAGATTTTTATGTTTTGGGAGAGGAAGGTTTTGGTTATGGCTGCCTGCATGCATGCCCAAACGTGGAATAGCCCATTGATTTGCTCTATCACGTCTCTGTAATCTGCCTCGGTAATCTCTTGAAAAGTTGCAGCAAGAGCTTTTGCAATTTGCTTTCTCAAGTTGATCGGGAGAGCCACCGTGGTCCTTGTCCCGGTCAGGCTAACTCGTCCGATCCACTGTGCAGCGAGGGGTGGGGGGACCATGGCTGCACACAGGCAAGCTGCATAGGGGCCAGGGCGGTATCCACATTGCTGTAGAAGACCCTCCCTCTCTTCCAAGGTAACACGCAGCAGTGATATGTCTGGCAGTAGGAAACCCTGTTGAGAATTTAGGGATACTTGAGTGCAGGGCGCCAGGTTCGCGTTTCCCCAGCCCATTGCTCTCTGTTGTTAACCCCCCCCCATCCCAGCACGTAGCCAGCCACGCGGTGTGCTCCGGTGTTATGCACCCCCCTCCAAGCAGGCATCCAGCACCGCGGTGCGCTCCAGTGTTCCCCACCCCCCCTCCAAGCAGGCATCCAGCACCGAGGTGCGCTCCGGTGTTATGCACCCCCCTCCAAGCAGGCATCCAGCACCGAGGTGCGCTCCGGTGTTCCCCACCCCCCCTCCAAGCAGGCATCCAGCACTGAGGTGCGCTCCGGTGTTCCCCACCCCTCCTCCAAGCAGGCATCCAGCACTGCGGTGCGCTCCGGTGTTATGCACCCCCCTCCAAGCAGGCATCCAGCACCGAGGTGCGCTCCGGTGTTCCCCACGACCCCCTCCAAGCAGGCATCCAGCACCGAGGTGCGCTCCGGTGTTCCCCACCCCCCCTCCAAGCAGGCATCCAGCACCGAGGTGCGCTCCGGTGTTCCCCACCCCCCCTCCAAGCAGGCATCCAGCACCGCGGTGCGCTCCGGTGTTATGCACCCCCCTCCAAGCAGGCATCCAGCACCGCGGTGCGCTCCGGTGTTCCCCACCCCCACTCCAAGCAGGCATCCAGCACCGAGGTGCGCTCCGGTGTTCCCCACCCCCCCTCCAAGCAGGCATCCAGCACCGAGGTGCGCTCTGGTGTTCCCCAACCCCCCTCCCAGCACGTAGCCAGCCACGCGGTGTGCTCCGGTGTTATGCACCCCCCCTCCAAGCAGGCATCCAGCACCGCGGTGCTTCCCCCCCCCCACCAGCAGGACGGCGTGAACGCGGACCAAAGCCCAACCCCCCCCCACAAGCAGCTCACCACCTTCCTGTTCACTACTGTCCCCTGTTCAGGACACCAGCTACCTCCTGTACCCATTGCAGATAAACCCCAGTGACCCATTGGTCAATTCCCACTCCCAAGGGGAAATCGGGGGAAAACCACTCACCCCATTGCTCGCCATGACTTAGCTTTCCTGCCCTCTCTGTGTTATGTGAGGTATGTGAGAAGGATGCTACCAAAAGTCTAAAAAGTCCTTCACTGTGTGATAATAAACAATGTAGCCTCTGTGTATTACATGGTTCTATCTCTCTTTTTTCTAGTGACCTTGACTAATGCAGCCGGATATCCGGCCTCACGTAGATTGCAGAACTTGAGACGAAATCCCAGAAAATCAAAAGAGGAATTGATCAAATCAGTTATGAGTCACTACAACAGAGAAAGTAGGAAGACACAGGAATGGAGAGAGAAAATGTATGAATGGAGACAGAGTGTACATGAATGGAGGCAAACAGAAAGCAGGAGAAAGGAATTGTCTGCCAAAAAAGCCACAAAGCAGATGATAAGCCTCCTGGCTCGCCAAACTGAGTCTTTCGAGTCTCTCGTAGCCATGTAGACAAATATGTACCGTTGTAACCCACAGCCCTCCCAAAGCCCTCTTTCTTGTTCCCCAGTATTTCCACAAAACAACTTTCTCCAGCAGCCAGTTTCTTATTACCCCCAGCTGCCCCCAACACCTGTACGATCACCTACCAGCCCTGATAACTATAATTCTTACCCTGTTCACTCCACCCCCATTATCCTGCAGCATAGTAATCCTGAAGTGCAGCAGACATTGAATAGTGATCAAAATAGGACATATTCAAACCTGTGAATGTACAGTCCACCACCCCAACCCCCTTGCCTTTTATGTACTGTATGTTGAATAAAGGATTTTTTTTCTTTTTCACTACCTTATATTATTGCTGAAAGTGGTAAATATTGTACACAAAGGTACAGCAAAGCACATCAAATGCATCAAACATTACTGTTCGCTCTCAGCATCAAATTGCTCCCTAAAGCATCCCTAATCCTTGAAGCCCTTTCCTGGGCCTCTCTAGTAGCCCTGCTCTCTGGCTGAGCAAACTCATCCTCCAGGCGTCGAACCTCGGAGGTCCATTCCTCACTGAATCTTTCACCCTTCCCTTCACAAATATTATGGAGGGTACAGCACGCGGATATAACAGCGGAGATGCTGCTTTCCCCCAAATCTAGCTTCCCATAAAGACAGCGCCATCGGGCTTTCAAACGGCCAAAAGCACACTCCACAGTCATTCTGCACCGGCTCAGCCTGTAGTTGAACTGGTCCTTGCTCCTGTCAAGCTTCCCTGTATATGGTTTCATGAGCCATGGCATTAAGGGGTAAGCGGGGTCTCCAAGGATCACAGTGGGCATTTCGACCTCCCCTACAGTGATCTTGCGGTCTGGGAAAAAAGTCCCGGCCCTCAGCCTCCTGAACAGGGAACTGTTCCTAAAGATGCATGCATCGTGCACCTTTCCAGGCCATCCTGAGTAAATGTCAGTGAAACGCCCACGGTGATCCACAAGCGCTTGCAGAACCACGGAGAAATACCCCTTGCGATTAACGTACTCTGATGTCAGGTGAGGTGGGGACAGAATAGGAATATGCGTCCCATCTATTGCCCCTCCACAGTTAGGGAAACCCATTTCTGCAAAGCCATCCACAATGTCCTGCACGTTCCCAAGAGTCACAGTTCTTCTTAGCAGGGTGCGATTAATGGCTGTGCAAACTTGCATCAGCACCATTCCAACGGTGGACTTTCCCACTCCAAACTGGTTCGCCACCGATCTGAAGCAGTCTGGAGTTGCCAGCTTCCAGATTGCAATAGCCACCCGCTTCTCCACTTGCAGGGCAGCTCTCAATCTCATGTCCCTGCGCCGCAGGGTAGGGGCGAGCTCAGCACACGGTGCCATGAAAGTGGCTTTTCTCATCCGAAAGTTCTGCAGCCACTGCTCGTCATCCCAGGATTGCAGGACGATGTGATCCCACCACTGAGTGCTGGTTTCCCGAGCCCAAACGCGCCGTTCCATGGAGCTGAGCACATCTGTTACTGCCACAAGCAATTTAGTGTCTTCACTGTCAGGCGATTCAATATCATCGTCTGACTCCTCATTGTCACTGTCAATCTCACTTAGCAGCTGAAGGCATAGCTCCACTGCCATGCGTGATGTGCTGGCAACATTCATCAGCAAGGTCGTCAGCAGCTCAAGCTCCATTTATAACAAAAATCGCAGAAATAGCGCTGTAGAATCACAATGCCGCCAAACTGCTTGCAATGTGTAGCAAAGCACCACGGGGCGTTGGAACAGGAAGCGGAAACACCCTCACACTTCCTTCCCCTTCCCACAAGCCACAGCGCCAAAATGGGACGAGGTGCTCTGTGGGATATCTGCCCACAATGCACCACTCCCAACAGCGCTGCAAGTGCTGTAAATGTGGCCACACTGCAGCGATGGTTGCTGTAAGTGTGGCCACTCTGCAGCGCTGGCCCTACACAGCTGTACTAACACAGCTGTAACTACCAGCGCTGCAAAACTGTAAGTGTAGCCATACCCTTAGGAAGGGCTGCTGGTTTTTCCATTAAAAAAGCCAATGCAAAGAAACAAAATCTTTTAAAAAAAAAAAGTTGTGTGCCCCAGATCTTTCTTGCAGTGTTGGATACATTTTCTCTGGAATCAAGCCCTTATATTTCTTCTAATGGCAACTCATATGACATCAGTTTTCATTTTATGTTTATTGCTGTGCACTGTACCATTTCACGTGTTCATAAAGATAGGCAGGCTTGTTACAAAACACAATAAACAGTTTGTCTTCTTTTATAAATCTGACAAAATACAGGAAGAGGTTTTTGTCTTTGTTGAATAGTCCCAACAATGGTCAATATTTTACTATGAAACACAAAAAACTACATTAAAAGAAAGTTCTTAAGGTTGCAAGTCTCTGTGGGAGTTTGTGCCTCAGTTTTGGAC
This sequence comes from Gopherus flavomarginatus, assembly GCF_025201925.1. Taxonomy (NCBI): domain Eukaryota; kingdom Metazoa; phylum Chordata; order Testudines; family Testudinidae; genus Gopherus; species Gopherus flavomarginatus. Next base: position 248,563,998 of record NC_066618.1, on the reverse strand, counting down.
CAATCCCTGAGAAAGCTCTGTTTCCTGAACAGATGAATATAACGTGCTGGGTCAGGCCAAAGGTCCATCTAGTCCAGTATCCTGTCTTCTGACAGGGGTCAATGCCAGGTGCTTCAAAGGGAATGAACAGAATAGATAATCATCAAATGATCCATCCCCTGTTGTCCATTCCCAGGTTCTGGCAAACAGAGGCTAACTCTAACCACAGTCTTCATCCCAGGGCTTTAAATGATCTTGTAGATAAGCTAGGCCCAGGCTACTGAGTAAGAAGCTCCCTGTGAGTGTTACATGGAAGGATGAGTGAGGGGAGCTATTGAGACTTGAATTGGGGGAGGGGAAGGAAGCCGCCCCCAAGCTAGGAAGGGGCATGCCAGTAATTCCTACTGCTCTTCTTTCAGCAGTTCCTTGGTGGCTGGTACCCAGGGCTTCCTGTGCCCATTTGACAGTTGGCATCCTGTGCACTGACACCACTTGACCCCTGCCTAGGTGCCCGTACCTTGTCCCCCACCCACCCTACCCCTGGATCACTCTTTCTGCTGGGACCTGTGGTGGCTGGAAGATGGGACCAGGCTGGCCCAGGGCATCCTACCTGCTCCCTGGTAGCCAGCCCAATGTTGTGTGACAAAGCTGCTGCTCCAGCCCTCTCACCTCATCTCCACCATATATTTGGGGTGGGGGGATAGATACTGATCCATCCCCATACACAATATTTCCATTATGGGGGCACTAACCCCACTTTCTCCTAGCTCTGGCGCCCAGTCCCCTTGGTAGCCCATGTTACTATGGAGATATGCTTCAGCTTTCTGTACCTCATGGAGTTCCCTCAGAGCTAATAGAATCATGCCCAGGAATATTGCATTTCTGTAGTCCAGAGGGAAGGTGTCAAAGATGTACAGCTGAGGCCAGGTCATTGTACTCCAGGGTGGGAAAGAGTCTTCTAGTCAAGTGAAAATGACAGAAAGTATTATTCATGGAAGCTGCTGTGTGAGAGCTCATCAGCAAGGAATCCTGGAATGTTCCCAAACTATGGACTTATCACACTGTGCTGAAGACATACACCTGATTGTGGGTGCGTGGCTTGAACAAAGGGAGACTGCATCCTGGCTGTGAACTCTTCAAAATGCATTCTTTTGCCCACCATCATCTCTGTCTTGCATGGGTTCAGCTTCAACAGCTGTTCTTACATTCATGAGCTGATCTCATCCATGCACTGGGCCATCTTGGTGGTAGTGGAATAATTGTAAGAGATGAAGGACAGATAGAACTCTGTGCTGTCTGCATATTGCTGGCACTCGAGTCCCTGTCATCTTAGTGGCTGTATGTAGATGTGGAACTGGGCTGGAGAGCGGGTTGGTCCTTGATGGATGCCACAAGGGAGAGCTCTAGTGATGGAGGTTCAATTTTCCATCATTACTCTTTAGATGCATCTATCCAGGAAGGACTTAAATCTTTTAAATACTACATAGGTCTTATATAGTGGTTTTCATCCCCAGATCACAAAGCACTTTTACATATGAGGAAACTGAGGCACAAGGAGATCAAAGGACTTGCCTTAAGGTCACTCAGCAAACCAGGTCTTCTGAGTCCCAGTCCAGTGCTCTGTCCACTAGGTCACTTCCTCCCACATTCCCCCAGACCCACAGGACAGCAATATCTCATGGTTGACAGTATCAGTGCTGGAAACAAGTCCAGAAGAATGAGAATGGATGTGTGCCCACCATCCATGGGTAGCAGCAGATCATCCATCAGTGCCACTAAAGCTGTTTCCATCCCATATCCTCAATCCAGATTATGCCAGGCCCAGGATATTAATTTAAATTAGATGAACCTGTAGATAGTCTTTGGCTAGCGACTCTATGAGCTCACTCAGGAATGAAAAATTAAATTTTCATTAACCTTCCCCATAACAGAACGATGGGAGAAATCTCTGCAGAGAGAATTATTGTGGCAATGTGCTACCATAGCCCCTCCTTGGACAAGGCCCTCCATTATTAAGGGTTTGTTTTAGTGTACTTCATGCTTCACACCACTGACTGTATGAAAGGTGGCATCATCAGACCTGATGAGATCATCTCTGCATGCTTATTGGTTTGGCTGGAATTCCTCTTGGTTTAATAACTGCTATCCCCTCCTTTCCATTCTCTAACTGTCAGGCTGCCAGGCTTCATTCACAAGTTTTTGCCAAGAGAACATGAGAATGCCCCTCTTGTCTAAATCAACATGCCAAGATCAAAAGAGAAATGGCAGCTCGGTTGTTTCATTTGAAATGTTTCTTTTTTTATTACTTGCATAATTTAGTTGTTTTAACATAAGCTAGTGATTTTATTTAACCCTATTACGATTTTATTTTCAAATCAGAAAGGCTAGTTTTCTATATCTCTGCAGTTATTTTCCAGCATAGCATTCTGCTTTTATTCCACTTAGTGGACATCACATTTCCATCTATGTGACAGATACGACTGTGCTGGGAAACTATTTTTGAAAACATGTTTCTGAGAGGTTTCACTAGCATAGTTTTCAATGTGGATGAGGCACAGTTTGGGTAAAAATGATCTGATTTCATTTCATAATTCCTTAACATGCCTTTTTTTGTAATGTAGATGAGTCACTCTTAATCATGTCTAATGTCACTGTCCTCCGTTTACCACTCCATGAAAGTCCACCTTAAAATCAACCGGTGGAATCAGTGATGAATGAGAAGGAAACCTCTCTAAATACAACATATTGTGTTCCTATGATGTAACATACACAAGGCATCAGAGTTACCATGTTCTATAGTATAAAGATATATTTTTATAGATCCTCATAGTTCACTAAAGTTTCCACCCATGTCAAAGAAGACTCAAAGATCTCTGATCTCTTCACAGTATCTAATAATTCGGTCTTATTAGCTGTGTCTCTGATTCACACTGAAACACATGAAAGCAAGCTATTGGACATGGCCAATAGTTAAACTTCAATCAATGGAGTTTGCTCAGGCATAAGACAGGTGGTAACATTCCTGCGGGTTGCATCTATGGCCAGCATTTGTTTCAAGGAGAAAGTTATCTTTTTAATGACTACTACCTAATGCAAATACTGGTGCTGATATTCATTATTTATAGTGCAGTAATACCTAAAGGCCTCAACCAATCAGAGACCTATGCCATGTCTGTAACCACAGTCCTAAGGTAGATAATAGTTCCCATCGCAAAGATCTTACACTCTGGTTATTCTATATGCTATCCCCCATAATGTGTTAGACAATTCCTTATATAAATCTGCATTTGTTACTAACACTGAAATGGAACCTGAGCTACCACTGAACATAGATGCTATAGTGGGGGTGCTGAAAGCCATTAAACAAAACTGTGAATCCTGTAAATGATGAAAACTACTTCAAACCAGGGGGTGCTGCCACACCCCCAGCACTCTTACTTCCAGCACCTCTGCCCCTGAATGTAACATCTTGTAACATCCCTTCTTGTTTTCCTCACTGGGCCTTTGGAAAAACTTCCTTCTCCACCCCCCAAATAATCCATCTAAGGTTTTACATATGACCAAAGGTATTCTGAGATAGGCCATTAGTTCAGTCTAATTCCAGGCATCAGCAAATTGAATATATTAAATAATTCTTCAACAGTTAGTCTTAATGCGTTAATGAAAGGCCTCCAGTAACCTTGGACACACCTCGAAAGTGCTAGACTTGTAACTTTAAAATGTATTTTACATATACCATTTTAACGCATATTGGCCCTAAGTTTCAGTTCAAGTTTCTCTTGGAATTAGCAGTATTTTAGATGCCTAGGGACAGAAAACAAATAGATTATCAAAATCAGAATTTGGAGACATGAAAGATTGGTATAAATTTAATACATGCTATTTCCTGTCTTGAGGGATTATAGCCTTACTCTTGGCAAGCAAGCAGATTCAGCCAGCCGGGTCTTTTACATCTCAAAGTTTTAAGATTCCATGCTATTTTATATTACAGAAATATAAGGCTTTTAAGAGCCAGATTCTGCCCCCCTTACGCAGGCTGAGTAGGACCTAACTTCAGAAGCAGCTCCAATGAAAGTAATAGAACTAGTCCTGCTATAAAGATACTACTGAATGTAAGTAAGTAGTGGAGGAATCTGGCACTGGGCAAATAAAGAATCCTGCAGCAGCACTAATGAGACAAGTATTCCCTCTGAGCCTCTTTGAACCTTTCCCCCATTATTTTTAAGCTTCATTTTCTGACTGAGATCTGTTTAGCTCTGTGATGTGAACTAAATCTGTGGATGAATTCAGAAAGCCAAGAAGAGGCAAAAATGAGGATTATGAGAGAAGGGAAGCACAGATATTGTGTCAGTTGGTTTTTCTGCAAGTTATGGAAATGCTTATACAATAGACCATCGACTGTAATTTCTTTTGTTTTGGAGGACAAGTTGTATAATTCTTTTAAATAGTTCAAAATGTTTAATAGATAATAAAAGATCACACACCATTAACCTACATTAGGCAGCATGGTATCTTGAGATGACACCCGATTTATGGTGGTTTTAGCTACTAGGGTCTCTTTATAGTATAAAGGTAAAGGAAACCTACGACTCTGCATGAAATTAGTTGAAGATCATCTGCCAAATACACATTGATGGAAAATAGTTGGCACCGCTGCAGCAGGGCTTTCCTGATCATCTATTTCACATCATGCGCTATAGTGTCAAGCCAAAAGGAGGAGCCTGCATTACCACACTAACTCTACCCTATCCATATGAGTCACAACCTTAACCTCCTAGTTAATAGAGTGACTTCACCAGTTCTGAGCACAACTAATGCTAGCTCATTTCTTTTGTTCTCTTATTTCCAACTATCTTCTGTAAAGTGAACTTAGCAAGCTGCCAGCATACTCCTTGCATTTATCCATTCAAGCATCTGAGATCATGCCAGAGCATGTCTTAACATTGCAAAACAGCCTTCCACAATAAACAGCTTCTGTTACGTGAAAGAAATCTTGCAAAAGAGCTAAAGTAACCTTTCTTCCAGTACTTCACGGTAGTGGGCTTTTTTTCCTTCCCCTGTAATGCTTAGTGAGTATGTGTTAATAGACAAAGAGGTTATTATTGCTTAACATTGTTACAACATTAAAATCTTAAGACATTCAATACAAGCTACAACATAATAAGCAAAGGAAGTGTCAGTTGCTGGTAAATACCTGAAGAGTTCCTTTTGTACAACCAGCTTGAGAACCTGTGGAGCATTTTGCTATGTCGCATCTGTTCCAGTTGAGGTACCACAGTGATCAGTTTTGGATCATCATAGCTAGCTATTGGAGAGACAAGGTGGGTGAGGTAATATCTTTTACTGAATCAACCTTTGTTGGTGAAAGAGACATACTTGTAAGCTGCTGAAGAAGAGCTCTGTGTAACCTTGCCTCTCTCACCAACAGAAGCCGGTCCAATAAAAGATTATCTCACCCACCTTGTACCTCTAATATCCTAGGACCAACACAGCTACAACAACACTGCGAGCTGTAATCAGCTATAACTTTCTGAGTGAGCTTTCCATATGTGAGATCACCTCATGGAGGAGACATTTAAAAGCTGAACCTTGTAGATTGAATGAGTGTTCAGTGAGATGAGTGACTGAGGCTGACAGTTTACTGCTTTAAAGGAAAACACCAGTGATTTTTTCTCCCAAAGTTTCAGAATCATGCAGCTTTGTATAACAGTGGGACAGACATTAAACAATAACATTTTTTAAGTGAAGCACAATCTCTCTTTGCAAACAGCCTGTGAAATCATAAAAAGGCTGATTAACTGACATGGAAAGAAAATCTTGACCACTGATTTCCATGGGAAAGGCCCCTGTACCAGATCCTCAGCTGATTTAAATCAACCTCCCTTCATGCTGATTTGCATTAGCTGAGAATCTGCCCTTCTGTCTTTTCTACCAGGCCGAGAGGCAGAGCGGAGCAAAGAGGTGTGATCATCCTGCCAGCCAACTCTTCTGTCTTCTGCTATGTCTACACTACGAGCTAGGGGTGTGATTCCCCTGCTCACATACACATACTTGCATTACCAGTCATTGAGCTGGCATGAGTATAGATAGCAGCAGTGTAGCTGTGGTAGCAGTGCTGTGCAGAGTACATAGCCACAACGTCAAAGGCTCCTTGAAACTAACTAAGGATTTTCTCACACAGGAGGGAATACTAAGTAATATTGATCAAAAATAGGATAGCACATTCAGAATAAATACCAATGGCACATCAGTGTTTGCAGATAAGGGGAGAATTAAATCAAAGCAGCACTGTCAGGGGGACTTGTGACTTCACTTTATCTGCTGTATCTTCAGGTGTAAATATTAATCTACCATGTTTTGTGCAGTATTCCCCATTCTAAGTAAAGGGATTACTGCATATATAGCAAAGCTAATGCTGTGGTACAGGAAATGTCAAGATTGTAATAATGCCCACTGAGTGCACCAGATAAAGCAGAACTGTCAAACTGTCAATGGTATCACACGCCACTATCCCAGGAGTGTCCTACTGAATAATTTCTGCAATTCAGTTCTTAAATGAATGCAATATTGTAGTTGGAGAAAATATGCACAGTGAGAAATGATTAGCAGAATTTCTTTCCAGTGCTATAAGCTCACACTGAATAGGTGTAAAGAAATGCATTGTCGGAAGGCACTTCATTACCTTTGCAACAGGCCTGTATAAGAGCCTTTGTGGAATAAAGAAAATGAACCTATTTCACTTAGAAGTGGGCACAATTCTTGAAGAAGAAAGAACTTTCCTTTTGAGAAAATGATTTTTGAACTCTAAAGTCAATAAAAGAACCAATAGGAAATGTTTTCAGAGGCCTTTGTAGCAACCATTATAAGAACCCACTCTTGTAAGACATGAATGCCCTTAGTTCCTGGCATGAACTTCTTTTGAGGGGGAGGAAATCTTAGCTTCATAAGCACTATAAAGTAATTACACTCTTGATCTCTTGTGCTATATCAAGTGATGACCTAGAAATTGACTCAAGCCACCTTTGTTTGCCTTTCAAATTAATATTTTCCATTAATCAATATCACAACGACGCACACCTGAATCTGACTATCCCGGTATATTATATGGCTCCTCTGAGCACAAAGTGTGATCTGCCATAGTTGTATTCAAATTTTTTAAATAATGTATTTGGCACCCTACTACACAAAGCCACAAGAAGGATTTTCCCAGTGAGCTTATAACCCTGCAGGCAATTGGAATACGGCCCTATCAGTGATTCACAATAACACGACTTCTCATGTTAGAACATGAGAGCCTCACCCTTGAGAACTAGAAACATAAATGAGTTTTCATCAATGTGGGCTCTATGGAAAGCAATAAAGCAAGACACTAACTTGTAAGATTTGGTAGGGGCTGTGGAGTGGGGCGGAACAGTCATTCAGAAATGTAGGGCTTATCTTACCACTTCATGAGGGGTACTGCCCAAAACACATCTTTATACCTGTAATCTTTACTTTGCTCTATAAGTTCTAAAAATGTCCTTTTCTCTTTATTAGATCAGTGGGATTTAGGACGCTATGTATTGGGTTTTAACTAGGGTCCCAGCCTAACAATGGGCTGCATAAGGCCTTTCCCATGCACTTCTTTCATATGGCAATTTGAAAAGTGAAGGATGTTTATAAACTAGAGAAGGTTCAGAGAAAAGCCATCAGAATGATTAAAGGATTAGAAAACATGACTTTGAGTGGTAGACTCAGACAACTTAATCTATTTAGCTTAATAAGAGACAGTTAAAGTGTGACTTGATTACAGTCTTATGTATCTATATAGGGAACAAATATTTAATAATGGGCTCTGCAATCTGGCAGAGGAAGGTATAACACAATCCAATGGCTGGAAGTTGCAGCTAGATAAATTCAGACTGATAAATCATCAGTTTCTGACAGTGAGGGTAATTAGTCATTGGAACAACTTACCAATAGTCATGGTGGATTCACCGTCACTGACAATTTTTAAAATCAAGGTTGGATGTTTTTCTAAAAGATCTGCTCTGGGAATTGTTTTGGGGAAGTGCTATGGCCTGTGTTGTACAGGAGATCAGATTACATGATCACAATGGTCCCTTCGGAGCCTTGGAATCTATGAAAAGGGGATGTCCAAGTTTGTCATCTACTCTATGGCTTCTGGTGACATGGAATGAATCAAGGTTGTCCCACTGGGGAAGACTCTTAGAGGGCAGCAGTTTGCTAGATGTTCCATGGTTTCGAAATATTCACATCCATGTTTCAGGCTGTCCTTTATTTTCCATTTGTGTAGTAGGTAATTGCAATGTCTGTGTGTGGTTCCTGTGAACTAGAGAGTTGCATTCCAAAACTGCACGATAGATTATATCATAGCCCTGAATTGTCAATTATTTCTCCTCCTTCTCCATTAGAGCATGCTAGCACTGAAAGAGTAGACGTTTTACCAAGTGGAGAGTTGATCCACACCTTTCCAGGGAAGATTCGAGGGGGTAAATGTGGAGAAACAGCATGCCTGAACATGAAGATGATGTCACGGGATGAAGCATTTTATGAACTGAAGCAAGAGCTGAGACAGTAATCAGAGCTTCTGCCTGAAAGAGAGAGTGGCATTGCATAGGCAGCTGGAAGAGGCAAAAATGCAGAAAGGGGATGAAAGACTGAAACTTTCAATGCCAACATAGGGCCAAGACGTGAATACATGAAGCACAAATCTATAGCAGGAAGATGGAGAGGGAAAGCCAGTCCCATCTCATCAGGTAAATTAAAGCTTTCATGATGTTATAAATAACAGACATGAGGAACATAGAAAGGCACACAGTCTAACACTGCTTTCCACCTACCTAAGTCAAGTACTAGTAGAATCCATTTCTTTCTAGTCCTGCTTCTTGTTTATCAAGGAGTAGAGATAAATCTAGCAGCCTCCCCAGTCTCTACACTATTTTGACAATCTCAGGGCAGATTCTTTATAGAAAGACATGGTCCAAGTTAGCTCCACTAAAGGTTTTCCTCTTCTGCCCAGTATCACTTTTCTTCCTTGGCTTCAACTTTCACCTGCTTTTCTTTATCCAGGTTTTTATCTATTGCATCTCTGCCATCTGAGTTGGTCACAGAAGCCAAGAAGGAGATTTGTAGCTGAGTGGAACCACCATATTGACTTTTATCTGCCACTCTTGTTCTTCTGCTTCTACCCACTATCCTCAATACCCTCTTACACTGTGCTGCTAGATCAGTGTCTTTCTAATTTTACCCTTATTTTTCAATACAGTAGAGCCCCATTTTCAGACCCTGCAAACTATTTCCTCCCCTGAGCCCCCAGTTTGGGTGTGTGGTTGTTTAGTAAAAGGTTTGCTCATAAAAAAAAATACTCATCAGCATTTGTATTGTTTAGCCAGAAGAAAGGGCATCACATGGGATTTGAAGTGCTTGAATTAGTATCAAAAAGAGGTGCAATAAGATAATTGATAATTACGTGCCCATAAAAGCATTCTCATGCCCAACCCTGCACATCCAAATCAAATAAAAGTATTTCGCATAATCAGGACACTTATGACTAAAATCAAATATTATGCTGCTTACTGCCTACAGTAGCTGTAATTGGCAGTGGATCTCAAGTAATGGGTTACTCCCCCTTCTGCTGCTGCAGTAACAAAGTATTGGCATAGGGCACCCATTAGTTATGTTAGTGTTAGGAAATCTAACAGCAGTTCTGGACTTTCATACCTGGTCTTTATGGTAAGTATTATTTCTGATTTCTCATTCCACTCCCTGCAATAAACCCTTTAAATCAATTGTACAAAATACACCAAGGTGCAGTAACTCTGAGAACATAATCAGTTTAATTATTTGTGGTTTTTGCCGTCAGCCTTGCCTTCAGGCTTCCAAAGACACATCCACCCACCATTTGACTCACACTGAGGTAGTAATTGGAGCTGTTTATCTCTCTTGGTGTAATCCTACTAACTATTTCTTAGCTAATGGAGCATAGGATAGGCAAGATCCACACAAATTAGCTCTGTTACAGAAGTCCCATTAATTTCCATGGTGTGTGTGCTGTTTCCCTTCTCATACAAGAGACGGTTCTTGAAAATGCACTTTGCCAGGCCCGCTAAAGTATCTATCCAAACACTGGTCTCTCATCCACCAGGATCTGCACCCCAATGGAGGATGGAGCAGTGACCTTTCTGGTTACACACTTCCTGTGATGGGCAAAGAGTGTAATAAACTCTCTAAAGGGTTAACAACTAGGAAAAGGAAGTAAGTTATTTACAGGTTAAAGCAAGTAAACATACACACAAATGAGTAACCAGCTAAATCCTAAGAGTGACAGAGTTGTAGTGATCTGTCAATTCAAAGTGTCTCTTAGGGCAGACTCAGGAGGCAGCCCTGCAAATCTCTGGCTTCAGTTTAGAGTTTCTGTTCCTTCAGAGTTCAAACAGACAAAAAGATGGAAAATTTTCCTCTGGCTTTGTTTTATTTCCTTCATTCAGCTTCCAAGACTACAGGACGAGCTTCCTTGCACGTAGCCTTTCCCATGTGTGATAGGGCCATTAGCCAATCCTTTGTATTGCAAAATGATCCTCAACTGACTATCTGATTTCGATAGTCCTTCTGCCTGGATGAGAGGAGGGAATGATACCCATGCCTGAGTTCACAGCAAACATTTTCAATGTTGTAAAGCAAAGTTTACACATTATAGCATGGAATGCAGACATTACGAGTGAGATTAATGCATGCAGCACCTTACAACAGTAAATGCATTTTTATAAGACTAATAACTATTTTCAGCAAAACTAATACTATGTCTACACTACAAAATTAAGTCAATCTAACTTACATCAGCATACAGCTGCCGTAGTATTACATCACTTGTGCACGTACACACTTTGCTCTTTGTGTCAGAAGTACACATCCTCAGGCGCATTTGTATTGATAGTACTGTTAGTGTGGTGCATTGCAGGCCAGTGACAGTTGACACTGACACTGTGCTGACCTAACTACATTGACCTTGACTCTACACATCTCAAGAAGGTGGAATTAAGTCAGTGTAACAGGGCGGTTATGTCAGTGTAGACACTTCCATAGCTAGAGTAACATAAGCTGCCTTGCGTCGACCTTCCTCTGCAGTGAGAGGCATATTCATTTGCTGGTTCAAACTAGAGTAAATGGTGGATTATCTGTCACTTAAAGTCTTTAAATCAAGATTTGAGGATTGTAGTAGCTCAGCAAGAGGTTATGGGCCTATTACAGGAGTGAGTGTGTGAGTTTCTGTGACCTGCAATGTGCAAGAGGTCAGAGTAGATGAGCGATCGGCAATCTTTGGCACATGGTCCATCAGGGAAATTCAGGGCCACCCAGAGGAGGTGGGAAGTGGGGCAATTTGCCCTAGGCACTGGGCCCCACAGGGGCCCCCATGAGAGTTTTTCGAGGCCCCCTGGAGCAGGGCCCTTCACTCCCTCCAGGGGCCCAGGAAAACTCTCATGGGGCCCAGGCCTCCAGAGCTTCTTCCGCTCTGGGTCTTCGGTGGCGGGGGGTCCTTCCACCCCAGGGCAGAAGGACCTCCCGCCGCCGAATTACCACCAAAGCGGGACCAGCCACCTAAGTGCTGGGTCTTTGGCGGCAATTTGGCGGTGCAGACCCCCCGCCGTGGGTCTTTGGGGCACTTCGGCGGCGGGTCCCGGAGTGGAAGGATCCCCCGCTGCTGAATTACCGCTGAAGCAGGGGCTCCCCGCCGCTGAAGACCCCAGCCCCCCTGAATCCTCTGGGCGGGGGCCCTGGGGAAATCCGCTGGTGGGCCGTGATGGTTTGTTTACCTGCAGCATCCGCAGGTTTGGCTGATCACAGCTCCCACTGGCAGCAGTTCGCCACTCCAGGCCAATTGGGGCTGCGGGAAGTGGCAGCCAGCACATCCCTCAGCCCACGCCACTTCCCGCAGCCCCCATTGGCCTGGAATGGCGAACCATGGCCAGTGGGAGCTGCGATTGGCCGAACCTGCAGACACTGCAGGTAAACAAATTGTCCCGGCCTGCCAGCAACTTTCCTTGATAGGCCGAGTGCCAAAGGTTGCCAATCCCTGGACTAGATGATCATGCTGGGCCCTTCTGGTCTTAGAGCCTATGAGTCTGAGATATTGTGTTGTACTGTTTTCAACTCTCCCTTTTGTTAGTCACTCACTTCCACTCAAACACTGAGCACCTATAGCCAGATTTTAAAGGTATTTAGGCACCTGAAGATGCAGATAGCCTTTTGAAAATCCCACTAGGCACCTATCTGCATCTTTAATCTCCACCTGCACATACTAAATGAGATGGTAGCTATGCAGTGAATCACACAGCCATGTGATCAGTTGCAGTTACCATGCACCTTGACTACCTCACTTACCTTCTGCCTGCTAATCCATCCTGGAGACTGCTTCCAAACCCTTGAGTAATTTCAAAAGGGCTGCCAAGCAACCCGCTACAAAAAAGTTTACTTCTTTCCTCTCCAAACATGGAATGGCCCCTTAATTTCTACATACTGCAGCATAATTTCTGCGCACAGGGATGGGGTGGTGAGGCCAGGGCCAGCTTTAGGCACCAGCTCTCCAAGCACTGGCTTGGGGTGGCACTTTCTAAGGGGTGGCAAAAAACACCCCCCCAACTTTTTTTTTTTTTTTTGCTTGGAGTGGCAAAAAAACTCTTGCCCTGTCAGCGCACGAGCTGGGATCTGCAACCCCCAGCCCAGCCCACCGGCGCCCTGCACAGCCCACTCAGGCAGGGAAATGCCGTGCCGCCCTGGGGAGACTCAGAGTGGCAGCAGGACCCCATCTCCCTCCCTGCATCCCAGGCCCCGCTTCCCTCCCTCCCCGGCTCCTCACACACTCCGGAAGCCCCTCTAGCCGCCACAGCCTGGGCTCAGCTCTCCCTCCCTCCCTGGCTCCTCACACACTCTGGGAGCCCCTCTCGCCACCACTGCAGCCCACGCTCAGCTCCAGGGCCCTGGCTGCAGTGGCAAGAGGGGCTCCCAGAGTGTGTGAGGAGCTGGGGAGGGAGGGAAGTGGGGTCCCCTGAAGCCAAGCCTGAGCTGGAGCGGCAAGAGGGGCTCCTAGAGTGTGTGAGGAGGTGAGCGGCCAGTTGGGCTCATCGGTGCTGAGCAGGTAGCCCCGCAGCCGGAGATCCTCACCTTCCCACCCACAGGGGCTAGGCCAGGGAGCAGTGAGGCTGAAGAGCAGCAGGTCCAGGGGGCTCTCCAGGTCCTCGGCCACCAGCATGTCAGGGATGAGGGCAGTAAGCACAAACTTATCCACCTCGGCCACCAGCAGTGCTGTGAAACCCAGGGAGGAGGCCATGTTCTCCGTGCCGCCCTGCAGCTGCACCGCCACCTGGAAGTACTTCCGCTCCATGCCACCCAGCAGCTCCACCCGTATGGGGACAGAGACATAGCTGGGCCAGGGCTCAGCTGCCGTGTGCTGGTAACGGATCCCACATTTGGGGGTGGGGAGCCTAGTGCTGGGACGGCAGGAGGTGTGGGTGGGAGGGAGAGAGAGCCCAGTGCTGGGGTGGCGGGGAGGGGCCCTGGTGGGCGGGGTGGAGCCCAGGGCTGGGGTTGAGGGAGGCAGCCAAAAATTTTTTTGCTTGGGACAGCAAAAATCCTAGAGCTAGCCCTGGGTGAGGCTGTACCCAGCCCTGACAAAACGCATGGGCCAGGCCTGCCCCAGAAATACCCCAGGGCCCTGCCCCTCAGTGCCAGGTGCACCAGGTGTGAGCAGGCAAGTTCTGCCAAGCAGGATCTAAGTGTGGAGTGCCTTACTATGGGGGGCTCCAGGTGGAGGTGAGATGGTTCTGAGTGGGGAAATCTGGATACTGGTGGCTCAGTGGAGGATCTGGATGCACAAGGGCTTGTTGGGGCTTCCAAGTGCAAGGGCAATGGGACTCTGCAGGAGAATCAGGTGAAGTTGGTTGTGGCTGAGCAGGGGGAGGGGTGTCTGGGTTGAGAGGATGGGGCTCAGCAGGTAGGGTCTGGGTGCTGGGGGAGTGGGGCTTTGTGGGGCAGGGGTCTGGGTGCCGCTCATCAGGGCATTCCAGGTGCAGGAGGTGGGGATCATCGGAGTGGGGGATTCAATGGGCCTGCTTAATGGGAGAGCCCCAGCTGCACCTGCTGTCAAGGGGATGCAGCATGCCAGGCTCCCGCTTCCTCCGCTCCCCACATTCGCCTATCCCCTTCTCTTCCCCATCCCATCCCCTTTCCCCACTGCCTCTTCCCCATCCCATCCCCCTGCCCTGTCCCACTACCCCTTGCCCCATTACCTCCCTCTGCCCCTCCTCACTTCCCCTTACTTCATTCCCTCCCCCTTCCTTTCCAAACAGTCCCCTGCCCCATCCCCTCACTCCCACGTCACCCTCCCCCTGCCCTAGCCCATCTTCTTCCTTCCCTACTGCCTCTTTCCTGTGCCCCAGCCTCCGGCCCCCATTTTCCTCACCTCACCGGGGCACTTACCATTGTACATAAAACATGCAGGGTGCCCAGCACATATAGAAGGGGGACACAACTGACACTAGGACACAGGAGGCAGCATCCAGCTGCACAGTCAGCAAGCTGAGCGGCACCCTCCCTCATCCAGACTGCTCTGTGTTCACAGAAAGCGTGGGGGGTGGGGCAGTGGCATGTGACTCCACATGCCTCCACTGCCTCACCTATGATTGGAGGGCAATGACCTCCCCCCCAAACTACGCCCATGGGCATGATTTACCTCTCTGCCAGCTGCTCCAGGCGCCGGAAACAAGGCACCTGTGCTGCTGGGGAGGGGCGCATGACCACTCTTGCAGATTCCCTTTGCTTCTTCATCATTTTCACTGGGCGGAATTCCCCCAGGACTCGGAATAATACTCAAACACCTTTTCTTATGCCTGGTTGGGAGTAATCTGGAGGCAAAGGCGGATTTCTTCTGACATGCTCCCAAGGAAACATTACTGCCCTACTGCTCAAGTGTTGCAAACATAGTAATTGTTTATGATTTTAAGGCCAGAAGGGACCACTGATCTCCTCTAGTCTGACTTCCTGCACAACACAGGCCATAGAACCTCTCCTAGTAATTTCTGCATCAAGTCCATAACTTCTGTCTGAGCTAGTATATCTTTTAAAAAGACATCCAGTCTTCAAGACATCCAGTCTTGCTTGTTCTTTTATCTACTGAGTCTGAAGTAATAAGAATAATTATGTTCTCATTGGCCCACTAGGCAGTAAATCCATTGATCCCATTGACTTCATTCCAGGACTGAGTTTATTTCAAAACTGAATTTTGGATCACTATGAAGAGGCAGCTTCTAGGTATTTTTTAAACTGAAAAATATGATGTGCATTTCAGTTTGGACAATCCTAATACTGTAAGAATTAACTCAGGATTGATTTGGCTTTGCTAGTTTGCATGATAACATTTTTATAGCACTGACTGCCTATTTATGCACCTGGTTTTCTACATATAAGTGAGTAACGGTATTACCAGTTTATGTGAAAAAAAACCACAGGATTCACAGACCCCTTAAACTGAAGAGGATGACAACTATAAAAACACAAGTAGAAGGCTTGTGGGTTTTTTAAGCCTCACATTTTTAGTGTAACTTCACACTGTACATTTTTACAAATGAGCCATTCAAAGTACACTTCGGTTATTCAAGCACTTAAAAGAAGATATTGTTAAAAGTTTGCTAGTTCAATGGCATTTGTTTCCGTCTATACATCCTTTCCTCAGATGTGGGAGAAATATGCAGAAAATGAACAGTTGCAAGCTTTGTGGCTTTAAAGAATTATTTGGGACAGTAGTGTTCTGCTTGATCACATTTCCCTATGTAGGCTGCACTGGTGTGTATAGCTAGAGTCAGCTTTTGTTTTCATTAGGTCATTTCTCAGCCTTTCTGTTGGTTAACAAAGCACTTTTCATGCCACTAATGGAACAAGCACTGTATTCTGCAGGTTGAGTCTGTTGTGTCGGGAATTTTCCATTCACAGACCCGCCCTGGCATCACACCACTTTAGTCTCACATGCTAAGTGGCCTGTGATATTGCCCCACATTCTGCAAAATCAGTCTGTGGCAAGTAAAAGAAGAGAAAAATCAATAATGTGTTTAGACTACAGAGCTGTCAAGCTCTTAAAATAACAGACATTTCAAACTCACAAATGAACTAACATACTACAAGGGTCTCAGAGGGTTTGCTAGAACCTAGGGCTTGGAGTAGCAAATGTTAGTTCATTTGTAAGAGGGAAACAGTTGGAATTCTTGAAGCTGAAGTCTTTTGAAATTCAGAGATTTCCCATATGCAACTCCCTCCTTGGTGGGGAGATTAAATTCCCCTTGCAGCCACAAGCATACAGCAGCTGGCATGCTTCCAGTCAGAAAGCGCTCTGTCTGATTTATTAGATGGAAACTTTGCTGCAGTACTCTGAAAGGAAACTAGAGCAAAGGTGGATACCTCCTTCTGGGTACTGTAGGTCAAGAGGCTGGAATGTACCACTTTGTTCAGTCCATTATCAGAGTGATTAGCTGTGGTTATTTTTGGTCCCCTGAACAAAAATATGAATGCTTCCACCTTGCCCCTTACCAAAAAATCCATTGAACAGAAGTGTTGAACGCCTAGAGAAAACTTATGCTAGATACAACTAAGGACAGTACATAACCAAAGATCGCACAACAGCACTCTGCTATAAGGAAAGTCAGTATTGCCTGTCTTCTCAGGACATGACGCTCTGGATTTGGTGCCATAATGCACATGACCTGGCACAGGGACACAAACAGTGGGGAAGGGCTCTGTGTACACTTCAGGTACAAGTTCTCTTTCATGGGGTTAACTTTAATTGGTCTTAATTTTTCTCTCTTGGGATTTGCAATACGTGCTCTGCCTGGCCCTTGTGAAGACGCACAAAAGGGGTTAGGGAAAGAGCGTAAGAAGCCTTCCCCTTTCCTCCCACTTTGCCTTGATTCTACACGGATCACACAAAATTGCAACCCTGGTGCTCAGGAGGATAGGGGCTCCTCTGCCTCTACACTTCTAGGAGTGTTCATACGGGCAGAGAAAGGTGGGCAGGAGGCTGAGCTAACCACCCCCAATATGTCAGCCACTAGCTGCACTAGGGGGAGTAACCTGCACCCGAATGGATGTGGAAGCAGCTGCAGAGACGCTGGGATGCCAGGAACTCAGGGAAGTGTTCTGCGTTCCAGAGGCAAAATGCTTCCCAGTGCTCATGGTGGGGCAATGTAGCTCTGTGCCACTTTTAGTGTAGCCTCTGTTGGAGTGCCACACCACACTCTAGTCACTAGAAGGCTATAAACTGGCTGATACAATCACAGTGTTAGGATGGCAAATTCAAACCACCCAAACACTTCCCACTTCAGCAGAGGAAGCAGCAGTATTCATGTACAGGATTTTTTTTTAAAAAAAGCTATTGGAGCTGTGAGTAATCTTTTTTCAGATTGTGAAATACTCCTGTTGAGCAATGATAGAGTGATTTTAAGCCTCACTAATGCGCTGCACTAGGAATTGAAAGCACGTCTGCATTGCTATACAGTACTGTAGATCTGAAATAGGGTCCTGTCTGCAGCACGAATCAAAGGATGTCTGTAGCGGATTGGGCCCACTTACACCACTAGTGAATTTGGTCCTAGATCCTTACCCAACCCCTTCCTACTCTACAGGATGTGTTTTAAACATGGTTTTATAATGGTTGTACCCTGTCAACACCGACCAGGAAAACTGTTTAAACAGAGCTATCAGGAGTCCATTTTAATAGTATTTAAAACCAGTTCTTGTATCACAGTCACAACACTAGTGTGGACAGTATCCAAGATCAAGATTGTCTGTATTCAGGGGAACATCTAGTTTCTGTGGGAAAAAAACTGATAGACCTGTCAAGGTTTCAGAAATAAAATGTGTGTTTGTCTGTCTATCTGTGTAATACCCAAGATTGTGCCCCCTCTGTTTCCTCCACCTTTTGGTACTCTCTCATCTCCTCTCTCCTGCCCCCTCTCCTCATCATTGCAATTTGGACCTGGAAGTCATAGAATCTCAGGGTTGGAAGGGACCTCAGAAGGTCATCTAGTCCAACCCCCTACTCAAAGCAGGAACAATGCCCAGACAGATTTTTTTACCCCATTTCCCTAAATGGCCCCCTCAAGGATTGAACTCAGGGGGGGAGGGGAAAGGGGCATTGGAAGGTTTGGTATTTAATCCAACCCAATTGATTTGCTAACAAATGAGCATTAGAAATTGCTACTAGTGCTTCTGAGCACTAGTCTCTATTTCATCTCTTCATTATTCAACTCAGGATTGATCTGCCAATGCTTAGCAATCAGGGATATTCCTATTCAGGATAGAGTACAGCAATAGAAAGCAAAAAGACAGCTCTGTTGTACATAGTGATTACTCGTGAATTTTTATTTGCACAATCAGTACTTTTTTCATGTGGTCATTTTTTTCTCCCATTGAATTGCTTAAGCTATGTTTCCTGTATTCACAAATATATACATAGGAATATCACATTTTATGCACATAAGAAGAGTATCACACTCAATTTATGGATTTATAGTGTATTAATTCTGTTTTAAGGGTTATGGTGAGAAAGCAGGAATTCTCTCCTTCTCCAGTAAAAGATCTTGGTGTCATGTATTTATTTTACATGCCTTTCCTAGTGATTTACCCCATATGTTTACAAGTTACCCTTTGCACAAAGTCCAGTACTCCTATCTTAGTATCTTATTTGCCACCAATTTCTCTGAAGAAAGTTCCGGCCTAGGAGAGAAAGCTGAAAGGAGAGACTGTCTCCTTTGTTGGGAAGCCCACTCATGCAGGAGCCAGGCACAGTATACACTCAGGATGTGTCTACACTGTAGCTGGGAAGTGCAGTTGATTGCAATATGTATGGGCATACCTGAGCTAGCTTTGACTGAGCTAGCTCACTAAAACTAGCCACAATAGCCTTCTTCCTATACAATGACTAGGATGACAGGCTATAATCCAGCAGAGATTTGAACATTAACAGGGAATGTGTTAATCACTGTGCAATGGAGATGGATATGAAACTTGATTACTCAGCAGTAGCAGGATACAGGCCAGGATGGAGTCAAACCTGAGTCTGAGGTTGATGCCATCGGCTGAAAGAGCGGCAGGAGGCAGGCCTTCAAGCAGAAGAGAGCCTGAAAAGTACTTAAAATAGCTCCCAGCATTTGATAGCGGCCATTATAAGCACCTGAAGGCCAAACTTTCTTTTTTCAGTTCAGATTACTAGGAATCTAAAAACAGCTAAATGGCTAGGCTTAATTAAAAATAGATTCTGCTTTGGAGAAGTGTCCCCTCATTACTAAAATACCTTTTGGCAGTATCAGTATATCCTTTTCTGTTTTTTAGTCTCTCTGATAATACACACTAGTTGACAGAGTCAGAAATTTCTCTTTTTTTGTGGAGAATTTTGACTTTTATTGAAAAACAAAGCCCGAAGTTTTCTGTTCTTAGGTTTTCAGTTTTGTGATGAAAAGCCAAAACATCTTCCATGGAAAGCAGACATTTTTTTTCCGAAAAAAATATAGTTTTGTCAAGACCTGTTTTCCACCAAAAGAGTTTAGATGGAAAAATTTTGACCAGCCCTCATACTAGTACCTCATTTGACTTTTCTTCTTCTTTTTTTTAAACACTAAAGCTGGACACTGCCCAGATACCCAGGTTAATTAAATTCTACCAGTAGGCTTAATGGTTTTCATTTTCAGACATATACACACTTTTCTTTTCCATTAGATGAAGGATTTAGACATTCAGTGCTATGGAAATGAACCTGACTACAAATACACATGATGGTACCACAAGTTATCAAGCATGAGAAACTAATTCTGGATCTCATCTCACTCTTATGTCCATCACAAATATGGCTCATCTGGCAGTCTGAGGCCAGGAGAAGAGAATTCTATTATCCATGACCAGCACAGAGATACCCCTCCGCCCCCCGCCTCCAGTAAGTGTGTGAAGTTTATTTACTCAGACACAGAGAATCTATAAAGGGAACAGCTCATCATGGGGAGGGGGCAGAAGAACCATTCAATCCCAAATTAACCAGAAATGCTGATTCTGGAATGCAAATTTTGGACAACTTTAATCTTTCTTCCCAAAAGTTGTATAATCTAATGTCTCACTTGCCCTGAAGACATTATGATTTGATCTTTCTGTAATGATAAATAGTTTCTTCAGTGGATCTGGCACAAGCGATCTTTATTTCAAGATCAGGCAAGTGTAGCAAGTGATGTGCTGCCAATATTTTAACAAAGGGGGTTCCATATTTTTTCCCCTAGCCTGAGAAAAAATTTGAGCACATGCAGTCTTGCTGCACACAGGAGGCTGAGGCAGTGAGGAATGTAGTCAGTGTTTTTGTTTCAATGGGAAAATGAGTTTCTTGTAATTATAATCAGCCAGGGAAGGAGGCAATATCACATGGCAAACTAATGTTTGCATAGTAAGTGCTGTTCACTGGAAATTTTATACAGCACTTTGTTCTTGAAAAGTATGCTGAGTACGCTGAGAGTTCACCATAGAGCTCTACTTGTGTAATTTGAAATCAAGGGTTGGATTCCTGGTAGGAGGCCTCCCCTGTTTTGTTTTGTTTTTTATATATACACAATGGTTTTGTATAATAAAGCCAGAGTTTTGCTAGGACCTGTGTTGACCAGTTGGTGTCAAATTTGCTAGGACCTGTGTTGACCAGTTGGTGTCAAATTTGCAGATGAACTGAAGCTCAGCAGTTTCTCTTTGAAGTCTGGTCCTGAAGTTTTTTTGCTGCAGGATGGCCACCTTAAGGTCTGCTATAGTGTGGCCAGGGAGGTTGAAGTGCTCTCCTACAGGTTAGGAATGGCAATATACAAAAACCTGTAGGAGAGCACTTCAACCTCCCTGGCCACACTATAGCAGACCTTAAGGTGGCCATCCTGCAGCAAAAAAACTTCAGGACCAGACTTCAAAGAGAAACTGCTGAGCTTCAGTTCATCTGCAAATTTGACACCATCAGCTCAGGATTGAACAAAGACTGTGAATGGCTTGCCAACTACAGAACCAGTTTCTCCTCTCTTGGTTTTCACACCTCAACTGCTAGAACAGGGCCTCATCCTCCCTGATTGAACTGACCTCGTTATCTCTAGCTTGCTTGCTAGCATATATATACCTGCCCCTGGATATTTCCACCACATGCATCTGAAGAAGTGGGTATTCACCCACGAAAGCTCATGCTCCAAAACGTCTGTTAGTCTATAAGGTGCCACAGGATTCTTTGCAACTCTAACTCAGGAACCAATCCATGCAACAAACCTCGATGCCAACTCTGCTCACATATCTACACCAGCAACACCATCACAGGACCTAACCAGATCAGCCACAACATCACCGGTTCATTCACCTGCACATCCACCAATGAAATATACACAATCATGTGCCAGCAATGCCCCTCTCTGTGTACATTGGCCAAACTGGACAGTCACTACGTAAAAGGATCAATGGACACAAGTCAGATATCAGGAATGGCAATATACAAAAACCTGCAGGAGAACACTTCAGCCTCCCTGGCCACACAATAGCAGATGTAAAAGTAGCCATCTTACAGCAAAAAAAACTTCAGGACCAGACTACAAAGAGAAACTGCTGAGCTTCAGTTCATTTGCAAATTTGACACCATCAGCTCAGGATTAAACAAAGACTGTGAATGGCTAGCCAACTACAAAAGTTTCTCCTCCCTTGGTGTTCACACCTCAACTGCTAGCAGAGGACCTCACCCTCCCTGATTGAACTAACCTCGTTATCTCCAGACTAATTCTTGCCAGCATATTTATACCTGCCTCTGGAAATTTCCATTACATGCATCTGACGAAGTGGGTATTTACCCACGAAAGCTTATGCTCCAATAAATCTATTAGTCTTAAAGGTGCCACAGGACTCTCTGTTGCTTTTTACAGATCCAGACTAACATGGCTACCCCTCTGATACTATATACTGATGAATCCTTCACTTGGCACAGCAAAGTCGCCCCTTATTTAGGAAATTATGTATAGAGAAGTTCAGGAATCCACTCTCTTTTTTCAAAAAGAGCCTAAAAGATTGAAAATTTAGTGCTCCCAAAAGATGCCAGCCTGACAGCCCTAGAGACAAAAGTCCACTCTGTCTTCAGGACAAGTACTACCAGACTGCCTCTTCTAGCTTCCAGAGAAGATTGCTTCTTAACAAGGAGTTTATTTTGCAAATTATACAGGGCAGCCTCGCTGGTGTTATGGCTGCAGTAAGGAGCAAATGCACAGTATCCTCCAACAGAATCTCATCTGAATGCAAGCCAGGAAGCTCTGGAGATACACCCTCCATCACATACAAAAAAACTACATATCCATATCCCTACATATCCAGGAAAAAATTAGTAAAGAAACTAGTTTAGCCGCATCTAAAACAAGATGTTCAGCATGAAAGAGATCAACATAAATTCACCTCCAGAAAGACGCAATGCACCATTTTAAACAGTAGCTGCTTTGTTAAGCGAAAAACAGACTGAAGTTCTGAAGATACCAAAAATTCTAACTAAGAAAAGTTAGGCATTTTTGGATAGCTCTATTTTCATTCTGATTAGAGGGAATACTTTGTTAATTTGCCAATAGAAACCAAGTGGAAACTTAATGCTATTTATATTGCTTGGAGGCAGAAATTTGGCTCGAATGACAATCATATGGAAGTTTGAGCTGCTATGCAGTGAAATGCAAGTTTAATGAAAAAATCCAAAGGATTAATTTCTTAGACTTAAAAGTACCTTTTGTTAGAGAAAAGAAAAACCTCATATTTCTGTGAAAATGAATTTAAAGTCTTCCATTTTCTAACCTTTATTGGCAAAATTCCAAGTGAATTAATTTGGGGGGTGAATTCAAAAGACTAACAGAATGGATAATAAAAAAAGCATGTAATTTTATGGGAAAATACACTGAGCCCTAAAAATATTGCTAAGGAGAAAATACCCAAACATCTGAAAGCAAGTGAAGCCACTTAAAAATATTCTAGCGTGGGACTAAACTACCCAAAGGATTAGTAATGGTTGGGGTAGGAGTCTTTTATCTCTCAGTCAATGTTTGAACCTAGCTCAGGCCAATATTGTCAAAAGGCTGCGGTTGTTAATATACAATGGCAGCTCTTTTTTGATCTCCATGAATTGAGTTGGAGTTCTCACTTCAGTTCCTGCTTTCTGATGTATGATAGGACATGTATAGCAGGATGGTTTGGTCATTCAGTAGGCCTAGTGGTCTGGGCCTCCAACTCCAGTTTTTCTATCAGTTCAAGATATCTCAGCCCTCTGGATGAGGTCCCAGCTAGACTGGTCTCTTTGCTGGTAAACCCTTGCTGTGCCTTCCTTGGGTCTAGATTGGATAGGGAGACCTAGGCCCTCCTTCTCCTCCACTAGGTCCCAGCCCAGGACCCTGAAAGTGCAGCAGCATGAGATGGCCTAGATTCAGCCACCCCTTGCTCACTTTCCCCTGGACCATTTCTTACCACACCCTGTCTCTCAGTTCAGAGTGTGGTTGCTGTTAATTTAAAGCCTTTATTCAAACCCCCACTACCTAGGGCCAATGCCTGCAGCTCTCTTGTGCCCTTGCCCAGGGTTCTCCTTCCCTCCTGAGGAATGTCTAGGAGGGGTGGGGGAAGACTCACCTACAGGTCCCAATGGTAGAAGAATCTTCTTCTATTGCTGCAGGGCAGAGCTTCTCCAGGAAATGGCCTCTCTTTTTTCCCCCCATCTAGCATGCTGAAGTTCCCTTTATACTGGTCTTCTCCTCATGAGCAGGCTCAGCAGTACCTGAGGTGCAAGGCCTTCTGGGCCCAGTACTGCTCTAGTCCTTCCCCTGTCTCCTCCACAGTGTGGGGTTTGTAAACCTCATCACAACATGTAACTATATCACAAAAATTACTATGATATATGATACCAGTTCAGACACTTAATGGAAACCAAAAGTCTTCACATTGTCCAAGTGTGGAGAATGAACCTGAGAGGTGGTCTTTGCACCTCAGGGTTTAGACACATTGGCTGGGAAAGGCAGTGTGGACAGTTTGGGACAATCCTATTCTTGTTCAGTGAATAGAAGACTTCAGCTTCCTGTGCTATTAATACAGATCATTGGCCTGGGACTCAAGAGACCTGGCATCTATTCTCAGCTCTGCCATTGGCCTGCTGCATGACCTTGGGCAAGTCACTTCCCCTCTCTGTGCCTCAATTTCTCTGTCTGTCTGTAAAATGAGGGTAATGATACTGCCCCCCTTTAGGAAGCACAGTAAGATCTAGTGCTGGAAAGCGCTATAGCAGAGCCAGATATTATTCTTATGCGTGAACTTTAAAGACAAAATATCATCATGACAGGGAAGGCAATGTGTTAACTAATATGCGACTTTCAGCCTGAAAAAAACTCTTCAGCCTAAACCACGAAGGAATTTGTGAAGGAAGATAAAAGTTACCAGAAACAAGAGAAGTATTGAGGGAGGGAAAAAAGCAGATCTAGAGGAACACTGTTGAAAGTTTTATAAATGACAAACCTACATTCTAAAAGACATTCCTCCAACACAAAGGAACATACAATTCAGTAATTCAGCCCCCTTCATCATAATTCAGTAGAAACCAGCACTGCTTGTCCATTCATCCAAAGGACCAAAACTGCACACTCTCAGAAAGTGGGAACAGTGGGCAGATGGAATGAGAATAGCAAACTGTTTCCTGCTAAGCCCACTTGATGGAACTGGAAACCTGGCCACAATTGTGGTTTCAAGACAGGCATCGATGAAAAAGCTTCGGAGCTCACCACTAGACAAGTCAGCATTTGCCAAGTGTTACCACACTGCGCTTTCTCTGAGCAATGTGCAATATGCACAGAGCCCTGCCTCGGGGGCACTGCAGGGCCTCATTACCTCATGCGGGAAGATTGTGCTTCATGAGGAAAGTGAGGTGTCATCATGAGGCACAAACCTCCCCCAGGGCTGTTCCAAGTGCAAGGGGAGAGTATGCTCTGGCTCCTCCCCACAAATCCCTGCCCCCTTCTGGGTGGTTGGCTCCCCTGAGGCAGCAATGGTCAGCAGTCCCCACTCACAGGCACTGCTGCTGTTCTCTGCCCTTTTGTAGGCTGTGCAAAGGAGGAGAGAGGTTCCTCATGCTCACCTAGGACAGATCAAAATCTAACCCTATGCAATCAGAACAGGAAATAGCTGGGGTAACTGCAGGGGCGCCTCTAGGCATTTTGCCGCCTCAAGCATGGCAGGCAGGCTGCCTTCGGCGGCATGCCTGCGGAGGGTCTGCTGGCAGGGCCGGTGCAAGGATATTTTGCGCCCTACGCGAAACTTCCATCTTGCGCCCCCTCCCCCAAAATCACATACATTATACACAATACACGGTCACGAAATTGTGCCCCAGACCTTTTTTTTAATCTGCCATGAGGCTGCATCAACTGTAAACGAAAAAAAATGAAATTTTATTCCTATCAGTCCTTTTTCTTGTTCACTATTAAAAGTAAAGGATAGAGAATGCATGTCACTTACTATAATTAACTATTTGAATTTCATCAACTGTTTGACGTAAATATTGATTAAGAGATCAAGATGACTTTCCCTTAAAATTAAGCAATGTTGATTGTAATCAGAAATACACCTTTTTTAGTCACGTATACGTCCTTCCTTCATATCAAAATCTGACTGGGAGTGCTGCGGAACCCATTCTGCCTAACTAGCCATGCACCTCCAAATGATTAAAAACATCAAATGGTACAAACTCAATTTGAATGAAAAATTCCATTTTCTAACTAAATAGGTCACACACACTCAAATGGTTGCCAAGTGCTCTCTGTGGTGGTATGTTCATCTGCTCTAAATGCCTACTAACTTCCCTGTGAAAATAATCTTTGACTTTGATCCAATGAAAGCAGGATGGAAAAGCTCCCCCCTAGAAGACCTAAGACATGATGGCTGGATGACATAAACAGACACCTGTCCCTCACAGGCACTACCTCATAACATGCCAATTGTGCTCAGGACAGAACATCACAGAGGAATATTATGCATTCAGTGGTCTCTACACTGGCCAAGCAAGAGCACGACAACTAACCTAACCACTTTTTTGATTGCTTCTTGGGCACTGGTGAGGGGTAACGGTGCCAGACTGAGCCCGGTGATGGGTGCAGTACAAGTCCACAAACTGAGGCAAGGTGCTGGGCCTAGAGTCCTGCTGAGACTGCTGTCCTGCACCAAGTGGAGCGCAGCCTCCATGAGGAGAGAACTCAAATAAATATCACGCTCCTTCTGCATGATTCCCCCAAGCACTTCTTCAGGCAGCTGCTATGGGGGTCACTCACAGGCTAAGGCCTGCCTGTTGCAGGCAAAACACAGCAGCAGGGCTTAAAACTCAGACAGGGCTGCCCAGAGGATTCAGGGGGCCTTGGGCAAAGCAAAATTGGGGGCCCCTTCCGTAAAACATTTGCAATACTATAGTAACATGTATTAGGAAATGTAAAAAATAACTAGTGAAATACATTCAAAAATTAACTTGTAATAATTTGAAAATACACTAAATACATTATTTAAAAACATTAAAAGCTGTAATGGTCTGTATACATTTGCAATTACATAATGGGCAGATGATGGATGATTGTGATAGTTGGTACCAATGGGCTGTCGTTGCCTGGGGGTGGTGCTGCTATTGCCCAGGGCTGGGTGGGGAGCTGGGCTCTGGGTTCAGGGGTGCCCAGCTCACAGGGGCTGGGCTCAGGGATGTGGTGAGATGGGGTCAGGGTGGTGTCCAGCTCAGAGGGGCTGGGCTCGGAGCTGGAGGTCAGGGCTGTGGGGGGAGATGGGGTCAAGGGGGGTGCCTGGGGGCACTGGGGCAGCTCAGCTCTGCAGGCTGCTGTTCTCTCGAGCCGCCCACATACAAGGGGAGCAGGGACCAGCCAAGGACCAAGGGGGCAGGAGCACAGGCACCTGAGGCTGAGCTGTGGGGAAGCACTTGCTTACCTTGCCCAGCACATGAGCGTCAGAGTCTTCTTTCTTCCTCCACTCCACCAGACCACCGCTGAGGCCCTTTTCTTCTCCTGCCCCTCGCTGGGGCTGATGTGGAGGCTGAGCCAGGGGGCAGCCCCTGCTTTCCTCCAAAGCCCTTGTGTCGTGCCGTCGCAGGGCTCTTACCAAGTGAGCTAAGCAGAGCTGCGCAGCTCTGCCCAGCCGCCGCCGCCCCCCCGGCAATGAGAAAAATTGCATAGGCTGGAGCCCCTGCTCTGGGATGGAGAGGGATTCTGATTTCTGAGCCTCTGCTAGCAGCCCAGGGATCCCCCTGGGTCAGCGCGCCGCTGGCAGCCTGAACCTCTGGGCAGTCGCAGCGGCGCCCTGACACAGGGGGCCCCTGGGCTGCTGGCTGCCGCAGCGGCGCCCTGACCCGGGGGACACCCTGGGCTGCAGGCTGCCGCGGCAGCGCCATGACCCAGGGGACCCCCTGGGCCGCCAGCTACCGCGGCGGCACACTGACCTGGGGGACCCCCTGGGCTGCGGGCTGCCGTGGCGGCACCTTGACTTGGGGGACCCCCTGGGCTGCGGGCTGCCGCGGCGGCACCCTGACTCGGGGGACCCCTGGGCTACGGGCTGCAGCGGCGGCACCCTGACTCGGGGGACCCCCTGGGCAGCCGGCCGCCGCCGCAGCGCGCTGACCCCGGGGACTCCCTGGGCTGCGAGCTGCCACGGCGGCAGCCTGACTCGGGGGACCCCCTGGGCTGCGGGCTGCCACGGCGGTGGCCTGACTCAGGGGACCCCCTGGGCTGCTGGCTGCCGCGGCGGCGCACTGACCTGGGGGACACCCTGGGCTGCAGCTGCTGCGACAGCGCCCTGACTCAGGGTACCCCCTGGGCTGCGGGCTGCCGCGGTGGCGCCCTGACCTGGGGGTCCCCCTGGGCTGCCGCCTGCCGCGGCGGCACCCTGACCCGGGGGACACCCTGGGCTGCCCGCCACTGCCGGCAGCTCAGACTCCCTCTCTGTCCCAGCAGCAGCGGCTGCTCAACCATTTAAAAAAAATTGGGGGCTCTTTTTGGCGCCCCCAAATCTCAGCGCCCTAGGCAACCACCTAGTTCACCTAAATGGTTGCACCAGCCCTGTCTGCTGGTCCCACAGCTTCAACGGACCTGCGGGAGGTCCGCTGAAGCTGCGGGACCAGTGGACCATCCACAGGCATGCCGCCAAAGGCAGCCTGCCTGCCGCCCTCGCAGCAACCGACAGAGCGCCCCCAATGGCTTGCTGCCCCAAGCAGGCGCTTGGCGTGCTGGTGCCTGGAGCTGTCCCTGAGTAACTGTTAGGTGCCAGTTGGCAGGTTATGGATTTTTAAGGATGAATACTGTAGCTTTGAGTTTGTGAGTGGAACTGTCATAACATTTCTTCCCAGATCTGGACCTTAGCGTCCAAAATATGGGTGTTAGCATGAAAACCTCCAAGCTTAGTTACCAACTTGGACCTGGTAATTGCTGCCATCAGCTAGGAATTATACAGTGCCTAGCTCACTGTGGTCCCCCAAAACCTTCCCTGGGGGATCCCCAGACTCAGATGCCTTGAGTCTTACAACAAAGGGAAATAACCCCCTCCCCTTGTTTCCTTGTTACTTCCTCCCAGGCTCCCCTCCCTGGACAACCCTAGGAGATTCCCTGCTTCCAGTCCTGGAAACACAAGTACCGAGAAATCTAATCTCTCTTCCCCCTAACCCAGAGGGTATGCAAAGTCAGGCTTAGTAAATCTAACACAAAGAGATTTTCCCCCTGACTTCTTCCTCCCACCAATTCCCTGGTGAGCTGCAAACTCAATTCCCTGGAGTCCCCACTAAAGAAAAACTCCAACAGGTCTTAACAAGAAAGCTTTATATAAAAAGAAAGAAAAAGGACATTAAAAATAGTCTCTGTATTAAGGTGACAATATACAGGGTCAATTGCTTAAGAAAAAAAGTGAATAAACAGCCTTATTCCAAAAGAATACAATTTAACACATTCCAGCAACTACACACATGTAAATACAAAAGAAAACAATATAAACCTATTGTCTTACTATCCTTGTACTTACAACTTGGAAACAGAAGATTAGAAAGCCTGGAGATAGAAAAATCACTCTCAGAACCAGGAGGGTCACCGAACCAAGACAAAGAACAAAGAACTCACACCCAAAACTTCCCTCCACCCAGATTTGAAAAAGTCTTGTTTCCTGATTGGTCCTCTGGTCAGGTGTTTGGTTTCCATTGTTACCCCTTTACAGGTAAAAGAACATTAACCCTTAGCTATCTGTTTATGACAGGAACTCTATCAGCATGTCCAGAATTTTCATTTCGTCCACACTGATTGTCATGTAGAATGGTTCCACTCTCTGTTATTCAGAAAAATAGAAGAATGGGACACAGTGATTTGAGGATTCCTAGAAAATCAATAGGATCTCATGTTAAAGGATGAAATTCACTGCACTCGCCAGTGTGACTTGGAAACTGGATTTTGCTGTGTCAGTGAAGGATAACAGTATTTGGATATGGATTAAGCCCAGAGATGAAATTCAGTGTCTTGCTAACAGCACAAAGTTCTCAAATAGGGAGCAAAAGAAACATTGTGTGGTATAATACAGATTAAACAGTCTCTTCTATTACTATTCATTTAATTTTTTAAAAGTGTGTAAAGACCGTAATACTTCTAATACCTCTGGATTAATTTCACTTGTAAGAAATCGTTTAATTTTTAAGTGTTACAACAGCAGCAGACTGCTCTAGCTTAGAAAAAAAAACAATGGTTAGTTCAGTGCTTTTTCATGGCAAGCACTTTCAAAGCAGAGATTATGCCTTCAGGGTCTAATCCTGAGAGGTGCTGCTAAGCAACTGCAACCTCCATGTCAGTCAAACGGAGCTGCCGTTGATCAGCAGCTCTTGTTGTTAGGCTCTGAACCTAATGGGCAAAAAAGCAAAATGAATCTGGTAGTGTGTGTGCTGAGTTAAAATTGTAGTGGGCTCAGGGTCAAAGAATTTCATATCAGATATGATTGACGCAAGTGTGGATATAATCACATTATTTTCATGAAGGCTAGTATAGGCAAGTTCTAGTTTCTAAAACCCATTGCTCAGTTCCTCCTCCTTTTTCACCTTCTCCCTTAATCTAAGTTACATATATGGTCCTTATTACCCTAGAGTCTGAACATCCCACTATACCCCTGTGAGGTAAGAAAGTACTACTATCTGCATTTCACAGATGGGGAATTGAGGCACAAAGAGGCTCAGTGACTTGTCCAGCATCACACATAAGCCCTAACCACTGAGTCATCCTTTCTTTCTATTACAGAACTGCAGGGCAAATGGGCACAACTGCAAGCATCCTAGCAATGCTTGCTCACATTTCTTGGAATTCATTATTTGATTTCCCCCAGCACGAGTAATAGTTCTCCATCTCTTTAGCATATCAGGGGGTAATATTAAAGCTGGCAACATTTTCCAGAGAAATTTCAAATCTGCACATAAAAAATGGGTGAAAATCTTCACAGCATTTTCATGAAAATGTCATCCCAGTTTTCAACCAGCTGTAAAGGCTTTGACCCATTTGACCCGTTTTTCCACAAGCTCTAACTAGCATGATCTTGCTTTCATCTGTTTCCCAATAGAAGGGGAACTATCAATTTTTTATTGTTTATTAGGGAGGATGGGTAACTGGGACAATCCTGGCCACTTTGTATGAACTTCTGACAATAGAAATTATTACAGATTCCCATTTAAACATGAGAATTTAACACTGATCTTTTTGTACTGAGTTACCCTTGTGTTTATTTTTTTTTTTTTGTGCAACATTATTTGCAACAGTAAAGTATGTTTGCCAGACATTGAGAAAGTAATATCAAGGACTTATTTGGCTGTATACTTTTCAGCACATAATTCATTCTAAAGGACAGTAGGAACTTATCACCCTCCAAAACAAATGTCAGCAGAGTTCCAAATCAGGGTCCACATGCCATTAACTGCAATATTTAGGGAATAGGCTAAACATTTCTCAAACTTTACAAAATTCAAGTGACTCATTATTTTGGTTTCTCTTGATAGAAGTTTGCATTTCCTCTGAGCTTTGCATTTTCTTGACATTTACCTTGACTGGCTCTTGTGATTGGCAAATTCTTTCTGCCTATAGTGCAACATTGCCTTAACAGACAATCGGCAACATGTATTCATACTTACATTCATACATACTTAGGAACTGACCTAAGAAAAATGGAACCTATTGGGTTTTTTCCCCTGGGTTTTTTACTTTCCTACCATGTGACCCTGGGCCTGTCACTTCCCTCTCGGGTCTTTGTCTTCCATTTGTAATATAACAATAATGATAAACAAGTGAGTCGAGATTTATATGTAAAAAAGGGCTATATGGACTCAATCTTGCAGCATGGAGTGATCCTGCAATGAGCCCTACGAGGGGGAATTATTATGGATAAAACAGAATCCACTGAGGTGGCACCCCCCAGCCAGAACAGAATGTGACATTAATTTTCATGTCAGTTATTGTAGGCTACTTAGTAAGCTATTCTTTCAGCCCTAGATGAAGTCTCTCCCAAAAGGCAAGGCTCAGGCAAGGCTCAGGCACAAAGGTGGCATGGGGAGCTTTGCACTGCCACTGCCGGTGAAATTCCAGGCCTTAGGAACATTTCTTCATTACCAAAATCTCTCAAAAATGTATTGAAATTCACAGGAATAGCTGGCACCATTTAAAACTTTGTCTCTGTAATTGCATGTGTCCTGGCTGTCTTGGGACACATCCACCACTGGCAAATACAAGTACAACTGGAAAATCCTCTGATATCCACTTTAGTTTTCATGTTAGGTGTCATAAGGGACTGATTCATCATTGATTCACCCCAAACCATAAGTAAATTGCTTGTTTATATGATAGACAGGTGAAGAAACATTAGTTGGGATTATACTCTAAATAGAAATACAAGTTAGATTATTACACCACTATGTGAAATACTATAGATTGTGATGCAAATTGTTATTTAATAATACTTAATAACACCAAGCATTTATACTGTATGGTCAGCATATATACAACAGTGCATTTGGGGCCAAATTAATCACTGCCATAAAATGGCACAATCCTGCTGAAGTTAAAGGAGTTGCCCCAATGACAAATTTAGCCATTATTTTTCTCCTACTATAATCAGAAACCATTACCCAGGAAAGCACTTTAAAGCAGTTGGCCATTCAGTCATTTGTGGTTTTGATATGAGTACTTGTGACACCTAGTGGTTAAGACCTATAGTAATGCACAAGACATTAAAGGAAGAGGAAGTAGGAGGTGGAGACAAAGCGAGGGGAAGGAAGGGTTAAACACAATCTAGAGAGGAACCTGGTGACTGCAGAGGTGGAACAAAAACACTGTTGGACACAGTGTGAATTAAAAATGTTCCATTGACACTGATGTGAATGTTTTTGCGGTGCCTAAGAAGCAGAACCAGATATGCCATCTAGCAATGAAGAGCTCTAGCTACAAAAACATTTTGAGATGGGTTTGAGAGATTGTGAGTATGGGCCAAAAGAAATCTGATGAGGTTCAACAAGGACAAGTGCAGAGTTCTGCACTTAGGAAGAAAGAATCCCATGCACCACTACAGGCTGGGGACCGACTGGCTAAGCAGCAGTTCTACAGAAAAGGACCTGGGGATTACAGTGGATGAGAAGCTGGATATGAGTCAACAATGTGCCCTTGTTGCCAAGAAGGCTAACAGCATATTGGGCTGTATTAGTAGGAGGATTGCCAGCAGATCGAGGGAAGTGATTATTCCACTCTATTTGACACTGGTGAGGCCACACCTGGAGTATTGAATCCAGTTTTGGTCCCCCCACTACAGATGGGATGTGGATAAATTGGAGAGAGTCCAGTGGAGGGCAACAGAAATGATTAGGGGAGTGGGGCACATGGCTTCCGAGGAGAGGCTGAGGGAACTGGTCTTATTTAGTTTGCAGAAGAGAAGAATGAGGGGGAATTTGATAGCAACCTTCAACTACCTGAACGGGGGTTCCAAAGAGGATGGAGCTCAGCTGCTCTCAGTGGTGGCAGATGACAGAACAAGAAGCAATGGTCTCAAATCGCAGTGGGGGAGGTCTAGGTTGCATATTAGGAAACACTATTTCACTAGGAGGGTGATGAAGCACTGGAATGGGTTACCTAGGGAGGTGGTGGAATCTCCATTCTTAGAGGTTTTTAAGGCCCAGCTTGACAAAGCCTTGGCTGGGATGATTTAGTTGGAGTTGGTCCTCCTTTGAGCAGGGAATTGGACTAGATGACCCCCTGAGGTCTCTTCCAACCCTAATATTCTATGATTCTGTGATTAAAGAGCTTTGAGTTCTGTGGTAAGGCTGATGCTTAAATAATAGGATACAGTTATGCAGCCTCCTAGCTTTGTTGCAGAACTGAGCTATATGACTCTAAAGCATGTCTTCCAGCAAATGAAAAGGCCGACTTGGAACATTAAAGGCTGCCTTATGAACAGAATGTGCACCAAGAGAGAGGCCCAGGAGTTATGGATAACTGAGTATCATCAACACCACCAGGACACTCACAACTATGCTTTTGATGGGGAGTGGGAGGAGTGTCTCCTGAACTGGGCAGTTCCAATGTATGAAGGAAAGAGAAAAGATTCCCTTTTAAAATCCAGTTTATTGCTGGCTCATTTCCTGACACAGAACCTCTATCCAGCCTGACTATACCTACGACAGATGTGGTCATACATATTGTTCAGACAATTTATGTCAGTACTGTTGTAAGGTGTGTCCAACCAGTAGAGAAACTTTGGATCACAGTAACTCTGTGATCTTTTAGAATTTTTAGGGATGCATAGGATTGACAGTTCTTTATGTCACTCCCTAAAGACAGTTTTTGCCAGTTGCTCTTAGGCTTTGTGAGTGATCATTTGACTGGGACCAACCAGTCTTAACTATTTGCCAATCCCATCAGTCATCATCAGGTGATGTTCTGTCAGAGGTGGTCAGAAGAACTCTAATCTCATATAGTAACTAGGGTATAGTAACCAGGGTACAAGTTGTATGTGATCCAGAGATGTGATCCAGAGATATTTGCCAACAGAAAAAGGAGTGAAATTGATTTTTGGGCTATGCCCCCCAGGATTACCTTACTTTCCTTATGCCTTCCTCTGCACAATGGAAACAGTTAGGAATGAAAGTTGAATCCGCTAACTGGCTCCAAATTCCATTCCTCCACTTTCCCACTCAGTGCCTCAGACTTGCAAGTAAGCCAAGAAACATTGACCCATCAGGTCAGAGCAGCAGAGTCACTCTGTTGGGATTTAATGCCATCAGTCTGTGATGAGAAGCAGTCTTGTGTATGGGAACTTGGCAGGACAAATCTAGAGCCACACTGTAATCTCACAATGGCCCTGGACTGTTATACAAAACCCTGGAGAGTAAAGGGAAGTTGAGACTAGAAGCAGCTGGACATGACACCCTACTGGTGGCTGGGATGATTAATAGTCAGCCCCCTGGATTGCAGAGGTCCAGAAGGAGTTGACATGCAAGAAAAGGCAGGGCCGTATAGAGGAGTTACAATGTGCAGCCAGGGTGAGAAGCTGTGAAGAAGCAGAGCAGCTAAGAAAAGAGCCATACGGTTGATCCAGGTATGACCTCAGCAGGAAACTGCCACCAGTCTATGGATCTAGGGTAGGGCTCAGGGAGTAATGTTGCCCCAGATAAAGCTGTGAAAGTGGTTAGTTTTTTTCCTTTTTCTTTTCATGAATGAATGTAACATTCATATAAATTTAATCCAGGTGTAGGCAAAAGAATAATGAAATACCAAAAATTACAAGATCATTAGCTTCTTATCCTTGCAGTGTCAAATGTACATGTTAAGAAGCTATTAAAACAGAAACAATTATTAAACTTAAAAATAGAAACAACAAGAAATTAGGAAACTGGCCAGGTTCGGTTTCAGGATCACCCTGAGTTCTTTCCTCAGTGCTGGCTGGTGAGTCTTGCCCACATGCTCAGGGTTTAACTGATCACCATATTTGGGGTCGGGAAGGAATTTTCCTCCAGGGAAGATTGGCAGAGGCCCTGAGGGGTTTTCGCCTTCCTCTGCAGCATGGAGCCTGGGTCACTTGCTGGGAGATTCTCTGCACCTTGAAGTCTTTAAACCACAAGTTGAGGACTTCAGTAACTCAGACATAGGTTAGGGGTTTGTTACAGGGGTGGGTGGGTGAGATTCTTTGGCCTGCGTTGTGCAGGAGGTCAGACTAGATGATCATAATGGTCCCTTCTGACCTTAAGTCTATGAGTCTATAATTTACACTGGTGTAATTGAGATCAAAATCTGGTTAATTAGGTTCAAAGTTGATGTTTTAACATCTCACCTAAAAATCTCAGTAAGGGGACATTAACCATCCATGTGCAATTTGTCTATGTTCCTTTCTTTTCATCTAGAAATGCCATTGAAAACTACATAACAAATGTTCAACTAGTTCTGGGGCTGCTAAAATCCTCTTCTTTTGACCAAAAAAATCTGAATTTAAGTGTTAGAATTTATATAAGAAAAATAAAATCAAAATGTTTACGCCTTTATCAATTTGTTTTCTTGCTTTCAGAGAGTCTTAGCAGTGTAGAGAGTGTTAGTCTTATCAATGGGTGGAGCAGCTTTGGAAAAATTCCACATTGGTTTCCCCGTTAAAGAGAAATTCCTCAGATTTGATTTTTCCTGGAAGAGTGATAGTCTTTTTTTCTAATGGCATTAATTGTAACATTTCCTACTTGTGAAGAACAAATTGTGAGGGATTGTCCTGCATTTACAATAAAATGTGATACCTTTTTGTGCTATGAGTAATGACTGAGCTAATAACTCGCTAGCTACAGCTCAGCCTTCCAAGACAGCAGTTTCTAGTTTGATGTGAGGACGTGGCCATATAAATACTAGTCTTGTAACTAACAATCACAAGCCAGATAAGAACTGTGTCTATGCACTGCACCCCAGAGATGCAAACCACATAAAAGGGTGTGAGCTGGTTCATTTTAGCTTGTGCATTAACACCGCTAATGAAGCGTCTAAGAATCTTGCCCTTAGTTATAGCTATATAACCCCATCGTCCTCGGTTACACCAAGCACAACCCTATTGCCTTCAGTAGGCAACAGGTGAAGTCACTGGGGTCACAA
Organism: Gopherus flavomarginatus; assembly: GCF_025201925.1. Lineage (NCBI taxonomy): Eukaryota > Metazoa > Chordata > Testudines > Testudinidae > Gopherus > Gopherus flavomarginatus. The sequence goes on along the minus strand of NC_066618.1, from coordinate 248,527,825 downwards.
AGGCATCCCTGTAATTGGAATTAAGTTATTAACTCTGTTGATGATGCTCAAGCTATACAAAATGCAGCTGGCTTTTCCAGAATGACATTGGTTCTACAGGGCTCCCTGTAGGAAGGAGTCAAATCTTACTCTTTCTTTTCACTAAATTCAGCAGAGCGACTGAATGCACATAGGACGCAGTTCTGCTTAGTAAGTACGTGCCATTGCACAGTTTCTTTGCATGGTCAATCAAGAAAAAAAACAGTTTTATTTACAAGTTCTGCTGAGAACCAAGCCCATTGGAAATGGGCAATGAAAAAAATTAGTTATAGCTTTCTCACTAGAGGTATGAAATAATTGTGAAGACATTAGGAATTTAATGCTGTGCCATGTGCTTGGTAGGTGTTTCAGAAGCTATTTCAGTCAATACTTTTATTTTTAACATAGTATGTGACATTCTATTAGAAATGCTTTTTTACTTGTTTGGACACATTAATGGAGTCATCAGGGAAGTGTTACTGTAAGATGCAACTGAATATCCTTCCTACTGAAATATGTTGATACTATCCAAGGCCAATACACAATGTAAAGGAAATGTTTTCCCTGTGATAAAGTAATTAATTGGAATAACTTTGGCAGAATCAATGTGCTTTGGCCTGTACTTCATTTCCACATACTACTCTTCTGATTTATTTTACTCCAAGAATAAAACAGAACCAAGCAATGTATTAAGAAGTGTAGAGTAGCAATGCCCTTCTCATCCCTCTATTGCTAAAAGTTAGCATCATCAGCATACTGGACCAAAAATAGAAACAGTAACTGATCATCATTTCCTTTTGCCCTAATTGTGTTGAATTGTTAACATCACCGGATTCATAAAAACAGGAAAGAACCCTCACATGTTAAATTTGACAATATTAAGCCTTTTGAATAGTCAATAGCATGAATGTCTTAAAAATTAAGCACTTACCTTTTACCTCTAAGAGTAAGTCTACACTGTATCTCAGAGTGGGCTTCCCAGCTCTGGTGGGACAGATGTGCACTAGCTCTTCTCCAGTTAGCGCACTAAAAATAGCAGTGTAGCCCAGGCAGCAGCTCAAGCTACTCATCCGAGTACAAACGTGCCCAGACCTCCTGGGTAAGTACTTGGGAGGCTAGCTCAAACCACTGTCCATGCTGCATCTGGCTATACTACTATTTTTAGCACATTAGCTTGAGCAGTGCCACCACAAGTCTGTCTACCGGCAGTGGGAAGCACATCCCTGGCAATGGTGTAGACATACCCTAAAATTCAGGTTCAAGACCTGATGCCAAGCCCACTGACGTAATGGAAGGTTGCCCACTGACTTCAGTGGATTTTAGGTCTAGCTTTAAGTGCTACTTAAGGGCTGAGGGATGCACCCTTAAATTGGGCAATCTTAGCTCCTGAGCAACAGAAGTCCACTTCACAAAATAGATTAGTATATACATTACCATTCCCAGGAGAGCGCCAAGTCTGAGCAGCTGTAGAGACTGAACTACTCCAAACTCCCCCAGAAAAGGAGTCATCAGTTCTGCAGTAAACTCTGAAGTATAAGGACTTGTCTACATGCAGATACTCAGGAAAACTAATCCAAATGAACTAAAGCCTGGTCTACACTACGGAGTTAGGTCGAATTTAGCTGCGTTAGGTAGATTTAAAAATGAATGCGTCCACACAACCAACCCTGTTCCATCGACCTAAAGGGCTCTTAAAATCAACTTCTGTACTGATCCCAGGAGAGGCCAGTAGCACTAAAATCGACTTTGCTGGGTTGAATTTGGGGTAGTGTGGACGCAAATCGATGGTATTGGCCTCCGGGAGCCATCCCAAAGTGCTCCATTATGACTGCTCTGGACAGCACTTTGAACTCCAATGCACTAGCCAGGTACACAGGAAAAGCCCCGGAACTTTTGAATTTCATTTCCTGTTTGGTCAGCCTGGCGAACTCAGCACCACAGGTGACCATGCAGTCCCCACCAAAATCGTAGAGCGTAGAATGCTTCTATGCTCCCCCATCATCTCTGTTCCTGAGGTTATCACAGATTAGAAGGCAAAAATAAACACACTCACAATGACATGTTTTCCGAGCTCATGAAGTCCTCTTGCACTGATAGGGCACAGCTTAATGCATGGAGGCATTCAGTGGCAGAGACCAGGAAAGAATTAAGTGAGTGCGAAGAGCGGAGACAGGACACAATGCTGAGGCTAAGGGGGGAGCAAATGGCCACGATGAAGCATCTGTTGGAGCTACAGGAAAATCAACAAGAGCATAGACCCCCACTGCATCCACTGTATAACTTCCTACCCTCCTCCCCATGTTCCATAGCCTCCTCACCCTGATGCTCAAGAACACAGGAGGAGGAGGCTTCGGGCACCCAGCCACTACACTTCAGAGGATGGCCTAAGCAACAGAAGGCTGTCATGCAAAGAGTTTGCTTATTGTAGCCACACTAAAAATCAATGTGGACTTGTCCTTCCCTCCTCCCTCACCCCACCCAGGCTACCTTGTCCATTATCTCATTATTTTTAGTTAATAAAGAAAGAATGCATGGTTTCAAAACAATAGTTACTTTATTTTGAAGGGAGGAGGGTGGTTGGCTTACAGGGAATTAAAATCAACAAAGGGGGCAGGTTTGCATCAAGGAGAAACGCACACAACTGTCACACCGAAGCCTGGCCAATCATGAAACTGGTTTTCAGAGCCTCTCTGATGCATAGCATGCCTTGCTGGGCTCTTCTAATTGCCCTGGTGTCTGGCGCAAAACGATTGTCTGCCATTGCTTTCACGAAGGGAGGGGCAACTGATGACATGTACCCAAAACCACCCACGACAATGTTTTTGCCCCATCAGGCATTGGGAGCTTAACCTAGAATTCCAGTGGGTGGTGGAGACTGCGGGAACTGTAGGATAGCTACCCACAGTGCACCGCTCCATAAGTCGATGCTAGCCACGGTAGTGAGGATGCACTCCACCGACTTAATGCATTTAGTATGGACATACGCAATCAACTGTATAAAATCAATTTCTAAAAATCAACTTCTATAAAATCAACCTAATTTCATAGACATACCCTACAAGTATGAATTTAAAGTAGATTAGTTAAACTGCATTAAACCCTTGTGTGGGCACTCTCATTCAGAATTAAAATGGCCTTAATTTGGTTTATCTTAATTTTCTTCCAAAGTAAGGGATTAGCTCTCCTGAGTGTCCCCCTGTAGACAAGACTTAAATTATTGAAAAGCCTCAGACTGCTGCTATATTTTGACATAGTAAATGCAGTAGGCCCAGAACAGAGAGAACTCAGTCTGGCTGATTGGAGCAGGAGAATGGACTTTCTCTTGAAGAGGACACTTGACACTGGAAATACAGCTGAAGATACCACTGAAGAAGAAATGGGATGTTTGGGGTGGGGGGGAAGTGATGCTCAGATGCCAGTGTGAGGAAGGAATCTATTGGATACCTCCTCAACAGAAGACATGTTACAAATGGGAAGAGAGATGCCCAGCAATCCCCCTCAGAAGTGGTACTTGTATGAATGGGGTAATTGATGGGGGTAATTGATGGGGTTGTGGGTCCTTAAGTAAGGCTTTTGGGGAAAGGAGAGTGGTCTGGACAGATGAATGGGGCCTTGGGAGACAGTTCTAATCACTCCAGCTCCTAGTGGCTTCTTGTATGCTCTTGGACAAATCATTTGAGAGTCTTCCCCCATCTATTACATGGAGATAATACTTACTTATGTAGCTTTCAGGGTTGTTTAAATAATTAATTAGTTAAGGCCAGATTGTGTCCAGCCCTGCAGTTTTGTGCATGGGATGAGGAGGAAGTGCAAGTTGCTTCCAGCCCTCAAATTTCCAGGCCTGCTGGAAGACCAGGTATAATCACAGTCCTTGCATTCCCAGGGCTTCTGGGAACTAACACCTTCAAAAGGTGGGGAGGACAGAGGATGGGTGAGGGAGGGAATGCTAGTCAATGGAGCTTGGTTCTGGGCCATCAAGCAGGTTGGGAAGTTTATGCTGCTCTGTTCTACAGGGTTTGGGGACTGATGGCCCATCAAATACTCCCTCAGAACCTGAATCCTGGAAGTTAGCCAGATTTCTTTCCTGAGTTCACACTGCAGCATGGCTCCTCCATACCTAATGTCGTAATGCAAACCATGGCTGAAAATCACAACCTGGGCCTTAATTCCTGTTTAGAACTTTGAATGCGCAGAAAACTATGAGCCAGGTTCAGTCACCCCTACTGGTGTTACATAGCATCTTATTGTGCCAGTAGTCCCACTGATTTCAACCGATGATTGCAGTGGGACTACTTGTGGAGTAAGATACTATACTATGTGCATAAAGGTGATAGAGGCTGGCTCTTCATTAAGTGTTAAACATTAGCAGAATAACTGCATGACTGCCTTTTGGCAGGTTAGTTTTACAGTTTTATTATTGTGCTTTATGGAACTTTTTATGCCTTTTTTTTTAATTGGACCTATAAGTAAAAGAATTAGGATTCAATGGCTTTTGCAGACACTATAGGAAACTGATTGTGAATTAGATTTAATTCCATTTATTGCTAAAACTTTATACCTCTTCTCTGACTGACTTTGACTTCACCTGTAAATATCTCCAGAGAGTAGTTAAAAGCATTTGCTAGTGAGAATTGATTCAGAAAACAAAGGTAAGCCACAACACATCTATGTTTTGACACTCTCAAATAATCTTATCTTTATCTCTCTAATAAAGAAAAGTAAATAAATTCTAAGCCGTGTGGGCCAAATTCTGGTTTGACATGCAAGGGCTGAAAAGCCAAAACCAGGAGAGGAATCATGGGATAAAATGGGTCGGTTTGAATTTTGACTTCTCTCCAAATCCTTAGGAGATACAGGGATGGATCACTTGATGATTACCTGTTCTGTTCACTCCCTCTGAAACACCTGGCATTGGCCACTGTCAAAGATAGGATACTGGGCTAGATGGACCTTTGGTCTGACCCAGTATGGCTGTTCTTATGTTCTCCACCAATATTCCATGGGTGAAACACCGGAGGACATTCTGGGACTGAGCTGAGGTACCAAAGGACATTTCATGCATGTTAACATGGTCCCATGCACCTTCATCCTATGCAGATTATTCCTTTTACTGGAAAGAGTAATCTATTTGGTAAGCTGTGCACTGGGCTGAAGGGTGCCAATACATAGGCTCACATTAGCAGTGCTAACATATACTCAAGTGGAGAAAGGGGCAATTACAAAATTTCATGTCTGGAGCTAGCCTACTATATAGTTTCTTGTTTTTCCAAATCATGCTCAGGTAGAAGAGAAACACTTTTCAAATTAAAGGACAGCTTCTTCACAGAACGTGGTGCACTACATGAATTTTGGTGCAGTATTTGAATAGTTGGGATACTGATTTATATGTATGCATGCAAACTTGGAAATACTTGTTTTGATGTGGCAAGACAGTTATTCCTAGATTTTAACTTAAAGAAGAAGCGAGTCCCTTGGAGTGAATTGCTTCATGAATTGGTATTTAATTACTCATTTTTCCTTAGGATGACTGAATTTTTCCTCCTACAGTTACCATGAATTATGTTACCTGAGTCCTGGCATCTTTCTTGTGTCCTGAGTAGCCAAGTAGTCTGAACTGATATGCATAACATTGCACAAAATCTAATACTCCTAAGAGTTCTGACTCCCCCTCCCCAGTCTCTGAGCTGATCAAAATTAATTGCTGATGCTAATCTACCACAAGCTGCTCCTCCAGCCATCTCAAAACTGATGCCAGTTTATTTCCATCCTTTAATGGGACCACGAAACCATAAGTAGAGCAGTGCTGTCTGTTCCCTCCACAGTTGCCTTCAGCCCACAGCTACAAAAAAAAATAAAAGCAGATTTTTCTCTGTCCCTAAAATTATCATCAAGATGGAACCCCAGTGACATGCTAGAACTTGCTTCTATGCTTTATAGTTCTTCAGCAGTGCTATGAAGGAATACTGGATATTGCCTTATTTCTTGTTTTTTATCTGTTAGTGTAGCTCCTTCTAGCTTTTTAGCCATCCTATGGGAAGTGGTGAACAAGGGATAATTGGACAACATTCAAGGACAAAATCAGTCATTTTAGCACTAAGGGCAATATGTCATATTTGCATGTGAGCTATAAAAGAGAAAACTTTAGCTTATCAAATGGAGAATAAAATCAGACTGGAAAGAAATTTGATTGTCAAATGTTGAGTATCACAAACCATACAGTTCAAAACTCAAACATAAGTGCCATTTTAATACTATTATCTAGTCTTTAAGGGCCCCAACCTTGCAAACATATACACATCTGCTTAACTTTAAGTCTCCCTTTGAAGTTAATGGGCCTACTCACATGCTTAAGTTTAAGCACATGTATAAGTGTTAGCAGACTCAGGCTCTACAGGCCATATTCATTTATATCATCCTTTTTCAAAATGAGGTGGCTTTCCACAATTATGGTAAAATAAGTCACCTGACCAGTAACCAGGAAGAAAGCACATTTTCAGATCATAACCTGCTTACTATTATGAAGGCACCTGGAGTTTGCTGTAGAACAAGACAAACAAAACCAGATGTTCCTTTCAATGGAGCAGGACACAGAGGGCTTTCATCACAAAACAAACAGATGTCCCATGAAAGCTATGAAAACCTTTTTTCTATCAAATGAAAGGCAAACAAACAATTAAATATTACATGGTGTTAGCAGTGCAAACAACAAAGTAATAGAGCAGTGATCCCAAATTAACAATTATGTTGTGTTGTTTTTCATAGATTCCAAGGGCAGAAGGAACTATTGTGATCATCTGGTCTGACCTGTATACATGCAATAGAACTTCCCCAAAGTAATTCCTAGAGCAGATCTTTCAGAAAAACATTCAATTTTGATTTAAAAATTGTCAGGGATAGAGACTGCACCAAGACTCTTAGTAAGCTGTCCCAATGGTTAATTACTCTCATTGTTAAACTTGTATGCTTTATTTCCAGTCTGAATTTGTTTAGCTTCAACTTCTAAGCATTGGCTCATGCTATAACTTTCTCTGCTAGCCTGAAGAGCCCATCATTAAATATTTGTTGCTTATGTAGGCATTTATAGACTGTAATCAAATCACTCTTTAACCTTCTCTTTGTTAAGCTAAGTAGATTGAGCGTCTTGAATCTATTGCTATGAGGCATGTTTTCTAATCCTTAAATCATTCTTGGTACCCTTCTCTGAACCCTGTCCAATTTATCAACGTCCTTCTTGTACTGTGGAAAGCAGAACTGGACCCAATATTCCAGCAGTGTTTGCTACTCCTGGAGGAATTCTGCACCAAAAAACTAAAAATGCTATGCACAATATTTTAAAATTCTGCAAATTTTGTCAAAACAACACTATGTAATCACACCAGTTTCAATTATTTTATTTCAAAAATACCAGTCAGCAAGTATGTCTGAAACACACACATACACAAAAATTCCCCCAGGAGTTGAGAGTTATAGAAACAATATGACAAACCAGTTCCTCTTTCTCTGCTCCCTCCTCTTGCAGAGCCCAGCTGTGGGGCCCCCCCAAGCCCAGACACTCACACCCCCTACCCTCCTAGAGCCCAGGGATCCAGAGCCCTGATGCTGGGTCCTAAGCTTGCACAGTTTCCTGCACACCACTACCTCCTTACTTCAGGACATGCTGCTGGAACCCTCCAGTTCCTTACCCTTCCCTTGGTCTTGTCTTCTATTTGTGAACTGGGCTTTGCCACGTCCAGCGGCCCCTAGTGGCGGCCAACATTTCTGCAGCCCATTTCTGTGGGGAAAAAGGGAAATTCTGCACGCCAAACATTAATTTCTGCAAAATTCTGCTTTGTACATTGGTGCAGAATTCCCCTAGGAGTAGGTTGCACCAGTGCCAAGTACATAAATAGAATAGCCTCTCCACTCCTTGTGATTCTCCTGTTTAATCATCCAAGGATAGCATTAGTCCTTTTGGCCACACCACTGCTCATGTTCAGCAGATTATCAACCACCACCTACAAGGTTTTTTTCAGAGTCACTGCTTCCTGGGATAGAGGCATCATTGTGTAAGTATCACTTACATTCTTTGTTTTTAGATGTATACAAGCCATATTAAAATGCATAGTTTGCTTACCCAGCAATCTAAAGCGTTCTGTATTAGCCACCTCCCCTCTTCATTATTTGCCACTCCTCCAATTTTTGAGATTTGAAAACTTTCAGTGGGTTTTATGTTTTCTTCCAGGTGATTGATAAAAATGTTAATAGCATAGGGCCAAGAACCGATCTCTGCAAGACCCAACCAGAAACACACCCATTCAGTGTGGATTCTCCATTTACAATTACATTTTGAGACCTCTGTTAGTCAGTTTTTAATCTGTTTAATAAATGCATGATCATTTTATATTGTTCTAGTTTTTTTAATCAAAATGTCATGAGGTTCCAAGTCAAATACCTCACAGAAATCCAAGTATATTATATCAACATGATTACCCTTATCAGCCAAACTTGTAATCTCAAAGAAAGACATCAGATTAGTTTGACAGCATCTATTTTCTATAGACCCATTTTGATTGGCATTGATTATATTACCCTCCTTTAAATCTTTATCAAGTCCTGTATCAGCCACTCCATTACAGGGGGGAGGGATAGCTCAGTGGTTTGAGCATTGGCCTGCTAAACCCAGTGTTGTAAGTTCAGCCATTTAGGGATCTGGTGATTGGTCCTGCTTTGAGCAGCAGGTTGGACTAGATGATCTCCTGAGGTCCCTGACATTCTATGATCTTGCCCATGATTGATGTCAGACAAAAGAGCTTAATATTACCCTGGTCATCCCCTCTAGCCTTTACCCTATTTGCATGTCAGCACAACATTAGCGTTACTGTTTAATAAACTATCATTCTAATTCTTGTAGAAATGTGGACGAGGCAAAATTTGCATGTTAGTTATAAAAACATCTTTCCAGTATTAGAATATGTCATAAATACAAGCCTGTGCACAACTGCTATTTAACAATGTTATACTATTGGCCAAAAATCTTACACAGGCAAATACAGATGAGGTAAAATTCACTTCCCCTACAATGAGGAGTTGTATTTAGGCTGTATGTGGATGGAGTGCAGGGAGGTGAATTTCACCTCCCAAATCCAGGGTCATAGCTTTTACATGTCACACCAATGCGCATGAATAAACTTGAAAGTAATACTGCTCTGTAGTCCTGGCACACCACATGGAATACATCATACAGGAATCTCCTCTTCACCGATTAGAGAAGCTTAACAAAATAAATGTGAGGAAAAATACAAAAGATGACCAGAAATGATACAAGGATAGGCCAGTTCAAGAAAAAACACATGAAGAAAGCTTCTCTCAAATTTATTTTCGAGATCTCTAATCCATCTATAAATAACTGATAATGTAAATAAAGGGGATTATTCACAAACTCATAAGAAGTTTAGGTTCCATATTAGGTAGCATTAACACAGAACAATTGGTTAGTACACTAGACAGTATTTGCAGTGGTTAGCTAAGACATCAGTAGGAATAAGGTATTGATTAGTTCTGTAAAATGCAAGCAGAGAGATTACATGACTCTGTAGATTCTTCTAAACCTACTATTTGGAATCCTGTTAAAAATGTTACCAGCCAGTTTTAGCTTTCAGAACAAGTTAGTCTAGTCTAATAGCCAGGAGTGGCTCCAGGCACCAGCACACCAAGTGCGTGCCTAGGGTGGCAAGTCACTGGGGGTGGCCTGCCAGTCACTGTGAGGGTGGTAGTCAGGCTGCTGTCAGCGGCATGCCTGCGGGAGGTCCGCTGGTCCCACGGTTTTGGTGGCAATTCGGCAGCGGGTATGCCAAAGGCGTGGGATGGTGGACCGCCTGCAGGCACGCTGCCAAATCTACGTTACCAGCGCACCTCGCACAGATGTGCCGCCGAAATCCACCTACCTGCTGTGCTTGGGGCGGCAAAATACATAGATCCGCCCCTGCTGATAGCACTAAACAATCTACAGTTTGTAGAATAGCAATTTCAGAGGATCTGTTTTGACCACTTCCCAATCATTATAAAAAATAACCAAGACATTAATATTTGGGATAATTTATTATTGCACTTGTAAGCATATAAACTGCATTACCAAATGTTTTGAGCAAGTAAAATTGAGAATTTTAATTTCAGGAAATATTTTAGTTCATGGTTCTGGGTTTTCAGAATGTTACTAAAAAAGGAAATAAGAAAATGTTGCTAGAAAATATTGCTATTAAAGAAAAGGCTAACAATACAAGTGTATTTCCATATTAATGCTTCCTTTCAGCCAAGCACTTCAGCACTTAAGTTTTATCATGTCTATTGGCCCCTAACCGTACAAGCTGACTAGTTGGGTTAGACGGTGTTGATTGTCACCAGAAAGCAACCAACTAAAAATGTGCTCAGCTGTTTAAACACAATGGATGAAGTTTTCCTCAGTTTGTACCAGTTCAACTCTACTACTTTTGCAACAGGCACTATCTTAAAGTGGTTAGAAAGATTCTGCACCATAACAATGATTGCTCCACTTGATACAATTTTATTACTTTTTCCATCAATGAACTATGAATAGCTGAACCAAAATGCAGTTTGCTGTTAACTATACCTTAACTGTTCCAGTGAGATGATATCCCCATCATTTAAGATTTAGTACTGATTTTAGGCTCCTCTCCATAACTACTGAGCTTTTATAAACGTTTACTTGAAAAAGAAAATCTTTAAAATGCCACTATATTGACAACAGCTCCAATTCATATATCTGAAAATTTTATTTAACTGTCACAACCGTTCAGAATAGTTACATCATGGCTTTGAACTATGATTGCACACAGCTGTGTAGTCCATTGAAAAACTACAAAGACAGGGAAAAGGAAAAATCTGAAGAGCAGAGGAGCTTTGTTCACTAAACTGAGCTGGTTTGTAGCAAGCTCCAACCCAGTATGGAGACAATGTCCTTATGCTTTCTGGTATACTCTCTTACACTTGCAACCATTCATGTCACATTCCTGGAAAACAAAGACATTAATTCAGTAGTGTATAGGCCAGAAGTTCTCAACCAGGGGCCCAAGGCCCTCTGGGGGGGGCCACAAGCAGGTTTAAGGGGGTCTGCCAAAATAAACTATGGAGCAGGACCAGCAGACTCACGGGACCCAGGGCAGAAAGCACAATCCCAAGCCATGCTGTCCTGGGCTGAAGCCAAAGCCCGAGCAACTTAGCTTGCTACCCCCTAATGTCTTTTAATCTACTGAAAAACAGTTGTTGTGGCCCAGGTGGGCCATGGAATTTTTATAGTAGGTTGGGGGGGCCTCAGAAAGAAAAAGGTTAAGAACCCCTGATATAGGCTAAATTACTGCAGAACACAGGGATGCAGATGGCAGTTTATAATAGATTTTGAATCTCTTTTAAAGTTAGAGTCCTACTATAGTCTACAGTAGTCAATGACCAGAAAGTAGGAATGCACTCACCACCACCAGTTTCCCATCCTCTATCTTCCGTGTTATTGTGGACTCCTTGCCATCCCACTGCTGGAGCTGAATCAATGTGTTACCATCAAAGGTGATGAGAGTCTGCAAAGAAAAACAGGACTCAATATTTTACTCAGTCTCTTTGAGTGGAGGCGATACACGCCCACACTATACTCCAAGGCCCTACTGAAGTCAATGGGAGTTTTGCCATTGACTTCAGTAGGGTCAGGATTTCACTCTACATTTCTCATGACTCCTGTTCTTCTATTACTTTGCCACTTGTTCAGTCACTGCTTTGGCACATTGATACATGAAACATGACTTCAATAGCATGCACAATTTAAGTGAACAAGACCTGCTGAGTTTGTCTCCTCATACATGTGCTTTGGCTTTTTGTATTGTCTAGGTCTGACTCTTGCACTTGGCAGATGTGTTGCCAGTGCACAGATGAGGAGTGGGAGAGTCTTGGCAAGTGGCCAGCATTCACACAAGGAGATAATTGGCCTGGGAGAATCCTATGGAGAGGGAATAATCTTTCTTCACCCTCCACTACCTCCTCCCAGTGATAGTCCCTTTAATCAGTCAAGTTGGAAGCTACCTGAATTCTTGTAAAGATGGGGAATATGGAGTCTGAGATACATTTAATTTACTCCCTATATAGGTTATTCCATTTGTTACACAAATGTGTGAGATTGTCATCAGATTAGTTGTAGGGCCATATCCTGCTCCATTAAAATTCAAAAGGCTTTATTGACATTCAATTCAATGAAAGTGAAATTTGGCCTTTGGTATTTTTACCATGAGTCTGGAGGGCTGCCAGTTTTATCACCCCAAGGTGCATCACAGCTGCCATGCAAACTGAAAATGATCAACCAAACATACCAGGCTTCATCTGGTTTCAGTATTTTACCATCTGTAGACTGGTTAGTTCATAAAAACTGATGGATTTCAATGGGGCTTGTGATGACAGGGGTACCGCACCCACCAACAGAGCAGGGTACTACTCAACATGAGAGAGTGGGGGAGACTGAGTCCCTAAATAGCATTTATATCTGTAAGCCAGCCACTCTGGTGGACTGAGCGTATTCAATGGGGGGGGGGGGGAACAAAAAACACACCACTCTTGTACTAACCTGAACTTTCCTGCCGTCTAATGTATTTTCCTCACATTTCTCACCCAGCTTGAAGCTGAGCTGTGAAGATTTAAAGGTGCTTTCTGTTTTTATGGTGATTGTATCTCCATCCTTGGTGATGTAAACATCTGGTTTGGCCATGCTCCCCATTTTCCTCAGGGCCATACCCACACCTATAGAGCAAGAGCAACAGCATATCAGGGTTAAACACTAAGCCCACATAGAGAGAGGATCCCTTTTAATTATCCAGGGCAAGGGAGGAGAAATTCATTTTGCAGACTCACTCATCCTGAATGCTCCTGAGATCTAAATCAAATCTATTTCTCCCCCTATAGGACCTGCAGGTCTCCAGAAAACCAGTATCTCCATTCACACAAATTGACGTGTAAGGTGGAAAAGGGGAAATAAGAGCTGTGTTAGAAGAAGTTTGTGTCCAAGTTTAAGTGAATTGTGTTTTAAAAGTTCTCCAATTGACTTTTCAAAGTGTAAAATTAATCCACTTTTATATTTATATACAGTTTACATTTAAGTAAATATTCATTATATAGATGTATTTCTTCTAACTTACTTACGGAACACCCAGCTGTTACTCTAGACGTGTGTAAAATAATAAAATGCACATTTTCAGACCAATGTCAGGAGCATTGAAAGAAATACTAGAAGACTTTTTTCTGCAGAAAAAAGTGTAAAGGAAAAATTTGAGTTTTGGAACATGACTTGAAATTCAGCAAAGTAGGACTTTTGCACCCTACTGAAGGAAGCACTTGAGGTCCCTTCATCAAAAAGCACCTGGCCTTCAGCCCCCTCTTGATTCATCCAGTGACTCATTAACCTGAGTGCTTCACCCAACTCAGCAGGTTTCAGGCTTCGGGGTTACTCAGGACTTTCACCATGCAGGGCTTTATACAGCAGCTATCAGCCAGCCATTTAAATTGCATCCAACAATAAACTGGAAGACAGTGAAGAGCTCCAGGGTGACATTCTTTCTGCAAGAAGTAGCACTAAGGCCTGGTCTACACTACGCATTTAAACCGATTTTAGTAGCATTAAACCAATTTAACCCTGCACCCATCCACACAACGAGGCCCTTTATATCGATATAAAGGGCTCTTAAAACCAGTTTCTGTACTCCTCCCCGACGAGAGGAGTAGCACTGAAATCGGTATTACCATATCGGATTAGGGTTAGTGTGGCCACAAATCGATGGTATTGGCCTCCTGGCAGTATCCCACAGCGCACCATTGTGACTGCTCTGGAAAGCAATCTGAACTCTGATGCACTGTCCAGGTAGACAGGAAAAGCCCTGCAAACTTTTGAATTTCATTTCCTGTTTGCCCAGTGTGGAGCTCTGATCAGCATGGTGGTGATGCAGTCCCAAATCCAAAAAGAGCTCCAGCATGGACCGTATGGGAGATACCAGATCTGATCGCTGTATGGGGAGACAAATCTGTCTCATCAGAGCTCTGTTACAGAAGACGAAATGCCAAAGCATTTGAAAAAAAATTGCTAGGCTATGATACAGAGTCCACAGCACAGTGCTGTGTGACAAGCATAACAGAAAGTCAAAGAATCAAATGGACGCTCATGGAGGAAGGGAGGGGGGACTGAGGACTCCAGCTATCCCACAGTCCCCGCAGTTTCTGAAAAGTATTTACATTCTTGGCTGAGCTCCCAATGCCTGTAGGGTCAAACACGTTGTCCAGGGTATCTCTCGTCAATTTACCTCCCCCCCACGAAAGAAAAGGGAGAAAAAAAAATCATTTCTTGACTTTTTTCAGTGTCACCGTATGTCTACTGCATGCTGCTCATAGACGCGGTGCCGTGGCACTGAACAGCAGCATCCTCTCCTCTCCCTTCCCCGGTGGCAGACGGTACAGTGCAGAAGGACTGGTAGCTGTCCTTGTCATCATCCCGTGAGTGCTCCTGGCTGGCCTCAGGTGAGGTCGGCCGGGGGGGGCACCTGGGTAAAAATAGGAATGACTCCTGGCAGATGGTACAGAACAGCTGGTAACCGTCCTCATAGCAACTGGGGGCTGAGCTCCATCAGCACCCCCCCTTTCCATGTCTAAAGGGAAGATTCTTTACTGCCTGGACTATCATAGCAGCGGGATGCTGGGCTCCTCTCCCCCCCACCATTTAATGTCCTGCCTGGACTACCATAGCAGCTGGAGGCTGCTCCCCCTCATTTTATCTCACTGAAAAGTCAGTGTTTCTTATTCCTGCATTCTTTATTACTTCATCACACAAATGGGGGGACCCTGCAATGGTAGCCCAGGAGGGTTGGGGGAGAAGGAAAGCAATGGGTGGGGTTGTTGCAGGGGCACCCCCTAGAATAGCATGCAGCTCATCATTTCTGTGGGATCTGACACAGAGTGGCTGTGCTATCTGGTACACTGGTTCTCTAATACACTTGTCCCATATTCTAGGCAGGACTGACTGACTATTTTTAGATACAACATAAAGGAGGGAATGACCTGGGGGGGGTCATTTCCATTTTTGTCTTTGCGCCCCCGGACAACCTCAGCAAAGGTCAGCCAAGAGCACCCATGACAGCAGCAGACAGTACAGAATGACTGATAATCGTCATCTCACCGCCAATTTACAATGGCACAGCAGACTGTATAGAACAACTGGTAAATGTCTCTGCTACCTTGCAAAGGCAAATGAATGCTGCTGTGTAGCACTGCAGCACCGCCTCTGTCAGCAGCATCCAGTACACATATGGTGACAGTGACAAAAGGCAAAACGGGCTCCATGGTTGCCATGCTATGGCATCTGCCAGGGCAATCCAGGGAAAAAGGGCACGAAATGATTGTGAAAGCAACGGCAGACAGAGGAAAGCATGAGTGACAACATTTACCCAGAATCACCCGTGACACTGTTTTTGCACCATCATGCATTGGGATCTCAACCCAGAATTCCAATGGGCAGGGAGACTGCAGGAACTAGGGGATAGCTACCCACAGTGCAACGCTCCAGAAATCGACACTAGCCTCAGTATATGGATGCACACCACTGAATTATTGTGCTTTGTGTGGCCATGTGCACTTGACTTTCTACAGTCTGTTTTACAAAACTGGTTTATGTAAAAATCGGAATAATCCTGTAGTGCAGACATACCCTAAGTTAGAAGCTGCATTTTGTAGTAGCTGTAGCTTGAATAGTCTTAAAGTGCCCTCACATACAGCACAGTGCAGCATTCCAAAATGAAGCTGATAAGGGCATACATTACTGTGGTGAGATCTGCATCCAAAACTGATGGGCCTGGATCCACAAAGGCATTACAATGCTCAGTATTGCAACAACTAGAAAATCACAGGAACATGCTACAATCCACAAAGCCTGAATTAGGCACCTAGGCTCCCAATCCAATACATGGGGAGAGACAGGTGCCTTCAAATGCAATCCACAAAAGCCAGTGTGCTAGGCAGGGAGCCACCTAAGCTAGCCATTGGGAGATGCTCAAGAGAGGGTTGTGTACTAAGCCCCTCCCCTCTCATCAAAATAGGGGCCTAAGTCCAGGCTGTAGGGAGGTGCCTATCTTTGCTTAGCAATAGTGATCCATGAACAGGAAGCCGATGCCTGGAGTCAGGTGGCTCCAGCAACTAAACTGTTTCTTGCAGGAATGAATTAGGTGCCTGCCTTGCTATGCACAAAAGAGCTGGAGGAGAAGGAGCCCACTTAATAACTTTAGCTCAGTAGTTAGACTACTTGCCTGGGAAGTGGGATATACAGGTTAATTCCCCACTCTGCCAGAAGGGAGGGAAGAAAGGATTTGAACAGGGGCTGCCCACTCTCCTGTTGAACCTGTTCCACCGTGGCTAAATAGTGAGAGAGTGATTGGAGCAAGGGAACTGGCCTGGGGTATTCCACACGGGTACTCTAACCACTGTACTACAGAGTCACTCTCTCTCTGGCCCAAGTCTTTATACTCAGTGAAACTGTCATCTGGGGGGAAGGGGCAGGGGAGGAAGCAGCACAGAGACAGAAAGAGACTCTGTAGCATAGGCACCAACTTCTACTGGCGCTGGTGTGTGCTTGAACCCCCTCTGCCCCGAGCTCTGCCCTGACTCCATCCCTGCCCCGCTCCCTCCTGCCCCCATTCCAACCCCTTCCCCAAAGTCCCCACCCCAACTCAGCCCCCTTCCTACCTCTATTCCAACTCCTTCCCCAAATCTCTGCCCCAACCCCACCTCCTCCTCTGAGCGTGCCACGTTCCTGCTCCTCCCCCCACCCCCCAGGAGCTTGCTACAGCTGTTTGGCAGCAGCAAGCACTGGGAGGTAGGCGGAGGAGCGGGGATGCGGTGTGCTCAGGGGAGGAGGCAGAGGCAGGGGAGGAGATGAGGTGGGACAGGGTGGGGAGTCTGGCTAATTTTTCCCCCGGGTGCTCCAGCCCTGGAGCATCCATGGAGTTGGCACCTATGCTCCAAAAAACCAGTAGTCCAAAACTAGTCCAGTGATTAGGGCCCCCATCAGGAAGGCAGAAGAGCCAAGCAATCTTGAGACCCAATCATGAGTCAGGTGGAAGTGGAAGTACCATTGAAGAACCAAGTCTTTGTGATGTTTAAGATTGTAGGCGGGGTCTGAAAATGTGAATCTGTGGCTTGTGGACAGACATGTAACTGCTCTGAAGGGAATATTTAGAACTGATCTTCTGAACAGGAACTGTAGAAGGAGCTCTGTGTTAAGTGCTAACAATTCCTTGCAGATTATATTTAGAGCCATTCACTCTTTCAAAACTATACTCCTACCAAATCCGCATTTAGGGCTTGTCTACATCAGAAAGTTGCAGCGCTGGTGAGGGAGTTACAGCGCTGCAACTTAGGAGGTGTACACATCTGCAGGGCACCACCAGCGCTGCAACTCCCTGTTTGCAGCGCTGGCCGTACTCCCGTTTTGTCTCGGGTGTAGAGGATCCAGCGCTGGTGATCCAGCGCTGGTAATCAAGTATAGTCACTTACCAGCGCTTTTCTTGACCTCCGTGGAATAAGCAGGTATCCCAGCATACCTGAGGAAGCCTCTGGTAATCAAGCTGGTCTCCTTCCCCGGCTTGCTCTCGCGTTCCCCAAACCCCGAGCAAGCAGGTCTCCTTCCCTGAGGTTTGCTGGGTGGTTCCGGGAAGGCGAGACCAAACCGGGAAAGGAGACCAGCTTCGCCGCGGTTTGCTCTCGCGTTCCGCGAACCACCCTGCAAACCGCAGGGAAGGAGACCTGCTTGCTCGGGGGTTCGGCGAACGCGAGAGCAAACCGGGGAAGGAGACCTGCTTGTTCGGGGAACGCGAGAGCAAACCGCGGCGAAGCTGGTCTCCTTTCCCGGTTTGCTCTCGCCTTCCCGGAACCACCCAGCAAACCGCAGGGAAGGAGACCTGCTTGCTCGGGGGTTCGGCGAACGCGAGAGCAAACCGGGGAAGGAGACCAGCTTCGCCGCGGTTTGCTCTCGCGTTCCCTGAACCCCCCTGCAAACCGCAGGGAAGGAGACCTGCTTGTTCGGGGAACGCGAGAGCAAACCGCGGCGAAGCTGGTCTCCTTCCCCGGCTTGCTCTCGCGTTCGCCGAACCCCCGAGCAAGCAGGTCTCCTTCCCTGCGGTTTGCAGGGGGGTTCGCGGAACGCGAGAGCAAACCGCGGCGAAGCTGGTCTCCTTCCCCGGTTTGCTCTCGCGTTCGCCGAACCCCCGAGCAAGCAGGTCTCCTTCCCTGCGGTTTGCAGGGGGGTTCGCGGAACGCGAGAGCAAACCGCGGCGAAGCTGGTCTCCTTCCCCCGTTTGCTCTCGCCTTCCCCAAAACCCCTTGAAGCCGCCCAACAGCGCTGCAGTGTGGCCACATCTAACACCACTTGCAGCGCTGGTTGCTGTAAGTGTGGCCACTCTGCAGCGCTGGCCCTATACAGCTGTACTAATACAGCTGTAACAACCAGCGCTGCAAAATTTTAGATGTAGACATGGCCTGAATCTTGCAAACTATTTAGATTTAAAATCTAAATTCACATGGAGTGTAAATATGCCCTACACTATCTTAAATATGCTTTTTAAAAGTGTTGATGAACATTAAGGTTGGTGATAAAAAATAAGTCAGAATTCAGGCCGATACCTCTTTTCACACTTGTTTGCTGGGGGCGGATGGGGGGAGGAGACAGATGGACATGAGCTAAGGACCTAGTGTGTTCACTTTAACTTTTTAATTTCCCAAGTGTGTAGTTGACTTGTACCTCAAAACTAACAATTTATTATACTTTGTAGTTCACATAGACCGTCTTTGCAAGGTCTGAATTTTAAGATCTGGATTTAGATGTTTTTTTAAAACAAACATTGCCTGAACTCACTCTTTTTTAATGTCATAAATTGCATAGCAGAAAGTTGTATTGCTTTGCTATGAATGTTTGCAATATCATAAATTGCACTGTCTTGTTATGAGGTAATTTATTAACAATCAAACAGTTTATCTTTCTTAAAAGTTCTTTGTGAGTTCTTTAAGACATAGGGTAGGATTTTCAAAAGTGCCTAAGGGAGTTTTTTGAAAAATTGACCTTAAATCTTAATTTTGCTGTCTCTGGCTTGCAGTACAGTCTATCACAGCAGGGCAAGTGGCTTGGCAAGGAGCAATCACACCACATTGTGCTGCAGTAAGGCCATTAAACTGTTGTACCAACCGCACCCCTTCCCCCAAGGCTATCTGCATACCCAGTCCCCCTGCTCCAATGATTCTTGCATTATTTATCCACAGGGGAACAGCTTCAGTGCTGGCATCCCACATCAGAATATCCCATAGCTTATCTTGAAAACATGATGCTAAAAGATTCAAAACCAATAAGGGAAATTAAAAGGACTCCAACAGTTTTTTAATCCAATCTCAGAATTGGGAGGAGGGGGCTCCCTTGTGATTTTTGAACAGTTGAGATTGGCAATTCTGGAAGAAAAGACTTGGGATAGAAATTGAACTGATGGTGCAACTACTGAAACTGTTAAGGAATACAGATACATTTTACATCTAGCATAGAAAGAGTCTCTTCAATGATATTTTGTATCCCAGTAGCAGCTGTATTGATATGACCCCTTCTGATAATCTACTATCAGACAAATTCATGCGAAAGTATTACAGCACAAATAGGAAGAGGCTGATAATTGTGTGTTATAGTTGGGGATTTCCCACTCCATTCTCTTCTCATGCTATCATTTACCCACCTTTCCTAACACTAAAGACTGTCATTTAACTGAAAGCATGCACACACACAAGTTTCCAATCTGTTATTGAAATGTTAATATAAGGAACTGTGATTCTAGTCAGTTTCAGTCCAGTGTGCTCTGATTTTGCAGACTTAATGCACAACACAAAAACTCATCTCAAACCAGACAGTGTGCAAGCTACTTTGTTTATAACAACAAGAAATTCAAGGTGTATATACCACTGAGTCCCAGTCTGCTCTCACTTCCACTCATGAAAATCTGGAGGAATTTCAGTTATGTCAGTGGAACTGAGAGCAAATTATGGCCCTGGGGTTCAGACGTTCGGCAAACCACGAGGTTACAAATGCCTCACAGCAGATGCTTTGTTGAGGCAATGAACGCACAGATGTATTGGCGCTACCCATCGCAGGTGCAGTATAATAAAGACTAACATGCACACATGTTCATTTTCTCTATATTGGATAGATTTTGTTTTCTGTTCTTCTCCCCTTTCCCTAACCCCAGAGCAGGGCCAAAACCATTCCAAGAGGTCCCCCTCTCCACGAGAATGTGCTCTGCCCAGCATCAGCGTACCAGCAGGGGAGAGAGACTCTTGCTATTCAAGCCATTGCTCCAGGTCGCTCGGCTGCTTTTATGTTGACGCCCTGGGAATTCTCTCCTTTCACTTTAGTTAGTAATCTATTCCCAGGCGGCTCCTAGCATCAGGCACCGTGACGCCCCGGCAGACCTTGGACAGAGCATCTGAAGAAACCAGGCACAAAGTTTGGGATCCCAGATGAAGTAGCACAGTGGAGCTAGCTCCGGGGGACCAAGGAAGGAGCACCTTAAAACTTGGGTCCTTGCCCTCTCCACACACACACACACACACACACAGAGGGGATCATACTGAGAATACAAATAAATTACACACACGTAGACAAGAGAGAAAGCGTTTTTTCTTCCAGCGGGCAGCAACACTGGGATTTAGGGAGATAGTCATAGACATCAGAGTCCACCAAACTTCATTTCTTCCCCCAAACCTAACAGCCAGGGAGATCCTGAATGAAAAGCCCTCGCTGCCCAGAGTGCGGGGGGAGGACGGGGGACATCCCTTTATTTTCTATCCAGGGGCAGAAGTACCTATCCCGCCCGCCCGCCCCACCTTCCCCTCCCTTGGACCCACAGACGGTGAGCAATGATTTTGATCCCACACGGTCTCTCTGCCTCTTACCTAATTCCTTCATGTACTCGTCAAAGCCTTCGCTGCTGACGAGGCTCCACTTGCCTACAAAATCGTCTATGCTCATCGTGCCGGCTCGCTGGGCGGTGTCCGCGTCCCGCAGGAGGTGGAGGCTGGA
Source organism: Gopherus flavomarginatus (assembly GCF_025201925.1). Taxonomy (NCBI): domain Eukaryota; kingdom Metazoa; phylum Chordata; order Testudines; family Testudinidae; genus Gopherus; species Gopherus flavomarginatus. The sequence continues at coordinate 248,506,692 of NC_066618.1, read as the reverse complement.
GGACGGTGTAGGAGGCAGAGGGGGGCCAGATGCGTTTTTATCCAGATGCCCCTGAACATGCGCTGCGGCAGAGAACCAATGGGGACCGGCAACGTCAGGGGTTCGTGCTCCCGGCCCTCGCCCCCTTCGCCCTCAGCCCGCGGGAGAACAGGGCGGGGTGAGGTTCACGCCCGGCCGCCAGGAGAGTGCCTGCCCGGGGGCGCCGGGGGAGGTGTCGCCCCGTCAGCGCCGGCAAGCAGAGACCTGCTGCTGCTCCGCTGTGAGTGCAGCGTCGGCATTTCGCCGGCGAGCGGGGGAGACGAGGTTGCGTTTCTGCCGCCTGGCCAAAGGCAAGTGCTCTGGTTACTGGAGCCCGAAGGAAAAGTGCACGTGCTCCGCGTTTTCCAGCACAGCTCCCCACCCCCCGAACCTCTGCAGCCCTAACAGCGTCACCGCGGGGAGAAGGTAACTCTAAACCCACCCACAGCCACCTGGATCCTGCCAGTTTGGTTACAAGCCTCCAGCGTGTCCCACGATCACTATAGTGAGCAAGGGCAGCACACATACACACGTCCAGACCCTGGTGCCTACTGCAGCGCCAGTGCCGCAAAAACACTGATCCAGCCCCCTGCATCCTGCTGGATCCAGCCAAATCTTGGCCGTATGACTACATTGTAGTGCCTAACTAAACAAGGCGAGCTGCTCTTACTGCAGCTGGACCTTCCTGCATTCTGGCAAATGAATGCCACAAAAACACAGAATCTAGTGCATGGATCCTACTAGAGCCATTCAATTTTGAACATAAGGACATAAGCAGGAGCAGCGCCAGGGTTTTTGGTGCCCTAGGCGGGGGTCCTCCTGGTCAGCAGCGGTAATTCTGCGGCGGGTCCCGGAGTGAGTGAAGGACCCGCCGCAGAATTGCTGCCAAAGACCCGGAGCGCTGAAGGACCCCCCGCTGCCGAATTGCCGCCGAGAGTGGCAAAATGCCGCCCCTCCAAATCCTGGTGCCCTAGGCGACCACCTAGGTCGCCTAAATGGAAGTGCCGGCCCTGGACATAAGAACGGCCACACTGGGTCAGACCAACCATCCTTCAAGCCCAGTATCTTGTCCTGTGACCGTGGCCAATGACAGGTGCCCCAAAGGGAATGAACAGACAGGTTATCATCAAGTAATCCATCCCCTGTCACCAAATCCCAGCTTCTGGCAAACAGAGGCTAGGGACACCATTCCTGCCCATCCTGGCTAATAGCCATTGATGGACCTATCTTCCATGTATCTATCTAGCTCCCTTTTGAACCCCATTATAGGGGTTCAAAAGGGTGGCCTTCACAACACCCTCTGGGAAGGAGTTCCAGAGGTTGACAGTGCATTGCATGAAAAAATACTTTCTTGTGTTTGTTTTAAACCTGCAACCTATTAATTTTGGCTCTCACATTCCAAGGCCTGAAAAAAGAACAAGTGTAGCTGCTCTTACTGCATCAGAAAATCCAGCACAGACTGATGCAAAATGTGGATTTTGCACCTGGATCCATGGAGCTTTGCAATTTCTGGTTCCAACCACCAAACTGTACGATTTCTTATTAATTGTTTTTTATGGTAGTGCCTGAAGATCAGCCAAGAATGGGTTGTGTGAGGCACTGTACAGATACAGAATAGTAGACAGTCCCTGCCCCAGAGAGCTTACAATCTACATCTAAATAGAAAACGAAGATAGCCATTCCCACTACACTGGAAAAATTGAACTCCGCATGCATCCCAGCCTAATAACACTGGAAAAATGCATTTCTGATACCTGGACCTTGCCAATGTTTAATGACAATGCTCCCAAATTCTACTAAATAGACAAAATATAGCAACTATTAGCTGCTGCAAAGTGACACAGAAGCACCACAAAAACATGTATCTGGCTCGACCCTGCTGAATCAAGCTAGTTTTTTGTTTCCAAAATTCTACCAGCTAAGTAGAGGAGTGCAACCATTCCAGTTCCACTAAACACTACAGATCCCAATGCATCCCTACTCAAAAGCATCCCAAAGTACATATGCAATTTCTGGAGTGGCTGGATCCTAACACTTTTTTGGCCCCAAGCTATCAAAACAGACAACATGTGGTGTCACTCCTACTTGACCAGAAAAATCCATGCTCCAGCAAACCTCAAGATGCACCAGGGTCTGGGGTGTTTGGATGCAGTAGAAACAGCTATGCTTGTTTTCTATTAATGCCATGGAATTTAAAGTTCAGGATCAAAAATTGAATGAATACAGCAAGATCCCTGTGCTGGTTCTAGGTTTTTGCACCAAGATACGTCAGGGTTCTGAATTGTTCAGGTGCAGTTAAAGCAACTGGTCTTGTTCTCTCTGTAGGCATTAGATTTTGCAGCAAAGCTAATCCATGAAGCTAGCTGGAAAAATTTGAAATTCCAAATTATTTATTGAAAAAAGAGACATATTTTTCACCAAAAAATCATCCCATTTTTTGACCAGCTCTAGCAATCAGCCAGGTTTTTTAAAAAGATCTTGTACAAATCCAGTTGTTCAATCCCATAAACCATACAAGCAGTGCAATATTCCCTTCCTGGTGGCACTGGGTTGTCAATTACTGCTCTATGTGTCCTTAATCTTCAGTAACCCTATTTTTTAAAATATGTGAATAATGTCTACTCATATGAAAGCAAGTCACATTGTTTTCTTGTCATTAAATAGCTAACTTTAGATATAAACACTTCAGCTTCCTCTTCTTTGATCTTTCTTCCTTGCGCAAGTGGATCTGAGTGGGTTTTAAATTAGCCTGATATTTGACATCTATTTCATGTCACAGCAGCTACTATGCTGTTGGTCTAGTAGTCTTGATTTCAAAGAGAATAAATTAAAAGCCATCTGATTACAGATCAAACAGAACATCTGTTAGTCACAATCTTTAATATATTGGGAAGCATTGAGTCTTGTGACTGAGCACAAGACTGTAGGATACGCCTCCCTAGAAGCAGAAATCCTGCCTTTACTCTACCATTGCAAAATATTAATTTCTGATCCAGGACTTCTGAAGTCCTATCTGCAGAGAGTTTACGTGCACATAGACTTCTGGTTCACCCTGTTGGCAATACAACAGGGGAATGGAAAACACTCTATTTCCATCTAGTGGTGAGATTCCTTTACCTGAAATCTAGGTATCCAGCTAGAGATCTAGTTACCCATGTATCTACAGTGATGACAACTCTTGTGATTTTAGCATAAGTCTTATGATATTTGGTGTTTTTCTTAAAGTCCCAGCTCCAGGAGTCAAGGGAATATGGGAGAATCTTAACTTTAATTTTTTTAAAAGTGTCTAGCCCCACTAGTTTGCAAAGAAAGCTTGAAAATCTAACCTAACTGTACCCTAAGGCATTAAGGACAAATACAAATTGTCCCCATTTTTAAAATAAATCAAACGCATTTTAAGATAATCCTGTTATTTTTCAGGGGAAATGCAGTCTAATGATTTTTAAATGCTTGGGATTAGCAATGTTGAGTTGTAGCTATATCTCCAATAGTCAGACTTAAAAAAAACTTCCCTGACATGAGAAATACTGCTGGAACTGGTGATATCTCAGACAAGAGAAGAAACTTAGTAAGTGTGACCAATGTAGATGTATCTTTCTGCACACACGTACATTGCGCTACAACATATTATTTGTGTTTGATTACTGTAGTAAGATGAGGCCCAGAGACATAAACCCTTGGTATCAGAGGCCCGGTATGAGGCCTGAGGCTTGAGGTGAAGTAATGATCAAGACGTTGCTAACATAAAGCAAAGTTAGGCTACCACACTGGTAACATCTGACGACAATTACTTTACATAGTGTTGATATTGACCAAACATAGCAAATGTGGGTGAATGAATTTAGGCACCTAAATCCATATTTAGGCACCAAAATAAAAGTGGCTGCATTTTCAGAAATGCAGAGCTCTCATTGGCTCCCACTCAAATTTCTCCTCAGATTTCTCTCTATAAATCCCTATTCATGTCTGAGTTCAGGTTGGCATCAAGTTTGAACTACCTTCGAAAGAGCCCCTCTCTACTGGCCAGCTTCCTCTCCATTCCAGCCACATCCAAAGGGAAGGAAAAGCTGTACATTTACATTGGAGCATAATGAGGCCAATCCATGTGCCAAGTATTGCAGTTTCAGTCTGGATAGGATGAGCTCTTTGAGAGTGTGACGGACCTGAAATTCTGTGTGTGTCACTAGTCGATCATTATTGTCCAAGAGGAAGAGAATAGAATCAAATTCAGTGCAAAGAAAATACATAGCCAAAATTAGAGACACAATTTGACAGTTTGGGTACAGCCACAGAGGGATAGTACAGAAGCATGTTGTCCCCAAATAGGCAGATCTTGCTTGAGTTGTGTAAGGGTGGGGAGTAATTTTGTTGTTTATCACTGACTGCAAGGGCAGAAGGTGGGGAAAGGATACAAAAAGCCCTTCCTTCTACACAAGACACCTGTGTATGATGCAGACAGATCATGGACTTTGATTGCAATGAGAGCGGGGAACTGGGGCCAGCTAGCATTACTGGCAGATGAGGTTTGTTCTAATGTGACAATAGTCTCACCTCCTGCATTCCAGCCAAGGGAGGAATTAACGTCTTTTAAAATTACCATAGATGCTGCTTGGGCAGGGCACCTCCTCCTCATCCACAACATATTGCTGGCTTCTGTGAGGCATAATCCTGTCCCAGACGTTGCCTCATTAAAATGCCCATCTACTTAATCTGGGAGGAACCCGTATAAAGTTGCAATCTGATAGTGTTATGTGTAGGCTATATTGGGTAAGAGAGAAGAACTTCCTCTCCTCTAATTAATTATATGTCTAGAGAAATGGCCAAACTCTCTTTACACCAGACTCCTTATAGATGTGAGGTGCGTCAGCACCTACTGGAGCCTTGCAAAATTGTCCAAAAATATTAACAGCACAAACAAAATCGACTCACCTGCCCTTTAGCAGTGCAAAAGCTAATAGCATTCTACTCAGTCAGGGGTAGGCAGTCTATGGCACGCGTGCCAAAGGTGGCACGCAAGCTGATTTTCAGTGGCACTCACACTGCCCAGGTCCTGGCCACTGGTTGGGAGGCTCTGCATTTTAATTTAATTTTAAATGACATTTCTTAAACATTTTAAAAACCTTATTTACTTTATAACTAAACTATTGTTGTATATATATTATAGACTTATAAAAAGAGACCTAAAAACTTTAAAATGTAAAATGAAACCTTAAATTAGAGTGAATAAATGAAGACTCACACACCACTTCTGAAAGGTTGTCGACTCCTGTACTAGGCCATCAAGAAAAGTTACTCACCTTTCCTGCACCATGAGTAAGAAGAATTTTGCAAGGCTGACTGTTTCTTTTTCCTTATTGTGTTTGGGTAGTACTCTGTTGCCAGCTGTGTAGTCACTGGGCTAACAAGATGAAACATGAGACTCTGGTTACACAGCTTTTGTGGGGTAAGCCTTACTCAGTTCAAGAGGTACTATGATACTACATGGAGAATTGTGAAGCTATGTGTGACCTTGACGTTTGCATGTCAATACTCTCGCTATCCTTTAGTTTACAGATACTTCAGTAGTGTCTGAGCTCTGGGAAGTGGGTTTTATGTATATGTAGGGCCCTACCAAATTCACAGCTGTGAAAAATGCAACACGAACTGTGAAATCTGGTCTCCCCCGTGAAATCTGTTTGTATACTTTTACCCTATACTGTAACGATTTTATGGGGGAAACCAGCATTTTTCTCAAACTAGGGGTCCCAACCCAAAAGGGAGTTGCAAGGTTATTGAAGGGACGTCATGGTATTGCCACCCTTACTTCTGCACTGCCTTCAGAGCAGGTGCCCAGCAGCAGTGCAAAAGCAGCAGTGCAATGCAGAAGTAAGGTGGCAATACCATACCATGCCTTCAGAGCTGGGCAGCAAGAGAGTGGCAGCTGCTGGCCGAGGGCCCAGCTTTGAAGGCAGCAGCACAGAAGTAAGGGTAGCAATACCATACCATGCAATCCTTACTTCTGCACTGTTGCTGGCAGTGGCGCTGCCTTCAGAGCTGGGCTCCTGGCCAGCAGCCACTGCTCTCCTGCTCTCCAGCTCTGAGGCAGTGCCAGCACCAGCAGCAGTACAGAAGTAAGGGTCGCAATACCGCAACCTCTCCCACACCCCTCTTTTCGGTTAGGACCCCTACAGTTACAATGCCATTACATTTCAGATTTAAATGTCTGAAATCAAAAAATGTATTATATTTAAAATCCTGTGACCATGAAATTGACCAAAATGGAATGTGAATTTGATAGGGCCCAATCTATGTGCAATCTGCTAAGATTTAAGTCAAAACAAGGTTGCTCTAACCCCGTGCCCAGCAAAGTCTCCCTGGTATCTGCAAACCACGCTACATGCTTTCTATCTCACCAACTAATATCCAGGAATCAGAGCTTGGTGTCCCATTCTGCCCTTGGATGTGTGCACCATATCTAGGCAGAGTTTTGCCCTTAGGTGGCAGGTTTCCCAAAGATGCATGTGGCAGAAGAATATACAAAATGATCCTAATGACCTATATTTGCTGTATATACAGTAATATGTATTTATGTGCAACCTAAAGAAATGACTTCTTAAGTGTCACCGTGAGATTCATTTGAGTGATCAAAAATCACACCTGAAGGTTTTCATCTTTGGTCCACAGCTAGAGAAAATTTGGCTTTATTTGTTCTGTTTTGGCTTTTTCGTCCTGTCAAGAATTTAGTCAGAAATTTCAAACTTTAAATTGTAAGGTGTAAACTTTGGGATTGCAATCAATGCAATTTAAATTCCACCCTAGCACTAGTCATCAAAAGGTATGCATGCTCCTCCCCACAGCTGCCTTTCTATTATAGTAGGGGACAGATTCTGCCCACATACAATGGCTCCGAATGCAGTGTGGCTTCACAAATGTAGGTGGGAGTATAGCATGGCAAAATTGCCAAAATCAGTGGTTGAGATTTTCAAAGCCAAATAGGGGATTTAACCTTGCAACACCCATTGAAACTAATGAAAGTTGTGTGGATACATCCCCTAGGCAGTCAGCTTGGCAATCTCGACTGACACCTTTTAAAAAAAAATTAATGCATTTTAATTTGATCATTTGATTAATTTTTTTTCAGTAAGAAAGGCCTCTCTCCTGCAATAGCTACACACAGGCAAATTCTTGTACCCCTGAAGAGTCCCTGTGAAGTCTCTGAGACTCTACCTGGCCGCCAGCGCAGATCTAATTGCTGGATAGCAGCCCTTAGCCCAGAGGTGTAGTAGAAAACTGTAATTAGCCAACCAATTAATTTAAAAAGCATTCTGTGTCACATTTTATGATATGGTCAAGGCTTGATCAAAAGGCAGTTCCATTAATTATTCCAAGATCATCTGTAAAGAGCAAAAGTTATGCCTTTAAAATTATTCCTTATTTATTTGGGGAGGAAGGGCAGCACGGGAATGTTATACTGGTAAATGGTGAGACCTTGCTGAGATAATCTCTAGTCAATTTCCTTGTTAGAAACAGAATCAGACTCTAAAGTACTCGAAAGATGAAAAACACGGTGGCCTGATGCTGGGTGACCTCATCCAATATTAATGTCGATGAGAGTTCACAGTCCGCAGCATCTCAAAGGCAGCGCTGGCACAGGGAAGCCTCTTGGTCCTTCAGCTAAGCTCTGGAGTGGGAGTGGGGGGAAGAGGAGGGAAGTGATTTCCAGACTGTTCCTGCCCCAGACCTGCTGGCTCCACAGAAACCACCCCAGGCAGGGGCTAAGCACCCTCTTCACCTGCCCCACCCCCCACCACTCTGAGTCCTGCCCCCAGGGAGTTGGGGCTGTTCTGTCCCCTAGGCACCCTCCTCTGCTGAGCCACCTCTCTGGCTGGTTCACTGAAGCCCCATCAGTCAAGTTCCCTGGGCCCTGGTGCACAATGTATCCTTAGGGCTTAACCCCTTCTTGCCCGTTCTGTAGCCAGGGGACAAGAGGGGGCTGGGTTATGTCGGTGACCAGCAGCAGCCTGCAGGTGTTAGCTGCCTTTCAACAATGTGCAGGCAGGAAGGGACAAGCTGCTTCCAGCCATGGGGGTTAAGGGGGAGGAAGAGATGAACTCTGCAAAGACACAGGCCAGGTCATCCCTTCCCCCTCTCCTCCTCCCCTGCGACTGGAAGCAGCTCCCGACCCTTCCCTCCTGCACAGTTCTGAAAGGCTACTGCTGGCCAGGTTCTGGTGTGAACCCTGGCAGAAATCGGGGCAGGGAGGGCAGGAGATGTGACCCCTTGTGCCCCGCCACATATGTTGCCCTGGAAAAATGCATGCCAGATAGCAAGAGAGGCAGATCTGTCCCAGGGGCCCAGCCAGTCATGGAGGGCAGAGAGCGCCAGGCAGGGAAGGTAGAGTCAGTCGGTCACCCCCTACCCCCATGTGAGAGAAGGGCACGTGTGTATGACCTCTCCCCTTGTAGAGGAGTAGGGTAGGGATTTGTGTCACCTCCCCTGTGTGAACACTAAAGCCTTAAAGAATAGCAGATAAATAAAAATAATCCAACTACTCAGTGTTTCTTTTTAATGGGGGCTCAGTCAACTTGATGTTAATTGGACGTTTGTACTGCATAATTGTACGTCTGACTGAATGCCATTGAACTCACTTGAATACAAGTAATTTTACCAAGTGTCCTGTATTCAGCACAGGGAAATATGGTCACCCTAATCAAAACTAGTATCTTGCCTCTGATACTGGCCAATAACTGATGATTCAAATAACAACAAATGTTACACATTGTGAAGGGAGCTCTTTTCTCCCCTTTGCAGTGATCAGGTTGTCCCCTCCAGCATGAAATTTCATTAACTTTGCCTCAGTGCGTATAACTAGAAAAATTGTTATTGATCCTAAATATCTAGTTTTTTTAAAACCCAACTAAAGCATTTGACAAGCCTGTGGCTTGTGATTGTGAATTCCACACTCTGACTACATACTGTGTGTATGTAGTTTTCACTTTGTAATTCAGTGTATGTAATTTTCACACCATGCATCTGAAGAAGTGGGTTTTTTACCCACGAAAGCTTAGGCCCAAATAAATGTGTTAGTCTTTAAGGTACCATTGGACTCCTTGTTGTTTTTGTGGATACAGACTAACACAGTTACCCCCGATACTTGATACTGAGTGTAGAAGTACTTCTATTTGTTCTCAGTTTACCTGCCATTCATTTCACTGAGTGTTTCTTCTCCTTACGTTATGAGACAGCATAGAAAGGAAAGCCCAATCTGATTTTACTTGGTTTTATCAGTTTTGGGCCAGATTTCTGTGCATCCTTTGAAGAGCAATACTAGAGTATTATCTTTTAAACTGTCTCCTCTCCTCTCCTGCTAATGAGCCATTCATTTATACTAATCAAAAGGCCGTTTTAACTATCAATTCAGATATGGAAAATGTGTAACCAGTCTAATTACTCGTTTTACATTTTTACAGTTATAACAACCATCAAAAAGAAATCTACATTATAAATATCAAAATCTTAGCATCTAGTACAGACACTTTTACTAAATGAAAAGGATGTTTATAAGCATCCATAGTTTGTCACAAACTTGAATAACTTATTTTATATTCTAAGGGATTGTCTACATATGGATGTGACCCTGTGTCTGGGGCAGCCCTCAATGAAAATGCAAAGGTCAGGGCAGGCTGCAAAAGGGAGAGCAGATACTCCCAAAACTGGGAGTTAAACTCACCAACCACTCACAAACTGTGCTTCTGATCCCTCACACTGGCTATCAAGCTGAAAAAACAAATCACACAGCCCCCTTTATTGCATTCCAGTTCTCTGGCTCCCAATCAGAATATAGGTACAGCACAATGAGAAGTTATTTTAAAATGCTGCTGACTATACAAAATGTTCTTCTGACCCCAAAGGGTCAGCCATGGTCAATTTTAGTTTAGATCTTACCCAAAATATCACACTGCCAGCTAATGCTTTAGTATCTAAAACTAAAGGTTTATTATAAAGAAAAAAAAGAACAAGAAAAGAGTTGTTAAATGGTAAAGCATTCAGATACATACAGAGATTTCAAAGTCCATATATCAGGTTCTTAGCAGTATAGCTGAGTTTGCTGGCTTGAAAGTCCCTCTGGAACACATCCAAAGCTTGGGTCATTCAGTCCTTGGTTCAAAGCTTTATCTGTAGAAAAGTTACTCCAGAGGTGAGAAGCAGGAATGAAGACAAAATGGAGATGATGCAGCTGCCTTTTATATCCTTTGCTATCCAGCTTGTACTTCCTTTGTCCCAAACACAAGCTGCACAGCACATGGCATGGAAAAGCCTTACAGTTCTGTCCATAGGCATGCCCCTGCATATCTTGCTGACATATCAGGTGTATTCCCTGGCTCCTTTCAATGGGTTAATTGTACAGATGATGACCCTTGATGGGACGTCGAACAGGCTAGGCAGTGCTGATGCCAATCTATCTGGGGTGTCACCCAGAAACAGCACAAGTTCAGAAATACAGATATATCATACATATCTATAACTCACAATACAAAGGTGTTACAAACGTATAAACAAGATTATCATACTTGGCAAATCAACATTTTCACAGATACTTTACACGGCATATCTAGCACGATTCATTGCAATTTTATAATATTGGTATTAATAATGATAATATAAAGTGTTTCACAATTCCAAACAGCGTCACAATGGAGTTATTCAGGAGTAACTATTCCAGAATAGCTATTCCTGAGTAACTCCATGCATGGACACCCTTATTGTGGAATCTGCTTTGGAAGTGGAGCTAAACCAGAAAAAGTCACTCTTACTCTGGAATAAATGTATTTCCTGTGAGGGCATATCTACACTAGAAAGTTAAGTTGACACAAGGTACTTACGTTGACCTAACTATGGAGGTTTATACACTGCAATGCTCCTCCTGCCACTTTAATTCACCTGTTATGCTGACCTAATAAAACCACCTCTACGAGCGACATAGAGCTTAGGGCAATGTAGTTAGAGTGACACAGTGTCATCACCCTGGCCCTAGGTAGACTTCAGGAGGTATTCCACAATGCCCACCATTACCACTCTGGTCACCGTTTTGAACTCTGCTGCCCTGCAGCCAGGTACCCAGGTGAACACCCCTCCCGGGAAGTTTTGAACTTGCTCTTCCTGTTTGCTCATATAACAACCACCCAGCTGAGCATGCCAGCTCCATGCAGCAAATGTGCTCCTGCCTGGAGTAAATGGGAGGTGGTGGAGCTCATGGGTTTGTGGAGAGAGGATACTGTACAATTAAATTTCCACTCTAGCTGCAGGAACTTGCTGGGGGAATGTAGGAGAAGGGCTATGATTGGGACATGCAGCAGTGCCATGTAAAAATCAAAGAGCTGCAGCAGGCATACCAGAAGGTAAGGGAGGCAATAGTCACTCTGGTGCAGAGCCACAGACATGCCACTTCTAGAAGGAGGGGGCTGAGGTCAAGGTGATGGTATATGAGTGGGAGGCTGGTTGGGGGAGCAGTCAAGATGAGTGTCAGGGTGCTTAGCCTTAGGCTGTAGAAAAAGAGGGCATGGTTTTAAGGAAGAATGAAAAGAAACAGAATTAAAACTTTCCCTGTATAAGTAAAAGCAGATACCACTGGCATTCACTTTTTCATATAGATGTAAACTGCACAGGGTTAAATTACTGATGGAGGGTAAGAAATTGATACAATTTTTGTGTGCCTACTGTCGATTATTCATTAAAGAGATTTACTTCTCTTGAGGAAGGTTCTTGTGTTAAAACAATACCCAGTTTTCAAAACATCTCTACTTTAGTAAACATTATGTTAAAATAAATTGCAGCGTTACATGGCTTTGTACAATGTTATTAAAAGTGAATCAGTGTCATGTGGACAGAGGGTGTATTTCCATTACATTGCATGTATTCAGAATTGGAATGAACTTTTATTATCTGGACAATATGACTTGGGTCTGTACCTCCACAGTGATCACAGATCCTCTGGACTCTTCCCCTCTGTCAAAAGAAGGAAGTGTCTGAAAAGCAATCAGGTTTCAGAAAAAAACTGGACCAGTGCCTCCAATTTCAAGAATCTCTGTCTTTCCACTGCAGCTGTAGTTACTTTTGCTCTGATATGCTCTTTTGAATCTATTGCCTCAATTCCATATTGGAGTAATAGTACTGAAATGTATTTACAACAGAATTCATAAGAGCTAGTAGCTTCAGAGGAATTATAAACAAAGGGTATAAAATCCTTCCCTAAATGCACAAGTCCTGATATAAAGAGAAATCACTGTAGGGAAGCAGGGGGAGAGAAGCACAAGGGAGTTCTCGTACATCTCATACTACAGCATTCTGCATGTGAATTACAGCACTCTACAACAAATCATTAGATAAAAATGTAAATAATCTCTATCTGAAACAAATTCACATTTGAGATTTGTTTTAATTCTGCCTGAAACCTCCAATCATACAAAGCTTAACTAGAAAAGAAAAAGCATTCCAGGACCTCCCTACACACACACCCTCCACCCCCACCACACACACACGTTCCACGTATCTTTGGGGCTGCAGCAATACCCAAGGCACTCCATTCTGTGAGGTATTAAAAACACGAGAGCCACACATACACCCGCCTGTGAAAGACTCATTGGTGTATGTGCTTGTAAATTCCTTGTTCCCTCTCCTTTAAAGATACTTTCCCCTGCACGTATGAAGTTTACCTCAGCATTACATAGGTATATTTGAATGCATGTGGAATAAAAAATCTACTTATGGAAACTGAATTTATCTTTATTCTTCTCCATCACATGGTGGCTGCAGCTAACCATAGCAATATGCGTGTGTGCATTGTTATAGTCAGGCACACACAGCAATCATTACAAGGTTCATAGCATGGTGCAAACAATGCCAGGCTCAACACACTACAGCAACACAAATTACTGTGGCACAGTGTTAAAATGCTCCTTGAAGACCTCCCTCAGCCGAATAACCCTCTCCCCCGTTTAGCTCCTCTTATAGCCTTGTGTTCATAATGCACAGGACAATACTGAAGAACAGTGCAGGGTCCATGCTTTCTGACAGAGATGGCTGGTGTGCAGGTCAGTTGAAAAGAGACTGGAAACAGAGTAGGATGCCCATGGAATGATGGGATTGAGAAAACCACATCATGTGATGCTGAACCTGCCCCCATCAGGCATTGCAAACCCTTTCCAAAACACCTTCCCACTAGTTGCACAGTGGGATAGCTACCCACAGTGCACTGTTCTGTCAGTGTAAGAACTGCTATTGTGGATGGCTCTGCTGACGCAAGGATCAGAGTATGGACTTGCAACAGTGGTTTAATTACAGTGGTGGCTGTTCATCAACATAACTTAAGTGGACTTAAGGTAGAGTAGATATGGCCTGAGTTATTCAGGAATCGCTATTCTACACTCAATTCACAGTTTGCCTTAATCCAGAATAACTTTAATGTGTAGATAAATCCTTAACTCCTCCAAGGTTTCCCATTATTTGTATAAGGAGTGGAAAGACCAGGTTTTAGTCCTTTAAAATACTGATCTAGATTTGCCCAGTGCTACCTTTTGTGTTTTCTCCCACTTCATCCTGCTCTGTGTAGAGTCAGGTTTTATTAATGCATTTTCAGTGTGCTACAATAGTAATCTCAGATCACAGTTTAAGCATTTCCTTTTAAATTTGCTATGAACAGGCTGAGTTCATGTTTGCCTACATATTGCACATATGCATAGGCTGATTATAACTTGTATTACCGTACTACAGAGGCCTCAACAAGGATCATGGCTGCATTGGGCTAAGCACTATGCAAATAGAGAGTAAGAGACACATCCCTGCCCAGAATGTCTTGCAATCTAAGGCTCCAATCCTTCAAATATTTATGCCTATGGTTAACTTTATTCACATGCTTAGGATTTTTAAAAAAACATATTACAGTTCAACCATCAAGACAGTGTCATACAATTTCTTTTAAATAACTATTTACATAGAAGCATAATCTGCTACCAGCATTTGGAATGCTTGTGCAAATTTTACTTAGACAACTCATATGTTGTAATTCTATTGGTGTTTTCCCACATAGATTTTCTTCACTTTGGTACCGTTGCAGAAGTTTCAGCACAAGGTATACCAGGATTTCAAATGTTTGCTCCTGGGGTAACGCCCACAAAGTAATCAACCATGCCATGTAAGATATCTGCAAAAATGTCATAATTTACCAGCTATGATAATCTTGTTTATATGTTTGTATCACCTTTGTATATTATGGGTTATAGATATGTATGCATGTCTGTATTTCAAACTTGTGCTATGCTTCTGGATGACACTCCCAGACAGTTTGGCATCAGCACTGCCTAGCCTGCTTGATGGCCCATTAAAGACAATCACCTATACAGCTGACCCATTGAGAGAAGGCAGATACACCTTATGACTCAGCAAAGCATGCAGGGAAATGCCTACGGCAAGAACTCTGAGGCCTTGGCTACACTTGAGAGTTAACAGTGCAAAAAAAAAGCCACCCACAGCGCTGTAATTCACTCCCCGTCCACACTGGCAAGGCACATACAGCGCTGTATCTCCATGGCTACAGCGCTGCAGGTACTCCACCTCCCCAAGAGGATTAACAGCTGCTGCGGAGTGGCTGAGATGCTGGTGCTCCAGTGTAAACGGGGAGTAACCTTATTACGCAGTGATTGACCTCCGGAAACTCCCCATAATCCTTTTAAGTGATGGTTCCTCTCCTTGTTTTCTTGTGATGCCTCTCTTTGTTTTGTTGTGAACTCCATGCTCCCGGAGCTGCTTATCAAAAAAACAAACACAGCTACTGTTTGCTGTGAATGAGTAGAGGCAGGCAGGGGGGCTCCCTTTGGAAGGCCCACAGCTAATGTTTGCTTGAAGGGCGGTGGGGAAGAGGAAAGGGTCGTGTCCGTGAGGGGCTGCTTATCTGGTCTGTGAGAAAAAACAAACAGCTGCTGTTTGCTTTCAGTGAGTGAGAGAGGGGTGGAGGGAGGGGGGTTGGAACTTGAAAGACAGCATGCTGACACAGTGTCTGCACACCAAAAATCCACTCTCTCTTCCCCCACGCTCCCTGTCACACTCCACCCCACCACCCCTTTTTGAAAAGCACATTGTAGCCACTTGAATGCTGGGATAGCTGCCCACAATGCACCATTGCAAATGCTGCAAATGTGGCCATAACAGTGCACTGGCAGCTGGCAGTGTGGACAGACTGCAGCGCTTTCCCTACTCAGCTGTATGAAGACAGGTTTAACTCCCAGCGCTGTACAGCTGCAAGTGTAGCCATACCCTAAGGCTTCCAAGCCATGTGCTGGGCAGCTTGTGTTTGAAACAAAGGAAGCACAGATCGCATGTCAAGAGACTATAAAAGGCAGCTTCTCCATTTTGTCTTCAGTCCTGCTTCTTACCTCTGGAGGAACTTTGCTACAAACTATCAGGAGGTAGCCATGTTAGTCTGTATCCACAAAAACAACAAGTCCGGTGGCACCTTAAAGACTAACAAGATTTATTTGGGCATAAGCTTTCGTGGGTAAAAAAACCTCACTATCAGAAATATCTTCTGCCAAAATGTCACCGAAGCCCCAGAGCGGAATCCCCATCCCCCACTGCCGAAATGCCGCTGAAGCCCTGGAGCGAACCCCCACCGCCGCGGGGCCCCATTCCGGTGAATCGGCTTAAAGCCTGCCCTGCTTGAATCAAAATCAGTTACTTAGTGACAGACAAGTAGAACACTGTAGAATCTGTCCTGAATTTTGTCTAAAATATTGTAGCTGAGTGACAGCAAATCTAGATATTTTAAACTTATTCATCACATTTATATTTACTGACTAACTTTAAAAACAATAACGTTGTTTAACAATCTAATGAAGTTTTGGATACCAGTGCATAGCATGTATGCTGAAAACACTATCTAAACTTAAATTTTCCATTTGTAACAAATTTCTTAGGCTCATCTTCATTATTCATATTAATATACAAATAGGCATGGCATTGATCCAGTGTGTGCATGGTCAAGAGACTGATGGTTTGTGTATATGGCTAGAGGAATTTATTTGTGCATACAAGACTTGCCGACCCTGCCAGAGTTAACGATTTTAGCTTCTCCATTATATTTTCCTTAGGCAAAATATATATTTATATGAATCATTCAGCTGTATGTTGAATTGGCCAGCATTTTGTCCATGTCTCTTTTTAAGATTTCATGTCAGTTATTAGTGAAGTTTCCTATGTAGTTCTGATGACAAAAGCTGCTCGCTGCTTTTCACATGCCTAAACAATTTTAAGCATAATTGTTCCTTTGATCTTCAAGCACCCTTTTTCTTGGTTTTCTCTTCTGCTTTAAGGTCTTTTGCTATGCATCTGGAGTTGAAAGCCGATAACATTTCTGCTGCTGTCAAGTTGGCTCCTTTCATTATCAATCTGTCTCCATCAGCTGTAAAGGAAAGATTGTAAGTTTTAGAGGTGATAAAGTTATAAGAAACAATTTAGCATACATTCAAACTAAAAATCAGTGTAAAAACTCAGTTCATTCAGTTTACTTAAAAATATTCAGTGATTTCATATACCCATTATCATTGAATCTGTGCGCATACCATACATTAAGAACATGGAACACATTAAAATTAACTGCCCACAACAACAAAAACAGCGTCCATCCCTGAACTGCCTCATCCAAACATAAGGAAAAGCTCCCCAGATATGATCTAGTTTCAGAACAGATGTCTTACTAAAGTAGTTCACACTATCCTCTGAAAGTCAGCAAACTTGGACTCTAAGGGTATGTCTACACTAGAAAGGTAAGTCGACCTATATTATGTCGACTTACAGCCACTGCTGTAATTACTGTAGTGGTACAGTTTCACACTACCCTCCTTGGGTCAGTGGTGTGTGTCCTCACCAGGAGCACTTCCACTGACCTAAGAGGAGTAGTGTGCAGAGCTGAAAGACCAGTCTCTCCGTTCTGCTGGCAGCTCCCTACTGGGAGCCTGGCTGCCGCACAGACTTCCGGTGTGTTAGCCTCCCTCCACTCGGGTGGGGGTGTGGGGGAGGGGAGCTCACAGCTGGGTCCAGGCACCTAGGCTTCTCACCACGGCTCCTAGACAAGAGTGGAGTCCATTCTCACCCCAGCTCCCAGGCAGGAGCAGAGTCCACCCTCCCAGCTGTCCAGGGGAGCTGGGGGAAGCTCGACTCTAGCTGCCTGCTTTCTTGTTAATTTCATGGCTCCTGTCAACAGTTCATGTAAGTAACACAGTGTCTACCCGTACACTGCATCGTCCTAACTACATCGACATAAGCCTTACGCCTGTTGTGCAGGCGGAGTTATAACAGTGCAGTACGGCACTGAGGCTATGTCTACACTTACCAGAGATCAATGCTGATGTGATCAATGTAGCGGGGGTCAATTTAGCAGGTCTGGTAAAGTCTTACTAAATTGATCGCAGAGTGCTCTCCAGTCAACTCCAGTACTCCACCAGAATGAGAAAAATAAGGTAAATCGACGGGAGAGCATCTCCCATCAACGCAGCACGGTGTAGACACCACAGTAAATCGACCTAAGCTACGTCGATTCAAGAGTGGCATAACTTAGGTTGACTTACCACGGTAGTGTAGACAAGGCCTAACATCGGCAGGAGGAAGGCTGTTGTGTAGACACCGACATAATTAGGTTGACATAAGCTGCCTTACATCGACCTGTGTAGTATAAACCAGCCCTAAGGGAGTGGATTCCACATCTGAAAGAGACAAGGTGGGTGAGGTAATATCTTTTAGTGGACCAACTTCTATTGGTGAGAGAGACAAGCTTTCTCACCAACAGAAGTTGGTCCAATAAAAGATATTACCTCACCCACTTTGTCTCTCTAGTATCCCGAGACCAACAAACTACAACTATACTATATATTGTGTATAGTCAGTTTCAGTTTCCCCTGAAGAGGAAGCAAGTTAATCAGTTTACCCTGTTCGTGTGCGTCTTTACTACAGAAACAGGTAAGAACAAACATTTTAAAACTTAGGAAAATTTCATTTTAAAACCTAACAATTGTCAGGGAGAACTAGGAACAAAATGTAGTGCCTAAAACTAACTGTACCTAAATTCCAGAGTGATTAGATTTTTCAAGTTGACAGTATCCCTCAAAAAATTATAGCAAGCCCAGCAGCATAATGCACTGTGTTGTGCAGTTACCAAGTTCTGGTCACAGAATCATAGAATATCAGCGTTGGAAGGGACATCAGGAGGTCATCTAGTCCAACCCCCTGCTCAAAGCAGGACCAATCCCCAGACAGAGGGCCTGCATTCGCAGGCTGCAAGGGCTGGAAATGCTTCCTTGGCAACATGCTCAGCACCTTAGGAAAGTGAAAAACTGAGAGCAGTAGTTCCTGGCATCAGTAAAATAATCGCTTTTGGCAGAGGCTCTGCACAGCATTGAGCTTCATCTCTAGTATACCCAGGCAAGAGGTAAAGATGGGAAATAAATGAAGAAGGAAATACTGTAGACACACTGATTGAAAAATATATATGTTTGACATATCAAAGCAAAACCTTTGCATTGTTCGCTAGAAATGGCAGCTGACCCGATTAAAATATGAAAGTTTAAAGGAAAACAAATAGATAATCATTAGTGAAGGAAAAAACTTAATGGGCTGGGTTTTCTGTTGGACCTCTTAGAAGGCATCAGAACAGAAGGTAAAGCTCAGGAGAGAGGAGAATGACGGTGGATTAAAGCGATTTGTAAAGTGCCTCAAATCGGGGCTGCTCTGGGGTTGACAGAAACCTCCAGTATAAGTTAGAGGAGCCCACAGAGCTGGCTGCACATCTTGTAGACCCATTTCTGCAAACATTTATACATGTGAGTAGTCCCACTGAGGTGGGACAGCTCATATGACCAAGTTACTCAACTCATAGAATCATAGACTTTAAGGTCAGAAGGGACCATTATGATCATCTAGTCTGACCTCTGCACAACGCAGGCCACAGAATCTCACCCACCCACTCCTATATTTAAAATGTAACCTATGTCTGAGCTACTGAAGTCCTCAAATCGTGGTTTAAAGACTACAAGGTACAGAGAATCCTCCAGCAAGTGACCCGTGCCCCATGCTGCAGAGGAAGTAGAAAACCCCCTACGGCCTCTAACAATCTGCCCTGGATGAAAATTCCTTCTCGGCCCCAAATATGACCATCAGCTAAACCTTGAGCATGTGGGCAAGACTCACCAGCCAGCACCCAGGAAAGAATTCTCTGTAGTAACTCAGATTCCAACCCATCTAACATCCAATCATAGGCCTTTGGGCATATTTACCGCTAATAATCAAAGATCAATTAATTGCTAAAAATAGGCTATCCCATCATACCATCCACTCCATAAATTTATAAGCTTAATCTTGAAGCCAGACATCTTTTGCCCCCACTGCTCTCCTTGGAAGGCTGTTCCAGACCTTCACTCCTCTGATGGTTAGAAACCTTTGTCTAATTTCGAGTCTAAACTTCCTGATGGCCAGTTTATATTGATATGTTCTTGTATCCACATTGGTACTGAGCTTAAATAATTCCTCTCCCTCCATGGTATTTATCCCTCTGATATATTTATAGAGAGTAATCTCCCCTCAGCCTTCTTTTGGTTAGGCTAAACAAGTCAAGCTCTTTGAGTCTCCTTTCATAAGACAGGTTTTCCATTCCTCAGATCATCCAAATAGCCATTCTCTGTACCTGTCCCAGTTGGAATTCATCCTTCTTAAACACAGGAGACCAGAACTGCACACAGTATTCCAGATGACTGCATAAGTAGCTGCAGGATCAGACCTTAAGTTCTCAAGACTGAGAAGTCTACGACTCCAATATTATAAGCAAGATGCACAGAGGTGGACAGGTCTCTGAGGCAGCATGGAGCCACAATGACTTCAAGAGGGCTCTGCACAGGTACAAGGGTCCACTTGCAGACCTCTCATTTAAGTACTGGAGCTTTATGTTTGTAATGAAGTCAATCTCTTTTTTTTTCAGCATTCCCTTTCTTCCCAGTTCTAAATCCAGTAGACCAAATTTTTTATGATTTCCTTCCATATCCATTAACCTGACTGATTCCATCCTACTTTTGCTCAAAAACATGTTTGTACAACATCTAACACAATACGGTTCTGATCCATAACTGGGATATCAAGGTACTACCACAATACAAATACAAATTACAGGAAACAACCACAAATATCTTCCAGTGTGAGTCTAGAAAGACTACATTCCCTTTAAGATGAATGTTAAGCTCCTTACCAAACATGATGTCTACAACTGGTTCAGATCCATCATGTCTTACATCTGTTGTCACTACGCAGCTGATATTGGAGGCACGAGCTTTTTTACTGTTTACATGTTCAAGAAATATTCTGACAAGATTAAAGAAATATAGATTAAGTAAGAATATACAGAAGATATTTCTGCAATTAATTTACATAGTTTGATGTTGCTAGCTAACCAAAATACAAACCAATTAGGATTTATATTTACTGCTCCAGTTCTACAAGGAGTTCCATAAGTGCAGACTCGATTTCATGATCATTTTAACAGATTATTACTACAAAGAAATTTTAAAATCCAATTTGCTTTTCACTATTTTGTTTACTTGCTGCATTTCTTTTTGCGAGCTGGGATAATGCAATCAATCAAATCAGTTTTATTTTTCTTTATAACCAATTTTACTTTCAGGTGGTCAATGTTTCAGTGTTTGGAGTTCAGAGAAATGTCTATTTTGTTTAAATATCTGTTTCCATTGGATTTTTTCCCCAACTCCATGGTAACATTTCTAATGATTTGCTGAAGTTTGTGTAATTTGTTTTTCGACATTTAAATTTTGGCCAAAGTTC
Source organism: Gopherus flavomarginatus (assembly GCF_025201925.1). NCBI lineage: Eukaryota > Metazoa > Chordata > Testudines > Testudinidae > Gopherus > Gopherus flavomarginatus. The sequence goes on along the minus strand of NC_066618.1, from coordinate 248,485,824 downwards.
AATTAACAGGGTCCCTTTGAAGACAAGTCAATCACCTGCAGGAGTCAGTAAGGGATTTCCTGCATGCATACCAATGTATTCTGTTGTGGATTATTTTTATTGCCTTCCTCTGAAGCATCAGCGATGGCAACAGCTGGAGATATGACACTGGAACATAAGAACGGCCGTACCGGGTCAGACCAAAGATCCATCTAGCCCAGTATCTGTCTACCAACAGTGGCCAATGCCAGTTACCCCAGAGGGAGTGAAGCTAACAGGCAATGATCAGGTGATCTCTCTCCTGCCATCCATCTCCATCCTCTGATGAACAGAGGCTAGGGACACCATTCTTTACCTTTCCTGGCTAATAGCCATTTATGGACTTAGCCACCATGAATTTATCCAGTTCCCTTTTAAACAATGTTATAGTCCCAGCCTTCACAACCTCCTCAGGTAAGGAGTTCCACAAGCTGACTGTGTGCTGTGTGAAGAAGAACTTCCTTTATTTGTTTTAAACCTGCTACCTATTAATTTCATTTGGAAGGGGTGGGCCAGAGCTCTTAGGCGGAATCAAGCATTCTCTCTCTCTCAAGGTGCTTGGTTGGCTGGTTCTTGCTCATATTCTCAGGGTCTACCTGGTCACCATATATGGAGTGAGGAAGGAATTTTCTCTCAGGTCTGATTGGCAGTGACCTTGGTTGTGTTTCACCTTCCTCTGTAGTGTGTGTGGGTATGGGGTTACTTGCCAGGATTAGCTGGGTATCTCTAATCACTTAATCATTTACCTGGCATTGTGAGGGTCTTGGACACTGGTGCACCTTGGCCTCTCCTATTCCCTGCCTGTGGCTCATAGTATCTAGTTTCATGAAAGCTGCAATACTTTGGTCTAATTTCAGTTGTTGGGTTTAGCGTGCAGGCACTGGGTGGTGGTGGCGGTGGCGGCGACCTATAATATAGAGGTCAGACTAGATGATCTGGTTGTCCCTTCTAATCTTAACCTCTATTACTGTGTGTGCATGCACATGCATGCCTGCGGGTGTGTCCTAAAATAACTCCTCAAATCTGCTCCAAATTTGTGTTTTATGTTCCTTTAGTAAAGCAGTTATGTCATGGAAAAAGCACAATTATTTGGTCTTCAGGCAACTGATTACCAAAGAATATCAGCACTGTGTTTTTCCTCACTATTTCTAAGTATTGTAACACTAATAACTAGGGCCCTACCAATTTCACAGCCATGAAAAACACATCATCATGGACCATGAAATAATCAATTTCTAGCAAAGGAGGCGGGCTGGGGGACGACAACTAGAGCCACCTCTGGGAGCCTCCCACTGCTGCAGGATGCTCTGGAACTGGACAGCAGCCCCAGAGATTCCTGCAGCTAGAGAAGGCTTGTGGAGTTGGATCAGATCTTCCCTGTGCTGCTGGGAGCATCCCAGCAAAGGGGGCTCCTAGCTGATGGTCTGGGGAGGACAGAACTTGCGCTTTCCCTGCAGGGGTGCTCTTGGTATCTCTCCTGGCTGCAGATAGCTCCGCACCCCCTCCTCCCTACTCTGTCCAGCTCTGAAGGCAGCACAGAAGTAAGGGTGGCAACTCCATGACCCCCCCACAACAGGTTTGAAACCATCCCACACATTCCCTTTTTGGGTCGGGACCCCCATGGTTAAAACACCATGAAATTTTCAGATTTAAAAATCTAAAAATGTGAAATTTACCAATTTTCAAATCCTATGGTTATGAAATTGAGCATAATGGATCGAGACTTTGGTAGGGCTGTACTAATAACAAAGGCCCTAATCTTACAGCTGACTCCACATGGGCTGACCCTTGCACTCACATGGATCCTCAATGACTCTGGGATTGGGGCCTCTGTGCTTAGCATAGTAAAGTTAAACACATGCATGTTTGCAGACCTTAGTAAGTACCTCTACACTTTGAGCTGGAGGTGCAAATTCTAGCTAGAGAAGACTTAACCCATGCTAGCTCGGACTGAGCTATTGTGCCAAAAATAGAGTGTAGCTGTGGCAGCAGGAAGGGCTACCCACCCACCACATGCTTAGCGTCTCAGACTACATAGTGTGACTAGCTCCATCCCCTCTACTGCTACACTCTATTTTTAGCATGCTAGCTCAGTCCCAGCTCCAGCAGATATGTCCCCTCAAGTTGGCATTTACACTTTCCAGACATAGTGTAAAGTAGACATACCCAACGACACAGAAGCAGAAGACAGACTAGTTGTATTTCAACCCATCTTCTGATAATTTGTTACAGGATACCTTTCCTGTGGAACTTCATTACAATATCTTTCTTTGAAAAGTTCATAAAAAATGGCACCTTGCTATTAAAGAATTGCCTCCTCAGTGTGTTCAGACATATATCTGCTTTCTGATAGTAAATATCATATCATCTTATTGTAGTGACAGTAATTTTCACTGCTGCATTTTACTCTCATCAATGTAGTAAAGACAGCACATCAGAGGGGGAACTAGATTCTATTCCTTCTTTTACAACATCAACAATTGTTTGCTAAATTCATGTAAATTATATTTGAGCAAATCGAGTGAACACATCTGTACAGAGAACAGGAGTATTTGTGGCACCTTAGAGACTAACAAATTTATTTGAGCATTATCTGTACAGGTGTCACCAAACCACTGGTCTGAAAACAATGGGGTTGCATAGGTCTTGCTGGGGTCTTAAGTTGGCCAACTCTCATGATATTTGCTATTTTAACTTAAATATAAGAATGGCCATACTGAGTCAGGCCAATGGTGCACCTAACTCAATATCCTGTCATCCAATAGTGGCCAAGGAGAGATGCTTCAAAGGGAATGAACAGAACAGAGCAATTATCAAGTGATCCAGCCCATCCTCCAGTCCCAGTATCTGGCAAAGGCTTGGGGGCAAGGAGGGGTATAGGGGGATGGGCTGCTCCCCATGAGGAAGGTATAGGGGAAACCGGCTGCTCCCTGTGAGGGGGTATCAGGGGATGGGCTGCTCCCCGTGAGAAAGGTATGGGGGGGACGCGCTGCTCCCTGTGAGAAAGGTATGGGGGTGGATGGGCTGCTCCCCGTGTGAAAGGTATGGGGGGGACACGCTGCTCCCTGTGAGAAAGGTATTGGGGCGGATGGGCTGTTCCCCGTGAGAAGGGTATGGGGGGGCGGACGCGCTGCTCCCCGTTAAAAGGGTATGGGGGGGGACGGGCTGCTCCCCGTGTGAAAGGTATGGGGGGGACGGGCTGCTCCCCGTGTGAAAGGTATGGGGGGACGGGCTGTTCCCCGTTAAAAGGGTATGGGGGGCGGACGCGCTGCTCCCCGTTAAAAGGGTATGGGGGGGACGGGCTGCTCCCCGTGAGAAGGGTATGGGGGGGATGGGCTGCTCCTCGTGAGAAAGGTATGGGGGGGCGAACGCGCTGTTCCCCGTGAGAAGTGTATGGGGGGGCGAACGCGCTGTTCCCCGTGAGAAGTGTATGGGGGGGCGAACGCGCTGTTCCCCGTGAGAAAGGTATGGGGGGGGCGAACGCACTGTTCCCCGTGAGAAAGGTATGGGGGGGCGAACGCGCTGCTCCCCGTTAAAAGGGTATGGGGGGGCGGGCTGTTCCCCGTGAGAAGGGTATGAGGGGGGGACAGGCTGCTCCCCGTGAGAAGGGTATGGGGGGGCGGACGCGCTGCTCCCCGTGAGAAGGGTATGGGGGGGCGGACGGGCTGCTCCCCGTGAGAAAGGTATGGGGGGGCGGACGGGCTGCTCCCCGTGAGAAAGGTATGGGGGGGGATGCACTGCTCCCCGTGAGAAAGGTATGGGGGGGCGGACGGGCTGTTCCCCGTGAGAAAGGTATGGGGGGGCGGACGGGCTGTTCCCCGTGAGAAGGGTATGGGGGGCGGACGGGCTGTTCCCCGTGAGAAGGGTATGGGGGGGCGAACGCGCTGTTCCCCGTGAGAAGTGTATGGGGGGGCGAACGCGCTGTTCCCCGTGAGAAAGGTATGGGGGGGGCGAACGCGCTGTTCCCCGTGAGAAAGGTATGGGGGGGGCGAACGCGCTGCTCCCCGTTAAAAGGGTATGGGGGGGCGGGCTGTTCCCCGTGAGAAGGGTATGAGGGGGGGACAGGCTGCTCCCCGTGAGAAGGGTATGGGGGGGCGGACGCGCTGCTCCCCGTGAGAAGGGTATGGGGGGGCGGACGGGCTGCTCCCCGTGAGAAAGGTATGGGGGGGCGGACGGGCTGCTCCCCGTGAGAAAGGTATGGGGGGGGATGCACTGCTCCCCGTGAGAAAGGTATGGGGGGGCGGACGGGCTGTTCCCCGTGAGAAAGGTATGGGGGGGCGGACGGGCTGCTCCCCGTGAGAAAGGTATGGGGGGGCGGACGGGCTGCTCCCCGTGAGAAAGGTATGGGGGGGGATGCACTGCTCCCCGTGAGAAAGGTATGGGGGGGCGGACGGGCTGTTCCCCGTGAGAAAGGTATGGGGGGGCGGACGGGCTGTTCCCCGTGAGAAGGGTATGGGGGGGCGGACGGGCTGTTCCCCGTGAGAAGGGTATGGGGGGACGGACGGGCTGCTCCCCGTGAGAAGGGTATGGGGGGACGGACGGGCTGCTCCCCGTGAGAAGGGTATGGGGGGGGACGGGCTGCTCCCCGTGAGAAGGGTATGGGGGGGCGGACGGGCTGCTCCCCGTGAGAAGGGTATGGGGGGGCGGACGGGCTGTTCCCCGTGAGAAGGGTATGGGGGGGCGGACGGGCTGTTCCCCGTGAGAAGGGTATGGGGGGGCGGACGCGCTGCTCCCCGTGAGAAGGGTATGGGGGGGCGGACGCGCTGCTCCCCGTGAGAAGGGTATGGGGGGGACGGGCTGCTCCCCGTGAGAAGGGTATGGGGGGGACGGGCTGCTCCCCGTGAGAAGGGTATGGGGGGCGGACGGGCTGTTCCCCGTGAGAAGGGTATGGGGGGGGACGGGCTGCTCCCCGTGAGAAGGGTATGGGGGGCGGACGGGCTGTTCCCCGTGAGAAGGGTATGGGGGGCGGACGGGCTGTTCCCCGTGAGAAGGGTATGGGGGGCGGACGGGCTGTTCCCCGTGAGAAGGGTATGGGGGGCGGACGGGCTGTTCCCCGTGAGAAGGGTATGGGGGGCGGACGGGCTGCTCCCCGTGAGAAGGGTATGGGGGGCGGACGGGCTGCTCCCCGTGAGAAGGGTATGGGGGGCGGACGGGCTGTTCCCCGTGAGAAGGGTATGGGGGGGGGACGGGCTGTTCCCCGTGAGAAGGGTATGGGGGGGGGACGGGCTGCTCCCCGTGAGAAGGGTATGGGGGGCGGACGGGCTGCTCCCCGTGAGAAGGGTATGGGGGGCGGACGGGCTGTTCCCCGTTAAAAGGGTATGGGGGGCGGACGGGCTGCTCCCCGTTAAAAGGGTATGGGGGGCGGACGGGCTGCTCCCCGTGAGAAGGGTATGGGGGGGGGATGCGCTGCTCCCCGTGAGGAGGGTATGGGGGGCGGACGGGCTGCTCCCCGTGAGGAGGGTATGGGGGGGGACGGGCTGCTCCCCGTGAGGAGGGTATGGGGGGGGACGGGCTGCTCCCCGTGAGGAGGGTATGGGGGGCGGACGGGCTGCTCCCCGTGAGGAGGGTATGGGGGGGCGGACGGGCTCTTCCCCGTGAGAAGGGTATGGGGGGGCGGACGGGCTGCTCCCCGTGAGGAGGGTATGGGGGGCGGACGGGCTGCTCCCCGTGAGGAGGGTATGGGGGGCGGACGGGCTGCTCCCCGTGAGGAGGGTATGGGGGGCGGACGGGCTGCTCCCCGTGAGAAGGGTATGGGGGGCGGACGGGCTGCTCCCCGTGAGAAGGGTATGGGGGGGGACGGGCTGCTCCCCGTGAGGAGGGTATGGGGAGGCGGACGGGCTGTTCCCCGTGAGAAGGGTATGGGGGGGCGGACGGGCTGTTCCCCGTGAGGAGGGTATGGGGGGCGGACGGGCTGCTCCCCGTGAGAAGGGTATGGGGGGCGGACGGGCTGTTCCCCGTGAGGAGGGTATGGGGGGCGGACGGGCTGCTCCCCGTGAGAAGGGTATGGGGGGCGGACGGGCTGCTCCCCGTGAGGAGGGTATGGGGGGCGGACGGGCTGCTCCCCGTGAGAAGGGTATGGGGGGCGGACGGGCTGTTCCCCGTGAGGAGGTATGGGGGGGACGGGCTGCTCCCCGTGCGAAGGCGGAATTGGGGGGTGGCCGCCCTCCCGAGCTCTCCTCACCGCGTGGTTTCCACGTTGGTCTGGAAAGGGCAGAACCGGACCATGACGCTCTTCACGTGCCTCAGCACCACTGCGGCCTTGGGCACCGCCATCTTCCCCTTGCTCTGCCCGGGACTACAATTCCCAGACGCCCCTTCGCCAAGGCGGGACGTAGAGGGCTGCGGTGCGCGCAGCTCTGTGGGAAATGTAGTGCTCGGCGGGAGCGCGGCGCTGCGGCAGGTCCCGGATGCCGGAGCTCCTCTGCTGGTGCCCTAGGGGTGCTCCCAGCCTGGGCCCTCCCATCGGCCGGGGTCGCGCCTCTCCCCGCTGCGGGGTGGCGGAGTTTGCTGCTGGGGCTGCTGCCTTAAATGAGCCGTTTTCACCCGTGTACAGAAATTGTCCCCGTATTGGGAACGGACTCAGATGTTGCCCTGGGAGCAGTGGAATGGGTGCGGGGCAGTGTGCGCCCCTCCGGGTGTCAAGTATCAGAAGGGTAGCCGTGTTAGTCTGGATCTGTAAAAGCAGGAAAGAATCCTGTGGCACCTTGTAGACTAAAAGACATTTTGGAGCATGAGCTTTCGTGGGTGAATACCCACTTCCTCAGGGTGTCGTTCATTACAGTGCAATGCAATGAACAGAAATACATGAAGAGCAGGACAAAGGGCAAAGATTCGAGTTCAGGGCAATTGTTAGGAAATTTGATTCTTTTCATGTTAACATTTTTTATTCTTTTTTCTTCATCAAACTTATTAAACAGCAGGAGCAAAAATGTAGAACTATAAACATAGTATATATCCCTGCAATGGTGCCCTGTAGTTTGTTTATACAGGGCCCCACTCCAGCTGGCTTTGTGCAGATGGACATTCATTGGCTTCAGTGTGGGTTGTCAATAGAATTGCCAGCCCTCCAGGATTGTCCTGGAGCCTCCAGGAATTAAAGATTAATTTTTAATTAAAGATTATGTCATGTGATGAAACCTCCAGGAATATATCCCACCAATATTGGTAACCTTAGATGGCACATGAAGTATCACTTGCAGAATCAGGACCTAACGTAGTTTCTTGTAGGTTTCTCTGCCTTCATAGAATTTAGAATTGCAGGAGTTAAGGATATAAAGATCTATATCCCCGGCCATATATGGCCCTGAGCCTCTAATGCATTGCTGTGTGAGCATGGATACATCCATGCAGAGCTCACTGCAGGATCTGAGTCTATTTCTGTAAAATGTACCAATTGGTTTCCACCACTTCTCCTAGGAATTGTGTCTTGCTTTGGTTTGCCTGGCCTCCTCTGATAATAGCTATCAATTTTTTAAACAAACCTTTTTTATAAGAATGGTTGTATACTAAACAAAGGGCAATCTGAATCATTACTATTATAAAATATAGAAAAGAGACCTACTGAAGAGTCTGATAGAAATGGAAATAAAGACTTTTTTAAAATAGGTGCATTAGAAAATATATAAAAGGAGGTAAGATAAACCAGATAAATCACAAGTCATTAAACAAACACTGTTGAAGTTGATTGGAATGCAGCTTAGCCAATGCAATTCATCAATTTTACAGTAGAGGTCAGAAACAACTTTTGTAAAGTTTTTGGGAGTTGTTTGCTATCTGAAATTGTTGGTAGAGTACTGGGATCCTAGCAAACCTTTGGTGTGGGAGCTTGGAATAAATCAGCTTTGGTAACAAATTTAAATACAGTGTGAAATTCTAGGGAGTCTTTCAATACTGTATTTCATTCTTACCTTGGTTGAAGTGCTGCTGATGCTTTTTTCCCCAGTAATTAAGTGATGTACAAAATAGAATAGTTGGCATCACTTGGAAATGCTAAACTATTGATGTAATGTAGCTTTAGCTCTTTTTTTTTAATGTAGTCACTAAATTAACTCCATCTTTCTAGTGGAGATGCAGCCTAAACAATAAATTAAATAGTTAAACTAATTTCAGAAGTATTTTAAAACTTTGTCTCCAAATTCATTTCTATTATAGCTTTGTCTTTGCAAAAATAAGTCTCTGAGAGAAAGCATTGTAACAAACCTACTTCTTAAGCAAAAACTCAGTGATTTAAAAGAGGATTTGCCTTAGTAAGAAGTGCCAGATCAGGCACATAGGGGGCAAATAGAATGTTTTATATTTAAAAGGTGAAACCAAACTATAGTACTTCAACAATCCTTCTCTTGCTTTATTATAATACAAATCAGTAACAATATTTCCATCAAATATCAGAGGGGTAGCCCTGTTAGTCTGGATCTGTAAACGTGGCAAAGAGTTCTGTGGCACCTTATAAACTAACAAACTTATTGGAGCATGAGCTTTCGTGGATGAATACCCACTTTGTTATCAGCCTCTCTTAGAGCAGGATGGATCAACCTTGATTTGGGAATGCGGAAGAAAGGATGTATTTTATTGATTATTAAGAATTCAGTTCTGCCAGGTGCTGGGTACCCTGTACTCCTGTTGATTTCAAAACAAGTAAGGCAGAAATAATCTTTATATGTGTTTTGATAGCAGTTTCCTGTGGAATTTGTACAGTTTGCTGTGCAGAATCCAGGACAAAGAGAACCTTCTACAATCATCTCCATAATGCAAATCAGCCAACCTGTTGGCCTTTGTCATAATCTATAAAAGTTTTATCTTTCCTCCTAGATTTGAACTATCACTTTCGAAAGATATAAAAAAAATCCCCCTTTCAGGAATTTTTTAGCTGCCTGAATGTGATCCATCCAACTTAAAGTAACATAAGGGAAAATATAAGTTTGATAACCTTAATACGACATATTCTTTCTTCCTCCCTTAAAAAGATAGAATCTTTCTATGAAATGAAGCCAAACGAAATGACTGTAGGCATCTTGTTTGCTTAAAGGAGGATCTTCTCTGTACTTGGTTACAACCAAGTACTAGAATGAATATGGAACAGAAGCAGGAATTTTAGTTTTGATCTTTTACAGTTTAAGCCCATCAGTGTCTCTGCTTACCCTGGACTTACACAGGTGTAACTGAGATTGAACTCTGACCCATAGTGTCTTAATCTGATTCCAGAATAGCTCATAACAAATTATCCACAAAGGACCTGAATCATTCCTTTCCATTCCAGCAGTTAATCTGAGAACTCTGAAATGTCTATGCTAGAGACTATTCTCCAAGGATTCACATTTGAAACCAAGTGATTAATTATTCTTAAGTATGTATAGTGATAACTAGAGTATAGTTACTTTTAACAATGAGGTTGTAACATCTGTAACACTGGTATCCCAACCTGATTGATTTTTATTCTAATTACTATTTTAGAGAGGCAAACTTTCTCAAAAGGAAAAATACAGTAGTCCCATTGACTAATTTAGCAGTCCATAGTTTTATATCTAACCAATGTATGCATCAGGCAGCAATTCAGCCCCTTCACACACCCTCATTATGGAAAGGATGTTAGCCTGAGACAGTTGGAACTAGGTTTTACTTTACAGAAGATGCACTATCTGCAGTGTTCTACCCCCTCCACATTTATCATCGGCAATTGTGTAGTTAAGACAAAGGCACACTGAGGTTGCAAATAGTCAGGAGGTATTTATTAAGAGTAACAATAGCAGGCTAGGACTCCCTAAAAACTAAGATAACACAATAACAGCTTGGTTGTTAACACAAATGATGTAAATGGGGTTGAACCCCAGAGCCCCAAACCCTATACACAATTGCTTACACAGGACTGAACAACAAGGACTATACTATATCGTGCAGACACTGGACAGGAGAACAGGAACACAGACGGGAACCAGGTTCTCAGGGACAGGTGCCAGGAACAGGAACACAACAGGAACTGGAAATTAGGAACTTCGGTGACAGGTAAGTAGATCTTCAGTATGGTTTCTTCTGTCTTCTATTCTTTATTTCATCATCCTGCATGCTGAATGTGAATGCTATCTCAAGTGATGATGGAACAGGTGAGTGGAGGTAAGTTAAGGGAACCTTGGTAGACGTTACTGGTTCACCTCAAGTCCTAATCCCTCAGGGCTCTAGCTAAGAGCAAGGCTGGTACTCTGTGGGAGGGCTTCTGTGCCTCACTAAGTTGACCTGCTTTTACAGCATCCAGAGACACAGAGTGCCCCTCAGAGGGTGACACTCCCTTATATGTGTTCTCTGTTGCTAGGCAGCTTCTGCCACGAGACACTATCTTTCGCGTCTTTTCCTTCTTTTGTCGCCAACCTTGAAAAGTTGAAGGAGAAGGGATGCCAAGATGGAGGACTGATTATCCTTTTACCAATCCAAAATGGCGACTATGTACCCTTAATGAATTCAACCTTTTCTACCCAACGACGAGTGGCAGCAAGCTATCATTTTAGCTAGATTTGTCAGCATGTTTTTTTCTCTTTTTTCCTCTTCCTTGTTCTGATAGTTTTTTCTTTTGGTCTGTCCCTTGTCCATTACTACTTCTCACTTTCATTTTCCTTTCTGTAATATAATTACATAGAGAAATGCATGCGCTTCAGTGTTGAGATCTGGCTTCAGTTTCTTCAAAGGTCATGTTTGGTTCTGGAATCTTGGTTCAGGCTCCTTTCTGCTATTAAGCTGATTCCTTCCCTTGGATCCTTTAATCTTTTTTTCCTGATTATTTCCCCAAGACCATCTGTCACAGATGGCTACAGGCCTAGGATTTAGCATCTGGTAATTAAATTCCAGACACCTATTCCTAACACAAGGTACTCTCTGTATGAATAAAACATAATGCTGCCTGGGGGCAGCAGCCCTCAAAGAAGAGAGGTGAGCCAAACAAGCCCTGCATGCCTGCCTGTTATGTGCAAAGGCAGTGTTTCCAGCTGGCTGCACAGAATGCCGAGCTTGGCTGTATAAAACAGGTCTTTTCTGGAAGCAGAGAAACACACACACACCATGTCTACACTACAGGGACTATACTATCAGAGCCCAATGCCATAGCTATGCTGACATAACCCTGTAGTGTAGTTTCAGCCATCTAAGAGCAGTAAGAACGTCTGGGATACCCTTGTTAAAATTCTGCACCAAACTGAAGGGATGACTTCCCTATCTCTCATGGAGGATCACTGACTTACCACTGAGGTAAGAGATGACTTGCCACTGAGGTTCATAAAAATACTTCAGAAGATCAATTACAGACAGAGGAAGCTAACGGGAGTTTCAGAGGGAGTGGATCCAGGTGCAGCCTCGTGCGTGGAGGTAGCAGGGCTTGGTGAATGGTGCATTTGGTCTATCTGTGGGTTGTTTGTTTGACTCTGCTTATTCTTTATGTACCGGCTGTGGACCCCTGGGCAAACCCTGGGGGCTTTGATGAGTGCCTTGCTAAAGGCTGCAAGGGTCTAGTCCTTGGAACAGAAATGACTGAGGGGGGGATATGACAAATGTCTATAAAATCATGACTGGTGTGGAGTGTTATTTACTCCTTCACATAATACAAGAACCAGGGGTCACCCAAAGAAAATAGTAGGCAGCAGGTTTAAAACAAATAAAAGGAAGTACTTCTTCACACAACACACAGTCAAGCTGTGGAATTCATTGCCAGAGGATGTTGTAAAGGTCAAAACTATAACAAGGTTAAAAAAATAACTAACTAAGTTCATGGAGGATAGGGCCATCAATGGCTACTAGCCAAGATGTTCAGGGATGCAAGACCATGCTCTTGGAATGTCCCTAGCCTCTGACTGCCAGAAGCTGGGAGCTGACAACAGGGTATGGATCACTCAAAGATTGCCTGTTCTGTTCATTCCCTCTGAAGGGCCTGGCATTGGCCACTGTCAGCAGACAGGATACTGGGCTAGAGGGTCACACACTGAATGGCAGTTCTTATGTTCTTGAAGCTTTGATCAGCTCAGCTGTTTGAAGTCTGAGTGGTTAATTTACCTAGTGAGGTAAATAGAAAGGAGCATAAACACTGTTAAATTAAGTGTAAAAATGTAATAAGAAAAGCCAAAAAGGAGTTTGAAGAACAGCTAGCCAAAATCTCAAAAGGTAATAAAATGTTTTTTAAGTACATCAGAAACAGGAAGCCTGCTAAACAACCAGTGGGGCCCTAGACCAGCGGTCCCCAAGGCAGTGCCCACGGGCGCCATGGCGCCTGTGGGGGCATCTAAATGTGCCCGCGTCCTGGTGACAGTCGAGCATCTGCCAAAAGGCTGCCGAATTTCAGCGGCATTTCAGCAGCGACACCTCTCGATGCCGCCACTTGCCACCGACAAGCGATGCCATCGAGAGGCATCGCCACTGAAATGCCACCAAATTTCGGTGGCATATCAACAAATGCTCGACCGCCGCCATGGTCCCTCATCTGGTGCTGGCCAGACAAAAAGGTTGGGGACCACTGCCCTAAACAATCGAGATACAAAAGGAGCACTTAAAGACGATAAAGTCATTGCAGAGAAACTAAGTGAATTCTTTGCTTCAGTCTTCACAGCTGAGGTTGTTAGGGAGATTCCCAAACCTGAGCCATTCTTTGTAGGTGACAAATCTGAGGAATTGTCACAGATTGAAGTGTCACTAGAGGAGGTTTTGGAATTAATAAACTTAACAGTAACAAGTCACTGGGACCAGATGGCATTCACCCAAGAGTTCTGAAAGAACTCAAATGTGAAATTGCAGAACTTATTAACTATGGTTTGTAACCTGCCCTTTAAATCAGCTGGAAGATAGCTAATGTAACACCAATATTTAAAAATGGCTCTAGAGGTGATCCTGGCAATTACAGACCAGTAAGTCTAGCGTCAGTACCGGGCAAATTAGTTGAAACAATAGTAAAGAATAAAATTGTCAGACACATAGAAGAACATAAATTTTTGGGCAAAAGTCAATATGGTTTCTGTAAAGGGAAATCATGCCTTACTAATCTATTAGAGTTCTTTGAAGAGGTCAACAAACATGTGGAAAAGGGGGATCCAGTGGACATAGTGTACTTAGATTTCCAGAAATCCTTTGACAAGGTCCCTCACCAAAGGCTCTTATGAAAATTAAATTGTCATGGGATAAGGGGGAAGATTCTTTCATGGATTGAGAACTGGTTAAAAGACAGGGAACAAAGGGTAGGAATAAATGGTAAATTTTCAGAATGGACAGGGGTAATTAGTGGTGTTCCCCAATGGTCAGTCCTAGGACCAATCTTAGTCAACTTATTCATAAATGATCTGGAGAAGGGGGTAAAAAGTGAGGTGGCAAAGTTTGCAGATGATAATAAATTGCTCAGGATAGTTAAGACCAAAGCAGACTGTGAAGAACTTCAAAAAGATCTCACAAAACTAAGTGATTGGGCAACAAAATGGCAAATGAAATTTAATGTGGATAAAAGTAAAGTAATGCACATTGGAAAAAATAACTCTACCTATACATACAATATGATGGGGGCTAATTTAGCTACAACTAATCAGGAAAGAGATCTTGGAGTCACCATGGATAGTTCTCTGAAGACATCCACACAGTATGCAGTGGCAGTCAAAAAAGCAAACAGGCTATTAGGAATCATTTAAAATGGGATAGAGAATAAGATAGAGAATATCTTATTGCCCTTATATAAATCCATGGTACGCCCACATCTTGAATACTGCATTCAGATGTGGTCTTCTCATCTCAAAAAAGATATACTGGCATTAGAAAAGGTTCAGAGAAGGGCAACTAAAATGATTAGGGGTTTGGAAAGGGTCTCGTATGAGGAGAGATTAAAGAGGCTAGGACTTTTCAGCTTGGAAAAGAGGAGACTAAGGGGGGATATGATAGAGGTATATACAATCATGAGTGGTGTGGAGAAAGTGAATAAGGAAAAGTTATTTACTTGTTCCCATAATATAAGAACTAGGGACCACCAAAGGAAATTAATGGGCAGCGGGTTTAAAACAAATAAAAGGAAGTTCTTCATACAGCGCACAGTCAACCTGTGGAACTTCTTGCCTGAGGAGGTTGTGAAGGCTAGGACCATAACAAGGTTAAAAGAGAACTAGATACATTCATTGAGGTTCAGTCCATTAATGGCTATTAGCCAGGATAAGTAAGGAATGGTGTCCCTAGCCTCTGTTTGTCAGACGGTGGAAATGGATGGCAGGAGAGAGATCACTTGATCACTACCTGTAAGGTTCACTCCCTCTGGACACCTGGCATTGGTCACTGTCGGTAGATAGGATACTGGGCTGGATGGACCTTTGGTCTGACCCAGTATGGCCATTCTTATGTTCTTATATTCTTATATAATCACTCCCTGGTGGTGAGGGGCAAAGCTGAGCTGAGTGAAGCAGGGAAGATTTGTTACGAACTCAAGAGTTGTGGGCAAACTCAAGAACCACTAACACAGACAAGTAACAGGAGAGTTTTGGAAGGAGTTGAGAGAGGATGTGTGTGAGGCTTTCTTTCCAGGTTCAGTAGTACATGTGATATCAAGATCATCACTGATGGACCAGTGACAGTGACCTGCAATGGATGTGCCATGTATTCTCTCCTGCCTGAAGCCAGAAGGGATTTCCTGTGCATGAAGTGCAAGTTGGTTGCTGTGCTGGAGGAAAAGATTTTTGGATTGGAGGGGCAAGTTGAGATGCTACTAAGGATCAGAGAAGCTGAGGAGTTCCTAGACAGCCAGGTTCAGAAAACACCAGTACCCCAGGTTCAAGGAAGAATGGAGCTGCCCACAGAAGAATCAGTGAGAGAGGAAGTCAGAGAGGAGGCCTGGCAGTTCACAACCACCAGAGACAAGATCTCACAGCAGCATTCTATATGATTTGAGACAGATGAGGATAGGAAAGCTGTGGCCACCAGACAGAAGAGAAGAAGGAGGAATTTGTTGCTGATTGGAACATGGACAGTCAGGCCTAGTGGTGAAAGTGAGAGTTTTAGAGCTGGGTCCAGGAGGGGCAAAGTCCAGGAAATTAGATGAGGGTCAGAAGGAGCAGAAGCCAAATGCCAGAAGTCTGGTGCCAGAGAGGAGCGAAGACTGGAAGCCGGCTGGAGCAGGGACTGGAACAAGGGGAAGCACAGCAATAGGTGTGGTACGTGGTGAGCAGCCGTTGATCTGCCGTGGGGCCAGACGTACTGGCAGGGCACTAAACCAGCCGCCAATCAGGGGCTGTGGCCACTCTGAGTTCTAAGGCAGTGCAGATGGGCTTATTGGTTGCCTAGCAGAGCAGTTAGTCAGGGAGCAGGCCAACAGCTATTCCTAGCTGGTCTGGTCCCTCACAGAATTCCATACAGCTAGAAGTTTCAAATAGATGTCACATCCTCAGTATGGAAACTATTGGAAGATACTGCTCAAGATCCAGCAGGTCCAAGGGAATGGAGAGATGTACAGAACACATGTGGACGACAGCTCAGCCCATCCTGTAAGGAAATTAATCTTTACCTGCAGAGTTCTCCAACCATCCAAGAAGACAGACAATTCTTGTTGGAGATTCAGTACTTAGAAATATCAAAAGAACATTTTGCAAGAGATAGGCAGACCGCAGGAGAGAGTGCTGTCTTCCTGGAGCCAAGACACAAGACATCACTCTAAGACTGTAGTCTTCTGAGGTCAATGCACAAGTGTCCATTGGTGATGGCTTATATCAGCACAAATGACACTACGTCACAGGATATCTCACAGATAATACACTTCAGGAAACTTGGAAGTGTGCTAAAGAAGAATATCTGAACCATCTTGTAAATCAGTCCCTTTAGGTTTTTCTTAGACAGTGGAAGACCCAGGAAATGCCCAGTTATCTACACAGGGTGGCTTATGTTCAGGGCCCAGTCTCTAGTCCTTGCAAGGGAGATCCCACCCTTTGCAGGCCTTTTTATGTCTCTTCTGATGAGGTATCAAAAAGAAAATAAATGTTCCAGCACACCCAGGAATAATGTCTTGCTCAAGTCAACTCAAAGAGAAAAAGGCCAGCAGGAGCTTCTTACTCTGAGGATGCCTGTACAGTGATTTTCTAGGAGTCCTTCTAGGTGGGTAGCTGAATGGGGCTCACCCTAGAAGTTTGCTGCACTCCCTGAAGGATGGGAATTCTCCCTGCAGCTTCAGGTGTTGCTCCAGTCATTTCTCTCTCCCTAGCAGAGGTGCCATTTGAGGGTGGGCAGAGGGGGCAGGAGCCTCCCCCTGAGTTTCGTACAGGATGTGTATGAGCTCCCAGGTGGGGCTCTTAACTAACTACAGCACAGAATTAGTGTGAAATGTAAGTTCTGCAGAGGAGATGTGGGCCTGGGGCAGGGAGTCAGTATTTTGTTTACAATCAGAGGCAGGGTGATTAAGATAAGAAAGGCCAGGTGATTAAATTAAGGATCTGGAAGTTAAGCCTGTAAAACCAGAATCCCTGAGAAAGTGGGTGGGTGGAAGGGAGGGAGAGAGGAGGGGTTGTTTTAGAGATAATACAAGGGACTCAGAAAAAATACAACTAAGCCCTCTGAGGGCTTGTCTACACTTACATTTTATACTTGCTGGCTCAGGGGCATGAAAAATCACCCCCCTGAGCACTCTTTAAAGCACTAGTGTAGACAGGCTCCAAGCGCTGGGAGCTAATCCCCTCGTGGAGGTGGATTACCAGGACCTCTGGGAGAGCTCTCTCCTAGCTGTGGAAGTAGGGAAAGAATTGACAAGGATTTGTAGGGGATCTTAATGCATGTCAGTCTGTTAGCAAGAGTTAGGCCAGCTGTAACCCTAATGACGTGAGATTTGTAGAAGCCAGGTTAGTGTGAGGCGAGTAGGAAAGAACTGTGTGAGAAGTTATCACGACCTTGCACTGATAATTAAATACATAGACTGGCGCCCAACGTGAGGAAAATAAGATAGCAGGATAGCCTATGTATAAACAAAATGCAGCTGTTGCTCATTATTGTCTGTATTATTGCTTGTTATTGTCTGTAACAAAGGTATAAATGCTTGCTGTAATTGTTTACTTGTTGAGAGACCTGTCCGGGACTGGGGCGACCCAGTGTCCTAGGGCACTCCCTCCCTCTATTGCAATTGCTGGAGTTAGAATAAAGTATTTGATTTTGCTGCACCCAAACAAAAAGCGAGAACTGAGTTTTTCTCCGACACAGCACTCACGCATGACTACACAAACACTTCAAAGCGCTGCCACAGAAGCATTCCTGCAGCAGCACTTTGAAGTTTCCAGTGTAGACATACCCTCAGCCAAGGTTACACTCAGAAAAGGGGGAGATTTGGGGGCACAGGTGAAAATAATGGCCCAAATTCCAGGGAAGGGATAGCGATGATATAGAGAAGTTTCCACTCTACCTGTGGTACTTATGTGGCCCCATCACTGCAGTACAGTGGTTCCCAAACTTGTTCTGCCACTTCCGCAGGTTCGGCCAATCGCGGCTCCAAGTGGCCACGGTTCGCTGCTCCAGGCCAATGGGAGCTGCTGGAAGTGGCAGCCAGTATGTCCCTCAGCCCACGCCGCTTCCAGCCACTGAGAGCCATGATCAGCCAAACCTGCGGACATGGCAGGTACGCAAACCAGCCCGGCCTGCCAGGGGCTTTCGCTGCACAAGCGGCGGGACAAGTTTGGGAACCACTGCTGTAGTATCTGAGTGCCTCACAAGGTCTAACCTATTTCTCCTCACAGCCCCTCCGTGAGGTAGATCAGTGCTGTTATCCTCATTGTACAGAAGAGGCACTGAGGCACACAGACTAAAGGCCAGATTTTCAAAGGTATTTAGGCACCTAGTGGGATTTTCAAAAGTGCCTAGAAGGTCAGGTGCTTTGTAACCCCCCCTAGATGCCCAGCTGCACCTTTGGGTGCCTAAAAAGTTTTGAAACTCTGTCCTTAAGGCACTGACTTGAAGTCTATGGGAGAAGTAGAACCCAGGTCCTTCAGCGCTAGCTCCCTATTCATCAGACCAGCCTCTCTCTCTGCTGCATGCTGGGAAAAAAAAAAAGAAGAAGACGACTCTTGTAGATGGGAACAAAACCAGTTCTCTGAGACTCCTGCAAACAATTCCAGGAGGTTGGGATGGATATTATGGTTGACAGCATGAAAAGAAGCACAGAGGTCAGTAAGGATGGAGAATGAGAGTCAGATGAGAGAAGATTACATAACTCCCAAGGGGTGACAGGTTCTTCCCCATGCTGGACTGTAGAGCAATGGCTGCTGTACAATTTTGCATTTTAACGGAAAACCATTTTGTTTTATCAATTTTTGTTCTGAGTTTGAGAAAAGGAAGGAATCAGAAAGTGTTGTATAAGTATCAGATGTGTTTATGCCTCAAATTCTTACGGTTTCAGCTATATCCAGGCCAATTCCAGAACAAAGAACAGAAATTGCATCCACAGAGTCCATAAAGTTGACAATTATTATCATGATTTGTATTATCCACTGGGCGTCATTTGTGTGCTCAACACTGTTCATAATATGCCAGAAAATGTAGTTCTGGAGCCAATGTGTATAAAATGTGTAGCCCTGGATAAGATGGCTTAGATATTTAAGTATGAAGCATATAGTTATTAAGCACATGTAAATATTCTTCAGAGAGAACTGCATCTCAATCACTGTAGTGTTGTGTCTAAGTAACTAGCCTTTAAATAGAAGTAAAAGCAGTGTTGCCAGTTCTCATGATTTCGTCATGAATCTCATGACAATTATTGTTTTCCTTAAAGCCCCAGCTCCTGGAGTCAAGTGGCTATGTGATGATTTCAGCCTTCATTCTTAAAGAAAAATAAAGTTTCTAGCCCTTGTGGCTTCTGGAGAAATCTTCAAAATGTGACCCCAGTGCACCCTAAAAGCTCAAAAAGCAGAAGGCAAATAAAAAGAACACCAAATCTATTATTTTTAAATAATCTTGTGATTTTAAAGCCAATATCATGATTTTTGATGACACTGATTCATGATTTTTGAACATTTGGAATTGGCAATACTGTGAAGTGACTTGAAGGTGTCAGTTTTACTCCTATTTAAGGCCAGTTTCTAGTCAATTTGTAGTGAGGTAAAACCCTTAGAGCTCCAGATAGGTGCAGCATAAACTCACAGGGCCTAGGCCTGGTAGGATGTTTCCAAAGTTAAAGGATCTATTCCAAGCTTGGTGAACTGCAAAAAAAAGTGATCAAAAGTAATCTAGATGTTTCTGCAATTGTTGTATTCAAGAGTTAGTAACAAAGTAAAAATATATATTAAAATTTTAAACTTAACAAGTGTCTCTTAAGTGACTTGACACAAGATGTGAGAACATAGTATGAGAGCTGAGTGGATCTAATATTAATTTAATTCTCTTTTTTTATATAGGAATTAGATACAGTGCTCCTATCATCTAATTTCTAAATTATCTGAAACAAACAAACAAAAAACACCTGGAGTTTTCAGATGCCTAAGTAGCCCCTGATATCATGGTTAAAGCTGCCCTCTCACCCCCCCTCCCCCATCAAATCTGAAATGGCTCCCCTGCTCCTAGCTTACTGCAGTTTCCTCCTTTTGTAAATGCCTCCTCCCTAACATACATGATTGACAGGGCTCTGCACAGAGCCTCTCTGGCTCCTTCCTCATCAGTGTGAAGTCTATAAACCCATCATATGCCCTCCCCCTCAAAACTTACACAAGAGTTATGCCTGCTGTGGTGGGCATGCTTTCCTCGTCCGTTGTAGTGTCTGCACTCCAAGAAAAGAAATCAGCATTAGTAAGAGCCTTGCCTGACTGATGAAGCACTTGGAACTGGTAGAGTTATAGAGCTAGGTATTAACGCATGATCCTCACATTTGTGTCCTTCATCATATGTAGCTATCAGAGCGGTGCATGATCCATAACCAGCAAAAAAGAGTTCCCTAATAAGTAATATCATACAGACAGACCCATCAGATGTGGGACTTGGATGGTGCTCGCCAAGACCTCTGACCAGAGGTACTTAAGTTGAAAGTTATTTCCTCATGAAAGGGTCTTCTCTCTAATAAAAAAGGAAGCCCATGCATCTATGGCCCGCTTTGCAGCTAGGGCTTCCTTTTTTATTACAAAGAAGACTCTTTCAGGAGGAAATAACTTTCAACTTAAGTACCTCCATTAGAGGTCTTGGAGAGCACCATCCCAAGTCCCACACCGGATGCATCTGTCTGAAATATAAATTCCTTCCAAAAGTCTGGGTTGAAGAGCACCTACTCGTGACACAAAGCCTCTTTCAACATTATAAAGGCCATATCACATTTGTCTGACCACTGCACTTTCCATGGTTTCTGGTCTCTCCACAGGTCTGCAAGGGGGGCTGCAGTGGTGACAAAGATCCATCAACACCAGACAGCCCATTGTGGGATGTTAAAGGAGACAAAATACTTTGTTGTTCTGCTCTTTCCTCCCTCCCCTGTGAAGAGGAGTTATCCAAATGGATTCCTGCCACCAGCTGAGTTTGCAGCTCAGAGGACATAGCAGAAAGGGGATAAAAACCTCAAACAAAAGGAACTTGGTATCTTTATGTTGCTTGGAGGGTAGAGGGCAAGGGTTTCTAGGAATAAGCAAGAGATCCCCAGCTGCTTAGTCTGGGTTAGCCCTAAAGGACATATTGAGCTTATCTAGTGTAGAAGCTTCTATCATCTTTTGAAACTTAAGATTGTAATTCATTTGTGTATACATGTCTGATGGTACATTCACCACTGACCAGCATGGATGGGGTTAAAGTGGCTTGAGAGGCCAATTAGTCTTGGGCTGCACCTGCTGGGCAACTAAGGGGAAATGAGACTGATTGAGAAGGAAGTTCACCTGGGCAGGAACAGGAAGGGCTTCTATAAAGTCTAGAAGCTGAGGCTAGAGCAGGGAGTTGCAGTGGGGAAGGCTGTAATCACATTATCTGATAAGGGGGAGGGACTGGAGTCTAGGGAAGGAGCAGTAAGGTCTGAGAGGGAAAGATCTGAACTGCTGGTTTGAAGATCCCTGGATTGGAAGCTGGTGTAGAGATTGGGCCTGGAGGCCCCTCTCAGCCATGGCAGGAGTGGGGCAGTCAGCACAGTGCCAGAGCCTTTGAGGAAGGGAGATTATGATTAAAACCCCAGAAGGGAAGGATAATGGTGACTTGACTGGAGGGCTAAGCTAAGAAGGAGAGGTGCTGCAGCTTGTGATGACCAAGAGAGGGGCTGCAGTGCAAATGACAGAGGCAAGAGACTGAACAAATGCTGGGTGGGGCACAGACAGTGATGAGCTAATTCTGTGGATGAGCCATGAGCAGGTTCCACCAAGTGGTGAGTAGCAGACCCCTTGAATACATTTATTTGCTTTAACTGTGTAAATTTTTCCTTTTTACTAAACTTTCATATGTCCTATTATAGTAGGGGTCGGCAACCTTTGGCACACGGCTCACCAGGGTAATCACCCTGGCAGGCTGGGCCAGTCTGTTTACCTGCCATGTCTGCAGGTTTGGCCGATCGCGCCTCCCACTGGCTGTGGATCGCTGTCACAATGCAGGTGGTGGGAAGTGGTGGCCAGCACACCCCCCTGACCACACCGCTTCCCGCAGCCCCCATTGGCCTGGAGTGGCGAACCATGGCCTGTGGGAGCCGCAATCGGTCAAACCTGCGGAAGTGGCAGGTAAACAAACTGGCCCAGCTTGCCAGGGTGCTGTTGTATCAACCAGGCAAGGTACTAACAAACTTCAACAGGACTTTATTTTCATAGTGGAAACCTCTTTACCAAACTGCTGCTGCACCCTCTAACTCTCACTCCGCCTCCCCAACTCCTGCCCCCTCCTTCCTGTTTCCTGTCCTTTCAGACTCCCAACAGCCACTACTCCCAGGTTTAATAATTACAGCAGCATCTAAACACCACAGTGCTTACCCTGGCAAGCAGTGTGCCAAAGGTTGCCTACCCCTGAATTATAGGATAGGCTACAAGAGTTGTCTCAGTGTGAAATCTAACTTGCAACTGACCTGGAGTGAGTGACTGGTCCTTGGGGACTGGGAGTAACCTGAATATTGCTGTGATTTATGGTGTAAGGGACCATCTGTCACAAAGGTATACTCACCAGTGTGACAAGATAGATCGGAGCACTCCAGGAGACTGTGGTTAGGCTGTTATAGTGCCTGAGGAGTTTTTTATACTTTTATTTGTATAAACTCCCAAGCAATTTGGGGTTTGTGCTTTGGTTCCTAACAGTCTACCCTGAGGTTGGTAGTCATGCTCTTGAGTTACTGTAGATAGTGTTACAAAGTACTGGCCACTGTGAGACACTCCAGTACCCTAGGCATGGACTATGTATTGAACTTGGAAATTGCATTGACCTTACAGAAGTCAAAGCAAAACCTCATCGTGCCACTGGATTTTGGGACAAGGACTATGGGGCTTCACCCATTCCCTGGGATTCCCCCACTATGTCCATATGAAATAATTGGGAACCATTTAAAAACACCTCACTAGATGCCCAAAAGCCACAATCGAGGAGGAAGGCTGTGCAGGTTAAACAACTGATCTGGTTTAGAGGGGAAGTGAAAGTGGCTGTAAAAAATGTAACACATGAGACAGGCGGACCGCTGAAAGCAGAGTTTCTGACCCTAGAAGAAACATATGTTTTGGGTCAGGGTGCAGGCTGAAGAGAGTTTGTTTGTGGTGTGGTGAGTAAGAGAAGCTGTTTCCTGCTGTTTGATTCCTTCTGCATTCAGAGACATAAGACTTTGTACATTCTTTGTAAATAAACCATGCTGTTTGATTCCTTCTGCATTCAGAGACATAAGACTTTGTACATTCTTTGTAAATAAACCAAACTGCATCAAAGAGATACATGACTATCCCCAATCTCTCCTCCTAACTGGAATGTTCCCAGCACTCCAAGCTTTGACTAGCTGTTTGGGTCAAAGAGGTGCAACAATATTTCCCCTTCTTCCTCAATTGTTGTGCTTATCACACAACTTTCACCACATATTCCAGGTGCTTATTTATGCAGATGTGATTTCTGATTACCATTCAGTATTTTACAACACATTTTGTTTCATTTGACCTGTTTAACATAGGAACTAGATATCTTTTTAGTGAGATACTCTAAACTTACTTTCCACAGATTTTATTGTAATAGTGTATCTTGGTAAAAAGTGAAAACAATTTTTTCACTTTTTACCAAAAAGGTTTAGTAATTGGATGTCTAACATGGTGAATGTGAGTGAAAATGAGGTAGGGTCTAAGCCTCAAATAGGGAAAGAACAAGCTTAAAATTACTTAGACCAGTTAAATGTATTTCTCAGGCCCTGGTGACTTGGATACATCCTAGAATTCTCAAGGAGCTGACTGAGGAGATATCTGAGCCATTAGCAGTTATCTTCAAAAAGTCATGGAAGCTGGGAGAGATTCCAGAGGACTGGAAAAAAGAATAGTGTGAATTTATAAAAGGGAAATAAGGGCAACCTGGGGAATTAAAAACCAGTATCTTAACTTCAGTACCTGGAAAGAAAATAGAGCAAATAATTAAGCAGTCAATTTGTGAACACAAGATAAGGTGATAAGTAACAGTCAGTCAGCATGGACTTGTCCAGAACAAATCATGTCAAACAAACCTAATTTTCTTTGACAGGGTAATAAGGCTTGTGTATGCGGGGGGGGGGGGGAGTGGTATACATGGTATTGCTTGACTTTAGTAAGGCTTTTGATACTGTCTCGCATGACCTTCTCATAAACAAAGTAGGCAAACACAACCTAGATGGAGCTACTATAAAGTGAGTATATAACTAGCTGAAAAACTATTCCCGGAGTAGTTATCAGTGCTTCACAGTCAAGCTAGAAGGGCATATTAAGTGGGGTCCTGCAAGGATCAGTTCTGGGTCTGGTTCTGTTCAATATCTTCAATGATTTAGATAATGGCAGAGTACACTTGAAGTTTGCAGAGCATACCAAGTTGGGAGAAGTTGCAAGTGCTTTGGAGGATAGATTAAAATTCAAAAATCTCCACAAACTGGAGAAGTGATTTGAAGTCAATAGGATGAAATTCAAGAAGGGCAAATGCAAAGTTCTCCACTTAAGAAAGAATAATCAACTGCACACATACAAAATGGGGAAATGACTGCCTAGGAAGGAGTAACTATGGAAAGAAATCTGGGGGTCATAGTAGATCACAAGCTAAATGAGTCCACAGTGTAACGCTGGTGCAAAAAAGCAAGTAATTATTCTGCTTTACTCCATACTTATAAGACTCAACTGAAATATTGTGTCCAGTTCTGGGCACCACATGTCAGGAAAGATGTGGACAAACTGGAGACAGTCCAGAGGACAGCAACAAAAATGATTAAAGGTTTGGAAAATGACTTGCAATTAAAGATTTTTTTTTGGTGGGGGGGACCTCTAGCCTGGAGAAGAAGATATGGGGGTGGGGTGGAGAAGAGCTGTGACAGCAGACTTCAAGTACACATAAGGTTCTTTATAAAGAGGAGGATGACAGAATACACCCCTGTATTCACATCCTACACACTAATGTGTAGCCTGGGACCTAGTTCACGCCCCATACTAAACTAGTCTTAACTAGCCTTGTGTAGCCCTGGGACTTAACACATCCCCACACTGAACTAGCCTGGATTAGCTTTGTGTGAAACTCAGGGACTTTCAACACTATAAAAATTAAGAAAAATTCTCCACTGCTAATAAGATGTCCCTAACAAGAGTTATAACACCAAGGGTTGTAAAGTAGATGCACCTAGGCACTGGGAAGTTTAGGAAGGATACAGAAAGAGCCCAACAAATGGTAAAATACATAAGCTCTGACCAGCAAATTTATGCTAACCATCTGCACAAACAAAGAAGGTCATAAATAAGTTACAATTTGAGTATGAAAGATGTAACTATTTTAGCAGGGAGGAGGAAACATACATGCCAGTGCATGACTGGTTTAATTTTGGTACCTGGGGTTATAGAATAAGGTGATAAGAGATAGCTAGTTTTAGCTATATAATGTAGCTTAAAAATCCATGCTCTTTAAGAACCATCTCCAAACTGCAGTTCAAAATCATGCTGCTAGAACTGACCCCTCTGCATGACCATGAAATGCACAGGCATCACCAGCACCCCCAGATGAGTGAATCCTGACTGACCATCAGGTGAAAGTTGTCCATATATTGGGAGTAGTGAGCATAAAAGATTCGTTTGGCATATGTATTCTGTGTATGTTGCTAATAGACATTTAGAGCATAGCTGTGTAAAGCTCTTTCACTGGGAAAAGGTTCTGCAGACCCATATGGCCCTGAGCACTGTGAGTAAGGTGGTACTTAAATTGACCAGGTTTTCCTTGAGCCCCATAGGTAAAGGTAGGTGCTTTACACCTTGCCATAAACAGAATGTTAAGGGTTAATGTCTCTTATACCTGTAAAAGGTTACAAGCAGGAAACTGGACACCTGACCAGGAGACCAATCAGAAGACAAGATACTCTTAAATTCGGGTAGAGGGAAGTTTGGGTGCGAGTTCTTTGTTCTTCTCTCGGAGGGTCTGAGAAAGACTAGACATTACTACAGGCTCTCTAAGTCTCTTTTCAAGTAGTGAGTAAAAAGCAGGCAGTTTAGGTTTTTTAAATTGTTTTACTCTATTTACAATTGTGGATCGGGCTGGTTAACTTTTATATGTGTAGTTGCTGGGAATATTTTGATTTGTATTGGTACTGGTGGGAAAGTCTCTTTCTGGTGTCTGTAAGCTATAAGACCCTGTAATATTTACATCTTGAAGTTACAGAGAATGCTTTACTTTTTCCTTTCTTTTATTAAACAATTTTTTTTAGAGAACCTGATTGTTTTTTCTCTGTTTCCCTTGTTTTATCCCAGGGGATTGGGATAACCCACCAGGACGGGTGGGGAGACGGGAGGGGGAGAGATAAAATCTCTATCTGTTTTCCTTGAATCTGTTTGCCTCTTGGTGGAAGGGAAGGGAGATGCTTCTCTGTACGGTGACTTAAGAGGTTAGATCAGTATCTCAGGATAGGGAAGTTCTGAGAGGGGGCGGGTAGGGGAATGGTTTTTCTCCTTGTTTTAAGAACCCAAGGGATCTGGGTTCTTGGGGTCCCCAGGGAAGGTTGGGGAGGTCAGAGTGCCCCAAAACACTATATTTGGGTGGTGGCAGCCTATCAGATCTAAGCTGGTAACTTAAGCTTAGGGAAATTCATGCTAGTATCTCATTCCTGGACTCTAAGGTTCAGATTTGAGAGAATGCTATGACATGGTGTGCAGCGTGTGGGAAAGATAAGAATCCAAAAGCCAGTAAGATTATTAATTTGCTTCTCTGCTAGCTGGTTATAAGCAGAGGGAAAGGGTTTATTTTTTTTAAACTGCAGCTAGAGAATTTTTTTTCTTGCTCCGTCTAGCTGTGCATAGGGAGGGCTATTAAGGTTTAACGATGGTCGTTTGTTAAACAAAGCAGCCTTAAGTGGTCAGCAACGCACTCTAGCCAGAACACATTTGTAAATGAAAGACAGTTTCTTTTGCTTTTTAACTCTTTCGGGAGAGGCTAGCAAGTTAAAAGGACTCTGTTGCTAAGCAACCCCAGGAAGCCAACAGAGAACCTGCATTTCAGGCAGTAAACACCAGAGGGCACCCCAACACAAGAAAACGGGAACCATGACTTCCAGGGCAAAAAATGGATGCAGAGGGACAAATCAAAGAAGCAGACCACAGGTGACAAATGGAAAAAAGAGAAAAAGAGGTGGAGCTGAGAGAAAGAGAAGAAAAAATCAAAGAGGAAACCTACAAAAGAGAGCAAGCAGCCAAAGAGGAAACCTACAAAAGAGCAAGCAGCCAAAGATGCAGCCCACCAATGAGAGAGGGAGAAACACCAACAAGAAAAGGAAAAACAACAAAAATAGAGTGAAGAGAGGGAAAAAGAGAGAGAGCATGAAATGGACTTGGTGCGGGCCAAGCAGGATGCTCCCGCCAGTCCTAACAACCCTGCACCATGATTGTTCCACATCACAAGAAATTTCCCACCTACAAGGCAGGTGATGACACTGAGGCCTTCTTAGAAAATTTTGAAAGGGTCTGCCTTGGGTACAGCATCTCTGAAGACCAGTACATGGTGGAACTGAGGCCACAGCTCAGTGGACCCGTAGTAGAGGTGGCAGCTGAAATGCCTAAAGAGAACATGAATGATTATAAACTTTTTCAAACCAAGGCCAGATACAGAATGGGGATAACCCCAGATCATGCCCATCGGCGTTTCAGAACCCTAACATGGAAACCAGATATGTCATTCCCCCACCACGCCTACCACATTGCAAAGAATTATGAGGCCTGGATATCAGGAACAAAGGTTAACAATTTGGACGAGCTGCACCTCCTGATACAAATGGAGCAGTTCTTAGATGGTGTTCCTGAGGAAAGAGGTACATCCTAGATGGAAAACCCAAAACGGTAATCGAGGCAGGGGAGACTGGAGCCAAATGGATGGAAGTGGCAGAAAAGAAAAAAGCTACTGTCAAGGGGAACAAATACCCCAGAGGGCACACCAACAATAAACCCTATAACCAAGGGCAACACAAGACCCCACTGACAACCCAAGGAAAGCCACAGACACTCTATTCTTCCACCTCACCAGTCTCCAGTAACCCACCTCGACCCAGTGACCAGTCAGCTGGAAGATGTTTTAAGTGTAACAAACAGGGACATATAAAGGCCAACTCCCCAAAGAACCCCAACCAAGTGCAGTTCATTACACCACCATCACACCAAAGATCCCCAGGCCCAGATGCCTCTCAAATACCCTTGGAGCAAAGGGAAATTTTGAGAGTGGGCGGAAAGAAGGTTACCACGTGGAGAGACACGGGGGCACAAGTGTCAGCTATCCACCAATCCTTCGTCGACCCCAAATTCGACCCCCAAATTCATCAACCCAAAGGCCCAAGTAACAATTTACCCCTTCATGTCACAAGCTGTAGACTTGCCTACAGCTGAACTGCCTGTCCAGTACAAAGGCTGGTCAGGAATGTGGACTTCTGCAGTCTATAACAATTATTCCATCCCCATGCTACTGGGGGAAGATTTGGCCAACCAGGTGAAACGGGCCAAGAGAGTGGGAATGGTTACACGTAGCCAAACCAGGCAAGCTTCCAGACCTATTCCTGTTCCTGAGCCGGCCACTGAGGCCTCGTGTGTTACAAGAGACCCAAACAGAGGTAGTGAACCTGGATCCCATGCCAACAACAGAAACAGCCACAGTGCTTCCAGTCCCAGACCAGGAACTGGAAAAGCAGCCAGCACCAGAACCGTTGCCAGCACTGACAGTGCTTGCAAATCCATCTTCAACCCCAACACCAGAGGGCGCCAGCAAGTCTGAACTGGCAGAAGCAGCAGACAACCACACCCAAGAGGCTCAGCCAGAGCCTGAAATACCCCCTGGTGCACCAGCGGAAAGCGGTTCACCAGCAATGAAAACAACCCCATCACCTACATCGCTTCCAGAGGGACCAAGTCCACAGTCCAAAGAAGAACTGGTGTCTCCAGCCTCAAGGGAACAGTTCCAAACTGAGCAGGAAGCAGATGACAGCCTTCAGAAAGCTTGGGCGGTGGCACAGAGCACCCTACTGCCTCTCAGTTCTTCTAATCGATCCCGGTTTGTTGTAGACCAAGGACTTTTATACAAGGAAACTCTTTCTGATGGACACCAGGAAGACTGGCATCAGCAAAAACAGTTAGTGGTTCCAGCTAAGTACCGGGGGAAGCTCTTAAGCTTAGCCCATGATCATCCCAGTGGCCATGCTGGGGTGAACAGAACCAAAGACCGGTTGGGGAACTCCTTCCACTGGGAGGGGATGGGCAAGGACGTTGCCAAGTATGTCCGTCCTAGTGAGGTGTGCCAAAGAGTGGGAAAGCCCCAAGACCAGGTCAAGGCCCCTCTCCAGCCATTCCCCATAATTGAGGTCCCATTTCAGCGAGTAGCTGTGGATATTCTGGGTCCTTTCCCAAAAAAGACACCCAGAGGAAAGCAGTACATACTGACTTTCATGGACTTTGCTACCCGATTGCCGGAAGCAGTAGCTCTAGGCAACACCAGGGCTAACACTGTGTGCCAGGCCCTAACAGACATTTTTGCCAGGGTAGGTTGGCCCTCAGACGTCCTTACAGATTCAGGATCTAATTTCCTGGCAGGAACCATGAAAGAACTGTGGGGAAACTCATGGGGTGAATCACTTGGTTGCCACCCCTTACCACCATCAAACCAGTGGCCTGGTGGAAAGGTTTAATGGAACTTTGGGGGCCATAATATGTAAATTCGTCAACGAACACTCCAATAACTGGGACCTAGTGTTGCAACAGTTGCTTTTTGCCTACAGGGCTGTACCACATCCCAGTTTAGGGTTTTCACCGTTTGAACTTGTGTATGGCCACGAGGTTAAAGGGCCATTACAGTTGGTGAAGCAGCAATGGGAGGGGTTTACACCCTCTCCAGGAACTAACATTCTGGACTTTGTAAGCAACCTACAAAACACCATCCGACACTCTTTAGCCCTGGCTAAAGAAAACCTAAAGGATGCTCAAAAAGAGCAAAAGGCCTGGTATGACAAACATACCAGAGAGCATTCCTTCAAGGTAGGAGACCAACTTATGGTCTTGAAGGTGCAACAGGCCCATAAAATGGAAACATCATGGTAAGGGCCATTCAGTCCAAGAGCGCCTGGGAGCTGTGAACTACCTCATAGCATTTCCCAATTCCTCCCTAAAGCCCAGAGTTTACCATGTTAATTCTCTCAACCTTTTTTATTCCAGAGACTTACAGGTTTGTCAGTTTACAGTCCAGGGAGGAGATGATGCTGAGTGGCCTGACGGTGTCTACTACGAAGGGGAAAAAAGACGGTGGCGTGGAAGAGGTGAACCTCTCCACAACCCTGGAATGTCTGCAGCGGCGACAAATCAAGGAGCTGTGCACTAGCTTCGCCCCATTGTTCTCAGCCACGCCAGGACAGACTGAACGGGCATACCACTCCATTGACACAGGTAATGCTCACCCAATTAGAACCCCACCCTACCGGGTGTCTCCTCATGCCCAAGCTGCTATAGAACAGGAGATCCAGAACATGCTACAGATGGGTATAATACGCTTATCTACCAGCGCATTGGCATCTCCAGTGGTTCTGGTACCCAAACCAGATGGGGGAAATACGCTTTTGCATGGACTACCGTAAGCTAAATGCGGTAACTCGTCCAGACAACTATCCAATGCCACGCACCGATCTATTGGAAAAGTTGGGATGTGCCCAATTCATCTCTACAATAGACTTAACCAAGGGGTACTGGCAAGTACCGCTAGATGAACCTGCCAAGGAAAGGTCAGCATTCATCACCCATGCGGTGGTGTATGAATTTAATGCACTTCCTTTTGGGCTGCAAAATGCACCCGCCACCTTCCAGAGGCTGGTAGATGGTCTACTAGCAGGATTGGGTGAATATACAGTCACCTAATTTGATGTGGCCATCTTTTCTGACTCCTGGAAAAGGTCTTTGAGTGCATCAGGCAGGCTGGACTAACTGTTAAGGCCAGAAAGTGTCAAATAGACCAAAACAGAGTAACTTACCTGGGACACCAGGTGGGTCGAGGAACCATAAACCCCCTACAGGCCAAGGTGGATGCTAGCCAAAAGTGCCTATCCCAAAGTCCAAGAAACAGGTCCAATCCTTCTTAGGCTTGGCCGGGTACTACAGGCGATTTGTACCACACTACAGCCAAATCGCTGCCCCACTGACCAACCTGACCAAAAAGACCCAGCTGAATGCAGTTAAGTGGACTGAGTGTCAAAAGGCCTTACCTAACTTAAGGCAACGCTCATGTCTGACCCTGTGCTCAGGGCCCCGGACTTTGACAAACCATTCCTAGTAACCACCAATGCACCTGAGTGTGGTATAGGAGCAGTTCTCATGCAAGAAGGACCGGATCACAACTTCCATCCTGTCATGTTTCTCAGCAAGAAACTGACAGAGAAAGCCACTGGTCAGTCAGTGAAAAGGAATGCTATGCCATTGTGTACGCCCTGGAAAAGCTACGCCCATACGTTTGGGGACAGCAGTTCCAGCTATGCTGCGCTAAAGTGACTTCATACTGCCAAGGGGAACAACAAAAAACTTCTTCGATGGAGCTTAGCTCTCCAAGATTTTGATTTTGAAATTCAACACATTTCAGGAGCTTCTAACAAAGTAGCTGATGCACTCTCTCATGAAAGTTTCCCAGAATCCAGTAGTTAAAAAGTGTTCTTAAAATGTAGAAGTCTGTTAGTTATATACTTAATAGTATATGTAAAGCTGCATGTGTTGTATTAATCTGGTTATTTTTGAGTTCTAGGAAGAAATCACCACCAGTGAGATTCCCCACTGTCTGTGATTTGGGAGGCATGTCATAAACAGAGTGTTAAGGGTTAATGTCTCTTATACCTGTAAAGGATTACAAGCAGGAAACTGGACACCTGATCAGAAGACAAGATACTTTTAAATTCGGGTGGAGGGAAGTTTGGGTGTGAGTTCTTTCTTCTTCTCTCGGAGGGTCTGAGAAAGACCAGACATTACTACAGGCTCTCTAAGTCTCTTTTCAAGTAGTGAGTAAAAAACAGGTGGTTTAGGTTTAATTGTTTTACTCTATTTGCAATTGTGGATCTGGCTGGTTAACTTTTATATGTGTAGTTGCTGGGAATATTTTGATTTGTATTGGTACTAGTGGGAAAGTCTCTTTCTGGTGTCTGTAAGCTATAAGACCCTGTACAATTTACATCTTGAAGTTACAGAGAATTCTTTACTTTTCCTTTCTTTTATTAAAAGATTTCTTTTTAAAGAACCTGATTGTTTTGTTTTTTCTGTTTCCCTTGTTTTATCCTAGGGGATTGGTATAACTCACCAGGACGGGTGGGGAGACGGGAGGGGGAGAGAGAATCTCTCTCTGCTTTCCTTGAATCTGTTTGCCTCTTGGTGGAAGGGAAGGGAGATGCTTCTCTGTATGGTGATTTAAGAGGTTAGATCAGTATCTCAGGATAGCCCAGGGAGGGAAGTTCTGAGAGGGGGAAGGTGGGGGAATGGTTTATTTCTCCTTGTTTTAAGAACCCAAGGGATCTGGGTTCTTGGGGTCCCCAGGGAAGGTTGGGGAGGTCAGTGCCCCAAAACACTATTTTTGGGTGGTGGCAGCCTATCAGATCTAAGCTGGTAATTAAGCTTAGGGAAATTCATGCTAGTATCTCATTCCTGGACTCTAAGGTTCAGATCTGAGAGAATGCTATGACACACCGAGCTCTCAGTAAGGAAAGGGTGAGGGTGCCTAAATTAACCAGGTCATTCCTTGAGCCTTGTTAGGGTATGGGTGGGGTGCCCTAGGGTCCTGACCTGAGAGTTTGGTCATCTGCTGGAGCATATGGTGAGACACTTGGCTTAAATCTAATATAGTTAGGCATTTGTACACTTTTTTCTTGTAACCATTTGACTTCTATGCCCCATTACTTGTAGTACTTAAAATCTATCTTTGTAGATAAAACAAGTTTATTAACTAATCCAGAGTGTTTATTCAGGCACTTCAATTTAACTGTTTTGAGATAATTAACTGGCATATTATCCTCATTAATTTTAATGTACTTAAAATATTTGTACTGTCCAGGAGAGGGCTAGGCAGACCAGGACATACACTTCTGAGGGGAAATCTGAGATTAGGGGTGTGTTGGTGTCATCCTGCAGTATAATCAAGGCTAAGGAGACCCAGAGTTTAAGTCAAGTGCGATTGGCAGGCTGCAGTTACACACAGACACTCAGGGTGTGGCCTGCAAGCTGTTTGAGTGGGCCAGATGGAAGGTACTTCAGCAAAGCATTGTAAAGCTCTCCAGGTTGCAGGGCAGGGGTGACAGCCCCACTGATCTGGACTGTACCCTGGTATATCAGTGATGAATTGTTCTTATCCACTGTGAGAACAAGACATGAAGTAATGGTTTTTAATTGCAGCAAGGGAGTTTTAGTTAGGAAGTTTTTACTACTATCTAATCTATAAGGGTAGTTATAAATTCTGGAACAAGTAACCTAGAGTGGTTGTGGAATTTGTCATTGGAGGTTTTTAAGTACAGGTTAGCTAAACAGTTGTCAGGGATGGTCTAGATAATACTTAGTCTCCCTTCAGTGCAAGGGACTGGACTAGATGACCTATTAAGGTCCTTTCCAGTCCTACATTTCTATGATTCTATGTACCAATAGCAATCTTTTTTATTTTTATTATAAAAACAGTATAGCAATTCTGTACATGCATAGTAGACTTGTGCCATTTGTCCCCAAAACTGTCAGTATATTATCTAGATAAATAGTTTCTTAATATTGCCATTACTTCTCACTAGAGCCTCATATTTTGTTTGCAGTTTTATGCAGTTATGGAATCAGAAAAATAATTGATACAAGTGTTGCCACAGTATATTCTTGTAGTGTAATGTGCATCTATGGACACAAGTTTCCCAAAGTCAATAAGAGTATGTCTGTTGCTTCCACACAAGAATTCCAAATGCAGTGTAATCAAGGATGCACATAAACTTATTGCAGCATTATTAGATATAGATCTTAGCCACTTTGAAGTATTTGTCAGGTGTCTCAATCTATAATATGATACATTAATTGGTAACAATGTAATTGCTATGTCAAATATAAGAAAATGATCATACAGGAGTTGTGCAGAAAGGAATTACGTTACGCAATAGGTTTTCTCAGGAAAATTACCCCACCCAATTCAACGTAGGAACACAGGATGCTGCACAAATGATTCCATAGTAGTAAATAAAATTAATTGGAAGTTTTTAATTAACAGTGATCCTACAGTGTTAGTTACAGGAATGAGACTTCTAGAATATTATTCACTGTCACTGGAACTTTGCAATACGATAAGCAGACAGAGAATTTTGTATCTAGTTCTAGAAGTTTAACTATTTCAGATCAAGATTATAGATGCTTTCAAAATACCTGTCTTGTCTCCCAGAACTGAAGAAACCTCTTAATTTATATCAATTTTCATTGTCTTGAATTGATAGCATATTCTTATTGAATTCCCCTTAACTTTGAGACATTAGCTAAGTTAAACATCTCAGAGCCTCTAGCAGGGCAAATTCAGTGCCCTCTATTCACTTGTTAAATATTTAAATTTACACACACTTGCATATAAATTTACAGCACTCACTTATGCTTAGTTTTGCAGCAATTTATATAATACAACATGCATTGGGAGAACGTTTTACTGATTCAATCACACTTGTCCCAACATAATTAAGGAAAAAAGCAAATCCCATTTTTAATGTATGCCAAAAACTGACATTTGTTGCCCAAGTCATGAGCAATGTGGTGGCTCATCTCCCCAATGAGAGATTAAAAATATATTAGGTGCACTATTAAAGTTGAATGAACCTGCCTGAAGCTGGCTTCAGTGAGCTCTTTTCGTTAGCTATAAAGCTCATTTCGTGAGCTATTAAGGGATGTTTATTTCTTCTTTGTGATCTTATGCGCTGAACAGGCTTCTGTTATACATTCATCTATCCATCAACCTTCTACCATTCTACAAAATTTACTGATCTAGAGATTCACATGGGTTTTTGGGTTTGAGCGGCTTCAGTTCTGGGAAGTATGGGAGGAGGAAAAACTGGTAATCTCCAGGTTTGGACCTTCAAGAATTTGACAGTCAGAATTGAATAGCAAGAACAGGAGAAGTGGTAGACACAAACATGCTGAAATAAAGGTACTTGGGTGATCAATATGAAGGGTGTACACCTCCAGGTTTGGTACCTAAACATATTTAGGCATATCCATTATAAGGATTTAGGTGCCTGCCTTTAGGTACCCAAGTCTGAAAATGTTGGGCATACAATCATAGGTTAAAAACCAGTGTTCGTTCTCTCTCTCTCTCTCTCACCATTTTAAAATATATTCCAAAAATAAATGCCTACATAGCAGTCCTTTTAATTTCAGTTTCAGGTTTGTGGTGTGTGTGTTTTTTGTGTTCTTTTTT
This sequence comes from Gopherus flavomarginatus, assembly GCF_025201925.1. Classification (NCBI taxonomy): domain Eukaryota; kingdom Metazoa; phylum Chordata; order Testudines; family Testudinidae; genus Gopherus; species Gopherus flavomarginatus. The sequence continues at coordinate 248,450,820 of NC_066618.1, read as the reverse complement.
ACAAGACTAAGCAGCTTGAACAGAAATGAACTGTCTATTAATTTCAAGTATCAGGTCTTACAAAAAGCCAATGTCAGCCTGTGGGGGAAAGGAGAGAATAATTTTTGACAATGTGCGATCTTGCCACCTCTCTAACTTGATAAATAGAACACACATACATTTACTGCAAGTATTTCTAGTTGTATAGTGTTTTGACTATTTATGGTTACTATTTGCCAATTTTTTTAATTTTTATAAATTAAACATGATTCCTAGCATCTGGCATGTACCTCACTCCTTAGTAGAGGTGGACTGGAAACATGGAACATAATTTTTAAAATGAATATGTGGCCTTGCTCTTTTTTGCTACAATAAATAGTTCTAGAGTAATTCAAACAAGTATTCAGAACAAAACCTGTCGCTACTTATATTGTCACCTCTCTGCAAGTGGTGTCAGATTTGGGGAGCTTGCAGGTCAGATTCCAACTGGAGAACTTAGTATTGTGGAGGCTGGGCTTTTTTTCTCAGAATAATTTGTTTATTTAGACTTATATAAAAGCCCTGGAACAGAGGAACAAATTGCCTGGAAGCAATCCATCCCCTTCCCCCCCCCCTTTTTTTTTTAAATGAATGTTAGTCAAAACACTAATACCTGTTTCCCAGGAATCCTAATGATTGACTCTAGTTAGAGATTAAGATAAAGAGCTAATTTTCTTGCTATTTGCCACAGCTCCCCAAAATAATTTGCATCACAAAACTAACAATACATCATTATTTAAATTGTATGTTGCTTGCTTGGTTAGAAAAATGCTTCCTAAGACTGTGCAATAGTTCTGCTTGGAGACTCCAGCCACAACAGTGTAAGTTCTTTTGTTCTGCTTGTAGCTCAAGGGGGATGAGGTCTTTAGGCACTACTTGTAATAGAAATAATGAATAACAAAATGAACTATCCTTTTTCATATCTTAATCTGAAATTATATCACCAAAACATAAACCAGATGGGTTTATTCAAAACATTTTGTCCAAAATCCATAGAATGATGCTCATCCTTTATATCTTAAAGGCACATACTCTATGAAGAGTGTGACTAAGCATGACAAGTGGGATACTATGCATTTAAGGTCACACAAGTAGATCTTTATGATAGCTGGCTATTGGGTTGAGTCTAGCTCACTGATGAAACCAAGGCCTTCGCTAACAACACTTCTGTCCCTTGTGAATCATTCATATAATCTCTTTACTTGATTGTAAGTGATCATCAGCTCAGACTCCTTTGCCCAGTATATTTCAGTTATTGATTCATGCCCTTTGGTTGTGGTATTTTTAAATCCAGAGAAATTTCTGCTAAGTTCTTTCTATCTCCTCTCCTGGGGCTTTCAGAACATACAATACCTATACACTTTAAAGAGATGACATGATGCTTCATCTCACTCAAATGCCTCATAAGTGAGGATTACTTAGCCACCTCTTCTGATATTTGATTTGTCATCATAGCTGGTGACCTTGTTGTTTCTCTAACATATTGTGAGTCCCTGGGGCATGTAATTAAATGTCACATGATTCATATTAAATGGTTTTTGCTTTACTTTATATACCTTCCAAATACCACTGAGAGAAGTTTCTTGTGCATGACACAGTTGCAGTAGCAGTAATCTATACACAACACCCTTTCCTCTCTGACATCATCTTTTTCCATCACTTTCAGATTTACATTGAGTTCATTAATCTCTTTCAAACCTGTCTTACAACAATAATATTCCATGGTAGGCCCAAATCAGCTATCTAAAAATTCAGTTCCCCTCTGGAGATCGGGTTTGTTTTTTTCCTGGAGTTAAGGGTGCTGTAGCTGATAGAATATTTGCTGCTTGTGTGGATCTGACTGTGCCATGTTGTCTAGGCCTTTCTTCATGGTTAATTTCCCATGGCACTAAGGCTTAAGTCCCCTGTCCAGCAGTGAGAACCACATAGGCAGATTCCCCCATGCAATGATTTACCAAAGTTTAATAACTTTACTGTGCATATGAATTTATGAAACATGCTACCATGTGCCAGTAGATGGCACTCTTTGTATTAACTAATGATTTTACATAAAACACATGTATACAGAACTCTAATCTAACACTCCCTTAACACTTAGGCCTGACCCACAATTAGGAGGAAAAATGAGGCATTTTAAAAAAAAAAGTACCATAGAAAAGAGAAACTAAAAAAATCATAGGGTAAAAAAAATCACTTACTACTTCCCTCCCCTGCGCTTCCCACCACCCCGTAGTACTTAATTGTTTTTTGGCACTCACATACCATTGTGGTAAATATAAAAATATTTGTACTGAAATAAATATGGTACCAACCTATTCAGTCACTATCAATACATTACAGTGAATGTTCTTTACTTATGCTGACGTTCATGCAACATTAGTGTGCCATTCTCTAGAACATTATTTGAAAAGTCTGTCATTTTGCATCCACAGGGATGAACATTCCATAGAAATATCAGATGTAGTGAGCCGAAAAAGAGATGACATATAGGGACAGAAAAATCCCAGTCAGTTATTTAAATTTTAAACCCTTCAGTACATAATCAGTAACTGCACCAAGATGAAAAAATCAGCCTCTGAAAACTGCTGAATTACAAAGTTGGCATAGAAAAAAGGAACAAAGAGTAAATCACCAACTTAATTATTGAGTTGTAAAAAAGAAGTTAACCTAGGAACTTCTGAAGTAGGCTAAATTATAATGCTGTAGTGGGAAGCAAGAAACAAAACCAGAAATAAGTAACAGATTATATAACTCTGATATTTGTAGTATTATCAAAGTGAAGTAATGACAGCATATTTGGTAAATATAATCTACTGATTGTTTCTTTTACAAATACATTGTAGTAGCATGTATTTCTAGCTACATCTTTTACCAATATTTATGCATAATATTTTTCTAGGGGTATCAGTATTCCTCATTGTTAATGATTCATAACTTCTTAACTGTGGTTTTCTGATGGTATAACTTCATTAAAGTCTATAGTTATTCCAATATTAAACTGGAGGAATGCAGTGGTGACACAGATTCGAGTGAAATATTGGCCCCATTGAAGTCAATGGAAGTTTTTGCTATTGATTTCAGTGGAGTTAGTATTTTGCCCTGGAGACTTTACTCTGAGTGGATTTTTATACAGAAAGAGTAGGAGTAAAGGGATGGGGGGAGGGATGGCCTGGTGCAATGTGTGGCAATATTGTATGTAAAATTATGAAATTCCACTGTAGAAAACATGTTCCAAGCTTAGGGAAACTGCTTCAACCTGTTCTTCAGAGACAAAAGGCTAGCCAGCATCTCAGCCAGGTGTTGGCATAATCAAATGGACTATCACCTGGTTAAGCAGCCCTTCTTTGGCAGGAAGAAGGGTGTGAGTGAGAAATATATCTTAGCAATGCAGTAGCTGGAGGTTCTCATGTAAACAGACTGGCTATCACCTGAACCCCAGCTGGAGATTATTCTCAAAGAGCAGGAAAATGTATAAAAATGAGGAACAGAGGCCCCAAATCACCTCTTTCCCCTCATCTCTACTTATGGCATCAACAACATTTGAAAGACAAAAGAAGCATCACTGAACCGGGGGAGCAGTCCTGGCTGAAAAATCCAGTCAGACCTCTACAAGCATGTGGTGAGAAACCTTTTTGCGTTAAGTTCACTTATCTTGTTAAGTTAGGTATTAGTGTCCATTTTACTCTATTTCTTTGTAACCAGTTCTGACTTCTATGCTGCATTACTTATAATCACTTGAAATATATATTTCTGTAGTTAATAAACTTGTTTTGTTTAAGCCGGTATGTTTGGATTTAAGTGCTATCTCAAATGAAGTTTTCCAAGGTTTGCATTTCGTTTTCTGTTAATAACAGACAGCTTGTATTATTCAGAAGGTACTAGACAGTACAAGATGCACATTTCTAGGGGGAAGTCTGGGACTGGAAATTTGCTCATGTCACTCTGCAGTGTAATTCAAAGGTGGAAGGTTGGCTGAAGCACTCCAGCAATGTAGCGGGGGATAATTTACATGCTGGAGGTTGTGACCAGGCCAGGAGTGGTTACTCACAGCAAAGCAGTGTAAAAGGCACCCGAGGTTGAGAACTGAGACACAGCTGTCCAGATTGCACCCTGGGAAATGTCACATGTACACTTAAACTGTGCAGCTTTAGCACTTTGGGGTAGACTGAGGTGGACAAACTCTTTGACCCAAGGGCCACATCTGGTTGGGGAAATTGCATGCAGGGCCATGAATGTAGGCCTGGGCAGGAGGTTGGAGAGCAGGGCATGGGGGAGGGGAGTGCAGTGTGCAGGAAGAGGCTCAGGGCAAGGGGATGGGGCAGGGAAGGGGTGCAGAGTGTACAAGGGGGCTCCAGGAAGGGGGTTGGGGTGCATAGTGCAAGAGGGGGCCCAGGGTAGTGGTGCAGAGAGGGGCAATCCCATGGGCTAGATCCAAAGCCCTGAGGGGCCAGATCCAGCCTGCAGGCTGTAGTTTGCCCACCTCTGGTGTAGACCCTCACTACAGCAGTGGGAGGGGTTCTCCCATCGCTGTAGTTAATCCACCTCCCCAAGAGGCAGTAGCTAGCTCAATGGAAGAGGTCTTCTGTTGACCTAGTGTTATCTACACCGGAGGTTAGGCTGGGTTAATTATGTTCTCATGAGTGTGAAAAGTTCACCCCCCTCCCCCGAGTGATGTAAGTGGGTCAACCTTTAGTGTAGGGCTGGCCTTGGTGTTCACATATAGCTAGTCCCATATCTAGGGCTAGATTTGAGTAGTTCAAAATTATTGTTGAAGTTGCCAAATATGATACATACTCCATACATATTCTGTAGCACCAGAATACCATCAACTAATTCTTAATTAGTTAAATGTGTACAGTGCCTTCAGAAGGTAAAGTGCTATATAAGTAGTGGTGGTGATTGAGTGACCACTTTACTTGAAACACATTTGTTTTGCAGTAACACCAGACTGATTTTTGTACATGTAATGGATTGTGTCAGACAATATTTTCTTACAGTTTTATAATACAACAACTGAAGATCATGCAATTCCTCTCCTTGGTGTTTCATAGTCACTTTTTTCTTTTCCCAAAACTTTAGGCTGCAAGTAAAGCAATAGTTGCTGGATAATAACCAGCTGTCATGCCTTTCTCTTCAGACATGCATGCCACAAAGTATTCCAAGTCTTCCATTTTTGATAAGTCCCATTTTGTGATCGTCCATTAGTCGTCTTTTTTTGTATGGACATTCCTGCCCTGGCAGATTAAATGACCTAATAGGTTTTTAGACATTTCTAGTGTCTGTGGCTCTCTATAAAATTACTATTTGTTGTTGTTTCTGCACTACCCTCATTTCTTTTATTAAGTCCCTAAAGTTTCCTATGCAGCTTAATCCCAAAGTAGAGTAAAAACTCCAGGTTTCTCTTTGCTATATTCCTGCCTTTCATTTATTGTGAGAGATGCTGATCCAGTGAGTCCTCCATGATCTGTAGATTTTTTGAGATCTGCTGAAAGCAAAAGCTGCCTGTATAAAGGATCCATGCCTCCACATTCCCTCCTTGACCCCCCCCCCGCACCCTTCCCACATACACACAGCTCTTTGCTGTCCCCTGGTAGCAAGGAAAATATGGTCTAGATTAAACTTACTGTACAGATAACAGGTACACAAATGGCTGAAACTGTACTCAGAGTAGTTATCAGCGGTTCACTGTGAAACTGGGAAGACATGCCTAATGGGGGTCCTACAGCTGGATCCAGTACTACTTAATGTTTTTGTTAATGACTTGGATAATGCAGTGGAGAATTATGCTTACAAAATTTGCAGATGACATCAAGCTGGGAGAGGTTCCATGCACTTTGGAGAACAGGGTTAGAATTCAAAAGGACCTTTATAAATTGGAGAATTGGTCTGAAATCAACTGAACTAAGTTTTAACAAAGACAAGTGCAAAGAACTCCACTTAAGGCTGGTCTACACTGAAAAGTTACAAGGTGACGCAACCCCACTGGAGACTGCACTAGGCTGATAGAAGAATTCTTCTGTTGACCTAATTACCTCCTCTCGGGGGGGGGGGGTGGATTACCTACAGTGAAGAGACCCCCTTTTGTTGCTAGAGTAAGTGTCTACACTGAAGTGCTACAGGGCTGGATGCCATGCTTTCAGGAATATGTAGAAAAACTGAAGAGTCCAGAGGAGAGCCCAAAAAACCCCAACAATGATGATGAAAGGTTTAGAAAACCTGACTGATGAGGAAAGGTTAAAAAAACTGGGCATGTTTAAGCCTGAGAGGAGAAGACTGAGGCGTGACAGTCTTCAAATATGTTAAGGGCTGTTATGAAGATAACTGTGATCAGTTGTTCTCCATGTCTACTGATGGTAGGACAGGAAATAATCAGTTTACTCTACAAGGGAGATGACTTAAGTTAGATACTAGGAAGGACTTTCTAACTATACAAATAGTTGTGGAATCCACATCACTGAAGGTTTTAAAGAACAGGTTAGACAAATACCTATTCTGGATGGTCTAGGTTTACTTGGTCTAGGGTAACCAGATAGCAAGTGTAGAAAAATTGGAACTGTCCCTATAAAATCAGGACACCTGGTCACCCAACTTGGTCCCCCTTGTGTGTATGGTAGGGATGGACTAGAGGACCTTTAGATGTCCCTTCCATTCCTGCATTTCTAGTATTCTGTGGGATCTCCTCTGGCCTATGCTGCCCTGACACTTCCTTGGTGCAGGAGAGTGTGATCTGCAGCCCAATGGGGAAAACTCATGTGAGTTACTGCTGATACTGGCCACTGTTTTGAAAGAGCCCCACCCAGTTCTCTCCAGCTGGAGAACTTGTATAGGCAGACTTCCTGTGGAGAAGGATTCAACATGATCTAGAATAAGTGGAGACATGTCAGATGCTGGCACTTCATTTCAAATGAGAATTAATTTGGACGGATCTTACAAAAATTGGAGCACTCTCCAGTGTGTTGGTACTATAGGAGTCACCTTCTGGACAAGCTATTGCAACCAAAAACCAAAATGTCTGAGCCTCATTAAAGCTATATCTAGTAAGGAAAGGAGTGGAAAGCATCTTTTCATTTTACATTTATTTTCTTTCCATCCTTCCCTGGAGTGTGTAGTTTTGTGAACTGAGGCAGGCATTTCCAGTTGGTAAAAATAAAGGGATGAGAATATATAAAGTAATTGGTAGTGACAAGTCACAAACTGAGTACAGGCAGTTTGCTATGAAAAATCTTCAAGTATAAAAGAAGGGAAGGTCTGTGATATTTCATCTTGCATGAAGAATGTAGTAGTGGGGAGGATTCCTAGCAAAGCCAACTTTTCCCCAGAAGAATTAAATGCAACATAATAACCCGTATTACAACAAGTGACATACAGTATGTCAGCTGTTCACAGTGAGAAAAATAAACAACGTGTGAAACATTAGACCATACTCTTTTCCTGGGTTAAGGGAAGTCACTTTGAACTTGACTATCATGTAACATCAGAACTTTTGGGGGAGGGGGATATGGACAAGAAAAACAGTAGGTAAGAAGGAGAGTCATGGGGTACATTTTACTGCTTGCTAGACAGAATAATAATGTATTGTGCTATTGTTAAACTCCAGCTCAGATGACCCTTTTGAGTGTCTAGCAGCACACAAGTATGTAAATAGTTTATTGCTGTAATTGTAACTGAAGACTAAAAGAGGCTAGAGTGGAGGTTAATTATAAAGGTTCCCACCAGGATTTCAGTGTTAGTTTCTTGTTGCCATTTGGGCTAGCGGTGAAGCACCACATTGGTATGTTTGGGAGATTTAAGCCCTCCATGACAAAACAGCCTTGAAGGACCAACTCTAATACTAAAATATTAGTCTTCACATTTGGCTGACACTGTTCATATTCTCTTTAGCGGAATAGGAGTGTGCTGCCATTTACAATGTTTGGAATATTATTGTAAAAATTTCTATTCTTTGACTTAGCTAAACAACCAGGAAATTTAATTAAGCACCTGAGGCTGGAAATGCAGTGTGCTGTACAACACATTGTCTTGACTGGGAACTTTTCATTTATCCTTTAAAAGGCTCAAATGAATGTTCTTCAGCTAGATACTCTCAGACCACTTTAACACAGCCAGCTGAGGTGTGGAATAAAGTAACCATTTGATATCCCTAATACAACACCTTTTCAGAGAGGTGAGATAAACAGGGCCGGCTCTAGGAACCAACCCTCCAAGCATGTGCTTGGGGTGGCACTTTCTAAGGGGCGGCAACCTGCCCTCCTTATTTTTTTTTTCTTCGAGTGGCAAAAGCTACTCACCCTGTCAGCGCACGAGCCAGGATCCACGCCCTCTGCCCAGCCTGGCAGTGCTCCGCACAGCTCACTCGGGCAGAGAAACACCACACTGCCCTGAGGAAACTCAGAACGGCAGCAGCAGCAGGACCCCTCCCAGGTCCCACTTTCCTCCCTCCCTCTCCAGCTCCTCACACACTCCGGGAGCCCCTCTCGCTGCCGCAGCCCAGGCTCGGCTACCCCTCCCTCTGCAGCTCCTCACACGCTCCGGGAGCCCCTCTCATCACCTGCGCTCAGCTCCAGGGCCCGGGCTGCGGCAGCGAGAGGGGCTCCCAGAGTATATGAGAAGCCAAGGAGGACCGGGGAGGGGAAGAGTCCTGCTGCCACTGTCTCCCCAACCCGGCATTTCCCCGCCCCAGTGGGCTATGCAGGGTGCCGCAGGGCTGGGCAGGGGGCATGGATCCCAGCTCATGTGCTGACGAGGGGGGGGGGAAGCGGGGTCCCCTGGAGCTGAGCCCGGGCTGCAGCAGCAAGAGGGGCTCCTGGAGTGTGAGAAGGTGAGCGGCCGGTTGGGCTCATCGATGCTGAGCAGGTAGCCCTGCAGCCGGAGATCCTCACCTTCCCACCTGCTGGGGGTGGGCCAGGGCGTGATGAGGCTAAAGAGCACCAGGTCTGGGGGGCTCTCCAGGTCCTCAGCCCCCAGCATGTTAGGGGTGAAGGTGGTGAGCACGAACTGATCCACTTCTGCCACCAGCAGTGCTGAGAAGCCCAGGGCGGGGGACGTGTTCTCCATGCCGCCCTGCAGCTGCACTGCCACCTGTAAGTACTCCCACTGCATACTGCCCAGAAGCCCCACCCACATGGGGATGGAGTTACAGCTGGGTCAGAGCTCAGCTGCCGTGTGCTGGTAGCAGATCCCACCTTTGGGGGTGGGGAGCCTAGTACTGGGCAGCTGGGGTGTGGGGGGGGGGGAGCCTAGTGCTGGTGTCATGGGGGGGGTACTGGTGGGCAGGGGGAGCCCAGGGCTGGGGTATGGGAGCAGCCAAAAATTTTTTTGCTTAGGGCAGCAAAAAACCTAGAGCTGGCCCTGGAGATAAACAATAAACTTCATTTGAAACTGTTATAATTTATCTACATTTATTCATTAAGCACTACCAAGCTGTGTAATATATAGCTAAAGGTACAGTCCCTACCCGAAGGAGTTTACAATGTTCTGGGAGAGGATGGCAGTAATTTAGAGTGCTAGATTTTTCTTTCTCCATCTTCCTTGTATTATAAATTGGGGGTAATGATGGTATTCTGTTGGTGTTTGGGGAGGGGGGACAAAAAGGGGAATTTTAAATAGACAATATGTGAAGATACTAGATATTAATCTTTCCAGCTCTCTTAATATAAGTAGCTATGGGTCCAAAAAATACCTGACCACAGTGTGATGGGTTGGATCACAGAGACCCCCCTTGGGACTGTCACCTGATGTGCTGAGACTACCTCTGAGTACATTCTCTCTGCCAGTTTGGGCCTCCAGAAAGCTGCCTTGTCAAGCCAGACACGTCAGTCTGCTCCAAAGCTGAAGACTGAAAATGGCTTAAGAAGCGCTCCTGTCTCTACACCCAGATAACCAGTTCCCAATGGGATCCAAACCCCAAATAAATCTGTTTACCGGGGCTGCCTGGGGGGGCAAGTGGGGCAATTTGCTCCAGGCCCCACAGAGGCCCCCAAAAGAGTTTTCTCCAGGGCCACTGTGGCAGGGTCCTCCGCTTGCTCCGAGGGCCCCGGAAAACTCTCTCACGGGGCCCAGGCCCCCGGAGCTGCTTCTGCTCCAAGTCTTCAGTGGCGGGGAGTCTTTCTGCTACGGGGCGGAAGGACCCCTCTGCTGCCAAATTACCGCCAAAGATCCAGCACTTCAGAGGTGTGTCCCATTTCGGCGGTAATTCGGTGGTGGGAGGCCCTGCCACAGGTCTTCAGAGCACTTCAGCGGGGGCGTCCTGGAGCAGAAGGATCCCCCGCTGCCAAATTACCGCTGAAGCAGGGGACCCCTGCTGCCAAAGATCCCAGGCCCCCAAATCCTCTGAGCAGCTCTGCTGTTTATCTTGTGTGACCTGATCAGGCCAGATGGCTACAGGAGAGTGATAAAAGGCAGATATTAGCCCCAAGTTAAGTAGGTACCTGACCCAGGGAAAGGGAACAGGCAGTTCCAAAACAATCAGGAACTTGCTGGAACAAATTAAGGCAGACAGGCTAATTAGGACACCTGGAGCCAATTAAGAAGCTGCTAGAATCAATTAAGACAGGCAGGCAAATCAGGGCACCTGGTTTAAAAAAGACTTCACTTCAGTCAGTGAGAGGCATGTGTGAGGAGCTGGGAGTAAGAGGCACAAGAAGCTGAGAGTGAGAAGGCATACTGCTGGAGGACTGAGGAGTACAAGCATTATCAGACACCAGGAGGAAGGTGTCATAAACAGATAGCTAAGGGTTAATGTCTCTTTCACCTGAAGCACCTGACCAGAGGACCAATCAGAAAACCGGATTTTTTCAACTCTGGGTGGAGGGAAGTTTGTGTCTGAGTCTTTTGTCTGTCTGCCTGCTTTCTCTGAGCTTTGGAGAAGCAGTTTTTACTTTCTAATCTTCTGTTTCTAAGTGTAAGGACAAAGAGATCAGATAGTAAGTTCTATGGTTTCTTTTCTTTGGTATTTGCATGAATATAAGTGCTGGAGTGCTTTGATTTGTATTCTTTTTGAATAAGGCTGTTTATTCAATATTCTTTTAAGCAATTGACCCTGTGTTGTGTCACCTTAATACAGAGAGACCATTTGTATGTATTTTTCTTTCTTTTTATATAAAGCTTTCTTTTAAGACCTGTTGGAGTTTTTCTTTACTTCAGGGAAATTGAGTCTGTACTCACCAGGGAATTGGTGGGAGAAAGAAATCGGGGAGATCTGTGTGTTGGATTTGCTAGCCTGATTTTGCATTCCCTCTGGGGGAATAGGAAAGTACTATTTGTTTCCAGGATTGGGAACAGAGAGGGGGAGTCACTCTGTGTAGTTTCACAGAGCTTGTGTCTGTGTATCTCTCCCGGAGCACCTGGAGGGGGGAAGGGAAAAAGGATTATTTCCCTTTGTTGTGAGACTCAAGGGATTTGGGTCTTGGGGTCCCAGGGAAGGTTTTTCAGGGGGACCAGAGTGCCCCAAAACACTCTAATTTTTTGGGTGGTGGCAGCAGGTACCAGGTCCAAGCTGGTAACTAAGCTTGGAGGTTTTCATGCTAACCCCCATATTTTGGACGCTAAGGTCCAAATCTGGGACTAAGGTTATGACATGAGTGGCAGTGGGTGGGATATAGACAGAATCCAGAAGCCAGTAGGAATATTATATTTTTCTCTTCTCTGCTAAGGGCTTTTTAGCAGAGAGAAACAGTTTGGTTTTAAAAGGGGAACCAGAGAGAATTTTTTTTTCTGCTCTCTCTGGCAGTTTGTGGCTTGCATGTTAAGCAAGAAACCATTAAGGTGCGATTAAGAGTCTTTTGTCACACAATAGCACTCCCATTGAGAGTCATTACCAGCACTATATAAATGCAAATAAAGTGGTTTTTCAGGTTTACTTAACATTGAAGATTAGCTAAAGGCACTGTTGCTAGGCAGACTCCAGGAGGCAACAGAGCCTGCAGTTCAGAAGATAAACACTGGAGGGCACCCCAACACAAGAAAACAGGAATCATGACTTCTAAGGCAAAAATTGAGGCCGAAGAGCAATTCAAAGAAGCTGAACACAGGCGACAAATGGAGATGAAAGAAAGAGAAAAACAAGCCAAAGAGGCAGCACACAAAAGAAAACTAGAAGAAGAAGAGGTGGCCTACCGAAGGAAACAAGCAGAAGAAGAGGCGGCCCACCGCCGAGACATGGAAAAACACCAAAAAGAAATGGAATAACACCAAAAAGAAATGGAAAAACAACAAAAAGAGAATGAAGAGAAGGAAAAACAGAGAAAACATGAACTGGAGTTGGCAAAAGCTGGGCTGCATGTGCCAGCCAACCCTAACAACCCGGCGCCAATTATTGCTCCACAGCACAGGAAATTTCCCACCTACAAGGCAGGTGATGACACTGAGGCCTTCTTGGAAAATTTTGAAAGAGCCTGTCTTGGGTACAACATCCCCGAAGACCAGTACATGGTAGAATTGAGGTCACAGCTCAGTGGACCTTTAGCAGAGGTGGCAGCTGAAATGCCTAAACAGCAAATGAATGACTATAAACTTTTTCAAACCAAGGCCAGATACAGAATGGGGATAACCCCAGATCATGCCCGTCGGCGCTTCAGAACCCAAAAGTGGAAACCAGAGGTGTCATTTCCCAAACACGCCTACTACATTGCAAAAAACTATGAGGCCTGGATAACAGGAAACAACATTCAAACCTTGGAAGAACTGCACCTCCTCATACAAATGGAGCAGTTCTTGGATGGTGTTCCTGAAGACATCACACGGTACATACAAGATGGAAATCCCAAAGATATCGCTGAGGCGGGGGAGATTGGAGCCAAATGGATGGAACTGGCAGAAAGCAAGAAAGCTACTGTCAAGGGGAACGATTACCCCAGGGGGCACACAGACCATAAACCCTACAACCGAGGACAGCCAAAGACCCCACATACCACCCAAGTAAAGCCACAGACACCCTACCCTTCCACCTCACCAGTAACTCACCTCGGCCCAGTGACCCATCAGATGGAAGATACTTTAAGTGTAATGAACTGGGACATATCAAGGCCAAGTGTCCCAAGAACACCATGCGAGTGCAATTCATTACACCACCATCACCCCAAAGATCCCCAGGCCCGGATGCCTCTCAAATACCCTTGGAGCGAAGGGAAAATTTGAGAGTGGGTGGAAAGAAGGTTACTGCGTGGAGAGACACGGGGGCACAAGTGTCAGATATCCACCAATCCTTCATTGACCCCAAATTCATCAACCCAAAGGCCAAAGTTACAATTTATCCCTTCATGTCACAAGCTGTAGACTTGCCTACAGCTCAACTGCCTGTCCAGTACAAAGGCTGGTCAGGAATGTGGACTTTTGCAGTCTATGACAATTATCCTATCCCCATGCTACTGGGGGAAGACTTGGCCAACCAGGTGAGGCGGGCCAAGAGAGTGGGAATGGTTACACGTAGCCAAACCAGACAAGCTTCCAGACCCATTCCTGTTCCTGAACCGTCCACAGACACCCCGTCTGTGTTACCAGAGACCCAGACAGAGGTAGTGGACCCAGATTCCACGCCAACCACTGAAACAGCCACAGCATCTCCAGTCCCAGGCCCGGAACTGGAACAGCAACCAGCACCAGCAAGTGCAACCACATCTTCAAACTCAACGCCAGAGGGCGCCAGCGAGCCAGAACTGGCAGAAGAAAAAAACAGCCATACCCAAAGGGCTCAGCCAGAGCCTGAAATACCCTCAGGTGCACCAGCGGAGAGCGGTTCACCAGCAACGGAAACAACCCCATCACCTACATCGCTTCCAGAGGGACCAAGCCCAAGTCCACAGTCTGAGGAAGAACTGGTGACCCCAGCCTCAAGGGAACAGTTCCAGACTGAGCAGGAAGCAGATGACAGCCTTCAGAAAGCATGGCGGCAGCACGGAGCACCCCACCGCCTCTCAGCTCTTCTAATCGATCCCGGTTTGTTATAGACCAAGGACTTTTATACAAGGAAATTCTTTCTGGTGGACACCGGGAAGAATGGCAGCCGCAAAAACAGTTGGTGGTTCCAACTAAGTACCGGGAGAAGCTCTTAAGCTTAGCCCATGATCATCCCAGTGGCCATGCTGGGGTGAACAGAACCAAGGACCGGTTGGGGAAGTCCTTCCACTGGGAGGGGATGGGCAAGGACGTTGCCAACTATGTCCGGTCTTGTGAGGTATGCCAAAGAGTGGGAAAGCCTCAAGACCAGGTCAAGGCCCCTCTCCAGCCACTCCCCATAATTGAGGTCCCATTTCAGCGAGTAGCTGTGGATATTCTGGGCCCTTTCCCAAAAAAGACGCCCAGAGGAAAGCAGTACGTACTGACTTTAGTGGACTTTGCTACCCTATGGCCAGAAGCAGTCGCTCTAGGCAACACCAGGGCTAACACTGTGTGCCTGGCCCTAACAGACATCTTTGCCAGGGTAGGTTGGCCCTCCGACATCCTTACAGATTCAGGGTCTAATTTCCTGGCAGGGACCATGGAAAAACTGTGGGAAACTCATGGGGTGAATCACTTGGTTGCCACCCTGTACCACCATCAAACCAATGGCCTGGTGGAAAGGTTCAATGGAACTTTGGGGGCCATGATACGAAAATTCATCAACGAATTCTCCAATAATTGGGACCTAGTGTTGCAGCAGTTGCTGTTTGCCTACAGGGCTGTACCACATCCCAGTTTAGGGTTTTCACCATTTGAACTTGTGTATGGTCACGAGGTTAAGGGGCCATTACAGTTGGTGAAGCAGCAATGGGAGGGGTTTACGCCTTCTCCAGGAACTAACATTCTGGACTTTGTAAGCAACCTACAAAGCACCCTCCAACGCTCTTTAGCCCTTGCTAGAGAGAATCTAAAGGATGCTCAGGAAGAGCAAAAGGCCTGGTATGACAGACATGCCAGAGAACGTTCCTTCAAAGTAGGAGACCAGGTTATGGTCTTGAAGGCGCAACAGGCCCATAAGATGGAAGCATCATGGGAAGGGCCATTCACGGTCCAAGAGCGCCTGGGAGCTGTAAACTACCTCATAGCATTTCCCAATTCCTCACTAAAGCCTAAAGTGTACCATGTTAATTCTCTCAAGCCTTTTTATTCCAGAGACTTACAGGTTTGTCAGTTTACAGTCCAGGGAGATGATGCTGAGTGGCCTGACGGTGTCTACTACGACGGGAAAAAAGACGGTGGCGTGGAAGAGGTGAACCTCTCAACCACCCTGGAACGTCTGCAGCGGCAACAAATCAAGGAGCTGTGCACTAGCTTCGCCCCATTGTTCTCAGCCACCCCAGGACGGACTGAACGGGCATACCACTCCATTGATACAGGTAATGCTCACCCAATCAGAACCCCACCCTACCGAGTGTCTCCTCATGCCCAAGCTGCTATAGAACGGGAGATCCAGAACATGCTACAGATGGGTGTAATCCGCTCATCTACCAGTGCATGGGCATCTCCAGTGGTTCTGGTACCCAAACCAGATGGGGAAATACGCTTTTGCGTGGACTACTGTAAGCTAAATGCTGTAACTCGTCCGGACAGCTATCCAATGCCACGTACCGATGAGCTATTGGAAAAGTTGGGACGTGCCCAGTTCATCTCTACAATAGACTTAACCAAGGGTACTGGCAAGTACCGCTAGATGAACCTGCCAAGGAGAGGTCAGCATTCGTCACCCATGCGGGGGTGTATGAATTCAATGTCCTTCCTTTCGGCCTTCGAAATGCACCCGCCACCTTCCAGAGGCTGGTAGATGGTCTACTAGCTGGACTGGGAGAATTTTCAGTTGCCTACCTCGATGATGTGGCCATTTTTTCAGACTCCTGGCCCGAACACCTACTACACCTGGAAAAGGTCTTTGAGCGCATCAGGCAGGCAGGACTAACTGTTAAGGCCAAAAAGTGTCAAATAGGCCAAAACAGAGTGACTTACCTGGGGCACCAGGTGGGTCGAGGAACCATAAACCCCCTACAGGCCAAGGTGGATGCTATCCAAAAGTGGCCTGTCCCACGGTCCAAGAAGCAGGTCCAATCCTTCTTAGGCTTGGCCGGATACTACAGGCGATTTGTACCACACTACAGCCAAATCGCTGCCCCACTGACCGACCTGACCAAAAAGACCCAGCCAAATGCAGTTAAGTGGACTGATGAGTGTCAAAAGGCCTTTACCCAGCTTAAGGCGATGCTCATGTCTGACCCTGTGCTCAGGGCCCCGGACTTTGACAAGCCATTCCTAGTAACCACGGATGCATCTGAGCGTGGTATAGGAGCAGTGCTCATGCAGGAAGCAACAGATCACAACTTCCATCCTGTCGTGTTTCTCAGCAAGAAACTGTCTGAGAGGGAAAGTCACTGGTCAGTCAGTGAAAAGGAATGCTATGCCATTGTGTACGCCCTGGAAAAGCTACGCCCATATGTTTGGGGACGGCGGTTCCAACTACAAACTGACCATGCTGCACTAAAGTGGCTTCATACTGCCAAGGGGAACAACAAGAAACTTCTTCGTTGGAGTTTAGCTCTCCAAGATTTTGATTTTGAAATTCAACACATCACAGGAGCTTCTAACAAAGTTGCTGATGCTCTCTCCCGTGAGAGTTTCCCAGAATTCAGTAGTTAAAAAGTGTTCTTAAAATGTAGAAATCTGTTAGTTATATACTTAGTGGTATATGTAAAGGTGCATGTGTTGTATTAATCTGTTTATTTTCAAGTTCTAGAAGGAAATTGCCGCCAGTGAGCTTCCCCACTGTCTGCAATTTGGGGGGCGTGTCATAAACAGATAGCTAAGGGTTAATGTCTCTTTCACCTGAAGTACCTGACCAGAGGACCAATCAGAAAACCGGATTTTTTCAACTCTGGGTGGAGGGAAGTTTGTGTCTGAGTCTTTTGTCTGTCTGCCTGCTTTCTCTGAGCTTTGGAGAAGCAGTTTTTACTTTCTAATCTTCTGTTTCTAAGTGTAAGGACAAAGAGATCAGATAGTAAGTTCTATGGTTTCTTTTCTTTGGTATTTGCATGAATATAAGTGCTGGAGTGCTTTGATTTGTATTCTTTTTGAATAAGGCTGTTTATTCAATATTCTTTTAAGCAATTGACCCTGTGTTGTGTCACCTTAATACAGAGAGACCATTTGTATGTATTTTTCTTTCTTTTTATATAAAGCTTTCTTTTAAGACCTGTTGGAGTTTTTCTTTACTTCAGGGAAATTGAGTCTGTACTCACCAGGGAATTGGTGGGAGAAAGAAATCGGGGAGATCTGTGTGTTGGATTTGCTAGCCTGATTTTGCATTCCCTCTGGGGGAATAGGAAAGTACTATTTGTTTCCAGGATTGGGAACAGAGAGGGGGAGTCATTCTGTGTAGTTTCACAGAGCTTGTGTCTGTGTATCTCTCCCGGAGCACCTGGAGGGGGGAAGGGAAAAAGGATTATTTCCCTTTGTTGTGAGACTCAAGGGATTTGGGTCTTGGGGTCCCAGGGAAGGTTTTTCAGGGGGACCAGAGTGCCCCAAAACACTCTAATTTTTTGGGTGGTGGCAGCAGGTACCAGGTCCAAGCTGGTAACTAAGCTTGGAGGTTTTCATGCTAACCCCCATATTTTGGACGCTAAGGTCCAAATCTGGGACTAAGGTTATGACAGAAGGTCCTGTGGTGAGGATGATGAAGGTGTTGGGAGGAGGACCATGGGGAAGTAGCCCAGGGAGTTGTAGCTGTCACAGAGCTGTTACAAGAGGCACTATAGACAGCTGCAATCCACAGGGCCCTGGGCTGGAACCCAGAGTAGAGGGTGGGTCTGGGTTCCTCTCAACTCCTTATCTTATATAAGAGGAGTTGATCTGGACTGTGGGTCCCGCCACAGGGGGAAGGTCTCTGACCTGTCCCCCGGCCCATTAGATGGGCCAGCAGAGACTGTGGGGGATTGTTCTCCTCCTTTTCCCAATGCTGACCAGTGATGAGGTTGGCCAAGTGAATGGCAGGTTTGTGCCACTACAAAAGGAGCCAAACTGTGGACTGCTGTGAACCTCTGAGGTGAGCAAATCCACCAGAAAGCGCAGAACCGACCAAGACAGAGGAGGAACTTTATCATACCTGTATAAAGCTTATACAAGCTAAACTCATAAATTGTTTGCCCTCTATAACACTGATAGACACAGCTGTTTGCTCCCCCAGGTATTAGTCACTAACTCTGGGTTCAATAATAAGCAAACAGTGATTTTTATGAAGTATAACAAGTAGAATTTAAGTAGTCCTGAGTAGTAATACACACTTAAATTAAGTTAAACGATAAAATAAAACAAACACACAGGTCTAAGCCTAATACATTAAACTGATTACAGATACAATCTCAGCCTCAGATATTCCAATAAGCTTTTTTCAGACTGGACTTTTTTCCTAGTCTGGGCCCAATCCTTTCCCCTAGTATAATCTTTGTTCCGGCTCAGGTGGTAACTAGGGAATTTCTCATGACTGCAGCCCTTTTGTTCTGTTCCACCCCCATATATAGCTTCAGCACAAGGCAGGAATCTTTTCTCTCTGGGTCCCCATCCCTCCTTCTAAATAGAAAAGCACCAGGTTTGAGATGGATTCCAGTACATGGTCACATCTCCTGGGAGACCCCAAGCCTTTGTTCTTCATGACTCACAGGAAGGCTTGCAAGTAAACAGAGCTACTTATAAGCAATTGTCCTAGTTAATGGGAGCCATCAAGATTCAAAACCATCATTAATGGCCTACGCTTTGCATCATTACAATAGGGCTTCAGTTATATTTCATATTTTGGGTTTGATACAAGAATCATACATTTATACAAATTGGATGCCCACGCTCAATTATAACCTTTTAATGATACCTTTACAAGAGACCTTTTGCATGAAGCATATTCCAGTTATATTATGTTCACATTCATTAGCATGTTTTCATAAACTCATATGGAGTGCAACGTCACAAACAGAAAACCCAGATGTTGCAGAAAGTTATGCTGGCTATCAAGTAACTCTCAATTTCACATCTAATTCAGTATGTAACCCATTGTAATAGACCAACATTAAGAGTCATGGTGAATGCTCAATTTTTTAATGAAATGTAAAATTATTATACTCTTAATAGTTTTGACCATTACAGATTCCATGAGAGTTTTCAGTGTTCTGAGCAAAATCTGTCTAAGTAATTATATATGGAATGGATCAATTATTTCTGTCTGAATAGAAAGATTAGATGTGATCATTTTACAATGTTTCTAGCTGAATATTAGACCAGAGAGAATAACTTGCAATGAATAATTTAATGAATTTAGCCTTTTTCTGGTCTCAGAATGTGCGTTAGCGGATCATTTCCTTGAATTTATTTGGCAACATTTTCAGTACTTAATTGTTGAAATTTGAGCTGTGCTGCTTAGTTGCAACAAGTCAGTGTGATGGTCCTCACTTGTGGTCTGGTTGGGGAGTGTGGCCTAGTGGTCATGGCCACAACTCCTGACTGCCAAGGGGGTTGTGAGGAGGGGAGCTCGGGCCACCCTCCTCCATCAGGCTCCAATCCAGGGCCCTTTGAGCTATGTGTGGTCTAGCAACCATGGCTGCTTAACGCTGTCCTCCCTGGGCCTCTTCCTCCTCTTGTTCCCTGCCCCCTTCCCCTGCCCTGGATCAGCTTAGCCTATGGCTTTTTCCTGTTGCCTTCATAGATTGACTTAGATGTAAAGATTTGCAAGCAGATTAGAAGGGAAATCCTTTCATAAAGGACTAGAAAAATAAGAGGCTGTTAAACAAATCAAATTCAAGATTTAAGAGGGCTGCAGTATTTGTGACAAGTTTTAACCAATTAAGTAATAGCTTTTGCAATGGGGGAACTGCCATCTGAGTGCGCCTAGAAACTGCTAAATTAGATGCCCTCTGGGAAAGCTGAGGGTGGTAAATAGACAAATTCCAGTTGCAATCTAGATAATAACAAATCCCTAATTGGCAGACATTAGTACTAGTAGAAAAATTAATAAAGAGAAGGATGATTGTTACGCCTCTGCACAGCTACAACTGTGCTATTGCCCAAAAATAAGCAATGTAGATTGACACCATGTAAATGTGATTTAATTCTGCTATAGACAAAAGTGTCACTCCTAATTTACATTGGGATAGATTAGAGCAGAATCTACTTCCCACCTTTTCCCTGAACCCATCTGTGGCATTTTGAATTGTGTCAAACATCTTACTAAAGCTTGGAGATTGTAGCAAATGGGTTCCTGCTTCAGTAACAGCTGGGTTAATTTGTGAGATGGAAAAATATAGCTCCCATGCTGAATCATGGAAATCAGTACTCACTGGATGGCTTGGGATTTTTTTATAGAGACAGTTCTTTGCTTGATATTTTACTGCCAGCACAGCACAGAAGTATACAGTGAATTCATCCTGT
This sequence comes from Gopherus flavomarginatus, assembly GCF_025201925.1. NCBI lineage: Eukaryota > Metazoa > Chordata > Testudines > Testudinidae > Gopherus > Gopherus flavomarginatus. Next base: position 248,430,432 of record NC_066618.1, on the reverse strand, counting down.
TTACTAGTTGGTGGGATTGTGGTTTTTTTTTAAGCACATCTGAAATCATATTGCTTAACTGGAACTGCATCCACCCAAAAAACAAGATCTGACCACAAACCAGCCTCTGCCTATTGTGACACCAAAATGAGATGCTACCCGCAATTGGTTACACAGATCTTCTTAATATAATAGTCCCTAACCTTTCTTAGGTGCTTTGATCAGTGGTAAAATAGTTAAGTGTTGACATTTAAATTTTAGGTCCCAGAGTTAGCACCCTAGTGAGGCAATTGGGGTAGCTCACACCTCTCAGAACCACCAATTCAGGCTGTGTGCAGATGCAGGCAGACAGCATAGCATTGGTTTATACTCAGTTTACACTCCTGAAGGTTTTCCTGACTACTGAAATGTCTAGAAACTCTTTTTTAAAAGTGAAGCTTGGATTCTACAGAACAATATAGCATTTTTTCATAGTAGCTAGCTAAATGAGCCACTGCAAGCCTGCTAATTCGGTATGTTTATTCCAGAGTAGCCTCACATGGCAATAGTTGAGCATATTATAGTACAGTGAGCATATAGCTAATATGGTAAAACTTAAATCAATAAGATTTGCTGACTTACCTAAAATTAATGGATCAAATACCTAATGCCATATATTTTTGGAAGTTGATTAATACAATTACTTCTCCCTCCTTCCAGATTTATAGTATTAATAATCACTTGGTGTGTAGCATAATCAGACTGATATGAGCAGATGTATTAATAAAACCAATACATTAACTTTATTTTTGTTCTACTTTATATTTGAAGTGACTGTGCATTGCTCAAGCACTTTCATATTAACTAGAAATATTCAATATCACATTTAATTCAACCCATGCAATAAAATGACCCATCTGTCACTTCATTCAATATGTTTATATGATGCAGTAATATTATGGGTTAATTCCTGTTTCTACTGAAGTCAGTGGTAAAACTCCTGTTGACTGCAATGCGTGTAGGATCTAGCCCAGTTACCCAGTTTACTGTATCAGATCCTTTAACCTACCTCCTCCCCAAATGCCTGAGTAAACTTATGCAATGATACAATGAAAACTCACTAAGAAGAAAACATCATGGGGATAATACAATGGACTCTTCATAAGGACTCAGTCTGTACTTTTTCAGACTCTGTCACAACCCAGCTGTTGCCATCTGCTGGAGAGAGCTTTTGGCAGACATGTGTTACAAAGGTCTGCCAAGTCACCAATCTGTTGAAAAAGTAAATCTCCAGAATTCTCCCAGATGGAATCGCCTTGAAAGAGGAGTAATTTTGTATGTCTAAGAAGAGTTCACATTTGTGTCTCGGTTTGCTGCCTGGATATCTCTCTGTAGCAGTCTGAAGACTAGGAAGTGACTGAATTTGTAAAAATAAAATGCTGATTTGAATTTTAAACAGAGCTACTGTAGCTGTTATAAAAGCAACACCTTCTTGATGCTTTTAATTTCCTCGCAGCCCTCTTTCAATTAATAATCACTAATTTTAGATTAAAGTCCTCGATTTAAGGGCTAACTGCCAGGATTTATTTAAAGAATAAATTACTGATGAAATTTTTCCTATGGTGGTTTCATCCACAAAGTTTCCCCAATTTAGCTAAGACTGGTCTTAGTGGAAAAGTTGACAAACTACTGGTATAAAAAACTGTTATGTAGCTAAAAATAATCTGCATAAATTGACATCTTAAATTACATAGAGAAAATTCCATATTCCAGATAACAGATTTTGTTTAAGGTTGCTTCATGGTGAAGTATCAAATCCTTTTACTATATGACTAAATTTTAATGCTTTTTGCTGAACTTATAAAATGATCCCATTTTTCTTGCATGGATTTAAGGTTTTTTTCCCCTTTTTGTCTGTCTCAAGCATGTCACAAAGACACAGAGCTACTGGTGCATTACCTCTAGAACAGTTTTCTTCAAAAGAATAAGTGACCACTCTACCGACATTCTAGGAATTCACTATGGAAATATCCATATAACATTAAATAAAATGCAAGCGAAAAAGTCAAGTGAAAGCACACATTGTTGTAAGGCATTATCTGGAGACCCAGGATGTAGTCCAGAATGGGAAGTCCACCACATTTGGAAAGTGATTTGTACTTCAGGCCTTGGTAAAGTAGTTTTGGTTTTGTTTGTAAAGTGGCCTTCCCCTTCCCAAAAAAGCTATTCCTGGACTAGAGTAGTTAAATTTTAGAAATGTTGTCTCCCATTTTTGAAGTTCTTTCAGAATCTTATATCCATTCTCATCTTAATAACAAAACCTTAAATTAGATATTGCTTGAATCACATGCATGCACACAGTTTTAGTAGATACATCAGTTCCAGCTTATTAAACCCAGCCGTTCTCTACATTTCCACTTTCCCCTTTTGGGTTCAGTGATGATAAACCATTGTTCTCACTCCATTGGTTAGTTACTACTAACCAGAGAAAAGTGGTAGAATTAGCATTTGTTGGGGTTTCCATGTTTAAGGGCTTGCCTATGTGGAAAACTAACATCCTCTGCAATATAACTACTGCAATAATGCCACTTTCATTCCAGAATAGAGTGTCCACATGGGGACTTATAACAGAATAGCTACAGCAGTATAATTATACCCGCACAGTTCTACCTGTCAATTTCCCAGTGTAGCTGAGCCCCTATTTGGTTCTTAGGGCCTGATTCTGATTTTACACAGAGCAGTATGACTCTATTTACTCCAGTGGTGTATATCCTGACTTACACTGGTGTAAATGAGAAGAGAATCAGGCACATATGTATATTTGCAATCAGTTGCCCAAATTTTCATCAGACTCCACTGATATTAGTAGAGTTATTATGGAATTATATGGGTATAAATGATTCTATGATTCTGTAAAGGGGAAATGCAATGCCATTGCACAAGGCATAATACTATTTTGAAACACAAATGACTGGCTGGGTCCTAATGTAAATGAAAGTTTGCATCATGTCCTTTTGAGGACATGGTTCATCTTAATATGCTTAGGAGTTCGCAACCTTTGTAGGGCATGCTGAATTGAAATCCTATTCCCTTGTAGCACAGGAGCCCTGATAAACAATGAAACTTGTGAATTTACACTGTGGGGGAAGGAAAATGTGAGGCGCCTTTGTGGGCTATGTAGACACCCTTCATCCCATAAAATATAGCTCTAGCGGGGCTTCCAACACCCTAGTACATAGGAGCTTTAAGACAGGAAGGGCTTCAAGACAGAGCGATATATGTAAAAAGTGATTAAGACATAAGGAGCACAAAACCCATTGCTTGCTTTTTGACAGTGAGCTCCCCAATCCAGGCAGGAAGTATTTAACATGGTGACCACTAAAGGGAATGAGAGAGTGACTCCTCTCTCAGAATGGAGTATGTATGGAGGCACAGTTTAAAAGAAGGGACATATTGTCCACTTTCTGTGTGTAACTGGTTGAAAAGGTCTCATCCTCAGCTGAGCAAATGGAGTCACATAATTGGTAAAGGCATGAGGCAAAATATCATTTGCCTGATGAATGGCTTGTCATAGTTTTCAAATTCTTCTTTAGGAAGAAGGCCATGACTTGCACAGAGATTAGAACTGTCCTAATGAAATAAATCCTTCAAGATGGTATCTTGATATTTGTTTCAGTTGATGAGGTCGTCTGCCTTCTGGAACAAACTGCATATCTGCTCCACTGAGGTTCTCAGTATCTGCCACAGACCTCAGTCAGCCAGTCATTCACATGCATTTAGATAAAAAATCACCTGGTATCTTTAATGAGTAGCCCCCACACCAGGTACTTGGTGAGGACTCTGGGTATCATGGACACGTCAAAAGGAATGGTATCAATTAAAAAAATCTCATATTAGATGCTCTCATCAAAAATTGTTATGAAAACGGGCATCTATGAAGTTGAGACCCAAACCCGCCCTGTTGGGAAAGGGAGAGAAGGAGAGAGGCCAAAGTAAGTGTCCAGAATTTGAAACTTCTGAGGAAAATTCTCAGCATTCTGAGGTTTGTGCAAGGTGTCACAGTTCATGACAACTGCACCCATATTTCTCCCTTGCAGTCCAGCAAGGGCACCCACTATGGGCTCCTGGCTCCTCAGCCATCACCTCTCGTGTGGTGTCACAACCGGAATGAAGATGGTCAGACCTCATGGCTAGAGCAGGAATTAGGCCAAGTCACACACACTAGCTCAACGCACCCATGAATAGGTTAGTCTATTCTTTATATAGCTCAGGCCTTTGATCGTCAGACTCTGGGAACAGGTCCCTTCCTCAGGATGTGGCTTCAGAAGACAGGTTTTTTGCATAACCGGAAATGGAGAATTTGCATCCATCTCTAGAGATTCCCCAGGCAAACCACCTGACACTTTTTTTTTTGTCCTAAAAGTGCATTCTTGTCTGTCACATTGTTCAGTATAGTCCTCTGAAGTTCTAACATTTCCCAGGGTTCTCATTGCATCTCCCTCACTAGAGAGGTTATGTACAATCCCAGCCCACAATAATACGTAACCTTTGCCTTTAATGCAGCGGACTCCAAAGATACTTCAACTTAATTCGTTAAGGCTTTTCAAAGATATTGCAGGAAATTGCTGTGTGTCATATTAGGGCAAAAACTCTTCAGAATGAGGTGCCTGAGTAGAAACATTTCATTCTCTACCCTTTAGATCTTCTTCTGTGGCTCCCAACTCCAGTAAGGCACTGCAAGGATACAACTGCAGAAGAGTCAGTCTTCTAGCAATACACTGGACATAACCAATCCTGGCGGGGGCTGCCTGACTGATTGTACTTCCTGAGAGGTGGAGCTAGCTACTACTTGACCCAGCAGCAGCCAGAGCTCCCTGGCTGTTCAATGCATTCCATGCCTGCAGCTGTATTTGGTCCTGCTCCTGCCCAGTCTGCTGCTGTTCCTACTTCAGCCCCTACCCTTCTCCATCCTTCACGTGCCTAGCTCTGGTTCCTGACCACCTCTCCAGCTCACCCATTACTGTCAGATAGCATGTTGTCAATTATTTGGGTCTAGAGTCAGTTCATGAGGATCCATGCATGAGTCTTGCCAGCAATGGAGAGCAAAGAGACACCATGGTAGTTACCACAGTTGCTCATTGAGCATTTGTCACTATTTATAAGTATAATGTTGGCATATTTCAGTTATTGTGGTATAATTTCTTGAAGCCAGGCATGTAAGAAAAATTCTAAGCTTATCAATGGGAAGATTTTCTGTGTTTAAAAACCTCAGCTGGAATGGCATCAGGGCTAGGAGATTTATTACTTGAACAGCCTTCAATGCTTTGGATTGTGGGTGTGGCTCGGCAGTGCAGTAAATGTGGGAATTTAATGGCTGTTATCCAGTGACGCATCAAAAACTGTAAATGAATGATTAAGTAGCTCATTAAAATGTTCACACCACCTTTATAATACGTTGTAAGAGATTTGCCATCAGCACTTGTTAGTGTGAAAGTAGAATGAATTATATTGTGAAAATAGAAAAGATTAAAGAAATGCTGTCTGTACCTTTAAGCAAAACTGTTGGAATGCTGCAATCTAGGTGTCAGGAATACAGACATAACATAGAACAATTGCACCCTTTAAGGGCAATTGGTGAAGTATTAGCCTTAGATCGATAAGAGTTAGTAAGGAAGTAGGATATGCATGCTGTGCCCCAGGTGAATTTTACTGTTTTGCTTTCTTTGTCTAATTCCCGCTCTTTTATCTGTATAAAATAAGACTGTTTGGGTCTTGCATGGCCACTCACATTATCTGGGTGCTACTGGTGGAGCGCTGTGCTAATAAAACATAGTGGTCTGACAAATTGTGAGTCCTGATTCTAACTTTGACAATTTGGAGGTCCCACTGAGATGGCAACCGTCTTCACTGGGGCTGTGTGATTCCTGACCGTTTTTTGTAGGACGACCGTGGCAGCCGGCACCTGGGCATTTGGCCCAAGCGGTCCTCCACTAGAACGGAAAGGCGCACGACCACAGTGAAGTCTACGCCATCGAACCTGTTGGTTCTCACTCTGTTCTGGTAGGGATCCTGGGATCTGACATCAGGAATCTGGTCAGGTAATTATTTCTGTGTTTTGTCTGAACTGAGGACTGTCCTGTCTGTGGATTGTCCTCTCTGTGGAATGTTTGAGTTTGGGTGCCGTCTCCGTCCAGGGATCGGCCGACCAAGGGGTTCCTGTCCTCGCGGTCTGAGTGAGTGAAATCTGCACAATTGCAGCTGCACCGCACCTTAGGTAAAACCCTTGGTGTGAAAGTAAGGGTGATTGAGGCAGTAGCCTGTGGGCTTCTTTTGTGGGTTGCACTGGGCATCACTCTGACGAACCCAAATTTCCTTGTTGTTGTGTGATTGGTGTGTGAAGTCCTCCTGTATGGGTAACCAGACGTCTAAGTTGGGGCAGTTCCCTAAAGGAACACCGGCTCATTTTGTGTATTTTAGGAAGGGTCCAGACTCCTATAAATTTCTGGAAAAATGGTCTAGGCTAACCCAGGGAGATCCCAAAACTCAGTGACCAGTGTTAGGATCTTGGGACAAGGACCGAGTAGATGTCCTAAAAGACAAACTCGGCCAATCTAAAACTAAATTGGCAAAAGAAGAGGTTGACTGTTTCATGCAATGGTGGGAAGAGGCAAATCGTAGATGGACAATCGAAACTCGCCTCTCTCAAAGATTCAAATGATAAGTTAAAAGCTTTATTGGAAACCTCCTTTCCCGCCACTAGACTGAGCGCTCCCCTTTATCCTGTTCTCCAAGCAGACCCGCCTTCATACTCCTGTCTCCGGGTGGGAAAAGACAAAGAAAACCCCTTGCTAGATTCCGGGGATGAGGATGAAGAAGACGCATTAATTGACCTGGCAGCCTTGCGTCGAATCAATAGATAGCCACTCATGTCCCCAGCTCAGGAACAATTCCCAGAGATCTCCAGTTCAGACTCATCCGGATCATCTGGTACTGCCTAGGCCCATTCCTCTGGACTCACTCTGCCTCGTAAAAACTCGGGCTTGGGCCTTAAAAATATCCAGGCTCCCCTCTGAATCCTGCATACTGGGGGCCAGGACGGGGGTCCCACTTGGAGCTTTAAAGCCTGGACTCACTCTGAGTCCCTTTCAATTGTAAAAGGCTTTCCAAAGCCCCAAGAAAATCCTACCAAATTTGCAGAAGAATTTTTGTTAGTGTGTGATACCTATGAACCCTCTGAGGCAGACCTCCTGCAGCTGTGCAAGCTACTTGTAACAGCCCCTAGTGAGCATGAAAAATGGCTCACAGCAGCAGATTGGCTCACTCCTGACCACCACTCTACTTTACCAGACACTGGTCCTAATTCTGAATACCGAAAAAGGTGCAAGGAACGAGCTAAAAATCTACTTGAAGCCATCCCTCGGGTATGGACTCCTAAAACCAACTGGATGGCCATAAATGGCTGTAAGCAACAACAGGGAGAAAACCCGAGCGACTATCGTACCCGGCTAACTGACATTTTTCTGCAACATTCTGGTATACAGCAACCAGATAGAAATGGACAGGGCGCCCTGGCTAGTGCATTTGTTAATGGCCTCCTGCCTGCTATTGGCAATATGCTAAAACGAATAAGTGTCGGGTGGGAGACCAAAACCTTGGACAAATTGCAAACAGTGGCAGAGCACTGCCAACATATTTTAAAAGGAAAGGAAGAGCAATCAGCTCAACAGTTAATGGCCTTGCAAATACAGCATTATTCAGGGCAGGGTAAACAGTACCGGGGATAGGAAAATACCAGGGATGTGGTCGTGGGAGGGGCCAGGGAACTGGATTTTCGGGTTATGGGGATATTTGTAATTACTGTAAACAGCTGGGACATTGGAAGAATGAATGTCCGAGCCAGCCTGGTAACTCTGTGAATAACCAGTTAGATCCCCTGCCAGCACAGCCAGTCAGTCTCCAGCCTGCCTTTGCCCCACAGCAATGATGGGACACCGAGGAACTGCAGGAAATTTTAGCTCCTTTACTACCTCTCACCCCCATGGGTGAGTGTGTATTAACTATCAATGATCTTTCTCTCCCTTTCCTTGTTGATACGGGAGCTTCGCTCTCTGCAGTTGGTACTACTGACCTGCCTGCGGTTCCCCGCTCCGGAAAAACCATGTCCGCTGTGGGCATTACGGGAGTCCCAAACCTTTATCCTCTTTCAAAGCCTCTACCGGTCCAGGTTGGTCCCCTTTCTGCGGATCATGCCTTCCTTCTCTCTGGTTCTACTCTGGTAAACCTTTTGGGTCGGGATCTGTTATGTAAACTTGGCTGCACCATATACTGTTCCCTGGATGGGGTCTATTTACAAATTCCCCAGACCTCCCTGAGTGATTCTGTAGCCTCCCTGCTGTCTGAAACGTCCCTTTCTACTCCAAGGGATGGGACCAGTGGGCAACAAGGGACTGAACACCTAATTTCACAGGTCCCATCCTCTCTGTGGCCAACCTGTCCCTCTGAGGTGGGCCACTTAAATACTGACCCCATCTGCATTACTGTTGACTCTTCCAAACCCCTGCCTCACCTATCTCAGTACTCTTTAAACCCAGAGGCAGAGGCTGGCATTGCTCCGGTCATGACTGCCCTGCGGGAGCAAGGCGTTATTGTTCCCTGTTCCAGTCCCTGTAACACTCCTATCCTCCCCGTTTGAAAAGCTGATGGCAAGTCATGGTGATTTGTTCAGGACCTTCTAGCCATTAATCGTATTGTCATACCCGCTTTTCCTGTTGTCCCAAACCCAGCAATCATCCTGGCTTCTATTCCACTAGCTGCAACTCACTTTACTGTTGTTGATTTGTGTTCTGCTTTCTTTTCTGTTCCGGTTCACCCTGACTCCCAGTACCTCTTCGCCTTTTCCTACAAGGGACAGCAATATACATGGACCATGCTCCCTCGGGGTATACGGAAAGTCCATCTTCCTTTTCCCAGGCATTAGCCCAAGACCTAGCTGACCTTGTTTTCCCATCCGGGTCCACTCTAGTCCAATATGTAGATGATCTACTCCTCTGTTCCCCCTCATTATCTGCCTCAAAAACTGATTCTTTAATGCTTCTTACTGCCCTAGCAAACAAAGGTCACAAGGCTTCTCACTCTAAACTACAGCTCTGTCAAGCCTCTGTCACATACCTTGGTTTTCTCCTCTCCCAGGGTTCCCGTATGCTTTCTCCCACCCGCGTCCAGGCTATCCTTAGCTTTCCTCGACCCTGCTCCCCACGCCAGGCCCAAAAATTTTGGAGCATGGCTGGATTTTGCAGGCAATGAATTCCCCAATATGCCTCCCTTGCAAAACCTCTACAGGAACTCACTCGACTCTCCATGCCTAATCTCATGCCATGGCCACCTGAAGCAGAATCTACCTTTGTTTCCCTCAAACAAGGTTTGGCTTCTGCCCCCGCTTTAGGGCTGCCAGACTATTCTAAGCCTTTTACCCTTTTCTGCCATGAAAAATCTGGATGTGCACTTGGAATTCTCACTCAGGTGCACGGAGGCAAGAACTGCCCAGTGGCTTATTTCTCTGCCACTTTGGACCCTGTGGCCCAAGGCCTACCCCCTGGCTGCATGCTGTGGCTGCCGCAGCACGCCTAGTCAAAATGTCTGAATCCCTTGTCCTTTGCTCCCCCCTTACTCTTATGGTCCCTCACTCTGTAGAAATTCTGCTGTTACAACGCAATACAAGCCACCTCTCCTCCGGTCACCTTACCAGGTATGAACTGTCGGCTTCGTATATCACTACAAAGCGCTGTTCTCAGTTAAATCCTGCCACTCTCCTTCCCTTGTCTAATGACGGTGATCCTCACGACTGCCTTGCAACTGTCTCTGCTATCACCGTCCCGCACTCTGACCTTTCTGATGTCCCTCTCCCTAACTCTGACCTTGTTTTGTTTACTGATGGTTCCTGTTTTCGAGACAACCAAGGTCATCTCCTTGCAGGATATGCTGTAGTGTCACTCTCTGAAACCCTAGAAGCTGCTCCTTACCTTCTGTAACCTCAAGTTGCTGAATTAGTTGCCCTCACTCATGCCTGCTTTTTGGCGGAGGGACGCTCTGCCACCATTTACACTGATTCCCGCTAGGCTTTTGGGGTTGTACATGACTTTGGCACTCTCTGGCAAGCTTGGGGTTTCCTTACCTCTACCGGTACCCCTATTAAAAATGGCCTCTATATCGCTGCTCTCCTGTATGCAGTTTTACTTCCCTCTGCCCTGGCTATTGTTAAGTGCCCTGGCCACTCGACGGCGGATACAGATGTTGCTAAGGGTAACGCATTTGCTGATGCCTCTGCTAAACATGCTGCTGCCGTAGAACCTTCCCCAGATGCATTTCTAGGTTCCCTCTCTGTTTCTATACCACCGCTGTCCGTCACTGACCTCACCCTGCTCCAGGACTCTGCCCCAGAAACCGAAAGACTCTTGGGTTGCCCAGGGTTGCTCTCTACATCCTGATTCCCTTTGGCATTCGCCCACTGGTGCCTTTGTGGCCCCCTTTTCATTCTACTCACCACTGGCCACCCTGCTACATGGTGTTTCGCATGTCGGAAAGGAGGGGATGGTCTCTGCTCTAACTAAGGCGGGATGGTGGGCCCCCATTTCAGCTCTTTTGCAGCCCACCACTGTGCCGCCTGTACCACTTGCCAAAGCCACAATATTGGTAAACCTGTAAAAGTGGCTCAGGGATTCCGGGGCTTGCCCCAAGCACCCTTCTTGCATTGGCAACTTGATTTTGTACAAATGCTGAAGTGTCAACTATATGAATTTATTTTGGTTATGGTATGTTTATTTCCTAGTTGGATTGAAGCCTTTCCTTGTTGCAAGGCTGACTCACTGTCTGTTGCTAAATGTTTGTTAAACCATATTATGCTTGCCAAGGGAATTCCTGCCACTCTGTCCAGTGACCGGGGTACACGCTTACTGGACAAATTGTCCAACACCTGGATTGTATATTACATGTCACACACCTGCTGCACTGTCCCTACCACCCACAAAGTGCAGGTGCTGTGGAAAGGCGAAATGGTGTACTTAAGAATAAGCTTGCTAAGATTTGTGACTCCACAGGGTTACGCTGGCCAGCAGTTTTACCACTAGCCCTTATGGAAATGTGATCCACTCCATCCTAAAGGCATAAACTGAGTCCTTTTGAAATCGTTATGGGACGTCCTATGCGAACTGTGGCTGCCATTACTCCAGTCCCAGACTGGAACTTGACTCACAGTATACTCCTTCAATATTGCAAGGGATTAATGCAAGCTGTAAGCCACTTCCATTCACAGGTTCAAGCCCCCTGGCCGACGGAACCCACCTCTGACGCCTGCCACAACCTTGAACCAGGTGACTGGGTCTACGTAAGGCATCACCATCGAAAACACGCCTTGGAACCTCGGTGGAAGGGTCCTCATCAGGTACTGCTTACTACCCAGACAGCTGTTAAACTATCTGGCATCGCAGCATGGATACATGCTTCACAGTGTAAGAAGACACCCTCCCCGGCGAACCAATCAATACCTCAGAACGGTGCAGAGTCAGTTTTGACTCCAGAAGAAGACGTAGAGGAACAGCCTGCAATGCCTTACAATCTACGCTCTCGTAAGGGTTGCCAGAAGCAGACGATGACCTAAAGCAAGGCCCAAGAAGAAGCAGTAGTGAGCCTAGCGCCTGCTGCCTGGAGGACATAAAACCGTGACTGCAGTTCCCTCAGTTGAGGTTCAGAACCAGAAGGGCCTTGCCTCCAACATGAGCCTCTGGTGGCACCTGTTCCTCAGCTTCTGGTGTCTTAAGGTCTGGAGAGCCCTATCATAACCTTAGTCCCAGATTTGGACCTTAGCGTCCAAAATATGGGGGTTAGCATGAAAACCTCCAAGCTTAGTTACCAGCTTGGACCTGGTACTTGCTGCCACCACCCAAAAAATTAGAGTGTTTTGGGGCACTCTGGTCCCCCTGAAAAACCTTCCCTGGGGACCCCAAGACCCAAATCCCTTGAGTCTCACAACAAAGGGAAATAATCCTTTTTCCCTTCCCCCCTCCAGGTGCTCCTGGAGAGATACACAGACACAAGCTCTGTGAATCCAAACAGAGTGACTCCCCCTCTCCGTTCCCAGTCCTGGAAACAAAAGCACTTTCCTCTTCACCCAGAGGGAATGCAAAATCAGGCTAGCAAATCCAACACACACAGTTCTCCCCCTGATTTCTTCCTCCCACCAATTCCCTGGTGAGTACAGACTCAATTTCCCTGAAATTTCCCAGAAAAGAAAACTCCAACAGGTCTTAAAAGAAAGCTTTATATAAAAAAGAGAGAAAAAATACATACAAATGGTCTCTCTGTATTAAGGTGACAAAATACAGGGTCAATTGCTTAAAAGAATATTGAATAAACAGCCTTATTCAAAAAGAATACAAATCAAAGCACTCCAGCACTTATATTCATAAAAATACCAAAGAAAAGAAACCATATAACTTACTATCTGATCTTTGTCCTTACACTTAGAAACAGAAGACTAGAAAGCAAAAACTACTTCTCCAAAGCTCAGAGAAAGCAGGCAGATAGACAAAGACTCAGACACAAACTTCGCTCCACCCAGAGTTGAAAAAATCCGGTTTTCTGATTGGTCCTCTGGTCAGGTGCTTCAGGTGAAAGAGACATTAACCCTTAGCTATCTGTTTATGACATGCCCCCCAAATTGCAGACAGTGGGGAAGCTCACTGGTGGCGATTTCCTTCTAGAACTTGAAAATAAACAGATTAATACAACACATGCACCTTTACATATACCCCTAAGTATATAACTAACAGACTTCTACATTTTAAGAACACTTTTTAACTACTGAATTCTGGGAAACTCTCACGGGAGAGAGCATCAGCAACTTTGTTAGAAGCTCCTGTGATGTGTTGAATTTCAAAATCAAAATCTTGGAGAGCTAAACTCCAACGAAGAAGTTTCTTGTTGTTCCCCTTGGCAGTATGAAGCCACTTTAGTGCAGCATGGTCAGTTTGTAGTTGGAACCGCCGTCCCCAAACATATGGGCGTACACAATGGCATAGCATTCCTTTTCACTGACTGACCAGTGACTTTCCCTCTCAGACAGTTTCTTGCTGAGAAACACGACAGGATGGAAGTTGTGATCTGTTGCTTCCTGCATGAGCACTGCTCCTATACCACGCTCAGATGCATCTGTGGTTACTAGGAATGGCTTGTTAAAGTCCGGGGCCCTGAGCACAGGGTCAGACATGAGCGTTGCCTTAAGTTGGGTAAAGGCCTTTTGACACTCATCAGTTCACTTAACGGCATTTGGCTGGGTCTTTTTGGTCTGGTCGGTCAATGGGGCAGCGATTTGGCTGTAGTGTGGTACAAATCGCCTGTAGTATCCGGCCAAGCCTAAGAAGGATTGGACCTGCTTCTTGGACCGTGGGACAGGCCACTTTTGGATAGCATCCACCTTGGCCTGTAGGGGGTTTATGGTTCCTCGACCCACCTGGTGCCCCAGGTAAGTCACTCTGTTTTGGCCTATTTGACACTTTTTGGCCTTAACAGTTAGTCCGGCCTGCCTGATGCGCTCAAAGACCTTTTCCAGGTGTAGTAGGTGTTCGGGCCAGGAGTCTGAAAAAATGGCCACATCATCGAGGTAGGCAACTGAAAATTCTCCCAGTCCTGCTAGTAGACCATCTACCAGCCTCTGGAAGGTGGCGGGTGCATTTCGAAGGCCGAAAGGAAGGACATTGAATTCATACACCCCCGCATGGGTGACGAATGCTGACCTCTCCTTGGCAGGTTCATCTAGCGGTACTTGCCAGTACCCCTTGGTTAAGTCTATTGTAGAGATGAACTGGGCACGTCCCAACTTCTCCAATAGCTCATCGGTACGTGGCATTGGATAGTTGTCCGGACGAGTTACAGCATATAGCTTACGGTAGTCCACGCAAAAGCGTATTTCCCCATCTGGTTTGGGTACCAGAACCACTGGAGATGCCCATGCACTGGTAGATGGGCGGATTATACCCATCGTAGCATGTTCTGAATCTCCCATTCTATAGCAGCTTGGGCATGAGGAGACACCCGGTAGGGTGGGGTTCTGATTGGGTGAGCAATACCTGTGTCAATGGAGTGGTATGCCCGTTCAGTCCGTCCTGGGGTGGCTGAGAACAATGGGGCGAAGCTAGTGCACAGCTCCTTGATTTGTTGCCGCTGCAGACGTTCCAGGGTGGTTGAGAGGTTCACCTCTTCCACGCCACCGTCTTTTTTCCCGTCGTAGTAGACACCGTCAGGCCACTCAGCATCATCTCCCTGGACTGTAAACTGACAAACCTGTAAATCTCTGGAATAGAAAGGCTTGAGAGAATTAACATGGTATACTTTAGGCTTTAGTGAGGAATTGGGAAATGCTATGAGGTAGTTTACAGTTCCAGGCGCTCTTGGACCGTGAATGGCCCTTCCCATGATGCTTCCATCTTATGGGCCTGTTGCGCCTTCAAGACCATAACCTGGTCTCCTACCTTGAAGGAACGTTCTCTGGCATGTCTGTCATACCAGGCCTTTTGCTCTTCCTGAGCATCCTTTAGGTTCTCTTTAGCAAGGGCTAAAGAGTGTCGGAGGGTGCTTTGTAGGTTGCTTACAAAGTCCAGAATGTTAGTTCCTGGAGAAGGCGTAAACCCCTCCCATTGCTGCTTCACCAACTGTAATGGTCCCTTAACCTCGTGACCATACACAAGTTCAAATGGTGAAAACCCTAAACTGGGATGTGGTACAGCCCTGTAGGCAAACAGCAACTGCTGCAACACTAGGTCCCAATTATTGGAGAATTCGTTGATGAATTTTCGTATCATGGCCCCCAAAGTTCCATTGAACCTTTCCACCAGGCCATTGGTTTGATGGTGGTACGGGGTGGCAACCAAGTGATTCACCCCATGAGTTTCCCACAGTTTTTCCATGGTCCCTGCCAGGAAATTAGACCCTGAATCTGTAAGGATGTCGGAGGGCCAATCTACCCTGGCAAAGATGTCTGTTAGGGCCAGGCACACAGTGTTAGCCCTGGTGTTGCCTAGAGCTACTGCTTCCGGCCATCGGGTAGCAAAGTCCACTAAAGTCAGTACGTACTGCTTTCCTCTGGGTGTCTTTTTTGGGAAAGGACCCAGAATATCCACAGCTACTCACTGAAATGGGACCTCAATTATGGGGAGTGGCTGAAGAGGGGCCTTGACCTGGTCTTGAGGCTTTTCCACTCTTTGGCATACCTCACAAGACCGGACATAGTTGGCAACGTCCTTGCCCATCCCCTCCCAGTGGAAGGACTTCCCCAACCGGTCCTTGGTTCTGTTCACCCCAGCATGGCCACTGGGATGATCATGGGCTAAGCTTAAGAGCTTCCCCCGGTAGTTAGTTGGAACCACCAACTGTTTTTGTGGCTGCCATTCTTCCCGGTGTCCACCAGAAAGAATCTCCTTGTATAAAAGTCCTTGGTCTATAACAAACCGGGATCGATTAGAAGAGCTGAGAGGCGGTGGGGTGCTCCGTGCCGCCGCCCAAGCTTTCTGAAGGCTGTCATCCGCTTCCTGCTCAGTCTGGAACTGTTCCCTTGAGGCTGGGGTCACCAGTTCTTCCTCAGACTGTGGACTTGGGCTTGGTCCCTCTGGAAGCAATGTAGGTGATGGGGTTGTTTCCGGTGCAGGTGAACCGCTCTCCGCTGGTGCACCTGAGGGTATTTCAGGCTCTGGCTGAGCCTTTTGGGTATGGCTGTCTGTTGCTTCTGCCAGTTCTGGCTCGCTGGCGCTCTCTGGCGTTGAGTTTGAAGATGGGGTTGCAATTGCTGGTGCTGGTTGCTGTTCCAGTTCCGGGCCTGGGACTGGAGGTGCTGTGGCTGTTTCAGTGGTTGGCATGGAATCTGGGTCCACTACCTCTGTCTGGGTCTCTGGTAACCCAGACGGGGCGTCTGTGGACGGTTCAGGAACAGGAATGGGTCTGGAAGCTTGCCTGGTTTGGCTACGTGTAACCATTCCCACTCTCTTGGCCCGCCTCACCTGGTTGGCCAAGTCTTCCCCCAGTAGCATGGGGATAGGATAATTGTCATAGACTGCAAAAGTCCACATTCCTGACCAGCCTTTGTACTGGACAGGCAGTTGAGCTGTAGGCAAGTCTACAGCTTGTGACATGAAGGGGTAAATTGTAACTTTGGCCTTTGGGTTGATGAATTTGGGGTCAACGAAGGATTGGTGGATAGCTGACACTTGTGCCCCCGTGTCTCTCCACGCAGTAACCTTCTTTCCGCCCACCCTCAAATTTTCCCTTCGCTCCAAGGGTATTTGAGAGGCATCTGGGCCTGGGGATCTATGGTGTGATGGTAGTGTAATGAATTGCACTCGCATGGTGTTCTTTGGACAGTTGGCCTTGATATGTCCCAGTTCATTACACTTAAAGCATCTTCCATCTGATGGGTCACTGGGCCGAGGTGAGTTACTGGAGACTGGTGAGGTGGAAGAGTAGGGCGTCTGTGGCTTTACTTGGGTGGTATGTGGGGTCTTTGGCTGTCCTCGGTTGTAGGGTTTATGGTCGGTGTGCCCCCTGGGGTAATCGTTCCCCTTGACAGTAGCTTTCTTGCTTTCTGCCACTTCCATCCATTTGGCTCCAATCTCCTCCGCCTCAGCGAGATCTTTGGGTTTTCCATCTTGTATGTACCGTGTGATATCTTCAGGAACACCATCCAAGAACTGCTCCATTTGTATGAGGAGGTGCAGTTCTTCCAAGGTTTTAACATTGTGTCCTGATATCCAGGCCTCATAATTTTTTGCAACGTAGTAGGCGTGTTTGGGAAATGACACATCTGGTTTCCACTCTTGGGTTCTGAAGCGCCGACGGGCATGATCTGGGGTTATCCCCATTCTGTATCTGGCCTTGGTTTGAAAAAGTTTATAGTCATTCATTTGCTGCTTAGGCATTTCAGCTGCCACCTCTGCTAAAGGTCCACTGAGCTGTGACCGTAATTCTACCATGTACTGGTCTTCGGGGATGCTGTACCCAGGACAGGCTCTTTCAAAATTTTCCAAGAAGGCCTCGGTGTCATCACCTGCCTTGTAGGTGGGAAATTTCCTGTGCTGTGGAGCAATAATTGGCGATGGGTTGTTAGGATTGGCTGGAGTCTGTTGCTTAGCCTTTTCTAATTCCATGGCCTGTTGGTGGGCTTCCCTCTGGAGTTCTATCTGTCTTCTGTGGGCTGCCTCTTCTTCTTCTTGTTTCCTTCGGTGGGCCACCTCTTCTTCTTCTAGTTTTCTTTTGTGTGCTGCCTCTTTGGCTGCCTGTTCTCTTTGGTAGGCTGCCAGTTTGATGCTTTCTTCCTTTTCTTTCAGCTCCAGTTGTCGCCTGTGTTCAGCTTCTTTGAATTGCTCTTCGGCCTCAATTTTTGCCTTAGAAGTCATGGTTCCTGTTTTCTTGTGTTGGGGTGCCCTCCGGTGTTTATCTTCTGAACTGCAGGTTCTCTGTTGCCTCCTGAAGTCTGCCTAGCAACAGTGCCTTTAGCTAATCTTCAATGTTAAGTAAACCTGAAAAACCACTTTATTTGCATGTATATAGTGCTGGTAATGACTCTCAATGGGAGAGCTATTGCATGACAAAAGACCCTTAACAGTCTGGTAATGGCTTCTTGCTTAACATGCAAGCCACAAACTGCCAGAGAGAGCAGAAAAAAAAATTCTCTTTGGTTCCCTTTTAAAACCAAACTGTTTCTCTCTGCTAAAAAGCCCTTAGCAGAGAAAAGAAAAATATAATATTCCTACTGGCTTCTGGATTCTGTCTATCATCCCACCGCTCCCACCATATCATAACCTTAGTCCCAGATTTGGACCTTAGCGTCCAAAATATGGGGGTTAGCATGAAAACCTCCAAGCTTAGCTACCAGCTTGGACCTGGTACTTGCTGCCACCACCCAAAAAATTAGAGTGTTTTGGGGCACTCTGGTCCCCCTGAAAAACCTTCCCTGGGGACCCCAAGACCCAAATCCCTTGCGTCTCACAACAAAGGGAAATAATCCTTTTTCCCTTCCCCCCCTCCAGGTGCTCCTGGAGAGATACACAGACACAAGCTCTGTGAATCCAAACAGAGTGACTCCCCCTCTCCGTTCCCAGTCCTGGAAACAAAAGCACTTTCCTCTTCACCCAGAGGGAATGCAAAATCAGGCTAGCAAATCCAACACACACAGATCTCCCCCTGATTTCTTCCTCCCACCAATTCCCTGGTGAGTACAGACTCAATTTCCCTGAAATTTCCCAGAAAAGAAAACTCCAACAGGTCTTCCACCCAGAGTTGAAAAAATCCGGTTTCCTGATTGGTCCTCTGGTCAGGTGCTTCAGGTGAAAGAGACATTAACCCTTAGCTATCTGTTTATGACAAGCCCACAATGACAATTATTTTATCCAGCAGCAAGTGTGGATAGCTCAGACCCTTAATATTTCTAAATGCTGGGTCTGCAGCCACATCCCAGCCCACTCTCAAGCTGGTGTTCCTGTCCCGCCTATCCCACTCAATTCCCCAGACCTCACTGGAGGACCTTGTCCATTTAACAAAACATGGAACAGCAATGATACTTGGGAAGCAGTGGGAATAAATGTATCTAAATGGATAAGTGTTGTGGAGGGAAAAGGTCATTGGTGTTGGGTATGTAATGGGACATGGCTGGATCTGGGAAAAAGCCGTTGCCTTCAGCATATTGTGGCAAATGGTGTATGGGATTATTCAAACAAAACTAAAGAGTGGCGGGCCGGGTATGACGATATGAATTGTTTCTCAATCTCATGTTCCCCCTACAGTAATCTTAGTAAAAATAAAACAATCTTCCAATGCCATACAAACACTACCACTCCTCGTAAGGAGGATTACCCTGTTCTCTTTGGAGGATATTACTCCTCATTTGTAGATACCTATGTAACGCATGGATGCAATCGACCCTTCCCGGCCTTAATAGGCCATCATTGGGTTTGTGGAACCAAAGCTTATACTGTATTACCAGCTAACTGGTCAGGTATCTGTTATCCCGCCCGACTCTTCCCACAATTCCGAGTACTAGAGTCCCTCCCATGAGAACGTATCCGTAATTTCAGGCGAAAAAGAAGGGACTTACCAGATGCCCAATGGTGTATATAAATAATATAAGCCCCTTAATCTGGGGAGAGGCCATTGACGGTTCCTTTATCCCACTTGGGGGAGTAATACACCATGCAAAAAGACTCCTGAGGTTACAAGCAGTAGTTGAAATAATGGCAAATGAAACCGGATAAAGTTTAAAAACCCTGGCCAAAGAAACGGCCGATCCGACAGGTGGCCCTCCAAAACCGTCAGGCATTGGACATAGTGGTGGCGGCCAAAGGAGGGACCTGTGCTCTCATTGGAGAAGAATGTTGTGTGTTTATACCTGCCAATATCAATGAGGTAATAGAACAAATCGCATATCTTCTCCATGAAGAGCCGAGTTCTTTATGGAAGTGGCTAAGTAACCTGTTCGATTTCTCTGACATAGGAAACTGGTTTTTTCAGGGAGCCCTAACTATCCTGTTTGGAATCTTAGTGATTTTTGTATGCTTTCAGTTACTCTCCTGTTGTATCCAGAATTGTGTCACCTAGGTGACTGCCCCAAAACAGTGCTAATATGATGATTTTGAATATCACTGATGAACAAAGAGATAAGGAATGGTTAATTTGTGGAACCCAGTAATTGTTGGTCATGGCGTGCGCTTGACCAAAAGGAGGGATTGTGAAAGTAGAATGAATTATATTGTGAAAATAGAAAGGATTAAAGAAATGCTGTCTGTACCTTTAAGCAAAACTGTTGGAATGCTGCAATCCAGGTGTCAGGAATACAGGCATTAACATAAAACAATTGCACCCTTTAAGGGCAATTGGTGAAGTATTAGCCTTAGATCGATAAGAGTTAGTAAGGAAGTAGGATATGCATGCTGTGCCCCAGGTGAATTTTACTGTTTTTGCTTTCTTTGTCCCTTTGTCTAATTCCTGCTCTTTTATCTGTATAAATAAGATTGTTTGGGTTTTGTATGGCCACTCACATTAGCTGGGTGCTACTGGCGGAGCGCTGCGCTAATAAAACATAGTGGTCTGACAAACTGTGAGTCCTGATTCTAACTTTTGACATTAGCCATGTCAGGGCAGATTGGATAGGGTCATACACAGCTGTGGCCACATCACAGAAACCTTTGGAGTCATGTTGTTTCAGAGTGAAACCCTGTAGGACTTCATGGCTACCATAGTAGCCCAGAGGGCAAACCTTGCCACCATACTTTGCTCTACAGGACAATTCCCTACTCACCCTGTGTCTACCATCCCACCACGTGGAGGAGGGGTTGGACTTACGGGACCCAGAGAGTGGGTCCTTAACTATCACCAAGATGACAAGGTCATTCTCCTGTCGTATTCCGAATTTGCTTGCAGAACCCTATTGAAGCCTCCATCTGACACAGTCCATTTTATGCTAGTTATGGTTTTCACCCTCATCTCAATCTAGTCGCACCTGCATGCTTGCAGGTTTCTGTGGCAACAAACCTCATTACCCACCTTCACCACACTCACCAGGAATTTATGGAGTATCTAGAAGCCAGCAAGGAAATATAGATGGTGATCTCTGTTGGGATGACAAGTTGCACCAACACTAAAAGTGAGGAGTAGTGAGGTCCGGCTGTTTGCTAAACATTTGAAATTCTCTCACCCATCTATCAAATTAGACCATCAATACCTGGGGGTCTATTCAAGATTGCTGAACAAATCAACCAGTATCATTTTGATGCCAGCTGCCCAAATCCCTAAGTGTCCACTTGGTTTTCCATGTATCCCCTACTGATGCCTTACACAAAATCTTTCTTCATTGCTCATCTCCACTGCCTGCTCCCATGAAAGAGTAAAGAAGAATATGTAGTTGAGAAATCCTGGACTGTAAGCCAGTCCATGGTCAATTTTATTACCTGTTGGACTGGGAAGCTTACAGTCAAGAAGAATGGTCTTGAGAACCAAGTGGGAAGGCCCATGTTCCCGAGCTTGTACATACTTTTCATCATAAGAATCCAGGAAAAACAGGCCCTAAGGCCCTTAAAAGGCACCTTAAGGGGCAAGTACTGTCAGGGAGCCCATTGCAGCACTACACTGGATACAGCTGATCCTGGCATTGCTGCCTGATAGATTGTGCTTCCAGATTAGTGGAGGGTGGAGCTAGCTGCTACTTAATCCAGCAGCAGTCAGAGCTCAATGGCTGTTTAATGCATTCCATGCCTATAGCTTCTTTCTGTGCTGCTTCCTCTGTCTGTTCCTGCTCCTGCCCAGCCTGCTGTTATCTGCATCGGCCCCTGCCCTTCTCCATCCTAGACACCTCTTGCTCTGTTTCCTGACCACCTCCCCGGGTCAGCCATTGGCTCTGGAGTTAGAGAGCTTATTACTTAACCCTCTTACTTCCCTGGTCCTTCTCGCATGAACAGAGAGCAACAATATCCGAAGTCCAAAGGTGCAAACAATTCGATGTTTGTTTATTAGGGTGAACCTGCAGCAAGCATGACTCCAGTTTCCTTCCTTAGTGTCCCCTCTTCCCAGCTCTGACACCACAGAGCCTTGCCTGTGTCCCTGTTCCCATTTTCTCCTTTAGTAAGACATGATTTTAATTCCCCCCCACCCCTTACTTCCTGATTGACTGCAGACTATATACTAAAACCCTGAGTTTTGCTTAGCTATTCCTTAACCAATTATTTTACTGAAATTTAACTAACCCATCCTAACATATTGTAACATTGTTATTTAACCAATTATATTTCACCACCTTCATTGGTTTACACCCAACAAAATTAATTATACAGCAGACAGAAACAATTACAGAACTAGACAGACCATGCACATAAACATACAAAACAATACAGAAGTGAGGATTTCATAACTACATCTGTACAGACATAAGGGTTCTCCAGCTGTGTCTATTGATAAGTGAGTTCTTGCCAGACAGGATGCTATCAGACTAAGTTTCCTTTTACATCTTCTAGGCTCTACCTTCCTCTGGAGGTGATAGGAATATCAGGACAGGATTGTATTCCTAATAGCCCAATAACACCTTATTTCAATGTGACTAGTTTGGAATGTGAGGATGTGACCATACACTTCCCAGCTTATGGCTGCCTAACTATATCTTAGCTGAAGGCCTTAGCCTGTCACAGTAAGAGAAGATCATTACACAGACAGTGATTTTGATTCTTTCTTTTCTACGGGTATGGCTACACTTGAAATTTCAAAGCACTGCCGCGGCAGCGCTTTGAAGTATGAGTGTGGTCGGAGCACCAGCGCTGGGAGAGAGCTCTCCCAGTGCTGCACGTAAACCACATCCCTTATGGGTGTAGCTTGCAGCACTGGGAGCTGCGCTCCCAGCGCTGCAGCACTGATCACACTGAGGCTTTGCAGCGCTGTATCTTGCAGCGCTCAGGGGGGTGTTTTTTCACACCCCTGAGCGTGAAAGTTGCAGCGCTGTAAAGTGCCAGTGTAGCCAAGCCCTACCTCTATAACTAGCTTAGCGATAAGAATACACCTACATTCTTAAAGGATAGGCCTTTGCAGACAGGCCTGAATATCTATATCCTAACACTCCACCCCTTTTTTTCTTTTTCTTTTGGGATCCTTCTGCCCAGGTATCCCTGGAAAAGCATAGGACATATGGCGACACATTTCCTGATAGGGCCAGGCATCAAGTTGGAAGGTGTCGATATTCCATTTGTCCCACTGCCCCTCATATAGTATAGTGCCCTGCACCTTCTCTTGTACGGGCGTACCACACCTATTCCAATTAGTGTTTCAGACTTCCCATTATAGTGGGCCCAAGAAGGTTGGGTCCAGGTTGTCCTGAACACTGTGGGGTGGGGCGAGCTTACTACATTACTTATAGGTTATCTCCATATGCAGCGTAACACAAGTACAGTTAACAATATACAATGCACAGCAACACTGAGTCCTGACCACTGCAGTATGGTCCAATGTCCGAGCCATGACCAAAACAACACCTCTCCTCCTTCAACAGGGTTAAGATCTTAATGTGTCCAGTTGCTGGCAGCTGCAACAAGCTGCCCCTGCAAGTTTTACATGCTTTTGTCCACATAAGTCCATTGAATGTGCACAGAGAAATGGGTTATTGTCCAAACCAAGTTAACCACTTGGTATGGAATCAGGCGGTATGCCCTGGTTTGACTATTCACAGCAATAAGATTTACAGATCCATTTGTGCACCAGAGTCCAGATAGCAGCATATAGATGTGTGTAGTTTGGTAGGGGGCTGGTGTAATTGTGCCCCCAGTAATATGTACATTTTTAGCAAAACACCTCATATACAGTACACCCAATTGCCTACCCCTGCCATAGGCCATTGATCCTGCTCCTTCAGAGTCATAGGAGAGGGGCACAGCCAAACATTTTCTTTGATGTACACCATTTTTACACCCCTCCACTGATTCTCAGTGAGCTCCTCCCCTTCTCATTATTCCCATAGGGCTTGTGGGGCCCACCTTATGCTGTTCCATTTCCAGGCACCATGGTAGCTATTACACAGGTGCTGGCCTTCTAGTTGAGCATTTTGCATTTCCATACACATCTCCCCCCCAGGTCAGCCTTTTGAAGCCATCCCCCACCCATGTCATGCTAGCAACAAGACAAACACCACAGACAAACAACACAAAACATAGATCCATGGCATTTTGGGTTATTCTTCCGCTGGCGCCAGCATGCTTGTAGAGTGTCTGAAAAACAAAAGAAACAATTTCCACCCCCCTGGTGGGGACAGATTATTGCTTAATAATACACATTTCTTTTACAAATTTCCTTGCTAATTGCAGGAAAAACAGAAGAATTACCTGCAGGCTGTCCTTATTTTGTTCTGTAGTCAGGGTAGTGAATTACTCCACTTACTGGTTATTTATGAGGTGATATGCCTCAGTTTTCCCTCTTGTACAACAGACCAGGTTTGTAATAGTTTCTCTGCTGTACCAAGCTTTACATTTATTTTTAGGTAATAGCTGAGAGACAGCTTCAGATTTCTGCTCTGTGTACACACACACACTCTCTCTCTCTCTCTCTCTCTTTCTCCCCCCCCCCCCCCTTTAGGGTTAACCTGTTCCCCTTATTTTCAGGCTTGACTTTTTTTCACCTCCCTTTTCTGGAGGGCCATAATTTGAGTCTTCTAGTAGCTTGTTTTGCTGACCAGATGCATTCATTATTCTCAGGTTCTTTATGCTGCAAAGGGCAGTTTTCTCCTTCCCCCATCAGCTAGGTAATTTGCATTTACACAGAGGCTTTTTTGGCTTTTTCTCTGGATCCAAAGCTATTAGCAGCTTAGAGACTGTCTTAAAAGGGACACATTTCACTTCACCAGAGTTCTGATTACTTTTCACTTTTATCTCCTGCTCCAAAACACACAGATCTGAAAAAGAAAGCACAATCTATTGTAGACAGGCTTGAATATCTATGTCCTAACATCTGGCATTTGACTTAATTCTCAAGTATGCCCCCAGGTGTCCCATGATCCTGATTCTTTATGTCTCTGACCATTAGGCCTGACCACCCATGTCCCGATCACATCCCTGACAGGCATTGACCTCTGCCATATGGTTTTTCTGTTTAAAAGGAGGGCCTGCAGTTGCCATAAAAAGGAGGGCCTGCAGCTTTCGGGGTGGATGTGCAGCACACCCATCCCTTCCTGCATGGTCATTCTCTGGGATGATCCCTTTTAGCCAAGCACAAACAGCCCAGCATGACCAGTGTCTAATGTGCTGGGGATCACGGTTCCCTTACAAAAATTCCCCGATTTCAACCAGATGACCATGAATGATATCACTCTCCTGAGGCTGACACAGAAAGATATAGACCAAATGTTGCATGAATCCAACCAAAACCCAGGATCATTTGCTGCCATGCTTTGTGTTGCAATGATTCCAGACTACTTGCTTCTGGCTTGGAGTAGTAAAGTGTCCTACTGTGGAGGATGAAATAAGGCAGCCCGCCCCAGAAACCTTTTGCAAAGACTTTCAGAGTACCTCTAGGAGAGCTTCATGGAGATGTTCCTGATGGATTCCCGCTCCATCCCCAGACACATTAATAGACTTTTACAGTAGCTGTACTGCGAATGCATCCCAATTGTTCAGGGTAAAAACAAACATTAAACGCAATTGCTTTTAACCCCTGTAGTGTAGTTACAAATGTGCACTCACCAGAGGTGCCTTCTTTGCCTTCAGGGTCCGGGAACAATTCACCCTGGGAAGGTATTGCCTCCACGGTGATGAAAAGGTCCTGGCTGCTGGGGAGAATGAATTCTCCGCTTGCCTGCTGCACATTCTCCTCCTCCTTCTCCTCTTCCTCATCCACATTGTATGAGGCTCCCACCTTGCAGGTGTCCACCGACAGTGGTGGGGTAGTGGTAGAGTTCCTCCCTAGAATGACATAGCTGCCTGGAAACCGAATTCTGTTGCCCAGCCGTATGTGATGTCACCATATCGGCAGGCACTCAATATAAAAGGCAAAATGCTACCTTGTACTTAAGACACATGAGCTGTCTGCTGTGAATTGCTTGATTCACTGTGAAAGAGTCTCCTTTTTGTTCTCAGAAATGTATCTTCTTAAATTATACTCTCTCTTCCCCCCCACCCCCGCAGCTGCAAATGTTTCTATACTCCCCGTATCATCTCCATCCCTGAGGCTATCGCAGATTAGGAGACAGAAAAAATGCACTCATGATGACATGTTTTCAGAGCTCATGCAGTCCTCCTGCACTGATAGGGCACAGCTGAATGCATGGAGGCATTGGGTGGCAGAGGCCAGGAAAGCATTCAGTATGAGTGATCAGAATATGCAGGAGCAGATGCTGAGGCTAATGGGGGAGCAAACGGACATAATGAGGCATCTGGTGGAGCTGCAGGAAAGACAACTAGAGTGCAGAATCCCGCTGCATCCATTGTGTAACTGCCTGCCCTCCTCGCCAAGTTCAATATCCTCCTCACCCAGACACCCAAGAACTTGGATGGTGGGGACCTAGCCACTCAACTCCAGAGGATGGCCCAAGCAACAGAAGTCTCATTCAGACAGCTTTGATTTGTAGTGTGGCTACAATATGGAATGTGGCCTTCCTCCCCCACCCCACCTGGGCTACCTTTGACTAGTCAGCATTGTCAGTGATCTCAGTTTTTTTTTAATAACTAAAGAATGAATCGAGTAGTGGGGGTAGCCGTGTTAGTCTGTGTCCGCAAAAACAACAAGGTGTCCGGTGGCACCTTAAAGACTAACAGATTTATTTGGGCATAAGCTTTCATGGGTAAAAAACCCACTTCTTCAGATGCGTGGAGTGAAAATTACAGATACAGGCGTTATATACTGATGCATGAAGAGAAGGGAGCTTTTTAGATGAAGAAAAGAAGTGGTTTTTTTACTCTCAAAAGCTTATGCCCAAATAAATATGTTAGTCTTTAAGGTGCCACCGGACTCCTTGTTGTTTTTGTTTGTTTTAAAGAATAAATGAATGGATTCAAAACACTAAGGACTTTATTTCTTTTGCCAGCTGTGGTCAAAGCGGGGGAGGGGAATTTGCTTACAGGGAAGTAGGTTCACCAAAGGGGGCAGCTTTGCATCAAGGACAAATACACACAACTGTCACACGGTAGCCTGGTCAGTCATGAAACTGTTTTTCAAAGCCTCTCTGATGTGCAGCGTGCCTTGGTGTGCTCTTCTAATTGCCCATGTGTTTGGCTGTTCAAAATTGGCTGCCAGGCAATTTGCCTCAACCTTCTAACTCACCATAAATGTCTTCTCCTTACTCTCACCGATATTATGGAGCACACAGCAAGCAGCAATAACAATGGAAATATTGGTTGTGCTGAGGTCTAACCGATTCAGCAAACAGTACCAGCGCCTTTTCAAAGGCACATTCTACCACCATTCTGCACTTGCTCAGCTTATAGTTGAACTAGTTTATATCAACATGCCCCAATGCTGCCATGATATCTCAATTGCCACATCCCGTGCTTTCAGGAACATCTGTGTCCATGTCCTTCTCACAACCCTCCTTGTGCTGGTGGCTCCTAGCCAGGCTCTGTACATACTGCAGGATAATGTGCGAGGTGTTTACAATGCTCACAACAGCAGTGCGCAGCTGAGCAGGCTCCATGCTTGCTGTGCCGTGGTGTCTGCATGGATAACCCAGGAAAAAAGGTGCAAAATGACTGTGTGGCGTTGCTTTCAAGGAGGGAGGGAGAGGAGACTGACAACATGTACCCCAAATCATCTGTGACAATGTTTTTGCCCCATCTGGCATTGGGAGCTTAACCTAGAGCTCCAATAGGCAGTCAGGACTGTGGGATAGCTACCCACAATGCACCACTCCGTGAGTCTGTGCTAGCCATGGTATTGAGGATGCATTCTACTGACCTAATGCGCTTAGTGGGGACATGCATGATCAACTGTATAAAATTGGTTACTAAAGACCAACTTCTATAAAATCAACCTAATTTTGTAGTGTAGACATGCCCTGAGGAAGAATCGCTTTCCTTTAGAGGTCACTTAGGGGAAATAGTCCAGAATAGCTATTGCACTTTAAATTCACACCCTGCTTTGAGTTTATTGCTATATAGGAACAGAAAGCAGGGTCAAAATGTTTGTTTTGTTTGGATTCCATTTCTAAGGTCTGGTCTACACTACAGACCTATATCGGTATAGCCATGTCGTTTAGGGGTGTGAAAAATCCACACCCCTGAGCGATATAGTTATATCAACCTTAACCCCCCTGTGTAGATAGCGCTGTGCAACAGAAGAGCTCCTCCCTTCAGCATAGCTACCGTCTCTCGGGGACATGGATTAACTACACAGACAGGAGAGCTCTCTTCTGTTGATGTAGAACATCTTCATTAAAGGACAATGGCTCAGCTGCATCAGTGCAGCTGCACCAATGCAGTGGTTTAAGTTTAGACCTGCTCTTATTCTGTTGTGTTAACAGTTGATGTGACACAAGCCTTAACAAGAGAAATCAAAAACACAACAACAAAAGGAATTTCTAGTCTGAACATGAGTAACAACAAAAAAAATAGTACCCTGCAAAATTTGCTGGCAATCCACTTAGGCTCACACATTTCTTTCCCTTGCTGCAAAGAGATGGGCAAAAATTCACTGTGGAGGGCAACATATGAAGTAGATATTGTGCTTGCTTGCTCCATTATTGTCTATTATGAATCTAAGATTTTTTTTCTTTGAACAGCCCTCAAGCAAGGATAATATTGCAGTTGTTTAAGATGAAAAGCAAAAAGGTTTTTCTCGCTCTCCTCCCAAGTTAACCCCTTGTGTGTTTTGTGTAAAAATGGAAGTGTAAAATCTTACAACAGAGAAACATTTTTGGGTTTTGTTTTTTTTTTAATGGCCATTGTGGAAAATAACTGGAATTACTGAAAACAGGAGATTATTTTATAGATTGATTCCCAGAATAGTTCTGTTTAAGATAGCATGTAACCTACAGTAATTTGCTCCTCTGATTGGTACTATGACAGTTATAGGAAATCTGAGGTAATGTGGAAGGTTTCAGTTTATCAGTTTTTTAATATTAGGTTGTAGAAGTCAAATACAGAAGGTATTGTATTTTTTGCTAAATTCAACTAAGATATATTGCTGTCTACAAGTGTCATGTATGGCTGTAAATTCAGATATTGATTTTGATCATAGCTGGACATATCTGTAAGAAGAAAGTGTGCTTACATAAAAGCCCTTGTGTTTCAAAGCAAGATTACTATGGTTGTTAATGAAGGTGGTAGTAGGAAAATATTATAGCTATGAAAATGCACGTTGTAATTACTACTGTTATCTCTGTGCTTTTATATTCAATAGTTCTGTCCTGGATGCTATTACCGCATATTGATTTGGAGAACAGAAAATAGGCTTCTCAGTATTAAAGCAGTTTAGCTTTACTTAGAACAAGTCACTTCCTTTTTTTTTTTTTTCTTTCTTTCTTCTGCTCTGGTTGTATCTTTAGATACCCATCTAACAACTGCTTTGATTTATTTTTAGCATTTTTTTTTTGCATATTTAAAAGGGTGTTACCATATGGTGTGAGTAGCAAGCTAGTGTAGCAATTAACTGACAAAGAAGCTGATCTCTACAATTCTAAATAAGGTGGAGATTAGTTTCTGGTTCAAAACAAATGTATCCACATACACTGATACATAGAAAAGCCTGAGACATTTGACTATGCTTTTCAATTTTGAGTCCCAGCATAGTATACAAATTAAATTCAAATATTATGGTGAGTTTTTTTTTAAATTCCGATTATATAAATTGAATATTGCTGGCAGCACTAGCTAACCAGCAGCAACCTTTCAGAAGCAGTATCCTGTATGGCTAATGGAGCATGATCTACAAGCTACATTTGCATCTAAATACAATGATCAATGCAGAAAATATCTGGCTTTTATTTATAACTTACAATGAGCTTTTCTATTTCTGAACATAATAGTTCCTTTTAAAGGAGAGGAAGCTTCATCTTCCAATTGAACAGCTAACTTCATATTGTTTGAATAAGGTACAGTATGCTTACTAGTCAAGATATGTTACGCAGAGGAACTTATAAAATGTAGATATAACAAAAAGTTTGCTTTTTTCAACTAGCCCCAAATATCTTAAATGCATTATTTGGGCAGAGCACAAACTCTTTTTACATTGTATCTTGATTAAGAAATAAAGTACTTATAAGAAAAAAAATATCATAATGAAATTATTTTTCTTTATTTTCTACATTTTGTTTTTGTAAATGACTTTCTGCTTTTATCTCTACTGGAGGCACAGTCACCAGCTTCTAACAGAAATACATGACTAATCAAATTAGCATAGTGAGCAAGAGAGGCCCTAAGTGCACTCGACTTCCAATACATGGACAGTTGGAGGCGGGGTTTTCAAAACCAGAAAAAAATCTGAGTGCAAGAAATTTGATAGGCACATTACCAGTGTCATAAGTGATTGGCTATTACTGGAAGCCTGACAAAATGCATGTCTGATCTTCAGGTGAGATAATATAAGGAGGAGAGGGTGAAGCAGGGGATCATCCCTGCTCCCTCTTGTATGGAAGAGCTGGGGTTTGCTTCCTCTTTCCATCCCCAGGACCCTTCAGAGGCACCCACAACCAAAGGGAAACCTTCTCAGCCTATATTAAGTCTCCTGCTGGATTTGTTTCTCTTGGATCTGCCGTGTCGTCAGCCAGGTCACAGTGCCCAAGAGCCTAGAGCCAGTTTTGGAACTAATCTCTACCCTTCTTCTCCTTTATTTGGAGACCTTTTCCCCCATTTCCTTGCAACACGGAGTAGAATTACTTGGGATTGTTGGGCCACAAAAGAGTAAACACTGAAACATGATCCAGTTCCACTCCATGCCACTTCACAAACCACTCTAAAATCCTTTATCATGAATCCTGCTCATGAAATAGTACTGACAGCAGAGGTCAATGCCTGTCAGGGACATGACCGGGACATGTGTGGTCAGACCTAATGGTCAGAGACATTGGGGCTGGAATCAAGAATCAGGACCATGGGACACTCGGGGGCCTACTTGAGAATTGAGGGTCAAATCCGGGGATCAGAAGACAAATGCCAGAGCCAATGGGTGACCTGGAAAGGTGGTCAGGAAACAGAGCAGGGGTTGTCTAGAATGAAGAAAGGTAGGGGCTAATGCAGACACAAGAACAGACTGGGCAGGAAGAAGCTATAGGCATGGAATGCATTAAACAGCCAGTGAACTCTGACTGCTGCTGGATTAAGTAGTAGCTAGCTCCACCCTCCACTAATCTGGAAGCACAATCTATCAGGCAGCAATGCCAGGATCAGCTGTGTCCAGTGTAGTGCTGCAATGGGCTCCCTGACAGTACTTGCCCCTTAAGGTGCTTTTAAGGGCCTTGGGGTCTGTTTTTTTCTGGATTCTTATGATGAAAAGTATGTACAGGCTCTGGATCATGGACATTCCTGCCTGGTTCTCAAAACCATTCTTCATGGCTGAAACCCTCCCAGTCCAACAGGTAATAAAATTGACCATGGACTGGCTTAGAATCCAGGATTTCTCAATTATATATTCTTCTTGATTCTTTCATGGGAGCAGGCAGTGTAAAGGAGCAGTGGGGAAAGATTTTCTGTGTAAGGCTTCAGTAGGGGACACATGGAAAACTGGGTGGACATTTAGGGATTTGGGCAGCTGGCATCAGAATGATACTGGTTGACTTGTTCAGCAATCTTGAATAGACTCAAGTATTGATGGTCTAATTTGATAGATGGGCGAGAGGATTTCAGATGTTTAGCAAACAACCAGACCTTATCACTCACTTTTAGTGTTGGTGCAACTTGGCGGTCTCAGTTGGGATGATGTCTACATTGCCTTGGTATTGCCATTGACTTCCAAATACTCCATAAATTCCTGGTAAGTGTGGTGAAGGTGGGTAATGAGGTCTGTTGCCACAGAAACCTGCAAGTCTACAGGTGCAACTAGACTGAGATGAGGGTGTAAGCTGTAACTGGCATAAAATGGACTGTGTCAGATGGAGGTTTCGATAGAGTTCTGCAAGCAAATTCAGCATACGGCAGGAGAATGACCTTGTCATCTTGGTGATAGTTAAGGATCCACTCTCTGGATCCCGTAAGTCCAACCCCTCTTCCACGTGATGGGATGGTAGACACAGGGTGAGTAAGGGATTGTCCTGTAGAGCAAAGTGTGGTGGCAAGGTTTGCTCTCTGAGCTACTATGGTAGCCATGAAGTCCTACAGGGTTTCACTCTGAAACAACATGACTCCAAAGGTTTCTGTGATGTGGCCACAGCTGTGTATGACCCTATCCAATCTGCCTTGACATGGCTAACAAATGCTGATGGTAAATCTCTTATAACATATTATAAAGGTGGCGTGAAGCATTTTAGTGAACTACTTAATCATTCATTTACAGTTTCTGATGAGTCACTGGATAACATCCATTAAATTCCCACTTCTATTGCACTTGCCGATCCACATCAACCAGGCTGTTCAAATAATGAAAAATAATAAATCCCTAATCCTGATGTCATTCCAGCTGAGGTTTTCAAACACAGAGAAAATCTTTCCATTGATAAGCTCTTAGGATTTTTCTTACATGCCTGGCTTCAAGAAATTATACCACAATAACTGAAATATGCCAACATTATGCTTATAAATACATAGTGACAAAGGTTCAATGAGCGATAGTGGTAACTACCATGGTATCTTTGCTCTCCATTGCTGGCAAGACTCATGTGGAGCAGCTGGAAGCACAGCACCAGGCACAGAAACATTAAGTTCAATCAACACAACTAGGAAAATGGCTCTGAGGCCAGTATGATAAATGTTGTTCTTCCTGAATTGGTCTATGGCAGTGGTGGGCAACCTGCAGACTGCATGCGGCCCATCAGGGTAATTGTGGTTTAAATTGGTTTAAATGACTTGCCTAATATCACATAGCAGTTGTATGAGAGAGCCAGGAATAGAACCCAGATCTCCTAGATCCCAGTTAAGGCACTAGAAGACCAGTTATTCCCTTCCTTGAACACCTTGGCTCATAGATTATGCATATGTGTACATAGTTGTGCAGTGAATGATGCAGAGGTCATACAAATAACAGATATTCCTTTGCTAGTTTGCTATATTTTGTTTGTGTCAGAAGATTGCAGGGAAGGGGCTTAATAAGTAGCCTGATTTTCAAAAGTGTTGAGCAGTCAGCAACTTTGAGAATCAGGTCAGTTACTTAGACGCCTAAATTTAGGCACCCTTTTTTCAAAAAAGTTGGACAATCCATTCATTTTTTCTTTTGGTGAATTTCTCTTTTAAATAAAGGACTCATGGTTAAGCTGGTTTCCCAAGGAATCTGAGGTAAACATTGAGCATTTATGTTTTATTGGAGTTAATGCAGATGTGCTGCAGAATCTGGTTGGCATATCAATTATATATATTGCAACAGAGAGCACTCACCTTCTTTGCTCCTTACCTTGGGTCCTCAGTGCAGATCAGATAAGAACATTTTGTCCTTAGGGAGTAGAATTCTTGTAATCCTTCACCAACTGGGATTTCCTACACAACATTCATGGTAATGGTACCATTAGTGCTGCTGCTGTTGTAGTGTGCTGGCGACAGAAATGAATTCTCTGGGCTGTTAAACAGAGCTTTCATTGTTCATTCATATGTGATTAATTGTTTATATGGCCATCAAGTTTCCCTCTGTAAATCTGATAGGAAAATAAGTTATAATGATAAAATATACTGTCACAAAATGGCCTTGTGTAGTTTTAATGACTAGAGATGTTTGAAGTAAACTCCACACTTGTAGTAAATTATTCCAGATATATTTTTATGATGGGTATTAGTATACAAATAACATTACTTGATTCAGAAGGGAACACATTGTTTTAACAGCCAGCTTTCATGAAGTGTGCTCCTATCATCACCATAACTGAAGTGATCTATGAATGATTGATTGATTTATCATGCCACTGAATGACAATGTGTAAAATATGCTAAACATTTTAAAAAAACATTGTTTGTGATCACCTTTTTGCACCTGACCGGTAGTCATGTCCAGAGCTGCTATTTTGGCTGGGAAGCCACAAACTGTGATCCAGTTAGCAATTAATCAATTCATAACTCTGGTTTTCAGTTTGTGGACAAGCCTTGCTATTTATAACTGAAATGAAGAAAGAAAGACCACTTTTAAGCCTCACTTTTTTGAGGGGTTTAGTCAAGGTGGTGAACTGTGGGGGAAAAGGCAGTGGCACTCTTCTATGACCTGCCCACAAAATAAACTCTGCCCATGAGAGCTGCCAGAAAGATACACCATTCAAAGTATACTGTGCAGAAGTCCAAAATAAGATGATGTGTGCTTGCTAAACCCCACTGGGGTCCATGAGTGTGGATCCCACTTGGTGAGGTTTGAATATGACCACTGGCTCTGCGGGCTCCCTGAGCCTGGCTATTTCTTGATTGGAGGGGGAAAATTATACTTGTAGCACTAAAATGAGACCTCATTCAGTAAATTGTGAAGATCTCTGATCCTCCTGCTTTTTTGCATGAGCAAAGAAATAGCTAACAGTATTAATGTCTATATTATCATCACTGGACATCTGAATTAATACTTCACTGAGATGAATAAGGCAGTTCACACCTCTCAGCACTGTTGTTCCAAGCTCCCTGCAGATTTGCATAGACATCTTTGCATTATGCTCCGTTGACACTTTATGAGGTTTTCTTCACAGCCGTAATGACCACAGGCGTACTTTTTGTTTCCAAGTGAAAGCTGAACAAGCCAGCATCATCAGAGAGGTGCTAGGAGACCCTATCATTGTGTATCAGCTCATTCTGAGCACCGAGTTAGCATTTTATCACCTCTGGACTGGACTACTGAAATGCATTCTAAAGGCCCAATGTTCAGAAATGGTGAGTGTCTGTAACTCCGTTTGTCTGCAATGCCAGAAGGCAAAGGCCTGATCTCAGCCCATTGAAGTAGGTGGGAGCTTTTCATTAACTTATAGGAGAGCAGAATCAGGCTCTTGAATGCCTGACAAAAATAACAAACAAATTATTGAACATATCACCTACATGGAAGCAAATAGAAAGATAAATGGACAATTTGGCTGAGAAACAACTATATTTATATGAGGATAATTATTGGAATTTTCCTCTTCAGTAATCGATTTTTTTATATTAGAATTCTAAGCACTTTTGTTCATATGCTCACAAGAGTGACTCTGAATATCAAGTATTTCTAATAAGGTTAGGCTATTGATCAGCTTATAAACACAGAAATGCAATTCCCTCACTATTCATTCTCAGTTTCAAGTGTTTGTACAACTGTTATTGCTGCTTACTTAGAGTCTTTTGAAATTGCTGCTGTTGTGTAATTAAAACTTACAATGCATTTATGAAAGTGCACACTGGAAAAAAAAATCCTTCAGAACTAGCATCTCAGAGTGAAGATGGAAATTCTGTTCAGGGTCTTTCAACATCTTCTTTAAAAAAAAACCCATGCCCTGGATTCAAAGCTGGGAGTAAATTGGCATAGTTTCTTTGGCTTCAGTGGAGCTATATTGATTTACACCAGCTTAGGATCTGGATCCAGGGGTTTAAGTAATTTTAGCAGTAGTATTAAAAGTACCTCTGAAGCCAAAATATGGCCTTGTATGTTTGCGTGATAAAGCTTATACAAATACAGCTTGCTGATGTGTTCTGTGAACCAGGGGTGAAAGTAACTTACAGGACTTACCAGTACTGCTGGAGTCCTGAGGGGGGCGTGGCCTCATTCAGAAGAGGCGTGGCCTCATTTGGAAGAGGCCCTGGGGAAGCAGCTGTGGCTGGGAGACCCAGAGCCTTTAAATCAACTAGGGGCTCCCAGCTGCAGAGGTGGCTGGGAGCCCCCCGGGGCTCAGGGGCAAATTAAAGGGCCCAGGGCTCTGGCCGCCAGGGGGAACCCCGAGCTTTGCAGGGCTGAGGCAGGGATTTAAAGGGCCTAGAGCTCCTGCCGCTGAGGGAAGCCCGCAGCCCTTTAAATCCTGGCCCCAGCCCGGCCGCCAGAGCCGTGGCCGGGATTTAAAGGGCTCTGGGCTGCCCGCAGTGGCGGGGAGCTCTGAGCCCTTTAAATCTCAGCCGCGGTCAGGATTTAAAGGACTCAGGGCTGCCTGCAGCCATGGGCAGCCCAGAGCCCTTTCAATCCCCGCCGTGGAAGTCAATGTGATCCAGCACGGCATACTGGCTCTTGCCGGTAAGCCAGACCGGATCAGACCGGCTTACTTTCACTTCTGACTGTATGTATGTGTATGTGTATGAATGTGTCACAAACAATGCAGCTGCAGCCTGCCACTGACCAGCAGTGATCACAGCAACCAGCCCCTGTGGGCTGCTGCCTGCAGAGAGCCAGCAGGTGCCGCTTAGCTGGGTCTGCCAAGAAGTAAGTAACCAAGTCAAAAACCACAGCGAGCCAGCCAGGGAGGGAATCGTGGGTGTGGGGGGAAAGGCAGGGGTGCACGAAGGACAACTGGAATAGCCTTCATGAAATATACAAGATATTTAAAGAAAGTTTTGTCAGCCTCTGCACTCTGCAGGCAGGACGAAACAAAAAGAGATCTGAGATTGCACCTGCTGTCCTAAGGACATTTCAGGTGTTTAAATCAATATATAAAGAGGGTGGATTGGAATCAAAACTACTATTTCTTTCAAAGGAGACACAATAATTTCCCTGAATATTCAGTTTTCCCCTCCAATTCCTTTGTGGTTTTGTCTATGGGAGCTATTTGCTTTCCCTGTGAATCTTTAGTTGCTTTAGCAAAATTGCTTTTCCCAAAATAAACCCTAA
Source organism: Gopherus flavomarginatus (assembly GCF_025201925.1). Classification (NCBI taxonomy): domain Eukaryota; kingdom Metazoa; phylum Chordata; order Testudines; family Testudinidae; genus Gopherus; species Gopherus flavomarginatus. The sequence goes on along the minus strand of NC_066618.1, from coordinate 248,394,093 downwards.
TCATCATCACACATCTCTCCACCATGTTCTCCATGTTTTTTGTGTTTGTTTTTTTTTTAAACAGTAACATTTCAAAGAGGATCTGCAAGCAGTTTGGACATCACAACCATGATCCTCTGCTGGGGAGGGAATGGGATAAATTTGAACTTGGAAATGGTTCCTGATTTTGATTGTGTTTAGGAGATCCCCTCATCCTGGGGGCAGAAAAGAACTGCCCCTGCCATGGTCACACACACCCAACAACAACTCCTAACTTTGGGCACTGAACTGCACAGGGAAAAGAACAGTTTAAACTGTTCTTTTGCAGGCAGCAGCAGCAGGCATCTCAGGGTATGTCTACACTACGGGATTATTCTGATTTTATATAAAACGGTTTTGTAAAACAGATTGTATAAAGTCGAGTGCACACGGCCACACAAAGCACACTAATTCGGCAGTGTGCGTCCATGTACCGAGGCTAGCGTCGATTTCTGGAGTGTTGCACTGTGGGTAGCTATCCCTGTCATAAACAGATAGCTAAGGGTTAATGTCTCTTTCACCTGAAGCACCTGACCAGAGGACCAATCAGGAAACCGGATTTTTTCAACTTTGGGTGGAGGGAATTTTGTGTCTGAGGTCTTTGTTTTCTGTCTGCCTGCTTTCTCTGAGCTTTGGAGAAGTAGTTTCTGTTTTCTAATCTTCTGTTTCTAAGTGTATGGACAAAGAGATCAGATAGTAAGTTATATGGTTTCTTTTCTTTGGTATTTGCATGAATATAAGTGCTGGAGTGTTTTGATTTGTATTCTTTTTGAATAAGGCTGTTTATTCAATATTCTTTTAAGCAATCGACCCTGTATTTTGTCACCTTAATACAGAGAGACCATTTGTATGTATTTTTTCTTTCTTTTTATATAAAGCTTTCTTTTTAAAACCTGTTGGAGTTTTTCTTTACTTCAGGGAAATTGAGTCTGTACTCACCAGGGAATTGGTGGGAGGAAGAAATCAGGGAGAGAACTGTGTGTGTTGGATTTGCTAGCCTGATTTTGCATTCCCTCTGGGTGAAGAGGAAAGTGCTTTTGTTTCCAGGACTGGGAACGGAGAGGGGGAGTCACTCTGTTTGGATTCACAGAGCTTGTGTCTGTGTATCTCTCCAGGAGCACCTGGAGGGGGGAAGGGAAAAAGGATTATTTCCCTTTGTTGTGAGACTCAAGGGATTTGGGTCTTGGGGTCCCCAGGGAAGGTTTTTCAGGGGGACCAGAGTGCCCCAAAACACTCTAATTTTTTGGGTGGTGGCAGCAAGTACCAGGTCCAAGCTGGTAGCTAAGCTTGGAGGTTTTCATGCTAACCCCCATATTTTGGACGCTAAGGTCCAAATCTGGGACTAAGGTTATGATAATCCCGTAGCTATCCCATAGTTCCCGCAGTCTCCCTTGCCCATTGGAATTCTGGGTTGAGATCCCAATGGATGATGGTGCAAAAACAGTGTCGCAGGTGATTCTGGGTAAATGTCGTCACTCAATCCTTTCTCCGTGAAAGCAACGGCAGACAATCATTTCACGTCCTCTTTCCCTGGCTTGCCCTGGCAGATGCCATAGCATGGCAACCATGGAGCCTGTTTTGCCTTTTGTCACTGTCACTGTATGTGTACTGGATGCTGCTGACAGAGGCGGTACTGCAGTGCTACACAGCAGCATTCATTTGCCTTTGCAAGGTAGCAGAGATAGTTACCATCCCTATTGCACTGTCTGCCATTGTAATTTGATGATGAGATGACGGTTTTCAATCATTTTGTACCATTTGCAATTGGGAATTGATGATGACGGTTATCAAGCATTTTGTACCGTCTGCTGCTGTCATGGGTGCTCCTGGCTGGCCTCGCTGAGGTCAGCTGGGGGCGCATGGACAAAAATGAGAATGACTCCCTGGGTCATTCCCTTCTTTTTGTTTTGTCTAAAAAGAGTCAGTCCTGCCTAGAATATGGGGCAAGTGTACTAGAGAACCAGAGAGCACAGCCGCTCCGGGTCAGAGCCCCAGAGATCCCTCAGAAATGATGAGCTGCATGCCATTCTAGGGGGTGCCCCTGCAACAACCCCACCCGTTGCTTCCCTCCTCCCACACCTCTCCTGGGCTACCGTGGCAGTGTACCCTCATTTGTGTGATGAAGTAATAAAGAATGCAGGAATAAGAAACACTGACTTTTTAGCAAGATAAAGTGAGGGGGAGACAGCCTCCAGCTGCTATGATAGTCCAGGCAGGACATTAAAGAGTGGGAGAGGAAGGAACACAGCCTCTCACTGCTATGATAGTCCAGAGAGTACAGAATCTTTTCTTTAGACACGAAGGGTGGGGAGCTGATGGAGCTCAGGCTCCAGCTGCTATGATGAGGACGGTTACCCAGCATTTTGTACCATCTGCCAGGAATGACAGGGAGTCATTCCCATTTTTACCCAGGCACCCTCGGCCGACCTCACCGAGGCCAGCCAGGAGCACTCACGGGATGATGATGAGGACAGCTATCAGTCATTTTGTACTGTACCATCTGCCACCAGGGAAGGGAGGGGAGATCTGTTTAGCGCTGCAGCATCCCGTCTACCAGCAGCATCCAGTAGACATACGGTGACATTGAAAAGTGGCGAGAAATGATTTTTTCCCTTTTCTTTGAGGGGGGAGGGGGAGTAAATTGACGACATATTCCCTGAACTACTGGCAACAATGTTTTTGACCCTTCAGCCATTGGGAGCTCAGCCAAGAATGCAAATACTTTTCGGAGAGTGCAGGAACTGTGGGATAGCTGGTGTCCTCAGTCCCCCCTCCCTCCCTCCATGAGCGTCCATTTGATTCTTTGGCTTTCCGTTATGCTTGTCACGCAGCACTGTGCTGAGTCCCTGCTGTGGCCTCTGTCTATCATAGCCTGGAGATTTTTTCAAATGCTTTGTCATTTTGTCTTCTGTAACGGAGCTCAGATAGAACAGATTTGTCTCCCCATACAGCGATCAGATCCAGTATCTCCCGTACAGTCCATGCTGGAGCTTTTTTTGGATTTGGGACTGCATCGCCATCCGTGCTGATCAGAGCTCACACTGGGCAAACAGGAAATGAAATTCAAAAGTTCGCGGGGCTTTTCCTGTCTACCTGGACAGTGCATCCAAATTCAGATTGCTTTCCAGAGCGGTCACAATGGTGCACTGTGGGATACCGCCCGGAGGCCAATACCGTCGATTTGCAGCCACATTAACCCTAATCCGACATGGCAATACTGATTTCAGCGCTACTCCTCTCGTTGGAGAGGAGTACAGAAACCGGTTTAAAGAGCCCTTTATATCGATATAAAGGGCCTCGTTGTGTGGATGGGTGCAGGGTTAAATCGGTTTAACGCTGCTAAATTCGGTTTAAACGCGTAGTGTAGACTAGGCCTCAGCCAGTGTCCCTACTGCAAGCTACAGCCTAGAGGAGAACCCGTGCTGGGGATGGGGGTGGGGGAGGAAGGAATGCACAGCCTTGTCTGCAGCCTGGCTGGAGGAGCGGGAGAGAGGAGCCGAGAAACCAATGTGACAGTGAGTTTTCCTCTTCCACCTGCTTTTATTAACTCTGCATTTAAGCTGTGCAGCCAAATGCTTGTATTTGTTGTGTATATTAGTATTAGAGAGATCCCCTCAACCCAAGGGCAGAAAAGGACTGCCCCTGCCATGGTCAAACACACCCTCCCCTTGACCTCCTCCCCCCAGCTACTGTGAGTGAAATTAACAAGGATGCCAGAAATCTAGCCCTGGGGGCTGAACCATCAGGGAACAGCTGAGTTTAAACTATTCTTATGCAGGGAGCAGGCTTCGCTCTCCCTCCCTCAGTCAGTCTCCTTTTCTTACCAGTCCTCTGTACCAGCCTGTATCAGCTTACTTTCACCTCTGCTGTGAACCCTCTGCTGTTGAAAAGAATGTATCCAGTTAGAATGGAGGGTAACAAGGGTGGATTCTCAAAGACCATGTGCAATAGCTTGAATGGTTTAGTGAGTTGATGATACTAGTCAAAACCATAATGTATTATTTTATACCTGGAGGAAATTTAAGTGAAAAATATATCAACATAAATGTTTTATTATTAAAGGACTTCTTAAACATGTAGTGATTTAATAGATATTATAACTGTAATATCTTCCCAGTAATAAAGACAACCTTTGATTACTGAAATATTTTTTTATTTGGGAAGAGAAAGGAATGGACTCAGACTTTGGTCACTCTTTCCTAGATGTATAAATATACATTTGTTTCCTTAAATAAGGATGGATGAAACAGCAATGACAAAACTTACAGATACTTATCCACAGTTTCAGGGCTTTAGCAAAAGTGCTCCGTTTTCAAACCTAGAGCAGTCATGCTGCTCAACTGTCTGCTACTTCTCCCAGAGCTGCTTCCAATAGCTGATAGTGATTGGGTATTTACAACACCTCCTTCAAATACACAAAACCCCTCTGTACAGATGCCATTCATCAGAGTAACTGTTCCCAGTCAGCCAGACAGCTGTCAATCAAAGTAATTTGTCTGAACACAAAGCCAATCTGTCTGTAGTTGCAGGGCTTGAGCCAATTTAATTTAACCTCTTAAAGTTGAAAGGAATGTTTGCCCCTTTGACAATGGGTGAAATGGTGTCATAATGATTATCATTTAATTGATAAATGTAGACTTGGCACTTGAAAGTTAAACAGGCCCATTAGGACACTAGGAGTGAAATCCTTCACTGCAGAAGTGTGTCCTCATGAATCTGATGTTTAAATTTCCTGTAAGAAGTCTTCTCTCGAGTATCACATATATTGTAATGTATAGAAGCCTCCAACCGCCTGTTGAATGAATCTGGAACTGCTCAAGTGCCTCTCATGAGCAGTAAGCTGCTAACCAAAATTCTTCTTTCGGTTAAGTGGTCTGTGCTTTTTGCATAGGAAGACTTGGTCCTATCTCTGCTTTCACCATGAAGTTCTGAGTGGTCATGGTGTGCAGCATACTGACAATAATGTATAAGTAGGTGATTACAGATTAGTTACAATATCTTTACAACTTGTTACAATATTGTGATGCTGGCAAACCAGGTGCCAGCTTATGTCAAATTCCCCATGCCTCACTTGAATACTGACAAACGCATAGCTGGAATCAATCTGGCTCACCTGCATCTTAGTATTGTTAAAATAGGTATTAGAGTTACAAAAATGTGCTTAGTGTTTATACTCTATTAAATGCCTGTAAATTGTTGCATGCATCTCATTGATAACATCTGTATCTCATATTGTAAGTTAATATGTAAGTGTTTTGTATTATAAGCCTCTATAACTGCATAAATCACCAGGCAGGAGAGAAACATTAACTAATGTGAAATAATCTCCAACAGAAGGTGTTATGACAAAGAAGGCCCATCAATACCAGATGAACAATTATGGTGCATCAGAGGACAAAAGACTCTGGTCTCCCTGACCCCATCCCTCAGTGAAGAGGAGACATGCAAATGGATTCCTTCCATCAGCTAAATTTGCAACTTGAAGCAGAAGGGGTAAAGGAATAAAAGCCCTAACAAGGAGGAACTGCCTTTATGCTGGTTTGACTCTGAGGGGCAAAGGATGATTAAGCATAAGCAAAAGATCCCCAGTGCTTAGCCTGGGTTAGTCCTAAAGAACATGTAGAGCTTCTATTACTTTTACTTTTTTAAAATCCACATCTCTGAATGATGTAGTTAAGAGGACCTCACTTCCAGTGGAGGCAGCACTAAGCTGACAGAAGAATTCTTCCCTGCGTACCCACTGCCTCTCTGGGAGGTGAATTACTTACAGCAGACGGGAGAACCCCTCACTTTGCTATAGTGAGTGTCTACAGTGAAGCATTATAACCTTAGCTACTGAAGGTATATGCCTTCTTAGACCTGAGTTGGCTGTTATGGATAAAGGCTTGTAAAATATTAAAAGTAACATTTAAATGACTTTTGACATGCTTCAAAATTGCATTACTTTCTTCTTCTTTTCCTTGCCTCCATTTCTCTGTCTACAGCCTACCTTCTCTGCTTATTAGCTAAAACCAGATTTTAAATAGAAAAAAACATTTAAAGCAATAAACTAGGGCCTGAAAAGAAATATGCCAAAGAAGAAATATTTCAAAGAATGACAGAATACATGAAGTGTTATAAAATACTTTGGGGCTCTTAGAGCCAGTTTTAAGGCATTTATGATCCTAACGATGCACATAAGCAACTAAATATGTTAAAAAATCTGACCCTTAATGTATTGCATAAACTTGCATACTTTTTTAAAATAGCCAAGGTCCTGCTTGAGCAGTCTGTCTGTTGTGAAAATTTAGCTAATTGCAGGTTTATATGTTGAATATTCCCCCTATTGGGCCGTTAGCACACATTACAGATATAAAATTTATTTTAAATTAATTTCTTGAATGTTCTTTTGGCTCCTTGAAATCTTTACTAAAGAGATCCTATAAAGGATCATTATGTGAGTTCACTGATACCAGAATTCTCTTTATAGCCTGTGACATCATTAATATATTCTATGGCCAAACATTTCAAAGTTAGCTGTGTAAATATGGGTTTAGATGCCTACATTAAGGCAAACCAATGTGACAGATTTGGCCCATGGTTTTTAATGAAACAGAAAATGCCAGGGGAACATAACTATTCAGGAAAAACTAGTTAAGATTTGTTTATGTGCTGAATATCCCTAAACAGCCAGGTTAGTGGGGGCATATGGTACATACGTTGGGATTAACTCAGTTTCCATTGTAGCATTATAGGTCTCTTTGAGATGGACAGCTGCTGACCTATTTTCAGGTGTCTTGGTGAGGGTGGTACAAAACCTTTCTGGCACCTCAAAACACAACCAGGTAATATTTTACATTTTAAAAAAATGGTATCTATAGAACAGCAAATACTAGCAAGGTAAATCATAGAAGTCCTCTCTTAGAACTACATGTGCATGTTAATGTGGGAAAGAGCAGTTAATTTGCTACTCTGAAAAAGCAGTTTATTATCATGTGTATTACAGTTGCACTGAGAACGCCATGTGGACCCCAAATGCATAGTAAGAGACAGCCTCTGCCCCCAAGGGCTTCCAATCCAAATAGGGAAGATGGACTAAGAATGAAAGGGGAAAGAGAGATGAAAATCTGGATCCACAAAGAGACCGAGGCATTGCAACACTGAGCATCTGTCACCACTAGCACCACCACCTGCCTGCTCCAGATTTTGTCAGGGCCCTGATCTGGTAGGTGTGCTCAAAGTGTGCCTCCTGGATTGAGCCCCACCGGTGAGATAGGTCTGTGGACTGTACCAGCGCTTAAGTGTGTGATAGGCATCCGGATGCCCACAGTGAGGCTCTGTGCATGCCCAACAGCAGAAACCTAGGCACTAGGGGACTCTTATGGCAAAAATTTAGGTGCCTTCAGGGATAGATGGCAGTAGCAAAAGAAGGGGTTTTGAAGGTCTCAGTAGTGCCTACCTTTTTGGACTTAGGCACCTTAGTCTTTTTGTGGATCTGGGTCAAAGTGACTGGTCCAGGGTCATGCAGCAGGTCAGTAGCAAAGCTAGGAGTAGAACCAAGGTCTCCTGATGCCCTAGTCGGTACCTTATCTATTAGACCATGTTGGCTGGAAGAATATTTTACTTCATCTTTGTTAGCACGTCATTATTTGCTTGTTTCTTTATAGGCAAATATGCAAATTTGTATTCAGATGACATTTAACAATGTAGATGTTTTCCTTGAAACATTAGTCATGTCATATGAAAGACTGTGCCAGTTATCTGATATAGCACTTTGTGGATTGTTAAATTGAGTATACATTGGGTACCTTTATAGCCCCAATTCACTGCCGGTGCACTTGCACCATTGGAAGCAGTCGTAGTAAAAGCATAACTCGTGCAGCACAATGGCAAAAACCTGATCCCTGTCTACTCTATAGCTTCCACTATTGTTACCACCGCCGGAGCTGTACCTATGGTGAATTACATCTATGACGTTTGGTAGTGTAAACAGAGCCTTTGAGTTCAGAAATGTTCATTCTAAATCAGAACAAAAGACTATCTAATACCAAGTATCAGAGGAGTAGCCGTGTTAGTCTGGATCTGTAAAAGCAGCAAAGAGTCCCATGGCACCTTATAGACTAACAGACGCTTTGGAGCATGAGCTTGCATCCAACGAAGTGGGTATTCACCCAGGAGAGCTCATGCTCCAAAAAGTCTGTTAGTCTATAGGTGCCACACGGCTCTTTGCTGCTTTTATCTAATACCAGTAATTTTAAATAGACAAATAGAAGCCTACACAAAGAGCATAGCATTAACCTTATACATTAACAATAATGGAATTAAGGAGGACTTGGAATTTTTTAAAACTGTCCTACAAATTAAAAAACAGATGTGATTTAAGCTGTTTTAAGGACATGCTCCTGATGAGAGGGCACTACATTTGTCTCATTTCAGTATGGAGTATAATTTTTGTAGCTAAATTATGAACTGAAATATGTTTTTGTGTAGTGATTCTGCCAGACCTTTAACTACAGTGTTACTACCACAATAATGGTAAAATGATCTGCTGTGCTTCTTTAGCCTTTGAGTGCCTAGTGAGGTTATTAGAGAAAATTCTATACTTTGTTGTGATGCCTGTGGAAGGGCTGCCCTAGATAATAGGGCATGTAGATAAGACTCACGCAGTTCAAAATCTGCATTGATCTGTCATGTCCAGCACTACTTATGATGTCTGACTGGTTTGATTACACAGTGTAATAGGTGGGGAAGGAAAGGAAAGGGGTGGGGGTCAAGACAAGACAGAAACCAAGACTGCAAATTAAATACCTCATTGGGTCTTTAAGGATACATGGTGGCACATTTACGATTTCTACATTTGTGTACCCAGGTTTGGCCAGCTAATCCTTGAAGTAATCTAATGAGTCTAGTGGAATTACCTTAGGAATGAATTTGTCCTATTGTGTTCTGTATTTGTCTGGTTAGGTAAATATAATGGCAGTAGTAACAGACTTTAAGGAGTGCATGTAACGTAGTAGTATAGGGTGATGTTTTGGAAAACTGTAAGAAGTTTGAACAGCCTTCAGAAAATTGAGACTTAAACCTCTTTCCTAACACTGTGCTAAATCAAAAGCTTAGCTTCACCTGTGTTTGAAGTAGATTATACCACACAACCAAACAGATACACTTTGAAGCAGTAGGGCCTTTCTTCAAAGGGGAAATATTTTGTAAGCTTGCCTAGAGCATGTTCCCTTGCAGAAGATTTTAAATAGGTGAAAACCTGTAAAATCGTTTATGTGAGAAGCTATGAAATATGTGTATATGATTTCTGCATCTATAGTAATGGCTTATTTAAATGTTATGCTGCCTGCAATTCTTTCCTGTGTGAAAGTAGAATGAATTAGATTGTAAAATTAAGAATAGATTAAAGAAATGTTGTATGTACCTTTAAGCAGAAATGAGAAATGTTGAAATACAGGTGCCAGGAAAAGAAACATTAGGCATAAACAATGGTGCTAATGGCGAAACATTAACAGAAGACAGGTAATAGTTAGTAAGGAAATAAGATATGCATGCCTAGCCCAGGTAAATTTATCAGATTCTGCTTCCTTTGTTATCTTGTTAAGGGCTTGGCTACACTGGAGAGTTGCAGCGCTGGTAGTGGGTTTACAGTGCTGCAACTTAGTAACTGTCCACACCTGCAAGGCATATCCAGCGCTGGCTGTACACCTGGTCTGTTATTGGCCTCCAGGGTATTAGGAGGTATCCCAGAATGCCTGCTCACAATAAACCGGAAGAATGGCTGAACTCCGAGCTCCCCAGAGCTACTTATCTAAAAAAACAAACACAGCTGCTCTTTGCTCCAGCAAGCGAGCGGAGGCAGGGGAATTGCTCTGGAATGTTCACAGCTGTTTGCTTGAGGAGAGATGGGAGTCCGTGTTGAGCAGCTGCTTATGTGGTCTGAAGGCTATTTAGGAGTGCATAATTTGCATTTAGTGAATAAGAGAGGGGCGGGGAAGGGGTCAAAACTTTTAAAATGATTGAAGGTAGGTGCTGTGTATCTTCCAGTCCTTAGAACTTGCAAGGCAGGGAGCTGAGAACAGTGTCAGCTCCAAAAATCCACTCTCTCTGTCTCCCCCACGCTCCGTGTCACACTCCACCCCAGCCCCCTGTTTTGAAAAGCACATTGCAGCCACTTGAATGCTGGGATAGCTGTCCACAATGCACCACTCCCAACAGCGCTGCAAATGTGGCCACACTGCAGCGCTTTCCCTACACAGCTGTACCTCCCAGCGCTGTACAACTGTAAGTGTAACCATACCCTAAGTTCTCACCCTTTTATTTGTACAAACAAGATAGTTTGTGTCTTGCATGGTGCTCATTAAGTGTTACTAGCAGAGCGCTGTGCTAATAAAACAGAGTGGTCTAACAAACTGTGAGTCCTGAGTCTAACTTTGACACCTGTTTAATGGATTGAGTTTGCTTTACATCTTTAGATATATCCACTGGCTTGGGGCACCTGCAGTCTAATGCTGTATGAATGTATTTCACAATTATTTTCTGTAGTTTTTAATTAATTACTGTGGTTATATTTACATGTGAACTACAAAGAATTGTTTTTAAATCACTAAACCCTTTAAAAAATTATTTCTGAGGTATCCATAACAAGGAAGGAAGGAATATTCCTTTTAAAAAGTTAAAATACATTATATTATACTTGAGACATTTGCCACCTTCTTGAGAAATATGAACGGCAGACTTGTGGGTTTCTCTGGCTGAATAAGTGATACCACAAGCACCATCAGCAAAAGCTTGAAAGAAAAAAAAATGGACTAGAATTTTCAAAGGAGCCTGAAGCCATTACACTTCCAATTTCTACTGTTGTTCAGGGCAGTTGATCATCTAACTCTTGCAGGCTGGGATTTTCAAAGAACTGTAAACCTTTATCATTCCCATTACATATAGGCATTTGTGATGGCACTGGCAAGGGAATCAAGGAGTCTGCACCTCAGATCTTGAGTTTAGCATGTCATTTTATTCTGAACCTTTAATTTGGCCTCTAGCTTCTTGCTAAGGGAGGAAGATCAACAGATTTGACCTGAATGCATGCAGGCAGCGGTGGAAAGAACATGGCCTTGCATTATAACAGAGCAGCTGCTCTCCCAATTGAGCATATTCATTGGACTCTCCTCCAATCACTCCTCAGGATCTGATTCTTCAGGGGGCTGGCTGCTCTCAGCCAGGATCAGACCCCAATTGTGGCAGAGTGAGCAGAACCTCAAGTTTCCCCTTGAAAATTGGAATTAACCTCCTATATCATAGAAGTCGCTGCAGCATTTGTGGGCTAGGTGCAGTAGGAGTTAATACCTGCTTGATCATGTCCTGGAGGTACCCAACCTGTATTTTTTCCTAGCTTGCTCTTTCTCATTTTCATGTAATAATAATGCTTAGCAAGTCTATAAGCAAGGAGATTTCCTTAGCTTGCAGAAGAACCAGCCCTATTACCTCAGTGTTTAACAGAAACAGAGGAGTTGCAATAGTAATGTCACCAGCATTTCTTTTCAATATTCTTCTCCCTTTTTGCTAGAAAGCTGCTTTTGAACACTCATGGCCACAATCTGTTCACATACTTGGTAGGTAGGATATTAATTGAAATGCACATTGGTGAATTCAGAAGATCTATTTTTGATCTGTTCCTCAGACAGGTTTTGATTTTGTTTTCAAGGGCTTGTTCCTAGTTCTGGATAGATTCTTGTAATAGTCTCATATATAGCCATGTTAAAAAAAAATCAGCTTCCTTACATATAAGGCAGTGGTAACAACATTTAACAGGTTTCGGAGTAGCAGCCATGTTAGTCTGTATCCATAAAAAGAACAGGAGTACTTGTGGCACCTTAGAGACTAACAAAAAAAAAAAAAGCTTATGCTCAAATAAATTTGTTAGTCTCTAAGGTGCCACAAGTGCTCCTGTTCTTTTTATAACATTTAACAGTTGAAAGCATGTTCCTATAAAAAGGTTCCTAGTTCACCAAACCTAGCAATATCTCCTGATCTTTGCTGTATCATGGAAACAAGATTTCTGCGGTCATTACATTTCTGATAGATAAAAGAAAGGCAGGTTGATGGTCTGACTAATCCGTGGGTTCATTTTGACGTTTGTAACCAATACTATAATAATCCACACTATCATTCTAATAATTACACTCAGATCAGTTTTGATAACATTCAGTGGTTACATTTTTTTCTTCTAGACAGAGTAATTTCCTTTTCCTTTTAGATGCCAGTTTTACATTTGAAGATCGTAATTTAAACCAGACCAGTCTGAAATATTTTGCTTAATGTAGTTATGCAAAGCAAAATCCTATTAAAAATACATTACTCCCATTAATGTGGATTGTTCATAATTCTACATAGGCCAAATACTAAGAAATCTATCCAGATTTATACTACTTCTGGAAAATGACACACTGATTTTGACATGATTTCATAAATTAAAATATTTCTTGCTTGGTCAGTTACATCCATTATATATAATCAGTTATATTAATCATGATGATGGCCTGATCTCTTAAAGTCTTTAAAGCTTTCTGCCAATTTGTTGCAATTCTGGTACACAGAAGTTAGTTTAACAATGCCCTTGTCCCTATCCGTCGATTCCCAACCATAAAAATAAATAAAGCAATAACAGCAGCAGCCATTGCCAATAACAGAATCAAAGTATAAGAAACAATCAATTGTTCCTGAATAGCAACAGTGAAACACTGTCAGTTAAATATTGTCACTTGCACATGCTCTCTTCATCTAAAAATAAATTGCTAGATTGTGTCACCAAAATCAACGAGCCTACAATACTACTGACTAAGGACTATAGGATTCTTGGTTGGAGATCTCTTTGTGGTAAAGTGAAGGACGTGCACACACTGAGCCTAATTTTGTCTTACTCCTAATTTACACAGGTGTAACTCCACTGAAGTCAAAGAAGTCAAATTTAAAACTGTCAAACTGAGATCAGAATTAGGCTAACTGATATAGGCAAGCAGATGAGGAGACTCCCCTAACTGGTTACATCTGATCTAGTGTCTGATCACCAGTTAGGCAAATACAGCAGTTACCCCATCTTTTTTTGCTTTGTAACCTTTGAACCAAGTTGAACCTTTTATGAAACTGACTACACTGATGGTAAAATTAAGAATTACTTTGTCAGTTGAATCAATTTCTCCCTCATGGAATACCAAGGTCTGATTTTTTTCACCTGGTTTTGTCAAGAAATTACTCATCACAGTTATCCACGAAGACACTGGATTAATCAGGGCACAGAACTAACAATCATCATTTCTGGTAAATTGGCCATGCTAGTAGTCATCTCTTTGACAGAATTATTTTGCACACATCATGTATAATGCAATTTCTCATTGATTCTAGACATGAATTGCACTGGACAGAGTCACCCAGTCTTTCATAGAATTATTTGGACCAGAAGAGAGCTCTGTAAGAACATTTAATCCATACACCAGCCAGTGGCAATCTCTTTCTGGTACACTGAGTGGAAGCAAGGCCTTCCTACCAATTCCTGCATCTTATTAAAGGTTCCATTCATCACCCTAATAGCCTGATTTTCAGCAATACTGAACACCTACAGGTCCCTTGATTTCCAGTGGGATGGTGTATATTCAACCCCCTTTGAAAATCTGTTCAACAGCATACATATGAAGGACTCAGGTTTGGATCCACAAAGGGAGTGGCTCTCAACCGTTCTAGACTACTGTACCCTTCTCAGGAGTCTGATTTGACTTGTGTACCCCCAAGTTACACTTAGAAGTGCCTTGTTTACGAAATCAGACATAAAAATGCAAAGGGTGTCACAGCCTACTATTACTGAAAAATTGCTTTCTTTCTCATTTTTACCATATAATAAAATTAATCAATTGGGATATAAATAGTATACTAGATTTCAGTGTACAGTATATAGAGGACTATAAATAAGTCATTGTATAAGTTGATGTAACCCCTGGAGGACCTCAGTGTACCCCAGGGTATGTATACCCCTGGTTGAGAACCACTGCACAAAGGTACTTAGCTGCGTAACACCCACACTTAGGTACCTAAGTTCTATTTTAAGTGTCACTATAAAGTTCAGTTCAGCTTCCACCTAACTCTGTGGCACCTAAACTCAGTCTGCACCTAACATTTTGCACTACAAGTTACCCATGGCCCTAAGTTCCTGCCTCTGGGCACATGCAGTGCTCTCTCACTCTAGTGTCCAGGCCCGTCTCCCACCTAAGCACCAGAGTGATCCATGAACTGGGGTAAGATAGGCACTCCTCCGCCTAACTCAGATGTGAGGCCTGATCCAATAGGTGTGCTGAGAGACTAACTCCGCACAAAACAGATGGGGACCGGCATGAGGGGAAAAAGAGAGTTGAACCTCCTTATTACCTTTAATCCAGTAGATAAAGCATTCATGCAGGACGTGGAAGATGCCTGGTTCATGTCTCCCCTACATTTGATGAGGGAGAAGGGATTTGAACATAAGTCTCCCAATTCTCAGATGAGGAACCTCACCCCTAGACTCTGAGATATTCTAATGTGGGGCTCCCTCAATCTGTCTGGTTGAACTTGTTCAATTTAACTAAATATTAACTGGGGCCATGGCTACACTGGAGAGTTGCAGCGCTGGTGAGGGGGTTACAGCGCTGCAACTTAGGATGTGGCCACACTTGCAAAGCACGGCCAGCGCTGCAACTCCCTGGTTGCAGCGCTGGCTGTACACCCGGTCGAGCCTCGGGTGTAGGGATTTCAGCGCTGGTGATCCAGCGCTGGTCAGCAAGTGTGGACGCCCACCAGCGCTTTTATTGACCTCCGTGGTATAAGGAGGTATCCCAGCATACCTTAGAAGCCTCTCTGATAATCATGCACACTCCACTGCCCTGGGCTCAGCTGACCCCACCTCTAAATGCCCCGGGAATTTTAAAAATCCCCTTCCTGTTTGCTCAGCCAGGTGTGGAGTGCAATCAATCAATCAATCAATCAGCGACCATGCCTCCATGCCCCAGACGAGCCCCAGCATGGAACAATTCCGAGCTGCAGGACCTCATCAGTGTTTGGGGTGAGGAAGCTGTGCAAGCACAGCTGCGCTCCAGCCGGAGAAATTATGATACCTATGGGCAGATATCACAGTCCTTGCTGAGAAGGGGCCATGAACGGGACGCGTTGCAGTGCAGGGTCAAAATAAAAGAGCTGAGGAGTGCTTACTGCAAAGCCCATGAGGGAAATCACCGCTCAGGAGCTGCCCCCACAACCTGCCGTTTTTACAAGGAGCTGGATGCCATACTTGGGTGTGACCCCACTGCCAATCCTAGGAGCACGATGGAGAGTTCAGAGCAGGGAGAAGTGGGGGAGGGTGTAGAGGAAGCCGACAGTGAGGCTACTGGCATGGAGGGAGACACCCTGGAGTCCCAGGAGGCATGCAGCCAGGAGCTCTTCTCAAGCCAGGAGGAGGCTAGCCAGTCGCAGCAGCTGGAAGTTGCTGGTGAGGAAGAAGCTGCGGAGCGTGCTCGGGGTAAGCAGATTTTTATGTTTTGGGAGAGGAGGGTTTGGGTTATGGCTGCCTGCATGCATGCCTAAACGTGGAATAGCCCATTGATTTGCTCTATCACATCTCTGTAATCTGCCTCGGTAATCTCTTGAAAAGTTGCAGCCAGAGCGTGGGCAATGTGCTTTTGCAAGTTTATAGGGAGAGCCACCGTGGTCCTTGTCCCGGTCAGGCTAACTCGTCCGATCCACTGTGCAGCGAGGGGTGGAGGGACCATGGCTGCACACAGGCAAGGTGCATAGGGGCCAGGGCGGAATCCACATTGCTGTAGAAGACCCTCTCTCTCTTCCCAGGTAACACGCAGCAGTGATATATCTGGCAGTAGGAAACCCTGTTGAGAATTTAGGGATACTTGAGTGCAGGGCGCCAGGTTCGCGGTCCCTCCCCAGCCCCGCGGTGCGTTCCGGTCTCTCCCCCCGCTTTCCAGCAGGCAGCCAGCCCCGCGGTGCGCTCCGGTCTCTCCCCCCCCCCTTTCCAGCAGGCAGCCAGCCCCGTGGTGCGCTCCGGTCTCTCCCCCACCTTTCCAGCAGGCAGCGAGCCCCGCGGTGCACTCTGGTCTCCCTCCCCCCTTTCCAGCAGGCAGCCAGCCCCGCGGTGCGCTCCGGTCTCTCTCCCCCCTTTCCAGCAGGCAGCCAGCCCCACGGTGCGCTCCGGTCTCCCTCCCCCCTTTCCAGCAGGCAGCCAGCCCCGCGGTACGCGCCGGTCTCTCCCCCCCCTTTCCAGCAGGCAGCCAGCCCCTCGGTGTGCTCCGGTTTCCCCCGCCCTCACCAGCAGGCCGGCAGTTACGCGGACCGCCCCCCCCCCCCCCCGCCAGCAGCTTGCCACCTTCCTGTTCGCTACTGTCCCCTGTGCAGGACACCAGCTACCTCCTGTACCCAGTGCAGATAAACCCCAGTGACCCATTGGTCAATTCCCCCTCCCAGGTGCAGTCGGGGCAGAAACACTCACCCCATTGCTCGCCATGCCTTCGCTAACCCTGGCCTCTCTGTGTTATGTTAGGTATGTGGGAAGGATGCTACAAAAAGTCTAAAATCTCCTTCACTGTGTGATAATAAACAATGTAGCCTCTGTGTATTACATGTTTCTATCTATGTTTTTTTTAGTGACCTTGACTAATGCAGCCGGATCACCGGCCTCACGTCGCTTGCAGAACTTGAGAAAAAATCCGCGAAAATCAAAAGAAGAATTGATCAAAGCAGTTATGATTCACTACAACAGAGAAAGTAGGAAGATGCAGGAATGGAGAGAGAAAATGTATGAGTGGAGGCAAACAGAAAGCAGGAGAAAGGAATTGGCTACCAAAAAAACTTCAAAGCAGATGATAAGCCTCCTGGCTCGCCAAACTGAGTCTTTCGAGTCTCTCGTAGCCATGCAGGCAGATCTGTACCGTGGTAACCCACACCCCTCCCAAAGCTCTCTTTCTTGTTCCCCAGTATTTGCACAAAACACCTTTCTCCAGCAGCCAGTTTCTTATTACCCCCAGCTGCCCCCAACACCTGTACGATCACCTACCAGCCCTGATAACTACAATTCTTACCCTGTGCACTCCACCCCCATTACCCTGCAGCATAGTAATCCTGAAGTGCAGCAGACATTGAACAGTAATCCAAACAGGACATATTCAAACCTCTGAATGTACAGTCCACCACCCTAACCCCCCTGGCCTTTTATGTACTGTACTTTGAATAAAGGATTTTATGGCTTTTACAATACGTTTTATTATTGCAGGAAGTGGTAAATATTGTACACCAAGGTAGAAAGGAGCACAGCAAAGGCACCAAACATTACTGTTGGCTCTCAGCATCAAATTGCTCCCTTAAGGCATCCCTAATCCTTGAAGCCCTTTCCTGGGCCTCTCTAGTAGCCCTGCTCTCTGGCTGTGCAAATTCATCCTCCAGGCGTCGAACCTCGGAGGTCCATTCCTCACTGAATCTTTCACCCTTCCCTTCACAAATATTATGGAGGGTACAGCACGCGGATATAATAGCGGAGATGCTGCTTTCCCCCAAATCTAGCTTCCCATAAAGACACCTCCAGCGGGCTTTCAAACGGCCAAAAGCACACTCCACAGTCATTCTGCACCGGCTCAGCCTGTAGTTGAACCGGTCCTTGCTCCTGTCAAGCTTCCCTGTATACGGTTTCATGAGCCATGGCATTAAGGAGTAAGCGGGGTCTCCAAGGATCACAGTGGGCATTTCGACGTCCCCTACTGTGATCTTGCGGTCTGGGAAAAAAGTCCCGGCCCTCAGCCTCCTGAACAGGGCACTGTTCCGAAAGATGCGTGCATCATGCACCTTTCCAGGCCATCCTGAGTAAATGTCAGTGAAACGCCCACGGTGATCCACAAGCGCTTGCAGAACCACGGAGAAATACCCCTTGCGATTCACGTACTCTGATGCCAGGTGGGGTGGGGACAGAATAGGAATATGCGTCCCATGTATTGCCCCTCCACAGTTAGGGAAACCCATTTGTGCAAAGCCATCCACAATGTCCTGCACGTTCCCCAGAGTCACAGTTCTTCTTAGCAGGGTGCGATTAATGGCTGTGCAAACTTGCATCAGCACCATTCCAACGGTGGACTTTCCCACTCCAAACTGGTTCGTCACCGATCGGTAGCTGTCTGGAGTTGCCAGCTTCCAGATTGCAATAGCCACCCGCTTCTCCACTGGCAGGGCAGCTCTCAATCTCGTGTCCCTGCGCCGCAGGGTAGGGGCGAGCTCAGCACACAGTCCCATGAAAGTGGCTTTTCTCATCCGAAAGTTCTGCAGCCACTGCTCGTCATCCCATGCTTGCAGGATGATGTGATCCCACCACTGAGTGCTGGTTTCCCGAGCCCAAAGGCGCCGTTCCACGGTGCTAAGCACGTCTGTTACTGCCTCAAACAATTGAGTGTCTTGAGCATCAGGCATTTCAATATCATCGTCTGACTCCTCACTGTCACTTTGCAGCTGAAGGAATAGCTCCACTGCCATGCGTGATGTGCTGGCAACATTCATCAGCAAGGTCCTCAGCAGCTCAGGCTCCATTTGTAACAGAAATCTCAGAAATCGCGCTGCAGACTCACAATGCCGCCAAACTGCTCGGAATGTGCAGCAAAGCACCACGGGGCGTTGGAACAGGAAGCGGAAAGACCCGCACACTTCCTTCCCCTTCCCACAAGCCACAGCGCCAAAATGGGACGAGGTGCTCTGTGGGATAGCTGCCCACAATGCACCACTCCCAACAGCACTGCAAGTGCTGCAAATGTGGCCACACTGCAGCGCTGGTTGCTGTAAGTGTGGCCACACTGCAGCGCTGGCCCTACACAGCTGTACGAACACAGCTGTAACTACCAGCGCTGCAAAACTGTAAGTGTAGACATGGCCTGGGCCAGAGAAAGAGTAAGAATAATTCTATATAGGCCCCTTACCTGAGAAATGGCAGATCCCTATTCTAATCCCTCCTCATCAGGTGAATAGAGGACTTGAATAGCGGTCGCCTACATGCTGGATGAGTGCTTTCAGCACTGGCTACACTTAACATACTGGTTTTGTGGATCACATCATTGTTCCTGTTATTTTCCAGATGCCTAAAAGTTACTTTTGTGGATCCAGGTCTGAGCCCTTAGGCCAACATTTGCAGACTGGGCCCTGACTCCATACTTAGGCAGTTGAAGAAAAACAGCCTGTTCACAAGTGCTGAACATCTGCAGCCGATATCTTGTTAGGCTGCTGCAAAGCATTAGTAATGTCAACATCTGGCTTCACATACTTTCCCTGATAAATCAGGTATTTGTTTTTGTCAGGTTCTTGAATAAGGCCTTGGCTACACTCACACTTTACAGCGCTGCAACTGGGGTGTGAAAAAACACCCCCTTGAGCGCTGCAAGATACAGCGCTGTAAAGCGTTAGTGTAATCAGGGCAGCAGCGCTGGGAGCGCGGCTCCCAGCGCTGCACGCTACACCCGTAAGGGATGTGGGTTACATGCAGCGCTGGGAGAGCTCTCTCCCAGTGCTGCCACTCTGACTACACTCACACTTCAAAGCGCTGCCGCGGCAGCGCTCCTGCAGCGCTGCCGGGCCAGCGCTTTGAAATTCCAAATGTAGCCATACCTTAAGAAAATAGTTCCACAAAGGGACAATGGGGTTTAAGGATGGATTTCTAATATTTAGGCTAGGCAGAATTCAATTTTTAGAAAAAATTTAGTAGATAATATTGGTTTATATATAAGCACATTTCTTTTAATTTTATCGATTTAAATTTTTACTGCACAAAATTATGGAGTTTAAATATTTTTTAAATTTATTTTTATCTATTTAAATTTTCACAGTTGCAGGAAATTATAGGGGGGCCAGACAACAGAGGCAGAGAATAATTAATTACAGAAGATGTTGCTATTCAAAAAGTAAAAGCTGTATAACCATAAAAACACAATTTTTCGACATCACATGCCAAATATACAAAGTAAATATTCTTAAATCAAACTCTAATAAGTTCTCAAGCAAAATTTTTCTTACTTTGCCAATCTGTAAAGTTCAATTATCAACAATGGCAATTTTTGTTGTCAATTTGCATGTGTGTACAGTGCAATAGACATTTACGTATATTTACTCATAAAAATCTAACTTTCCAAGCCTATTTGTACTGATTTATACTTTTAGCACCCCCATAAATGATTTATAACCATGAAGTTGTATGCACTGCTAAAATAGGTGACTTCTATCCTTTTCACTATTACTTTCGTCTTTCTTTCCCTGTTCCTTTCTGTTTGTTACCTTTACATGACACATCTTGTTTAATACTAGATTGTAAGGTCCTTGTGGCACAGACCGTGTCATTTTATGCATCTGTACAATGTCTGCTACAATAAAGCTTTGATAGTGATTGGGGCCTTTGGAACACTTTTATGAAGTGCAGAATTAAGCATATGTAAAAATCATTGATTTTTTGCTAGTCTTTTTGAAGGGTTTCATATTTATTTATATAAATATATTTATATTTATTGTGCTTATGTCTATGCATTTCCTTTCCCCCTTGCCTCCAGACCTTCTCAAATACTACTTGCTCCGGTTTTGGCTTCTTACCATGACTGATTTTTCCTCTTGT
The DNA here is from genome assembly GCF_025201925.1 of Gopherus flavomarginatus. Taxonomy (NCBI): domain Eukaryota; kingdom Metazoa; phylum Chordata; order Testudines; family Testudinidae; genus Gopherus; species Gopherus flavomarginatus. The sequence goes on along the minus strand of NC_066618.1, from coordinate 248,373,440 downwards.
CTTCAGTTTCCGAATTTCTCTCTTCCTTACTGATCTATTCCTGCTGGAAAAGACTGCAAACAGTGATAAGTTAATGAGAAAACCGCTCTGATGACCAGGGCCGGCTTTAGGAAGTGCGGGGCCCAATTCGAACAGTTTAGACGGGGCCCCGGCAGGGATTACTAAAAAAAAAAAAACCAAACCAAAACAACAAAAAACACCTGTAGATAAACACGGGGGGCTTGTACTCACTGGGCGGTGCTGAGTCTTCGGCGGCACTTCAGTGGTGGGTCCTTCACTCGCTCCCGGTCTTTGGCGGCACTGAAGGACTCGCCACCAAAGTGCTACCAAAGACCCAAAGCAAGCAAAGGACCCGCCGCCGAAGTGCCGCTGGAGACCCGAAGCGCTGCCAGGTGAGTAAAAATTAAAAAGAAGCCTCTAGCCAGGGAAGGGATTCTCACTGGGTGCGGGGCCCTCTTAGGTGCGGGGCCTGATTAGGGGGAATTGGTGGAATTGGCCTAAAGCCGGCCCTACTGATGACTATTTAAAAAGAAAATGTGTAATAATGGTGTTGTTATGTTTAAATAGTATAGAAAGATAAATCAGACACAATTCACTTATTGGCTTTGCACCTCTGCCCCAAAAACAGAGCCAAAGGAAATGGATGGTTCTATCTTAGGGCTTGTCTACATGGGAAACTTATAGTGGTATCAGATGTGAATTTAAACTGATACAGTAATTCCTGTATAACCCCCTATGTGGACATTCTTTTTCTGGTATAAGAGTGCCATTTTTCATTTTAGTTTATGTTGCTTCGGAAGCGGTTTAAACTAACCCAGAAAAAGCCACTCTTGTACTGGGATAAGAGTGTCTATATGGGGGGTTATACCAGTATAACTATATTGGTTTAACAATACTGGTATAATTTTCCTGGTATATTTGGTAAAAGTTTCTTGTATAGACAAGCCTTTATTTTTCACTTTACCCATCAATTGTAGATTCAAGCTCAAATCTGAGGCCTAAGGACATTTGTGACATCGAGGTTAGGGTTATAGGGAATAAGGGCTTAATCTTGTGCCCACTGAAGTCAATAGCAGTATTTCCATTGACTTCCATAGGTGATGGATCACTTCATATGTAATTTTTGGGTGGAAACTATTATATTTTAATCCGTGGTTGTATAATTTCCCTTGAAAGAAACCAAAGTGAGAGATTTTCACTTTGCAGACTGTCCTGCTTCTGCTGTTTTTCTTTCTCAGTCAACGTTCTGCATTCCGACACTCTCAGTTTGATTGATACCTGAACCCTCTCTTCATCCAATCTGTTTATTCAGTAATATTACCCCAAATTTTCTACAAATGACAGAAAGTTCGGACTCCTTCATTCCTGTTTTTAGTCCAATTAATCAAACACAGTGTGCCATATCCATACGTGCTGACTTGCAGCTAATGCTGGAATTAGAGGAGCCCTATTTGCCAGTGACGGGGCAAACACTGGGAAATGAGGACAGTGATTAGAAGGAGCTTATGCTCTCCTCTCCCACCAACACACACCTCAGACAGCTGCCGGAAACTCACTTGAGAGCTAGCCACAGCTTGAGAATGGCTGGGCTAGTAAAATATTTATAAGAGCACTCAACAGCTTTGTACAAGATGAGCCATATGGCACACTGCTTTATCTACAGTGTGTGTGTGTGTGTGTGTGTTTTTTTTTGTAATAGTCTTTTTAGAGAAATGTAAGAAAACATATCTTCCACATACATCTGACTCAGAATCCTTTTCACAGTGTCAAAGTTCACTTAGGGCACAAACAAGCGTTCACCTTCCCTATCTGTCCTGGGCTGCTTTACGCGCGTCCTCTGTTGTTAAGTCCCATAAAGATTCTCTTCTCGATGTACCAATACAGCATATGCGATATCTATTTATTTTTCAGCTAGATCAAACAGCACTTTCAGTTTTAATTGATTTTTTGTTTGATCATTTTCAGAGAAAACACTATACAAATTTACAAGCTTATTGCAAGACAGAGGCAGCTGGTCTCTTACAGTTTCTTCTTTTAAAAGTGAAATGCAATAAAGGAATTGGCCATGTGTAGCAATATGGAACTGATTGAAGCTTACAGTGACCACTCAGCAGGTTTCAGAGTAGTCTTTATTAGCAAAAACGAGGAGTCCTTGTGGCAGCTTACAGACTAAGAAATTTATTTGGGCATAAGCGTTCCTGGGCTATAACCCATTTCATCAGATGAATGGAGTGGAAAATACACTTCAGTCTCCCTGGCCACTCAATAACAGACTTAAAAGTGGCAATTCTTCAACAAAAACTTCAAAACAGACTCCAGTGAGAAACTGCAGATCTGGAATTAATTTGCAAACTGGACACCATTCAAATTAGGTCTGGGAGTGGATGGGTCATTACAAAAACTAATTTCCCCATACTGTTACTCACACCTTCTTGTCAACTGTTTGAAATTGGCCACTCTCATTACCACTACAAAAGTATTTTTTCCTCCCTTGGTATTCTACTGTTGAGAATAGCCCACTTTAATTGAATTGTCTCATTAGCACTGATTCCCCACTTGGTAAACCAACTCTCATCTTTTCATGTACAGTGTATTTATACCTGCTACTGTATTTTCCACTCCATGTATCTGATTAAGTGGGTTATAGCCCAGGAAAGCTTATGCCCAAATTAGTCTCTAACTTTCACTCAGCAGGGGCCATCAGTTCTTCACATTGCGTCGCACAGCCATGCATTTGGAGGTGACAGACAGTGCGTCTGATGTTTGCAGTGCGCAAGAGGTGCCTGCGTGCATGCAGCAGTCACTCACTCACTGCTGGAATTCCTCGTCTCTGCAGGGAAGAGGGGCGGGAGGTGCAGGTATGGAGAGCCAGAGACAGTAGGTGCGTGCATGCAGTGAGCGAACAGAACCGGGTGCGTGCATGCGTTCAGCGCCTTGTCTCGCTCTCTCTGCACCCAGCTAGTGCACAGTCCCCCGCTGCATTTCTCCAGCCTGGCTCTGCTCTGCCCCGCCGCCAGCAGCCCCAGCGGCGCTGCATTTCTTGCGTTCACAAGCCGGTCTTTGGGAACATGCGCATTGCTGGAGCTCATCCTGTGCTGCCCGGACCGGCGGCTGCTGCTCCTCCTCCTGCCGCCGCCGCCCGCTGCTGTCATTTTCTGCCCTGCGTGGGGGGCTGTCGCGGGCTGCTCCTCGCTGCCTGCCCCGCTCCGGGACTCTCCTGCCGCCTGCGGAGCCGCGCCGCCCCCCTGCGAGTGTTATTGTTAGTCTGAGTCCCGGGGAGCCCGCGCGCGGCTCGGCGCTGCTCCGGCGCGCGGGGCCAGCAGGGGCTGGCGCTGCCTTTGGAAGTGCGGGTCCCGCCGCGGCTAGCAAGACGGCAGCCCCCCAGCGGCGGTGCGGGGTCCCGGAGGGGGTTGGGGGCACCCCCCGAAGTCCCGGAGATTCCGGGTGAGTTGGTTGCGGTTTCCAAAGTTGATGGTGGAGGGGGGCTGATGCATTAGCGCCTGGTCCAGCCTTGTCCCCCGTCCCCCCAAGGGGGGCTCCAGGTTGCTCCCCTGGGCTAGAGTGGGCGGGGCAGAGCGGGCACGCGTGGCCCATGGGCGGCGGAGGGGCAGTGCTGGTCCCCACAGAGCTGTTACTGTCCGGCAGGTGCGGGGCCGGCGGGGTCCCAGAGGCAGCAGCGTGACTTGGGCTGGTGGTGTTAAGGGATCTTCCCTTTGGATGGCCGGGCGGGCGGCCGGGCGGGCTTGTGTCTGATTTGCGGGTGCGGGTGTTTGGCTGGAGCGCTGCTCTTTCCCTGGCTGGACGGGGGACTCTCTAGGGAAGGCAAAGCGAGCGCGCGTGGGGGGAGGGAGGGCAGGTTCGCGTGTGTGTGATTCCGGCGCCGTGCACCGCTCGGGGTTGGGCGTAGCAAGGTGGTTGGATTAGCTCGAGCAGTAGCCGCGCAGTGACTACAGAGCTACGAAGTATCGGATACGCCTTTGGCCAAGCAATGTATCCTGTGGCGCTGTGCTGTTGGATCAGTAGTGGGAAGTGCTGTGCTCAAATGGCTGAGGTTGTGACATAAGCCCACAAAGCAAAGGAATCCAGAGGGATCGTTGTCACTCAGTCCCTGCCCAGAATTAGTATGAGCAGAGCACTCTCCTTTAGACAGGTGTAAAACACTGTCATGCTTTGACAGTATTTTACAACGCCTCGCAGGTACAGATGTCCGCAAGGTCCAAAGAGATGAAGAATCAGGACCAAAGTCTCAAATCAATGTGTATGTCTTGGCTTGCACCACATACGGCGATACACACAGCAGGCTGATTCTTTCAGCTTTGATTTTCCGTTCTGTTGTTGCCCCAGGTCAAATCCTTAACTATCGTTTAATTCAGATACAGTTACATTGTGACAGACTCCAGTTGGTTTCACAGTGGCATCTGTTCTTCGCATTGGAAACTCTTTGAACGGAAGAGATCACCAAGGGAGAGCTGGATTTTTTTCAAAGCAGTGCAGAGAGCGTTACATGCACAAATTATACATAACAGATAATTTACTGCGTGTTTGGAACATTTTTACTAATCTTTTTTTTAATCCACATACTGGAAAATAGACGTAACCGGATATTTGTGGAGATTGAAAGTTACTTGCGCTAATGGACCCAGTTATCTAAATAAACAAACAGTGATTTGTAGGTGGCTGAACCGTAAGACTTTGAATGATAGAGCTTTGTAATATTTCTTTTTAATCTGTCCCTGGGAGATTTGTTTTTAAGCAGAGTAATATATCAGCAGTGTTGTTGAACGCCTTAGTTGATTAAATTTGTAACAGGAGTAGAGTTTGTTGTGTACTGGCTCAGTATTATTCAAATGCAGAAAAAGAGACAAAGATGTAGTTTTGGCAGAAAAGATGTTTTCCTAGCAGCCATGTTTCAGTTGAGTTTATCTGATGTATAGAGAGTATCATGTTTGTTTAGTTTAGACTCAAAACAAAATAAGGGTTGCTTGTTGTCTTAAACAACATGTAGGCAGATCTTCACTGGTGTAAATTGTCATGGCTCCTTACTTCAATGAAGCAAAGACAATGTCTTCTGTTAACTGAGGCTTTGCCCAATAATCTCTGTGTGTGCTAGATTACGCTTTCAGCAGTAGCTATTAGCTATTTGGGGAAGTAAATTCAATAAAGGGAAGTAGTTTGTTACCAGATTTATTTACGTTGGGTGTAAAAACAGCTGAAATGTTAGAAACAAAGGTTTTACTACGTTCATGATTTTTAAACATTTTTAAACACCTGTGCTACTTTGTTATACAATTTATCATTATAGCAAAAGCTCCTCGTTTTACTAAGAAAGTCATTAATCCAGATACGATACTTATTTAACAAGAGGCCAATTCTGTGGCATGCTGAGCATCTCCTGCAAGTGCCAGCTGTCTTCAGCTGCCATTGGAATCAGTGACAGTAAAATGTACTCAGCACCTTGCAGGATGAGCCCAAGGATTTATTCTTCCATTTCAATACCCATCATGGACCCAGGTAGGGTCACCAGCTGTCCTGATTTTATCAGGACTGTCCTGATATTTACTTGTTTGTCCCGACGGATGTTCAGTCGGGACACGAATTGTCCTGATATTTTGCCCTTCGGTGCGCCCCCAGCTCCACCCCAGCCCTGCCCTAATTCTACCCCTCCCTCCCTCATTGGATCCCTCCCCAAATCTGCGCCCTGGCCCCGTCCTCCAGCCCATGCCCCCTCACTGCCCTATTGGATCCCTCCCCAAATCCCCGCCCTGGCCCCGCCTCTTCCACAAGCTTTCCGCTTTCCTCCTCCTCAGTCCCCTCTCCCGGGCTGGCGCTAATCAGCTGTATGGCGGCGCAAGCGCTGGAGGGAGAGGGGAGAAGCAGGACGCGGCAGCCAGCTCAGGGGAGGTGGAGACAGAGGGAAGGCGAACTGGTGCGGGGGGCGGGGTGTGGCGCTGCCTGTGGGTGCTCAGCCGCCACCAATTTTTCCTATGCTCCAGCAGCTCTTGGTTGTTTTTCCTTTTCTTTTTTTGCTTTTCTTTTTGTTTTTTCTTCCGCCGCCGGCTCTTGGTTGTTTTTTTTCGGTTGCTCCTCTGGCAGCCCCCCCCCCGCCTCCTGATATTTCATGTCTCTCATCTGGTCACCTTAGACCCCGGTGTTTCATCACAATATTATATGATTGTAAGATACTTTGTAAATGAACAAATACAGACACAGCTCTTAAATAAGAGGTTGAACTGAAGGCAGCGGGATTGCTTGCATGAGTAAAGTTTGCAGGATCTGACTTTTAACAATCTTAAATATTTTTCTAATTCCTTTTGTGAAATGCCATTTAATAATAAAAAAAAAGAATAATCCATAGTCTCTCTTAATGCCTTTCAAAACCCGTAGCTCTGCAGAAACCTAATTGCAAGGCATCTTAATATGAATGTGTTTTTTAGTTCATACATTGAATACAGAGGAATGTTATTAAATAGCTTAAGCTGTAAATTTAACCTAGCATTAGAATGATTTTAGTTTGATAGGAGGGACCATCTGGAGTCTAAATCATAAAAAGAAAATACTCCATAATCCAGAGCAAAAGTGTATTTTTGAAAGAGCCACTATTTAGTAAAAAGAACAAGAGTACTTGTGGCACCTTAGAAACTAACGAATTTATTTCCCACTATTTTGTGGGATCTACAAAAACAAAGCAGTTGAGCGCCTCTCATTGGCTATCCAGTGGCACTTAGGCAAGGAGCACTTTTTCCAAGGGCTCTGCTGACCTCACTGACACACAAGGAAGTTAACAAACAAGCATTTTTCTCAGCTAATTATGCTAAAAACTTTTCCCACCAAGTTTCTCAAAGGAGATGGCAAACAGTGAAGCTTTTCAAAAGTAGCACTTATTCCAGCAGTATACTATTTAAAACTCCTCAAATGTGGGGAGGAGGAGGGATGCTAAGGTTAGTAGACCTGGTACATTGTTAAACACATTTTAACACCCTGTTTAATAGAAACAAATCCTTAAGGTGATCCACAGTGTAAGTGAAGGCAGTCCACAGTGAGATCCCAAGTCTACAGCTGATAGTATGCAGGTCAACTGACCGGATCACATGGGGCTGCTCTGACTTTAATGGAGTTTCACATGGGCACAGCGGTTCTGTTGAGTGCTGTCAGATGCAAGATGAAGGCCTTAACTGGGTAAAGCTACAGGCCCCAATCCTGCAAACCTTTACTCTTGTGAGTAAAGTAGTTCAGTGGGGGTACTCACATAGGAAGAAAAGGAATTGTATCTAAATATTTGCATTGCTGCATATCAACATATCAAGCAAGAAAATAAAAAGTACAAGAGATCTTACAGTGCAGTTTACTTAATATTAGGTCTGTTAAGGGATTAAAAAAATCACGATTAATCGTGCAATTAAGAATAGAATACCATTTCTTTAAATATTTTTGGATGTTTTCTACATTTTCAAATATATTTATTTCAGTCACAACACAGAATACAGTGTACAGTGCTCACTGTATATTTATTTTTGATTATAAGTGTTTGCACTGTAAAAAGACAAAATAAATAGCATTTTTTCAATTAACCAAATACAAGAACTATAATGCAATCTCTTTATCACAAAAGTTGAATTTACAAATATAGAATTATGTACAAAAATACTGCATTCAAAAATAAAACAATGTGAAATTTTAGAGCTTGAAAGTCCACTCAGTCAATTGCTCAGACAAACATGTTTGTTTACATTTGCAGGAGGTAATGCTGCCCTCTTCTTCTTACAGTGTCACCTGAAAGTGAGAATAGGTGTTCCCATGGCACTGTTGTAGTCAGCGTCACAAGATCTTTATGTGCCAGATGCCCATGCTTTAACTACCATTGCAGGGAACATGCATCCCTGTTGATGATGGGTTCTGTTTGAAAACCATCCAAAGCAGTGTGGACTGACACATGTTCATTTTCATTTTCTGAGTCAGATGCCACCAGCAGAACGTTAATTTTCTTTTTTGGTTGTTTGGGTTCTGTAGTTTCTGCATCAGAGTGTTGCTCTTTTAAGACTTTTAAAAGCATACTCCCTACCTCATCCCTCTCAGATTTTGGAAGGCACTACAGATTCTTTAATCCTGGGTCGAGTGCTGTAGCTATCCTGAAAAATCTCATATTGGTACCTTCTTTGCGTTTTGTTAAATCTGCAATGAAAGTGTTCTTAAAATGAGCAACATGTGCTGGGTCATCATCCGGGACTGCCATAACATGAAATATATGGCAGAATGCGAGTAAAACAGAGCAGGGGATGTACAGTTCTCTCCTAAGGAGTTCAGTCAACACCGGCTAGAAAAGTGCCATGCATATGCCTATTCTCACTTTCTGGTGACATAAATAAGAAGCTGGCAGCATCTCCTGTAAATGTAAACAAACATGTCTGTCTTAGCGATTGGCTGAACAAGAAGTACGACTGAGTGGACTTGTGGCCTCTGAAGTTTTACATTGTTTTGTTTTTGAGTGCAGTTATGTCACAAAAAAAAATATACATGTGTAAGTTGCACTTTCAAGACAGAGAGATTGCACTACAATACTTGAAGGAGGTGAACTGAAAAATACTGTTTCGTCTGTTTATCATTTTTACAGTGCAAATATATGTCATCAAAATATACACTTTGATTTCAATTACAACACAGAATACAAGATATATATGAAAATGTAGAAAAATATCAAAAATATTTAATGCATTTAAATTAGTAGTCTCTTGTTTAACAGTGCAATTAAAACTGATTAATCACAATTAATTTTTTTGAGTTAATTGCATGAGTTAACTGTGATTAATTGACAGCCCTACTTAATATTAATGATAATTAGCTTTTTACATTTGCAGAGCACTACATTAATCCTCACAAGACTCCCCTGCAAATTCATAAGTCTTACAATGTATATTTTACATATGGGAAAGTTGGTCTATAAAGAGGCAATTGGCCCAAGACCAGAAACTGCAAGTCAGTGGTATAGTAAGTAATAAGTGACAGGACTGAGATTATCACCCAGGAGGTCCTGATTCCCAGCTCTCTGCTCAATCTACTAGACACTCACTGCCACTCCTCTTTTATTTAGTTTTATTCATTTATGTGGTTTGAATAAATGTTTTTAATCTAACATCAATAGTAGATTATTAGGACAAATGAGCACTAAATTGCTATGTCCCTGTTGTGTCATATACAAAGAATGTTCATTTTAAAAGGTATGAGTGAACAGTAAAGGTGAAAGATAAAGATAAACAGTGTTCATCTGTCTGGAAGTATGCTGTGGGAAAGTATAAATGTGTAAGAAAATCTCTCTCCATGAATATGTCATTTAAATGTTTACATAACTTAAGGATAATACTTTGATATCAAAGATAAGCATGTAAAATCGTGTTAGGAGTCCTGCCAAAGGCTTCTTTTTATTTCTAAACTAGCTGGGGATGCATCATATCACTGGGCATGACCAATAATGTCCTCCTCCTACTGATTGTCAAGTGCTATTTCAACAAGACGTTGCGCAGAATGTTTGGTTAGTGTTGACATTTTATTTCTACTTCCTCAGTACTGGCTTATGATCTGTTGTTCATAGTAATTGTGAAGAAAATGGAATTCTGTCCACGTAAAAACATGGAATAGAGAAATGATTTTTTTCCTTCAAAAGGAAGATACGGAATTGGGGAATTAACATAAAAGTTCATTTGCTTACTCACTTGGTTTGCTAAGGAGGCTCATGCTTAAAACAAATTGTCTTCCCACAGAAGAAATCTGTTAGTGATATGTTGACCAATTTTAATATTCAAAGACCCTTTTGATGTCTTCAGATCATCAGCTTTCAAACAATGTATGACAAATCTAGCTCCTTTTATATTATTGCTATTTGTTTACTGTAGCATCCATGATGTATTAGGTGTTTTCCAGGCAAGGTGATGTCTAGGTCATGACTCTTTCCTGCCCTGAGCAGCTCAGAGTCTAAGAAGAAAAGCTCTCCAGTGAGCAAACAGAGAGTTCAGAATTTTACTGTGTGGATCACTGATTTCATAGCAGTATCACAATTGTATATAGGTGGTGTCCAATTCTTAAAAATGGATTTGAAATGATACTTTTGTATCAATATCCATCAATACGAATTTCACTTTTATGTTAATATGTTTTCAGATAGTCATATATTTTAGCTAGCGCTGACAGATAATGTAGATTGGTTGGAGTAAAGCTGTTGTCATCCGATTTCAAGAGCCATTTGTTCTACTGTGGTGTGATAAAGTAAATGTAGATGTTCCTTAAAGCTGTGTAATAACAATGAGTAATGGCTAACATTGATATATCACATTTTTATCCGAACACACACACTCTATAAACTTTTACAAACTAACTAATAAAAGGGTTGCAAGTGGCAATTGTTTAATGGTACATGACAATGCTTAGCTGTTCAGGACAGAATGAGAGGGGGCTCACTCATCTAGTTGGGGGGTGAGGGTAAAACCCAATAGTAGCATTGCCCATGATAGGGGGAGGCCAGACAGCACTCTGAAGCACTCTCCTGCAGTTGCCTTAGGATCCATGCAGAAAGTGCCTTCTTTCTCTGAAGGATTAACTAGCCTTGCCCAGTGTGCCAGTCCCCAAACCCTCCTTTTAGAAGAAAGCATGTGGAGGATTCTCCAGGAAGGAAGTGAACCTTAGGCCTTATCTACACTACTGTGGTAAGTTGACCTAAGTTACACTACTCCAATTACGTGAATAATGTAGCTGGAGTCGATATAGCTTAAGTAGACCTACAGTGGTGCCTACACTGCACTGCGTCAACAGAGGACGCTCTTATAGATTCATAGATTCATAGATTCTAGGGTCAGAAGGGACCAATGTGATCATCTAGTCCGACCCCCTGCACAAAGCAGGCTACAGAACCCTACCCATCCACTTTTATAACAAACCCCTAACCTATGCCTGAGTTATCGAAGTCTTCTAATTGTGGTTTGAAGACCTCAAGCTGCAGAGAATCCACCAGCAAGTGACCCATGCCCCACGCTGCAAGGGAAGGCGAAAAACCTCCAGGGCCTCTGCCAATCTGCCCTGGAGGAAAATTCCCTCCTGACCCCAAATATGGCGATCAGCTAAACCCTGAGCATGTGGGCAAGACTCACCAGCCAGCACTCAGAAAAGAATTCTCTGCAGTAACTCAGATCCCATCCCATCCAACATCCCATCACTGACCACTGGGCATACTTATCTGGCGATAATCAAAGATCAATTGCCAAAATTAGGCTCTCCCATCATACCATCCCTTCCATAAACTTATCAAGCTTAATCTTAAAGCCAGATATGTCTTTTGCCCCCACTACTCCCCTTGGAAGGCTGTTCTGTTGACTTACCTTACTGTTCTGGTGGAGTACAGAGAGCTGTCTGCGGTCGATTTAGCGGATCTTCACTATGCCCGCTAAATTGACCCCTCTGCATCGATCATAGCAGCATCAATTCCCGAAAAGTGTAGACATGGCCTTAGGAGGTTTCTTGTATACTTCCTCCCCTCCAGCTGCCTAATTCAAAGCTTAATGAAGTCAAGAAAGAGTCCCATTGATTTCAATTGGCATTTAATCAGCCTCTATAGCTGGGAGTTGCACAGATATTTCTGTAACTCTGAACGTGGCCTGTTATGTTCTGTAGCGGTTTGGCTTTCGTTTCCAAATTTTCTCATCAATTATTTTCAAAAACAGAATTCTTAAAGTATTGCAATCGGTAAATTTAGCAAATGGAATGTTCGAGTTTTGGCACTATTCCACTGCATGATGAAAGTGACGACCAGTCAAAAGATAAAACATATGTGCATCCATGTGTGCATATATATTTATACTTTGCAGAACAACCAACAGGCCAACTTTGTTTGCTTAAAGAATCTGTTTAAAACATTTTGAAAAATGGAAAATTTAGAAGAGTTTTTGTACAAACAAAACAAAATCTCTCCATTTTGGGAGGAAAAGGACAACTTTCATCAATATTTTTCATTGAACAAATTCCAGCCAACTGTATTTTATTCTCCCAGGGCAAAACCTGTAGGAGTAATGTATGGCATAACCAGTTTAAGAGTCTATTAGTCAAAATGAGTAAGACTTGAGTGTAAGAAAAGTTACAGAAATTCTGCAATATGAGATTATATTATTCCCCAGTCTTTATCATCTCTATAAAGTCTCAGTACAGTTTCTGTTGATGGATCCTAAAAGAAATCTGCAAGGTGACTTTAAGACTTGCAGACACTGTTAGAGAAAGTACAGTACTGTTTTATTAATAAAGTCCAGATTTAACTCTCATTTCTTGGTGACTTGTGTCGAAAACCAGTTTAGCTTGTGTACAACTTGTGTACAGTACTACTGTACCGTGTGTAGAGTTTAAATGTATTTAAAAAAGGCTACTCAGCTGCAGATGCATTCATCTGGGAACTCACTCATAAATAATTGATAATCTGCTGAAACAGAATCTCTTCATTACTTCTTGGAATGATCACCTCTTCCCCCTTGCACTCATTGTTCTTTTAGAAAGTGCAACAGTGCTTTAATTAAAGCATAAGGCAGCCTCTTGTGTTCCCTGCAAAGGGCACATAACTAAACAGCATAAATGAAATGCATGACAAAGGATAAACATTTTATTTTCCTGTGGAAAGATGCTGTGTTTTAATGTGTTGGAAGAACCACTTAAATACTGTATTTGAAACTTCTTTTCATCATATCACAGGAGTGAGTTCTTACAATGGATTATTAAATCAATGAAATGTTGCTAATGTACTGCAATATAAAACATCAAATTAAGGATTACTTGTTGTAATGGAGCAGTTGTAATTACAATATTAGGGCTTAAACCTGCCAGCTCCTACTCCCATGAAGAATCCATGCTCCTGTGAGTAGTCCCATTGTTGATTACAGTGGGACAATTTGCATGAGCATGGATTCCTCATGTGAGTCAAGGTTTGTGTGACTGGGCCTTATTTATCAGCCACGGAAGCACAATGATAAAATTACCTTTTTTCAAAAAGCTATTATACTGTGTATAGATCTAATAAAGTATATTTGTGATTTAATTTTACCATTTATCTTATTTTTAATGCAAAAACTGCCTAGTTGTAAGGAAAGTTCATCTTACTGATGACTTGATTGCTTTAGAGTTATTTGCCAAGTTCTATAAGAGTCTTTAAAGCTTCTAATATTTGCTGCCAATTTCATAGTCTAACTTTGTTAATGTACAGGAAATGTGAATATCACATAATTAGAAGAGGAGCCTAACAAATCTTATGGCTATTTTAATGCAAGGTTTCAGATATTACTTTTATTTAATTGAAAGGTGAATGCTGTAAAAGCCTTGCCAATCTACTGTTTCTAAATGACAGCAAGTGTTAAGGAGTGACAGAAATGTACGCACCAGCGTGCTAGTCCCAGATCTCAATTTCAGATCCAAAACGTCTGTTAGTCTATAAGGTGCCACAGGATTCTTTGCTGCTTTTACAGATCCAGCTTTTCCTCCTGGCTATAGCAGGAGTGTGCATCTGTGGCCTCCTCTGGAGTTATGTCTTCTAAAAAATATTGTTTGTGACCAAATGAAGAATGGACATCCCTCAAAATGATAAACTAATTCTCTCTGAGATTAAAGAAAACCAGATCCTCATCCTGTCCCTGCAAACAAAGTTATTAAGCTTGCTGTTGTAACAGGATGTGCAGTCTTCTATCTTAACAGAACTCTACTATGTTAAATTATGGCACTGTATTCAGAGTGCCAGAATCTGTACCCCCTGAAGCCAGTGGGAATTTGGCCATTGAATTCAGTGGCAGCAAGAGAGGGTCCATATTATTTACATTGTTTTGATTACTCACTGCCTCGGGGGATCATTAAAACTCCTTTCCCTGCCAGCAAACTTAAACCCAACTCAGCTCTCTGGAACATCTTCGAATAATCAGCCCATTAACACCACCTGTATGTTTTCTCTTGATTATTGATGTAATGTCCGTTCCTGCAAATCCTTACTCACATGAATATTTCTACTGATAACTAAAATGTGTGGCTCCTCTATGGCTTAGGACACCATGAGCACATCAGGCCCAGGCTTCAGTCCCTTCACTACTTCTCCGTCTATTTCCATTGCCGGTTTAAGGTTTTGGCCTTTCCAAGCTGAGTTGGAGACTGGATTTCTATCAGTGAACTGCCAAAATAGTTGTACTCATCTGGAGATCAGTGCAGATCACAAAGCATGTGGGAGCCAGAAACAAACTGTTTTCAGTTGTGGGATTCTGGCTTTGGAATGATCTTCCAGAAGAGATTCCATGAATCAAGATCTAACTGTCTTTAGATAAATGACATAAAACCTCCTTCTCTGATAATTTTTTTTCAAGATAAGTGGAATCACATTTACAATATCAACAGTCTCCACTGTCCTCCTCCTATAAAATAACAAAAATTACATACCCTAAGCAGGGTTTTCTGTCTCCAGTAAAGGAGACGAGTCTACAAGAAGACATTTCAGGGACACATACATTTTTAAAAACAAGCAAACAAACTCAAGGGGATTGATGGTTTCTTTGTGCTTCTTGCACAGTGATTCCCATACTCCTGTGGGAATTCTGTGCCAAAAAATTAAAAATTTTGAACAAAAAAAGTTACAATTCTGCAAAATTATGCACAATTTTATTTGTCAAAATAACACAATATAATCACACTAGTTTCAATTATTTTGGTAATTTAATTCAAAATACCTGTCAGCAAGTATATCTGTAACAATACAGACAACAAAAAAGATTCAGAAAATGTGTTTTGACAAGCAGATTCCTTACTAGACTAGGCATATTAATACAGAACTCTGAGTAATAATTCATTTAAACTACAGTACAGAACCGTATTTCCCGCACCCGTCAGAAACAGTGCAAAGGCTTGTGGGAGTTAGGGATAATGGAGGAGCTGAGGGAGAAGTAAGTAACTGGTAGGAAGGAGCCTGGGTATGAACTTGAGGGGTTGCTGGGTATGGGTAGGAAAAGTATGGAACAGGTTTTGGGAGGTGGGGTGGAGAGGGAATGTTAGGGAGTGCCCCCCATGCAGACCCTAGCTGACCCCAACTTCTCTCATTCGCTCAGGTGCATCTGCTCCTATCCCCATGTGTGCCTGTACCACCATGTGTCCTTGCACTCCCTGATCACGTGTCCCTCCACCCCGGCTCAGATACCCCCTCCCCCTGTCCCCATGTGTCCCTGCACTCCTATGGGTCCTTGTACCCTCTGTCCACGTTTCCCTCCACCCTCATTCAGACATTCACTCCCCCCATCCCCATGTGGCCCTGTACCCCCCCATCTCTATGTGTGGCTGTGCCCCAACTCAGCCATCCTCCTTCCCCCTGTAGCTCTGTACCCCCTCCCCCTCTGCCCATGTGGCCCTGTGCCTCCACTCCCGTTCATCCCCTGGTCTAGTCTGTCCGCTCCCACTAGCTCTTATGAACCCCTGTCTGACTCCGCAGCAGCCCCACGCTGTCTGTCTCCCCATAGACCCTGTCTCCTGACCTGGCCTGACAGGCGCTGTGAAGAAGGCAGGCTCTTTCTCTTCCCCATGGTAGCTGTGGCTGGTCAGGAGAGACAGCTCTGTTCAAGCACCACAGTGCCCTCTGTTGGTTAAAAGACAGAACAGCAGCAACTTTTCAGCGGAAGCTATTTTCTGCACACAAAAAAAATTAAAAATATGCATGGTACATGAAATATGGCAGTGGTGCAGAATTCCTCTAGGAGTATTCCCCTCTGCATAAGGAAAGATCCAGGTCTTCAACTTGGAAGGAGAGGGAGTCAGATGATTCTGTGGCATCATCTCCCCTTTCCCTTTCCAGGCCTCACATAGGCCACCCTGAAGGCCAGGATAGAGGGGCCACTGAATCGGTCTGCCTGGACCATGTAATCACAATACTCCATGTAGCTTATATAAAAAGTCTCTTCCATCTCATCATCTGGAATAGCTTCAACATGAGTGCTAAGCTGCAACTCTGCTACCAGTCCTGGTTTGAGGGGTTGATTTAACTTCTGCAATTCTTTTGCCTTGCACCAGCATAGAGCTGAATTACTTGGACTTTATATGAATGAAGTGGCTATTACCCTACATGAATATATAGCAAATGTATATATTTTTCATGCTAGTAAAGTCTTTCTACATTAGGCATCAACATTCAGACTTCTGAGATAAACTTGTTACTAGAAAACCAGAAGTACTATAAATGGCTGAATATGATAATTATCAAGAGTATACATATTTTATAGATTCACCTTCCCTCCCCTCCTTAGTGAGTACTGTATATTTTAATTTTCACTTCAAGCATTGCTATAAGCCTGGGTTCAAAAGTATCTCTCACTTGGCATCTCCTAATTGTTTTTAAAAAAATACAGTAACTAAACTGACTACATTGTGTGTATGTTTCCCAAGTATGAAAGCTATGAAATGCCTCTTCATATTATGGGCAATTATTCAATATAAAAAGTACATTGTTTTGTGATGATTCTGTTTCAGGAAGTGCATTGTTTTGATCTGTTTGTAATATACAAGATTATATCATTTAATTTAGCAGTGTCAGAGACTGTTAATTTAATTTTCCTTTATTCTCATTAAATGCAAGATAACTGATCCAACTCAGTGGATGATTTGAGCTAATACAGTGAACAATTTGAACTATATTGTTTGCAGATCATTCATTATTTATGAATCTGACACGTTCGATGAGGCATACTGTAGATCTGATTGTCTAAAGAGAGAACTAAGGGGAAAATGAATACAGGGGAAACTAGATATTAAAATTCTGTTTTGCGCTTTGAGAAACTGTCAAATTATTGCATAATTTTAGTATGTTTTTTTAAGTCAATAAACATGTAAAGTGTTGGAAATAACTCATGGCTAATTGGGCAGAATATCTCTTTCACAGCTTTTTTTTCTGCGTTATTTGAATAGGAACATAACAATCAAACAAACACAAGAAGTTAAAATGAGTAATTTGAAGGGGATATTTTACAATTGACTTTTTTGTCACAACCTGAACCTTCCTAATTCACTGACCTAGTTACAGGGCGAAGCCATTTATGACATGCAGTGGTTTGACACTAGTACTGTAGTCTAAGTTATCTTTTTCAAAGAATGGTATTTTCAGAATTGGCCTCATAAAATATGTTGTAATAAGCAGTGCACTCTGACAGTAGTACTCTTCTTGCCTGCCTTTGTAGAGCCAGACAGATGTTTGGATATTTCTCTTATGTGTACCTTCACAGTTCCACGTATCCTGGATGCAATCAGCGATGGATTAGTAGAATAAGCTGCTCACATCTACCATTCAATGGAGTATGTAAAGAGTATTCTGATTATTTTTTTAAATGTACATTTACTAGCTGTTGCTGTTTCCTCCATTTTTTGACTCTCATGATCTGAGGCCTTTCTGTGTAGATTAACATGTAGCTCAAGGGAGTAATAATTTTTGAGTCCTTATTTAAAACATTGGAATAAGTCTTACATTAGTTAATAGTTTTAGTAACCAAAAATAATGAGCTTTGATTTAAAAAAAAAGTTCAGAATTTTTCCATAGTACATTGTAAAATGAGTTTTTGTTTATTTTCTAACTGCAAATATAATTTCTTTGTATCTAGATAGATCAGTATGTTTAGAACAGGTTATTTAATATTTTTTTAGTACTTCCGGTTGGTGACTTTGAAAAAATCTGTTACTTACCAGTAATTTAATAGCTTAAAGCTACCAGGAAATTGGGAATTTTTTTTTACCCTAATATTTTATATAAATGTGTGTTACAACAGGATCCACTCAACTAGGATAACACAGTGGCCAGTCTGCCATCCCAGTTAAATTGATGTCCCTGTTATGAAGAGACCCCACTTTATTCATTGGCTTCAGTGGGAGCAGGATTTGACTCTCACTTTTTGATGTGACTGTTTAGTTTCATAACCTTAGTACACATGAAAATTAGCTGTTGTATTTTAACTGTTGTGGGTAGAATCCTGAGGTCCTTCCTCAGTTTACTCAGTCCTTATTCTTAAACGTCTCCCATTTAATATAGAAAACGTGTATAGATTAAATGGAGAATAATGTTGGAGAAATTGTGGTGAAAGAGGAGACTTGATATGTGTCCAGTCATTAAACAGTACTGAGATGTATTCATAACCAGATATTGCAAACTGTTGGGTATTTATTAGCACAGGATCCTTTGGTAATCCTCTTGGGGCTTCTTAGTGGAAATGGTCATGCTCAAAGATATGAAGAATTAAACTCTCATCTGCTAGTAGTTACTAGACTATGGATAGGCTCTCACTGGTAAAAGAAAAATAGTCCAAAATTAGAGGAATGCTTAAAAAAATATCACAGGTTGTTATGGAATAAAATCACACAAATTACATACCCAGCAAAATAGAAAGAGATACTTAGATACTGCCTGAAAAAATAACTTCAGCAGGCCAGTCCAATATATTTTTTTAAACTGTTAACATTTGATAGACATGCCTGGCTTGATAAATATGAGTTGTCAGTAGTTTAACTCAATTTAATAAAATCCCCAGAAACAAAAGTGATATAAAGCATCTCAATCTGTGATATTGAACCCCCTTGCACCCCTTATTTCTCCCTCATACCCAGACCTTCCTGCCGAGCCTCATCCTCTCACACTCAGAACGCCCGGATGAGCCCAACTCCTTCTGCACCTGGACCACCGTGACGACCCACCCACACATGGATCCCCACCCCACTGAGCCCCACTCCCCCAGCATCTGGACCCCCCATTAAGCCCCCCACACCCAGACCCACCCACTGAGCCCCAACCAGTTTCACCTGGACTCTCCTGCAGATTTCCCTTACCATTGCACCTAGACCCCCCAACAAGCCCCTGTGCATCCAGATCCCTTCCCTAACACCTGGATCCCCCACTGAGCTGCCCACACCCAGATTGCCCCACACAGAACCCTCTCAGCACACACCTGGATCCCCTCACACTAAACCCCTCCACACTTGGATCCTGCCTTGCTGAGCCTGTCTGCCCACACCTGGTGCACCTGGTACAGAGGGGCAGGGCCCTGGGTGTTTCTGGGGCAGGCCCAGTTCTTGCACTGTGTCTGGGTTTGGTGCAGCCTCACTGCTGTGTCTGTGTCCCGGGTGGGGAGCTGCACAGTGATCTCCCACCTCTGTGCAGCCAGTGGCCTGTGCTCCCCAATGCCATGCTGGAGCCTCCACATTTATGTGGCAAATAATATTTGGCAGAATTTTTAAATATTGTGCACAGAATTTTTAATTTGTTGGTGCATAATTTTTAGTATTTTTGGCACAGAATGCCCTCAGGAGTAACTACTGTCTAAAGGAACTTAAGAAACATAGATTTCTGTACTTGAAATCTGTCTAGAGATGGTTGTCTCATTTCTCCAATATATTTCTAAACACTGAAAGTGCGCTGTACTTAATTAAAACAACGCTCCTTGCATTGCAACTTTAGTTGATAGCTATTTCTTCTTTATTTGGAAACTATTGTATAAAAACAGCCAGTGCTCAGAATGTCATACGTGTGTATGTAGTGAAAAATTTAATAACCCTTTAGCACCAACTGTATATATCTTAATTAAGATAAATTTATGCAAATTAAAGCAATCCTTTCCAAAGAGCCTGCTGTAAATAACTCATTTGTGTGCTGGGGAGCTGTGTCTGAGGATGGAAGAAAGGTCTGTGGGGGGAATATTACCTTTGGCTCTCTGCAGATGATGCTCCAGCCTAAAGGCAGGAGTGGTCACAGACCATTTGCTGCAAATTTAACTTTGCCTCCTTTTACCCTTCCACATAAACCTTGTTATCAGATTAAAATCATGACTGGTGTGAAGAAAGTAAATAAGGAAGTGTTATTTACTCCTCCTCATAACACAGGAATTAGGGGCCACCAAGTGAAATTAATAGGCAGCAGGTTTAAAACAAAAAGAAGGATCTTTTCACACAACGCACAGTCAATCTGTGGAACTCCTTGCCAGCGGATGTTATGAAGGCCAGGACAATAACAAGATTCAAAAAAGAACTAGATAAATTCATGGAGGATAGATCCATCAATGGCTATTAGCGAGGATGGGCAGGGATGGTGTTCCTAGCCTCTGTTTGCCAGAAGCTGGAAATGGGCGACAGGAGATGGATCACTTGTTCTGTTCATTCCCTCTGGGGAACCTGGCATTGACCACTGTCAGAAGACAGGATACTGGGCTAGATGGACCGCTCGATTGACCCAGTATGGCCGTTCTTATGTTTTTATTATTTTCATCCAACACTAGTAATGCAGACATTTGGCATAGTAGTTGCTTACATTGGAATGGGTTAGTGTAGTAAAACATTGTAAGTAGACCGGTGACTAAAGGAGATCATGGAAGGTTGATATTCCTAGGGAGGCAGAATTAAGATTGTAGTGCATAGCCTGTGGTATATGGTAGTTGTGATAATGGTAAGGCGTGTGCCTGTGGATGGAGAACTGGTGAGCATGTGCTTAATTTTTCACTTACTTGCTTTTGTTGGTTTGTATCCAGTATGTTGTTTCTAATTACTTCACAACTAAGTTCTTTGTTAATTTCTTAGTTTCTTTTTAACACTTAATCAGAAGGGGAGGGCAAATGTGAAGGTAGAAATGCAGCTGAAGAGACAATTTTTGGCTGTCAATAAATTAGGGATATAAAAGGTTAACTGGTAAGCAATAGTCTTACTGGTTAACCCACCTTAACTGTTAACCCTGGGCTGGGTGGCTGGCTGGGCCGGGTGGCCAGCCAGCCCAGGCGGCCTTATGCTGACCCGAGTGGCCTTGTGCCCGCTGGCGCATCCAGAGCCGTGCTGCCTGGCCAGAGTGAGTCCAGCCATGCTGTCCGGGTAGAGCAGCTGGAGCCATACCACCCGGCTGGAGCAGCGCCGGCCAACTGGAGTGGCCCTATTCATGCTGCCCGGCCAGAGCAGCCCCAGTGGATTGGCCCCAGACCCAGATGCTTAACACCTTTTAAATGGCATATTTTTATTCGTTTAAATGGTTAACTTTTTAAACGGTATTTACATCCCTACAACAAATATACATGAATCTTTAAGAGCTGTCAGGTGCATGTCAGTTCTTCTCTGTTGTAGAATAAAATCTGATAGAAAAGTCTAGCTCCTGATGGTAACAGTTTGCATGAACTTGGCCCACATCAATCAGCTTTGTGTTCACAGTGCACAGACTTTCAGTTGTAACAGCTAAAAGTTACCCATTATTTTAAGATAAATGCCAAACCACACTGCAGGAGATTGACTCCGATCCACCTTTTTATGTTTTGTGTACACAGACAGACAATGATTGTTAAGAAATAGAACTACTGTGAACATTTCATCTTGTACTTTCCCTTCACCTCCTTACTGTTAGGCTTCCATTTTAAAGATGCATAATACCTATATTCACCTTGTGCTGTCCGTCAGTGAAGTGATGTGTCTTCCACACAGTTACAGATGGTCCTACAAAAGTGTGTACACAAGACCAACAATGTTACCTCTCTTATGGCTGCAAATCTGAGAAACATGAGTGAAAATCCCATTCTTAACTGGATAACTCAGGTGTCCTTGACCAGTAACATAATTTGTTGCCTTACAAAGAGACTTGAGTTAACAAATACTAGTTAAAACTGAACTTGTTTGTTTAAGTACTTCATATAGTGTCCTCTTTTAAAGTTCAGTTTTGACTATGATTGTTTCTGATTTCCTGAAACACATTGGTCATTGCGGAATAACAGAACAGGTGGTGTGTTTCTGATCTTAGCTGGCATACTAAAAAACCTGAAGTAATATTATTCCCATATTCAGGGAAGGAGGCTTTATCAACACAAACTGACAGAGCTTTCTCACTCTAAAAGAGAAGTGTGTGGCACTGTGCATGTCTCTTAGTTTTGACAAAGCTAAGTGAAGAAAGAAGAAGTCTAGGAAGAAAATAGAGAAACTGACTGCTTATGCTTTCTTTGCGTTTATATCTCCTGTAAGTTTCTGAAAACTTTTCCTACAGGAGCCCAGTAGTGGCTCATTTATAGCTGACAGCCTCTAAAGGAGCTGAAAAATAAGGATAATGCAAAATGATTTGCAGATGTCAGGTAGAATTTCAGTGTAGCTGTTATCAGTGACCCCAGCCTTTTCATTTTATCAGGAAATTTTTGCATTAACTATAGTTATAGCTGCTTCTTGAGTTCACACTTTGCCAGTGGGGCAGAAGCAACATTACTGACGTGCCATATATTTTTCCCGAAGCTTCTCTATACACACAAAACAAAATTGAAGGGATATTCATGTTCATTTAATTATTTCCCATTAACGATAACAAGAGACTATTTTTAAATGGGCTGGGTCTGAGCTTTCTCAGTGATTCCTTCCCTCTGTATGCACTATTGCAACTGTTGTGATCAACAGAGAAATTGTAGCTGGGAAGGTCTGAGATAAAAATTCTACAGGTAAGGGCAGACAGCTCTCTGTAGAAGACCTGGAATTTTAAAACTTCCAGCTATAGAACAGAAGGAAGCAGAGAGTTGCCATTGTAGCGCATGATGCAAAACCATGCCCTTCACACAGGCCTTCCCCAAATTAGCTCCCAGTCCAATGAAGCACCTAAGTGCATGCTTAACTTGGAGTGTGTTAGTAGCCCCATTGAAGTCAAAAAGTGAAGCATGTGCTTAAGTGCTTCATCAGAGCTTACTGAAGGAAAGACTGGCAACATTCTCCTAGAAGACAAGCACCAAGAAGTGAACCTGGTTAGGAATGAGGTAAATCCAAGAGAGGTCTTTTTTGCCTGGTAAGGCTAAACTGATGTGACCCCTCAGTTCATTATTTCTGGCATCTGGATACTATCGTGATGGCAGAAATAATGCACAGATTGACGCATATAGGAATAATGGAATAAACTAACAAACATTCTGATTAAAATTTTGGAAGAAGGCTTCTTGGAAATTTTAATTTTCAACAAATCACAAAATTTGACAGGCATGTATGTACATATACAGTAGTTACTGCTGAAAAGATTTCCATGACAGCTGAAAAAGATCTTCACTTCTCAGTGCAATGGGATTTACATGGGTATACTCCATCAGTGTTTCATAGCAATTACACGTACAAATCTATCTTTGCAGAGAGGTGACTACAAGTATAAAAATGACATTAGAAGCTACACTTACTGTTCTAACATGAGCATGTAAGCTTAATTTTTATTTATTGCTCACTAGATAGATGCTAACTGCTGAGAAACAATATACTGATACTTTTATCCTTTAGTTGTATGTGAGCTGGTGGGAAGCTGTGGTAGCAGTATCATTAGCTAAATGAAAAAAATCTGCATGTTTTCAAGAGCATATTTTATTTGCATTACAATAGATGCTGCTAACGTTCTTGATTATTTGGGATCAGTGTGCTCTGATAAAATATTCTGGATGGTTGTGGCATGGGCAATAGGCCTGGGACTTATACCTAAGAGCTTGTCTACACTTTCATTTTGTAGCGCTCTAACTTGCTGGCTCAGGGGTGTGAAAAATCACTCCCCTGAGCGCAGCAAGGCTGAGTGCTTTAAAGTGCTAGCATAAACAGGCTCCGAGCGCTGGGAGCCGTGCTCCCAGTGCTTGGAGCTAATCCCCTCATGGAGATGGATTACCAGGAGTGCTGAGAGAGCTCTCTCCCAGCGCTCATGCGCGACCACACTCGTACCTCAAAGTGCTGCCGCGGGAGCGTTCCTGTGACAGCGCTTTGAAGTTTCCAGTGTAGCCATACCCTAAGTCAAGTTCTCGGAGTTAACTATTGAACAACATAGCATGCACAACATGATGAAAAACACGTAATTGGATGTTTAATGATTTCAGAGACAGTCTGAATAACAGTGGACCCATGTCAATTAATTATAGTTGAGGTTTTGGGTGCCAAATTGTGCCTGTCTATCTGTCTCTCTCTCTCTCAACCCCCCCAGCCCCAAACAAAACAAAACAAAACAAAAAACACACCACACCTGGAAGCTAGATAAAAAGGCCATAGATAAGGAAATTAATATTCTTAGACTGAGCACGGAGGCTACTTTAGCACATATCAGAAGCAAAGAAGGCCTGCAACTCCTACAGAAGAAAGGAAGATAAGAATAAAAAATCAGTATGATGAAATGGCAAAGTTCAATAGGTTTCAGAGTGGTAGCTGTGTTAGTCTGTATCAGGAAAAAGAACAGGAGTACTTGTGGCACCTTAGAGACTAACGAATTTATTTGGGCATAAGCTTTTGTGGGCTAAAACCCACTTCATCAGATGCATGCAAGAGGTTATTCAAGTCTTATGGGTATCCTTCACAAAATTGATATCTAACCCTAGAAAATCCTATAGAAAGGAGTGTAAACTCAAACTATGGCGGGTCAAATATAAGATGAAAATAAGAACTAATAGGCAATTTGATGAGCTAGTAGTCAAAGACATAAAAACTAATAAGAAATTCTTTATATACCAAAAGGAGGAAATCTGTAAGAGAATTGGTAGGTCTCCTGGATCATCTGGGAGTTAAAGGAATATTGAAGATAGCAAGGGCATTGCAGAAAAATTCAATTATTTGTTAGCTTTATTTTTTACTAAAGGGATTTTGGAGAGGTACTCTTTAGGTAACAAAGGGTATGTCTACACTACGGGATTATTCCGATTTTACATAAACTGGTTTTGTAGAACAGATTGTATAAAGTCAAGAACACGCGGCCACACTAAGCACATTAATTCGGCGGTGTGCATCCATGTACCGAGGCTAGCGTCGATTTCCGGAGCGTTTTACTGTGGGTAGCTATCCCGTAGCTATCCCATAGTTCTCGCAGTCTCCCCTGCCCATTGGAATTCTGGGTTGAGATCCCAATGTAAAATCAGTGTCTCGGGTGATTCTGGGTAAATGTCGTCACTTAATCCTTCCTCCGTGAAAGCTACGGCAGACAATCATTTCGCGCCCTTTTTCCCTGGATTGCCCTGGCAGAAGCCATAGCATGGCAACCATGGAGCCCGTTTTGCCTTGTCACTGTCACTGTATGTGTACTGGATGCTGCTGACAGATGCGGTACTGCAGTGCTACACAGCAGCATTCATTTGCCTTTGCAAGGTAGCAGAGACGGTTACCATCCCTATTGCACCGTCTGCCATTGTAAATTGGCGATGAGATGACGGTTATCAGTCGTTTTGTACCGTCTGCTGCTGTCATGGGTGCTCCAGGCTGGCCTCACTGAGGTCAGCCGGGGGTGCATGGACAAAAATGAGAATGACTCCCCAGGTCATTCCCTTCTTTATATTTTGTCTAAAAATAGAGTCAGTCCTGCCTAGAATATGGGGCAAGTGTACTAGAGAACCAGAGAGCACAGCCACTCCAGGTCAGAGCCCCAGAGATCTCGCAGAAATGATGAGCTGCATGCTATTCTAGGGGGTGCCCCTGCAACAACCCCACCTGTGGCTTGCCTCCTCCCCCAACCCTCCTGGGCTACCGTGGCAGTGTCCCCCCATTTGTGTGATGAAGTAATAAAGAATGCAGGAATAAGAAACACTGACTTTTTAGTGAGATAAAATGAGGGGGAGGAAGCCTCCAGCTGCTATGATAGTTCAGGCAGTACAGAATCTTTTCTTTAGACATGAAAGCAGGGGCTGATAGCAACTGGAGACTGAGCTCTATGATGAGGACAGTTACCAGCCATTCTGTACCATCTGCCGGAATGACCAGGAGTCATTCACATTTTTATCCAGGCACCCCCGGCCGACCTCAGCGAGGCCAGCCAGGAGCACTCACGGGCTGATGATGACGATGGATGGCAGTCATATTGTACTGTCTGCCACCGGGAAGGGGATGCTGGTGTTCAGCGCTGCAGCACCCCGTCTACCAACAGCATGCAGTAGACATAGGGTGACATTGAAAAAAGACGAGAAATTTTTTTTCCCTTTTCTTTTTGGGGGAGTAGGGTGTAAATTGACGACATATACCGTGAAACATGCAGGAAAATGTTTTTAACCCTTCAGGCATTGGGAGCTCAGCCAAGAATGCAAATGCTTTTCGGAGACTGTGGGATAGCTGTAGTCCTCAGTACCCCCTCTCTCCCTCCATGAGCATCCATTTGATTCTTTGGCTTTCCATTACGCTTATCACACAGCACTGTGCTGTGAACTCTGTATCATAGCCTGGAGATTTTTTCAAATGCTTTGTCATTTCGTCTTCTGTAATGGAGCTCTGATAGAACAGATTTGTCTCCTCATACAGTGATCAGATCTAGTACCTCCCTTACGGTCCGTGCTGGAGCTCTTTTTGGATTTGGGACTGCATCGCCACCAGTGCTGATCAGAGCTCCATGCTGGGCAAACAGGAAATGAAATTCAAAAGTTTGCGGGGCTTTTCCTGTCTACCTGGCCAATGCATCTGAGTTCAGATTGCTTTCCAGAGTGGTCACAATGGTGCACTGTGGGATACCGCCTGGAGGCCAATACCGTCAGTTTGCTGCCACACTAACCCTAATCAGACATGGCAATAGCGATTTCAGCGCTACTCCCTTCATTGGGGAGGAGTACAGAAATCGGTTTAAAGAGCCCTTTATATCGATGTAAAGGGCTTCGTTGTGTGGACGGGTGCGGGGTTAAATAGGTTTAATGCTGCTAAATTCGGTTTAAACGCGTCGTGTAGACCAGGCCAAAGATGAGGAACTGTCAAAGAGGAGTTTATTGGAAGAAACTGACAAATAGCAACAAGTCTCCAGAACTATATGGTGACACACAGGAGTTCTGAAGGAATGTAAGAATGAAGTAATGGAGTTTCTAACAAAAGTATGCAGTCTCTTATTTAAAATCAGCTACTACACAAGAAGATTGGAGGAAAGCAAATATTGGCTGGGGACTCCCATGAGTCTGCGTTTTGCCATCTGAAAGGGAAGACTGTGATGCATCATGGGCAATGGAGTTCAACCAGGGATCCCAGTCTATAGAAGAGAATGGGAGCAGGAGTCACTCTGTCTTCCATGACATGTAGCAGCATTTCCAATTAGAAATATTTTTGGGTTTGAATTGCTGATGAAAAATTGACATTTTGGGGGGGGAGCGGGGTGGGAAGGAAGAGGATATTTTTGACCATGGTCGTCTGTTGTTTAATGAATAGGTGGGCAGGACCAGATTAAGACCTTTAGAGTCCCTTAGCACTGAAAAGATTATGGTGCCCCCCATATGTAATTCAAAATAAAAACAATACTACACTGTAAAATAAAATTTTATTTTTTGAAATGAAACAAAACTTACATATATGCTGAAATTAAAATATCTTCTTTCTAGATTTTCTGATTGCAAAATTCTGGATAAATTCATTGAAGCTGACTCGACGAAGCATGTCCGCTTCCATACACAATAGGGAAAGTGAATCAAGTCTGTCCTGACACGTTGTTCTCTGAGGGTTTTTTTTTCTTTTCAGCTGAGAAAAAGAGCGTTCTGCAGAGTAGTTAATAATCATCAATGTTAGAAAAATATGTAGTGCAATCTCTACATTTGGAAATACACATTGTATTCTGTCTTTCAGTATTGTGTCATGAAGACCAATGTGACTGAATTTCATTTTTCCTGTTTCATTAAACTTTGCGCACATATAACAGTGGAACTGCTGTACTTCTCTACAGAGATTCATGTTCAAGTCAACAGGGTATGAGTCAACTAGCTTTTGGGAACCTTGTGAATATTATTCGTCAGATAAGTCCATATCGTTAAGAGAAGAAAATCTACTTGATAGTTTTTTGTACATTTCACCTCTCCTCTTCATATGAGCTTCAAGTGTATCAATTATAGCATAGTAAGTAGATATGTGAAATTTGTCTCTAAGATTCAGTGCTGTTTCTGTTGCACTGCTATCAGTTGCTTGTTTTTTTTCTGATTCTCTTGCGGTACTGGGCTTCTTTGTAGTTAGTATCAGGCAAGATATCTTTTGATATATCTTCAAATCTTTCGAAATCATTCCTCAAAGTGTGTAAGTGGTCTGCTAATGATTCACAGAGGTCTGACGTGTTTTCAAATCCAATTCTTTTTCTTGGGGAGCTTGACTTTTATAATAAAAGTGTGGTAAAATTTCATTCCACATGGTCAACATGCATACAAACTCTAGTTCTTGCATCTTGTTTGTAATGTTTTCTGCCTCTCGTATAGTTTCTCCCCTTTGTGATTGATCTTCAGCTATACTTTCTAGTGCATCCAAAATCTTTGAGTAGGACTCCAGAATTGCACTTGTTGCCACTGCATGTGCCTCCCAGCGAGTATTAGAAAGAGATTTCAATACACGATCATTGCCCAAATATGTTTTAAGAACTCCCCATCGGTGTGTTGAGGCAGAGAAAAATGTATAAAGTAACTGGACTGTTGAGAAAAACCTTACTGTCACTGGACAACAATCAACAGCACTGCAGCCAACAAGACAGAGAGTGGGCAGCACATGGTATGAATATGGCATATTTGTTCTGTTCTAAAAGCTTCTTCTGCATTCCTTGATAACGCCCTGGCATGTTGGAAGCATTATCATAAGACTGACCTCTGCACTTTGAGAAATCTGTTTTGCAAACTTGGCACAGATAATGCAGTACTTGATTTGCCATTTCTTCACCAGTGTGGCTTTTCAAATTTAGGAATGTTATAAATCGTTCAACTGGTTTTCCATTTGTGGGAGACTCATATCTAAGTACAATATTCAATTGATCAGTATGGGAAAGATCAGGTGTAGAATTGACAGGTAAACTGAAGTACTCATCAGTACTTATTTCATCCACAATAGCTGAACGAACTTTGTCACTCATTAGACCAATGCGTTCATCACATATTGTCTTGGATAAGTATGATGGGTTACCTTTGCCAGTATTCCCATATTTTGAGATATGGCCTGCTAAAAATGGGTCAAACTAAGTCACAAGCTCCAACAATCCCAAGAAATTTCCATTCTGCAATGATCCAAATGTGTCATTTGATCCCCGGAAAGGCAGACCATGTTCAGCTAATGTTTGAATAACAGCTTTAACATGCTGCAAGACATGTTGCCAGTATTCATGCTCCCCTTTAATTTGTTCTTCCAATTTTTGTGTCAATCCAGAGCCATGTCTTCGATTTAAATATATCAACATTGAATCTCTGTGAGTAGTGCTATTTTTCATGTTGTTCAATTAAAACTGTTCCGCCAGTCACTAAATCCATCTGCAGCAAACCGAGATGTTGAAGGTTTATATGCAAAAAGTTTGCAAACAAAACAGTACACAGACCCTGTTGATGATGAATACAGTAGCCATCTCGAGTGTATTTCTCACCATTCGCTTTCATGCTGAAAAATATTTTTTGTGGACAATATCTTGTTTGTTTGCCATTTGTAAAAGTCCGACATGATTTCTCAAATGGCCCAGTGTGGTGTTGACAGCCATTTGGTCCACGAGCTATCCAGTAAGCTACATCACCAATACTGAAATCCACCCACATACCAGGATCTTTTCTCCTTTTACAGCATGAGCAGGTTCAGTCTCTGACACGTCCACACCTTCTAGAACAATGTCTGTTTTAGCACCAGGAGTAGGATGATCAGTTACAGTCTCTGATTTCCTCACATTATTTCGATCTACGTTAGTAGGATGCCTACTTGGTTTAGGTGGGGATAAGTAATAAAAAGAGAACAGAAAAATGAGGGAAGTGTGTGTAGTGGAGTGTAAGGAAGTCTAACAAAGTTCTGATTTTTCCCCATGATGACTACTTCGAGGGTTTTTTGAAATATCAAATATCAAATTTTTTCTAAAAAAAAAATCTTTGTTTTTTTGGTTCCCCCTGTTTTGATGGTGCCCTCAGCATGTGCTTAGTCTGCCCTGGGTGGAAGCATACGGCAGAGCTGCTTCTATCCTGGGCATACCCAGGCCAAATTCTTTTGACTTTTGCTCCTCTCCTTCCACAGACATAGGTGCATCAGTCCTAGTGTGATTAGACCATGCAGTCCTGTCTCTAAGCCTATAACTATTTATTTTATAAATCCATACTTGCCAAAAACCTGTTCCCTCCTGATAGGTTTGTGTCTTCAGGTTTTCTCTGACTTGAGTGAGTGGAAAAGAATAGCGGAAAAAATGGGGGGTTAGCCTCTTGGATATTTCATGAGATGATTATATTATTTATAAATTATTTATGACTTTGATTCTACACACTTTCTCCCCAGGTTATGTGTCTTGTGTAACTGAACAGTATGATTTATCTTAAATTGCCCAGCTGACATGCTTCATGAATCTCTGTACACTCTACTGATTCTGTTCTCTTCTCTGGCCTTCACTAGTGGACAAGAGACATTTGCAGAAAGTGATTTTTGCATGTAAATGTGTTCAGGCCAAAGCTCCAGAGCATTTTGTTATAACATATGTACAATCCCCTAGATTTGGTTTACTGCCTAACTCAGTCATTGAGTCTATTTATTTTATTTAAATTAGCACTAAACTAAACTGTGTGTGTGTTTAGTTTTTAGGGGTCACTTTTATGGCAGTCTTTACATCCTTACTTTACTATTTTAAGGCCTCTTTTTCCTGGAAAAATTTAGAGAAAAGCTGAACCATAAAGGGTCTTATGAGACAGGATGTTGTTTACAAATGGCTGTATTCTTATACTGGTCTGTTGAGAGGGAGAGGGTATATTAATATTATTAATGGAGATTACCCATGCAAAATTTCATACATATATACTGGGAGTTTTGCATTTGACTTAAACTGGGAGCAGGACAGGAAGCCTGTAGTGATGCAAATTAGAGTCATAGGCCATATCCTCAGCTGGTGTAAATCAGCAAAGCACCACTGAAATCAAAGAGCTACACTACTTGACAGTCTGATCCTTGAAGCATATACACATTTCACTTTGAATATCCTGGGAGGAGCCCAATTGTTATCTTCCTGTGCACTCAAAATTCCCATTTGTCTATTTGGGATTGGGAGTTAGTGTGCAAATTAGAGAGAGATGATGCTCCACATCTGGAGGCTTATGAAGTACATGTAAGCACACTACAGCAAGAGCTGCATTTAAACCCTAAGGAGGTCAGGCAACTTTTGAATACTATAATGACAATTTTGAAATTAATTTCTAATCTTTTTGTAATCACCCTTTTTGAGTTCAATAGGTGCCTCACTCTCACACACACCTACCCACCCACCAACCATTCCTGGTGTCTTTATGTATCAAGTCTTGTGTTGGAATAGTAACAGGAAAATCCATGAAAGAGACTGCAGCCAAATCTGACTGACTAAGATACCAGTTACCAGGGTCAGGAAGTATCGTGAATGATGACATCTGTCATAGTAGAAATGCTCCTCAAACCAGTCCAATACCAGACTAGTGAGTTTCTTACCACAAATGCTGCTGAAAATGGATCTTTGGACACTAGTAGTTTTTCTGCCTTGTTTAGCTGCAATTCACTTGCCTCACAAACTATATATAGTTCCTTTGAAATTCTTCCCCTCTTTGCCATCTTGGGACAAAGTGTAGTAGCAAGGTAGGAGTGAGGACCAGCTAAGCCCCCACTTGCTCCCTGTGATCCATTCCCTAGACCCTGACACTAGTGGAAAGGAAGCAGTAGAACCAGCCCCAAGAATCTCCATCATATATAGGCTAGGATAAGTAGAACAGGATTTCCTAGAGGCAGAGTTAGCCCTGGGGAGCACAAAGCAGCTGCAGTGAGATAAATGTGTAGCCAGATACTGCTGCTCCCTTCATAGCCTTTGGGACCCAGCAGATACTGAACACTTTGTGCAGATTGGTTTTGTCCCAACCTCCTCTCACCCTTCTTACCTGCTGTTCATTTTTTTTTCCATTCTTCTGCCTCCCCTTTCATCACCCTCAGTAATCTTCTTCCCCTTCCTTTTCTCTTCTCACTTGCTCCTGTTAACCTCCTCCTGCCATTCTCTCCTCACCTCTCCTTTGCCTGTTAATAAAAAATAAGTAAATTAAAAGATGGAACTAACAAGACACACACTTGTCACCCTGATCACTTTGTGTGTGTACATATTCATATCCTGTGCTTCTCATCCATTTTTGTCCTTTTATATTGCAAGCTCTTGACGATAGGGTTGTCTTTTTATGTGTATTTAGAAAGCTCCTGGCACATTTTGAGCCTTGCTGTCATATAATTAATATATTATTAGGTGATATTCAAGATACAAATTAAAAAAAAAAGGGGGACAAATTCACTGTCATTCAAGTATTGTTAATACCATGTAAGTTAGATTAACTTGCCTTTGAATGAAACATTAAATATATTCACATCATTTGTGTACATGTAAAATATAATAGTCTTGTAAATAATTAATTGCATTTTACAGTTGTGAAGTATGTCTCTTTTTTGCATATTATTTTGTGGGAAAGAGTTGTTCATTTGAGGGTGACAATATTTTGATCAGGCATATATCAAGTGCAAAAGTTTGAGAGTTTTTACTTTGCTGGTTTCCATAATTACCAGATAGCTAATATGAGCTTGCCAGGTCCAACATGCTAATAATTGCTTTCTAGCTTTTAGGAAGACAGAAATTATATAGTAGCTATGTCTGAACAAGATTCTGCTTCAATAGTGTAACTAAAACATGATACTGTGCTTTCTTAGCATTGCAAAACATACATGATGTCCCTGTTCTCTCAATACAGAAAATAATAAACTCAAAGGTAAATTTACTTTAGTAGTACTCAGATGGCTATGGGAATGCTGGGTCATCAATAATAGATGAACTCTTTGCAATTTTCTGAGACATCATGGAGATGTATCATGAATCATTTTCAGATAAAAGGTAAATGTTCTGTCTGATTTTACTTCTATTATAGTGCTGCATTTTTCTGCTTTGTTTGCAGATTTCCCCAGGAAAGCGCTATATGGTTGAGAAGCAGTGCATTTTCTTCCTAGGTTGCCTTTACTGAATTGA